>NC_090984.1:58186279-58788946 GCF_041146395.1 Eulemur rufifrons
ATTCCATATATTCATAAAAAATATAAAATAGTGAAGGAAAAACATTAGAAGTTCCCACATATGCCTCAAATCATACTCTCAAGAGAAATTATCCTAAGTACTAACCTGGTATGTCCAGAAGGCCAGTGCTCGTGAGCTAATGTCCAACACAATCTCTGGTCGCAGTCCTGCCAATACCATAGCTTTATATTCCTCTGATGGACTGAGTTCTGTGCGGACAATATCTAGCTTTCCAGAAAGGGTACTGTTGCAGGCAGGACAGATAGCTGGTGAACGACTAAACTCACCACTACCGTGCTGATCACAGAAGATATGAGAACAGGCAGTGACCCACGCATAACCAGAGAGTTTGCTGCGACACTTTCGATAATTACAGAGCAGCATGTCTTCACACAAAGACATAATAAATAGGATAGTGAGGTCTCCAGATGCTGAAAAGAGCCCTAATAAGGAGTAAATGAAAAGGTCAAATAAGTCAAGTTACAATGAAAATGAAATTAATAATAAGTAAAAAATAAAATATGCATGTTTCCATTTATTATGATAAAATAATGTATATTTTATGTTTCTGTATTTATTCTAATCAATATAGTATATTGATTTCAGTCACCCAACAATATTTATTGTGCTTTTCCTTTGTCCTTTTTAAAAAAAAATTTAAGGAAAAGTTAAAGACATACGTAGCTACAATACTAAGGTCAAAAATAATATGTACGTGGAAAAAAAGTTTAGGAACGGCCAGGCATGATGGCTCACACCTGTAATCCTAGCACCTTGGGAGGTTGAGACAGGAGGACAGTTTGAGGCCAGGAGTTTAAGACAAGCCTGTGCAAGACCCCACCTCTACAAAAAAAAATTTTAAACTGAGCTGGATGTGGTGGCACATGCCTGTAGTTCCAGCTACTCAGGAAGCTGAGAGGCAGGAGGATTGCTTGAGCCCAGGAGTTCAAGGCTGCAGTAAGCTGTGATCATGCCACTGTACTCTAGCCCTGGGCAATAGAGCAAGACCTTGTCTCAAAAAAAACAAACAAAAAAAAGCAGCAGCAGTATTTGCTAAGTACAAAGAAGTAAAAATTAAATCAATACCTTCAATCATCCAATACCTAAGCAAAAATCCAAATTTGTTATCCATTCATACTTTGCTAGAATATTTTAGTACCATATCTGACACTTTGCAAATATAAAAGTCCAGCCACTGATTTCAGCCATTCCTTAGTGCAAAGTATTATACTTTTAAGCAGTATTTTTAGGCTTTTCACATACCAAGTTTTCTCAGATTCTTTACCTGTGTTGTCTTGATTTTAAAGAGTAGCAGCCTGCTAGCACTGGATGGAAACTAACGTCATTCATCCAAGTAATTCACCATTATGAAGACTGAAAATCTGCACAAACTCTGCTTTTATGCAGATAGTTTATCGTGAGTTAAACAATTCAATTAATATAAATACTGTACCATTCAATGTTATGCTTCTATTTAAAACATCTGTAAAAATGAAGCAATATTCTGGACATACCAAGTCATATATTGCATAAAATATTAATAACAGTAACACACTCAACATACGCCAAGGGAAAATGTTCACATTTATCAACTGACAAATTGTCAAAAATGTTGCTTTGGTCAACAGGGACGCTGTAGCAACCTTTAAACCAAACGTTACCGCTGGCTGAGTTTCCACAGGTATGTATGTCACCTGGTAGCCGGAGTTAGGAGGCCTATCTTACTTCCAGCAGAGTAATGGGCATGGGGGAAGCGGAACTGATAACAGTTTTGAAATTCAGCCCCTTCTTAGGCAGATCAAGAGGCGTAGCTAACTCCAATTTTCCCTTGAGGCAGGGGAAAGGGCAAATTTAATGGGCTATACAAGCTGAGGGGCAAGTTTTAGAGAACCAGACCTACAAAAACTCCACTCCGGAATTTTCAGCCCACTTTCCGCGCTCGACAGAGAAAATAATAACAGTAATATTAGAAATAAAATACTTCATCTGGCACGTACAAAAATCGCGGGAAAGCGTCGTTGCCTCCACAGCTCCACCAGGAACCAGGATTCTCCGCCCGGCTGAGGCCTCTGGCGTCCACGCCACACTACGTCAGAGGTCAGAGAGCGCATGCGTGTTGTCGCCCGGGGCCTGATGGGCCGAGGCGTGAGGATGGGGCGCTCAGGATGCTGGGACCTCTTGGACTGTGGCGCTGGACTCAAGCCGCGAGGGAGCGAATCCGACGGCCCCTAGAGTTGGCTTCCCACTTTGGAATCCCACAGTCCGATCACTGAGTGCCCTTAACTCCCCGCAACTGGCACAAGAGTAACATCCTTCTTATCATGTGCCTATCTTTAGAGTCTCCGACCACAGCAGGGGTGGGCGTGCAGGAGCTGAGAAGGCCGCCGGCCTAGCTTGAGCCCCAGGTGTGTGTCTTAGGAGAAGTTGGAAAGTTGTGGCGGGCAGCCCAGGCTTTCTCAGTATCAGGAGAAATTCCCAGAAATTGTGTGATACTTGTAATTGGACAGCTGTCACCTCCATGTTGAGGTAGAGTCCACCATTTCATTTTTTATCCGTCTTGGAATAAACATCTTTCCAGCTGTCGCACATCCTTTTTACACATTTTAAAAAATTGTAACTTTGAGTCTGCATTACGAACATTCATTACATACAGCAAGTACTTGAAATTAGGCGATAGGGTCGGGTGTCAACTTTAAGGTGATCTACCTACCTGTGTGCTCTCCTGGAACTGCTGGTTGTGCTTAAACCTTTGTGCAGTACCAGTTTTACTCTAATGCTGTTATCTGCCACTTTTCTTTGCCCCCCCTAACAACTGTGTAATTTTCTGCTTAATCTATATGGGTCTAAATTCCTTTTTTTTTTTAATTAGAAGATATCTTTAATTAAAATGAAAACCTTTAAAAACAACTTCAGATTTATGTGACCTTTCTGTTGCTCTCAGAACACTATGGACTGGAAAGATGCAGGCACAGGAAGGTGCTGCTCTATCCCAATGGCAGAGCCTTGAATGGGGCTTCAGCTCTCTTCCCACCCTGGGTCTAAATTCTAACAGCACACAGATAGATCACTTTAAAGTTGTGACATCTGAGTCTATCGCCTAGAATTTAGATTAAAGATTAAGCTGAGGAAGAGGGCTGGAAGGTCCTCAGGATATAAACCTTAATGATGACTTTTGTAGCCACCTTTCCAGATGTAACCCTTTTGTGAATTAGTAACAGATACAATCAGCCACATAGGGAACACCAAACCCTACAAACCTTTATGAGTTGTCAATCCATAATACTAACGAAACCTTTTTCAGTCAAATAAACTGCCTCAGTCAAGTAACTTCCTGCTAGTTTTGTCTGTTTGCAACTGGTTCACAGTAATTTGATTGGGTCATCTTGGCCTTCGTATACATTTCCTAAGATACATTCTGAGAGTTTAGAGTGGTAACTTAATTCTGGTACAAACTGGATACAAAAAAAATTCAATGTTCATGTGTAAATCATGTACTCCCTATCATCTGTTTCTGGCTATTTGAGCCTTTTGTGCATTTTCTGGTTTTAATTATGCCAAATGTAGAAATACTAAAGTACAAAAAAAGGTACAATCTCATTTAGAATTCAAAAAGAAAACATTCCAATTTGATCAGTACTTAACTTCATGATCCTAGCTAAGTTACCTTTGTACTGCAATATGATCACTTCCTGGACATGTGTCCAAGTTAATACATACTTTGCGTTAATTCATTTTAACAGCCATATACTGCAAATATACCACAGTATATTTACCCATCTTCTAATGGACATTGATTCCTGGTTTTTACAATTAAAAACAATTCTGCATTGAGCATTCTGCGTGTCTCCTTGAGTACACATGCCAAGAATTCTCTATAATACCCAGAAACTGCGTTAATATAAGAATCTTCAAATAAACTAGACATTGCCAAACCACTCTCCAAAGTAATAACATAAATTTCACTGCCACCAGCAAAGTATATGAGAGCTCAATATTCCAGACTCACCAACATGCAGAAGTGTCAAGTTGCTTTCTTTTGTTTTCATTTTTTTCCAATGACAGTGAAATGGTATCTCAATATTGTTGTAATGCACAATTCTTTGATTACTAGTGAAGTTGAGCATCTTTTCAGGTGACTGTCTACTCAGGGATGCTCAACTGTGAATTGCCTACTCATATCCTTTGATGATTTTCTTGATTTATACAGAGTCATTGAATAGTTATATGGCATGCAAACATAAGTTTGAATCTTAGCATACACAAATTTATCAACTTTTCCTTTTTGTGCTTATGTCTACTCCAATATCATATTCTATGCTTTTCAATAGTTTTAAAGTTTTGCTTTTCATATATAGATAATAGTCTGAATAACAATAAGAATTGTGAAGGAAAGAGTGACCACAATATTCAAGAAAGCAAACATTCCAACAACCTCTGTCTTTGATGGAAATAGTAATCAAGTTACATTCCTGGATTATATTTAACATGCAAGGGATACAAAACACATCTAAATATTGGAAATGGTGTATTTCATTTGCTTTTAGAATGAGATTTAATAGTTATATTGACTATGTGGAACAGAACCACCAACCACAAAGGCAAAACTACTCCAATAACAAAATTATATTTATGAAAAACTTTTTGTGAGAATTTATTTAGAAAAGCAGTCTAGAGATATCATAATGAAGGAGAAAAAGCATTAGGTTTCAAGTGGTAGTTGTGCTATACTTGAACACAGAGAGTTAACTTCCTCACTGTTTGTTTTGATACTTTGTTTGCAATTGCCAAAAACTGAGAATTTCAATGAAAAGTCTGACAACTTAAAGATCTAACATATTTCTTGTTATTTTTGACATGGTTTAACTCATGCTATTCACTGTTTTTATACAAACTATTCATGATTATGTTATTCAGGAAGCAATTTGAAGGGCATTTGATTTCTAAATTCTGACAGTACAATTTGTGCTTACCTATAATTTATACCATCTACTTTCACCTTTCAAAAATGGTATTTTTACCATGAAGGCTGATTTTGATCTTGTGTCAATATTCTAAGTACCTATCAGCTTATGAGTATTTATATACCACATTTTTCTAAGAGTTTCAGAGATGGTAATTTTCCATGTTATATTTGAATCTTAGACTATTAGCATCATCTAAAACTTGTGTGATACTTTTATTTGTTTTAATAGAAGACTCTTAATCTAAAGAAAGAATTAAGTTTTTTGTTGATTATAGGCATGAGCCTCCATGCCTAGCCAAGAATAGGTTTCATATTCTGGCCAACAGAAGTTATTATAGTTGCATACCATTTGTCAGATTCTGATATAGGCACAAATATTTCTCTCATTGCAAAAACAGTGATGTATACCAGACTGCCAATATTTGGATTTTTATTTTGTACCCCTTGCACGTTAAATGTCATCATGGATGTAAATACAGCATATAGGGCAGTATAATTTAGCCAAAACAATTGAGAATACCAATATTTTAACATTAAATATAAAGCAGAAATAATCGCTTTTTAACCATATGTGAATGGTGTGTGAGTTTAAATCAATGGTAAATATCCAGTAAGACTATAAATAAAATGCTCATAATAAAAAGATTTCCCCAGCCTGAGCAAGAGCGAGACCCCGTCTCTACTAAAAATAGAAAGAAATTATATGGACAACTAAAATATATATAGAAAAAATTAGCCGGGCATGGTGGTGCATGCTTGTAGTCCTAGCTACTCGGGAGGCTGAGGCAGTAGGATCACTTGAGCCCAGGAGTTGGAGGTTGCTGTGAGCTAGGCTGACGCCATGGCACTCACTCTAGCCCGGGCAACAAAGTGAGACTCTGTCTCAAAAAAAAAAAAAAAAAAAAAAAAAGATTTCCTATTAAATGCCAGTAAGCTTTTATGTATTTATTCCTCACATACATAGGTTATTTTAGCAGTTATTCTTCATTGCTTCTTAAAATATCTAGCATCATAATCAGATATTAATAATGTTAAGGAGACTCAAAAGTAATCAGACAGACAGTTATGTACCTACCTACATAGACATTTTACATCAGAATTGAGGTTTAAGTCCCAGTTATTCCATGTAAATAGCTTGCTGAATTGCCATTAAAATGGCTGCCATTTCCAGAAATTTTAAAAGGAAAAAAAAAAAATCAATGGAGATTTTAATTCAATTCACTTCAAATATTTTTTAAACATCTATTCCAGGCCGGGCGCGGTGGCTCACGCCTGTAATCCTAGCACTCTGGGAAGCCGAGGTGGGCGGATCGTTTGAGCTCAGGAGTTCGAGACCAGCCTGAGCAAGAGCGAGACCCCATCTCTACTAAAAATAGAAAGAAATTATATGGACAGCTAAAAATATATATAGAAAAAATTAGCCGGGCATGGTGGCGCATGCCTGTAGTCCCAGCTACTCGGGAGGCTGAGGCAGGAGGATCGCTTGAGTTCAGGAGTTTGAGGTTGCTGTGAGCTAGGCTGACGCCACGGCACTCACTCTAGCCTGGGCAACAGAGTGAGACTCTGTCTCAAAAAAAAAAAAAAAAAAAAACATCTATTCCAGGCCAGGCATTAGAGGAAGGAGGTATCCTGCTTTCCTAGAGCTTACAGTCTAGCAAAAAATCTAAGACTAATAGAAGAAAATGAAAATATTATTTTATTCTTTCCTTTACCATCTCTTACATTTTTCCAAGTTGTTGATTTCTGGTGAGAAAAGTCAGCTTCCATCTTTAATTTGAAGAATCATCTACCTTCATGCTACAAGGAAAAAAAGATATTTTTAAAACTGCCCTGAAATATGTGTAAACAACCACTCTAGAAAACTGAGTAAACCATTTACAATCAAAGAGTTCTCTGTATATCCCTCATGTTTTGAAGGTTTCTTCTTCTTTTTTTAATCACAAGTACATTTTCTTACTCTGGAATCACCATATGCTTTGTAATTGTTTGACTCCGCAAAAATCAGAAGGCACTAATTAATGGATAGCCAACCCATCCCATGGTGCTCTGAGTGAAGACAAGCCAGCTTTGATATATGATGGATCAAAATCCCACTGCCTAAGGCTCCAAGCAGTGAGAGGAACAGCCATCAAAGTTTATCTCCAACCACATTATTTTAAGAAACATTTATAAAAATAAAGACATCAAGAGACTCATAAGAATTATTACCTCTAAAGAAGAACTAGGGAAGACCATTAAGGATCAACTGATCCAGCTAGACAAAATGAGGAATTACATGACAAATAAGTTAGTGCCAAAACTAAGATTAATCAACTAAAGAAAATGCTATTGGAATAATTATTAATTATTATAAGGATACACACTATAGTCCCATTACCAAACTATGCCTAATTCTAGAACTTAGGCTTTGGGTGCAGGGGTGAAGGTGACAAGGGTAGGCCAATTGGCAAGACATATAAGCAATAAAAACAAAGAATTTCTGACAACCTATTATACAGATGTAAGAAATTACCAGGTAGTACAAAGTCTAAGATAAATATATATAGACTTTGATAACAAAATAGCTAACATCTATTGAACATTTACCATATGCTTTACAATGTTCTAAACCCTGCCTATTTATCTAATTTAATCTTCAAAATAGCCATTCTTTGAGTCAGATACTATTATCATTTTCTAAGATATACAGAAACTAAAAGACACTGAGATGTTAAGAAACTTGCCAAGGTTACATAACTTATTAAGTGATAGAGCATGGGTTTGAACCCAGTCTGATTCCAGAACACACACATACATATACTATGCTACCTCTCAGCATCTTTAATTGACTTTTTATTTTTTTAATTTCTCTTTCTTTTCTTTTTCTGTCTTCTTCTTTTTTTAATTGACTTTTTAAAAAATGAATTTTATACCACCATAGCAGCTGGCTATGAACTCACAAAGATGAATTTTCAAAGATTCACATACACATCAAAGCTTCTCAATCTCAAGCCTTACCGTAAAAGAAAAATGCAGTCATCATCTATTGTATATCCAGGATTTATAGCACTGAAGAGGTCCAGACTAGAAAAGTGAGATTCAGATCTGGTTTTGATCTCTTGAAATTTTACTTCTGCAAAAGACAGCAAAAAGCTAAAAAATTATTTCAAGTGCTGACACTACTTTGAATTATTTGTATTTCCTATATTTTACCCTCATATCTACCTCATTCTTTGCCTGAAAATGCAGGTATAAGAACATAAGCCTGTCCTAAGCTGCTTAAAATAACATTTTAAATTATACAATACATGAATATAATAAAGTTAGAAAATACAGGTTAACAAAAATATCAAGATCACTCATAGAACCCAATTCTAGAGACAATAACCCCTAGTATGTGAATGTATATATGTATGTATATATCCTTTAAGATGATTTCTCAAGCAAAAATATATTTAAAAAATGTTCAAGCAGAAACATATTGCTCTATATCCTGTTTTTATTTTTTTTTTTATTTTTTTTTTTTATTTTTTTTTTTTGAGACAGAGTCTCACTCTATTGCCCAGGCTAGAGTGAGTGCCGTGGCGTCAGCCTAGCTCACAGCAACCTCAAACTCCTGAGCTCAAGGGATCCTCCTGTCTCAGCCTCCCGAGTAGCTGGGACTACAGGCATGCACCACCATGCCCGGCTAATTTTTTTCTATATATATTTTTAGCTGTCCATATAATTTCTTTCTATTTTTAGTAGAGATGGGGTCTCGCTCTTGCTCAGGCTGGTCTCGAACTCCTGAGCTCAAACGATCCGCCCACCTCGGCCTCCCAGAGTGCTAGGATTACAGGCGTGAGCCACCACGCCCGGCCTATATCCTGTTTTTAATGTCATGAATACCACTCTATCTCAATAAACCTATATCATAACTTTTTTTTTTTTAAACAGAGTCTTACTCTGTTGCCCAGGCTAGAGTGCAGTGGCATCATCATAACTCACTACAACCTCAAATGCCTGGGCTATATCAATCCTCCTGCCTCAGCCTCCTGAGGACCTGAAGTGCCACCACGCCCAGCTAATTTTTTCTATTTTTAGTAGAGACGGGGTCCCACTCTTGCTCAGGCTGGTCTAGAACTTCAGACCTCAAACAATCCTCCCACCTTGGCCTCCCCAAATGCTAGGATTATAGGTGAGCCACCACACCAGGCCCTATACCATAACTTTTAAGTGACCATATAGTGTACATTATATGGTCTTCACAAAATTGATTTGATGAACTCTGGGATTCCTGTAATCTTTATATATATATATAGATAGATAGATAGACTGGTAAAATCGTGATTAGTTTCAAACTGCCAAGCTAAGTAGCTGATAGAATTATAGCAGTTACCACTACATTTTCTGTAGTGTTTAATTTTTAGGCCAGGTATGGTGGCTCACACCTATAATCCCAGTGCTTTGGGAGGCCAAGGCAAGAGCATCACTTGAGGCCAGGAGTCTGAGACCAGCCTGGGCAACATAGTGAGATCCTGTCTCTACAAAAAATACAAAATTCGCCAGGCATGGTGATGCATGCCTGTAGTCCCAGCTATTTGGGAGGCTGAGGCAGGAGGATCATTTGAGGCCAAGAGTCTGAGGCTGCAGTGGGCTATGACTGTGCCACTGCATTTAAGCCTCAGTGACAGAACAAGAACCTGTCAAAAAAAAAAAAAAAAAAAAAAAACCCACTAAATTTTTAGATTAGGATTCCTTTTCCTGACCCTACTTCTATCTCATAAAAGTGATTTTTGTGTGTGATATAGAGATTTCACAAAAGATCGAAGCATAACAAAATGTTGGTCATATCAAATTGATAGTTCAAAAATTTAAGAATTACCTGGGATCATGGGCTAAATCCCACTAAGAACTCCATCAAGCAGAATTCAATTCCAGGTGTTTGCCCCTAGCTTTAGTCTGCTCAGAGCATGTGTTTAATCAGACTGATCAGCTGAAACACGGACTTAACATGCATTTCATCATGGCAAACTATAAATGACTGGTGAAGGGCAAACTACCACCGGCTTTTCACCCCTAAACAGGAAAGCCCTCCTAAGGTTAGAAGTGGGTATTTTCAACTACCAAATTTCAGCTACTAATACCACTGAGCTCCAAATCTTACTAGGTGATTAAAAACTCAAATGAGGTAAAAATGAAGATTTTTCTTACACTTACCTCTGCTATCAAATGAATCCAGCTTCTATCCAGGAGTCAAGTTAAACTACAGGATCTATCAACTACCTAAACATCTCTGGAAAATAAAAAAAATAATAAATTCACAAAGGTTATGATTACATGACAACTCACACTAGCATGATCCACACCAAGTCGCAAGAAAATTTAGAGTAATTGTTCATCCTTTGACTCTCCATTAAATAATATAAATTATTGACCCATCTATTTGGAAAATGTCATTGAATGCCCAAGCTCTATATCACAGTAGGACAGAACCTCTGCACAAGCTCAATTTTGTATAAACTTAAAAGTTTGGGTAAAACGACACATTAAGTCTAACCAAACCTCTGAAAGGCTATAAAAGTCAACAGCCTCACAATAAGAAAACAGATATGCAAAAGGAAGGAGTCAAGATTTATAAGATTCAGAGGCTCATCAAGGTGGCTCAGGCCTATGATCCTAGCACTTTGAGAGGCTGAGGAGGGAGGATTGCTTGAGGCCAGGAGTTCAAGACCAGCCTAAGCACCATAGCAAGACTCTTGTCTCTACAAAACAAACAAACAGACAAACAAAAAAAAAAAAAACAACAGCCAGGCAAGGCGGTAGGGACCTGTAATCCCAGCTACTTGGGAGGCTAGGGTGGGAGGATCACTTGTGCCCAGGAGTTTGAGTTTGCAGTGAGCTAGAAAGATGCCACTGCACTCTAGCCTGGGCATCAGAGTAAGATCCTGTCTCAAAAAAATAAAAAAATTTAAAAAGAACTTACAAGATTCAGATAAATGAGAAGGTAATTCAAAATAGTTTTTTTCAAAGTATGTTTCTTTCAATTACTCTTGGTAATCCTTTGTCACAATAATCCTCAAAAAACTCTCCCTTGATACAGGAAAACTGAATTAGCACCATTTAGAATCCAAGTCTGCCACAAGATGGCAATATAAGAAAGAGGCTTTAATTTCCTCTTGCAGAGTTTGAGTGTAATCTGAACTTTCAGGTGAAATACAGACTGGATGGATACACAGTTCATCAGTGAAGATAACTTTCACACTATTCCCTATTCTTCAGATAATTACTAGGCACAAAACTTTTTGTATTACATGTATGATCATTTAAAACTTATTAGCTAAAAATATTACAATTATACTTGTATCATGTTCCTTTTCATGCAGTAATGTGGAGATTTAAAAATCTATAACCTCAGATACAACCTAGCCAGGATAAGACTTATAAAAATTAATATACCAAAGAAGTGGTAGAGACCAAGTAAGGTTAAGAAAAGAAGCATGGGCCAGGCACGATGGCTCACGCCTGTAATTCTAGCACTCTGGGAGGCCGCGGCAGGAGGATCACTTGAACTCAGGAGTTCCAGACAAGCTGAGCAAGAGTGAGACCCCATCTTTACAAAAAATACAAAAATTGGCCAGGCATGGTGGCATGCACCTGTTGTCCCAGCTACTAGGGAGGCTGAGACTGGAGGATCACTTGAACCCAGGAGTTTGAGGTTGCAGTGAGCTATGATGACACCACTGTACCCTAGCACTCTAGCCAGGGCAACAAAGTGAGATTCTATCTCCAAAAAAAAGAAAAGAAGCATTTGTCAAGGAAAGTTTCCTGAAGGAAAAAGGTGAGTCTTGAGTGGACCTAAGTAACCACTTAATTCAAATTAAAAATTAAATTTCTCAGTTACACTAGTCACATTTTAATTGTTCGATATCCACATGTGGCCAATAGCTACCAATTGGCAGTACAAATATAAGACATTTCCATCATCACTATTTGACATTAGTGCCTTTAAGGATGGGCCTGACTAAAATAAGTGAATAGAAAGGAAGCAGTGACTATCTATCATTCTTAAAAAAAAAAAACCCTACCATCTTAGCTGGGCATAGTGGCTTGCACCTGTAGTCCCAGCTACTCAGGAAGCTGGGGTGGGAGGATCACTTCAGCCCAGGAGTTTGAGTCCAGCCTGGGAAATATAGTAAGACTCCCATCTCTAAAACAACAAAATAAAAAAAAAAAAAAATCCTACTATCTATCAATCACTATAGAAATTATTTCATTCAAACTTCACAACCCCATATTTATAAGAAAAATTGAGGCTCAGAGAAGTTACAAAAATTTCCTGAGGTCACCTAACTATTAAGAGCTAGTATTAAATCCACTTCCGTCAAAACTTCATCACCATGGCACTTCCCACATCAAATAAAAAGCAGAGCTACAGAAGATGGGTTTGCTTTAGAATGTAACAAGAATGACATATTGGCTCAATAGGGCAGAAAGAAATTGAGGTGTTGTAAATACCTCAGAGAGATATAACCAGAAGTTTTATTTTACTCCTTCTTTGTCCTATACTTGAATAATGCTTTAACTATGTAAAATGTTTTCAGATCAGCAGCATGCAAGATTAACTAAAGGAATGTTGCCAAGAAGCAAGATATGATGTGAGAGGTTTCTACACTTTGAGCAGTGTCTACCTCAAAACTCCTTGATCCAAGTACTTCTTACAGGACAATAATTATCGGTTGAAAGGGACAAGTTCTCTACTTACCTCATTTCACAAACAAAACAGATTGCAAGGGGCCTGGTCTTTGTGTCCTTGATTCACAGCACAAAGCCTAACACATAAATCCTGATGTTAAATATGCCTTTCCCAATGTGTGATGCTCCCTGCAGAATTCTAATGTCTCAGCAAATGTCATTCTACCAAGCAAAAGTCATTTCATATTTACTAAGCATTTTGTAAATACCATATAAACAATCAATGATCCATTCATTTTATTAACTGTGGGCAGTAAGCCCTCCAAAGTAGTGGTGTTCATAGCCAAAAGGTACATTTTATATGTGTGAACAGACGTTTCATGAAGGCCTGATACAAACTACAAATTGATAATATTAATACTAAATCAGCAGATACTTCCATTTTAAAATAGTATTACTCAATTTGACCATTTCCATTCCAATTTACTCAGCACCTATGATGTGTCTAGCATTATGAGATACAATTTTAACTCAAATAATCTCTTATTTTTTTAGATAGAAAAGACACACATAATACCTGTAATGTAGACAACTTAAGACAGCTTATCTTGGTCAAAATTCAATACCTGCCTGTATGGTCCCATGAGCCTTTAACCCTTTCTATTCAGAATCCAAATCCAAGCCCACTTGATTTTCAGGGAGGTCTATAGATTTGATCCAAATCCAAGCCCACTTGATTTTCAGGGAGGCTTTCACAGAGCCACTTCTGGGCTGGCACACAGAGTGCTAAAGACCCAGGCTTTCCCTCCTCAGTGGATTTCATCTTCAACCTGAAACAAAAGGAAAACAATACAAAACATTATACATAGGAAGTAAATGCTAAACTGATAACTTGGCATAGTTTTCCTTTAGAAATAGTTGTATAAGGCACTGCTATCAAAACAGACTCCAAGTTTTATTTCCCACTCACTATCAGCTGTTTTAGCTAAGAATAATGACAGTTTTAACCTCTTAGTACAGAAGGAATCCATTCAGAATATACATGAAATAGAAGTGGTGAGGTTAGAAACTCGAACTAACCATGCAACTCATGCCATTCCCATCCCCCCATTTCACCCAGTCCCAATCCCATGGGTAGTGAACCAAATAAAAATGAAATGAAAATATAGTGCCCAAGGGCTTTTGGTCAAGACAACAGGAAGGAGTAACTTGCTTGAAATCAGAATGTGAGAGGTAGTAAAGCCTCTTGTCTGTTAACTTGCTATTTAATCTATTTCATAATACTTGGCCTATCTTAGAATTTGTAAAGCAATTTCCATATATTACCTCATTTTACAAGTTCTGTATCACCTCCATTTTATAAGTATGCGAGCAAGGTTTAAAGACTAAATGGCAGGCAACTTAGCTTAGTGGATAAGATAATAGATTTCTTTGTATTTTATTTTTTCCCTAGTTTTATTAAGGTATAATTGGCAGATAAAATTGTATATATTTACAGTGTACAATGTGATGTTTTGATATGTATCCATTAAGAAATGATAAAATCAAGCTAATTAATATAGCCATCACCTCACTTATCTTTTTTTTTTTTTTAGACAGAATCTCACTCTGTTCCCCGGGCTAGAGTGTCGTGGTATCAGCCTAGCTCACAGCAACCTCAAACTTCTGGGCTTGAGCGATCCTTCTACCTCAGCCTTCCGAGTAGCTAGGACTACAGGCATGTGCCACCATGCCCGGCTAATTTTTTCTATATATATTTTTAGTCGTCCAAATAATTTCTTTCTATTTTTAGTAGAGACGGGGTCTCGCTCGTGCTCAGGCTGTTCTCGAACTCCTGACCTCGAGTGATCCTCCTGTCTCTGCCTCCCAGAGTGCTAGGATTACAGGCATGAGCCCCTGGGCCTGGCCTCACTTATCATTTTTGTCTGTGATAAAAACACTTAAGTTCTACTCTCTCAGAAATTTTCAAGTATACAAAATACATTATTTTAATATTAACTATAGTTACCATGCTGTACAACAGATCTCCAGAAATTATTCCTCCTGTCTAACTGAAACTTTATACCCTTTAACCAACATCTTCCCATTCTCCCCACAGTCCTCACTCCCCATAGAATGGCAACCACCATTCTACTCTCTGCTTCTATGAGTTCAACGTTTTTAGATTTTACATAGTAAGTGAGATTATGCAGTATTTGTCTTTCTATGCTTGGCTTATTTCACTTATAAAAATGTCCTCTAGGTCCATCCATGTTGTCACAAGCGACAGAATTTCCTTCTTTTATAAGGCTGAATAGTATTCCACTATACACATATACCATATTTTCTTTATTCATTCATATGTTGTTGATGGACACTTAGGTTGATTCTATATCTTAGCTACTGTGAATAGTGCCGCAATGAACATGGGAGTGTAGATAGCTCTTCGACATACTGATTTTATTTGCTTTGGATATATACCCAGAAGTGGGATTTCTGTATCAGATGGTAATTCTATTTTTAACTTTTTGAGGAACTTCCATACTGTTTTCCATAATAGCTACATTAATTTGTATTCTCTAAGACAATGGATTTTGAAGTCAGACAAAACTGGATTATAATCCTGGCTGTCTCACATATTCACTGGGACCTTAGGCAATTATGTAATTTCTCTAAGCCTCAGTTGTCCCCACTGTAAAATGAGGACAAATACTTCCTACCTTCTAGAACTTCTGTAAAGATCAAATGAGGTAATAAATATATCTTGCACTGTAGCTGGCATGAAGTTAAATGTTTAATATGTTGTTTCTATTACTTGTCCAAGCTCAACCAGCTAATGAGTAGTAATGCAGATATTTTATCCAAAAATTTAACTTTTCACAAGCCAGAAAATCACTCAAATAGTGCTTACAAAGGCTCTTCCAACTCCCAGATTCTGTGTCTTTTAAGAAAAAAAAGACACACGCTTGCTTCTTTCTTCCCCTCATTCCCCAGCATATTCTATATGAAGTAACTTCTTAACAAAAGCATGCTTCCACTGGAAAGAACCTCATTTTTTCCTCAACTAACAAAACCTCCTAATTGAAAAAGTAGATGTTTCACAAGACATGAACTAAGCCTCATAAGACTTAAACAGCTTTGGAGAAATTCACAAGGGCTTCCTTTTTATTTCACGTGTTTACATCCTAAAAAACATTTCAGCTTATCCTAACTTAATGCCAGAATATGAGTCTACTCCCTCAACACCATAATTCCAGGCAGATATCCAAAACACATTTTCTAAGTAAACACCGAAAGCATGCTCCTCCTGCCCTTGTGAATACAAAGACTATTTGGATGTTCTGGGTCACTGTTGTCATTCCTTCCCAACATTAAATATGTCCTCCTAACAAGATAAACCCGTCCCCTACTCAAACCAACACGGTCAAAGATATATTCACATAAAGGCCATCAGCATGGTTTTGATTTTGGTATTCAATTAATTACTGCTCAATCAACATATTTAGGGTGTTGATTGGTATCTAATCATCACCATACACAAAATAAATAACAAGAAGTGCTGCAAAATATCTAGAGTCCTTTCAAAGATGAATATATTAAAACCCAACTGAAATGCCTATGTGCCAACTGATTTATATACAAAGTTATTCATTTTGAGGGAAATATGAAGATCATAAACTACCTAAAATGTCTACCAATAAAAGCTAAGTAAATTATGGTATGTACATATATTAGAATACTATGTAACCACTATAAAGAATGTGGATACTATTTATTCATATAAAACAGTTAAGTGAAAAGAAAGGTACATGGTAGAGTATGTATATAAGAAGGGAAGGATAAATACACATACTTGCTTATATATGCATAAATATCTTAGAACAGATATGCAAGAAACTGTTAACACTCTTATTGGGGATAAAAAGTCAGGTGGTTTAGGGACAGGGATAAGAGACTTTTCAATGTATACACTTTGGTCCCTTGTGAATTTTGAACTATATGAATGTATTACCTACTTCAAATATAAAATTAATGCAACAATAAAGCTTGAGAATTATAAGGATTATGGGAGACCTGCAAATGCCTATTGCTAGTACATTCAATTAATTAGTTTATTATTTGTCTTTCTCACATTTTCTGCCTGGAAGAATAACCAACACATATATTCAAACTAATATATATCAATGAGAAAAATAGGAATTCAATGAAATTACTCCCAAGGTCATTAGGCAAAACTTTTTGTGAGAAAAAAGACAGAAAATATTTATTGCAAATAAATAAGTTTTGTTTACTTCTGGAAGGTGCCTAACATGTAATACACATCAGCTAGTGCCTGGCCTTCATATATTTTATTTGATCCTCACAAGCTGAGGCTCAGAATGGCTCACTGCCTCTCCCAAGGTCACCTGGAGCAGTAACTGTGGCGCTGCAATTTGAATCTAGGCTTGCACGATGATCCTTGATTTTTTTCTCAGTAAATTTTAAGCTTTCTAGGACACCCTCACCACAGTGGTAACCATAAAATTAGGAGCTCCTTTTAGGGCTCACTAAAATCATGTCTTCAGAGTTTGCTGCCCAGTCTTATCATGAAAGCCGGAATAGTCTGAGCAAAGACAATGTCCGCCGCAGCTCCTACACAGTAAGGACCTGGGCACTATAGACACTCCCCGGAGAATTAAAATCTACTGGGCTGAACCCCTCCTCCAAAGATCTACCCTCGCGCAGGGAGATATAAATCAAAACAGCATTGGGATATCTTTCCCTCCGAGCAATATGAAGCCGGGCGTTTTCTTGGAACACATGCACTCTGTACCTGAAGCAGAGTCTATTGTTCCCGGGTCACCAGGTGTCGGGGAAGGAAGTCAACGGTACTGCAGAGGCCCACGTGGAAACAAGCCAGGCAGAGCATTTCACCGCCTTCCCCCAACCTCCACACAGCCGAGATTAATCGCCTTGCGACTCACACACACTCCAGTGCTGGCTTGAAATAAAGGCCTGCCACGTGGGGTACATGGCTTAAATGGAAGAGAAATTGAAGACAGCTGGAAAGCAAAATTAAGTGCACACTCACCAGCCCACCAAAACGGAGAGAGAAAGTGAAGAGAGAGGAAGTGCCCTTGGGAAGTGGCCTCGGAATCTGATTGGCTAATGAGTTCAAGGAGGATTCCCTCCTCCTTTACCTTAAAAGGTGCTGAAATGACGCAACCCCCTCCTTCATCCACTAGTCTCCTCCGGAGCCAGTGATGCTTCTCGCACCGTTTTCAGAGTGAACTTAAACCAGGTTTCCTTCTGGGTTAACATGCTTAGCACAAACGCAGGCTGATTTAAGCTACTTACACACGTTTTTGTTTAGATGGGCTTACTGCATTCTATGCCAAACAATTTTCGTCCCTTGAGGATAATACTTACACTTTGAGACCTCGATATGGTTAATTTTTTGAACATAACCTCAAGGTGTTATTCTTTTTTTTCATAATAAAACAAAAGATGACATGTAGAACTGGACCACTGGCCCTTTCTCTTATCTCCTCTTAGTTCAAAATGCTTGGATCTCTTAATAGCCAGCATTCTCTTAGATCAGCAGTTGGGCTGCAAATTGAAGCCTCAGCACAATCTTTTTGTAGTTTTAGTCTTTTTCAGGGAAATTGGCTTAGTTTACCCAACACAGCCACTCTGCTTCCTGTCATAACACCACTTTCCCTGGGCATACAGAGAATTCTTGCCCTTCTTGCACCGTGTCCCTTTGTGGGGTTGGTGCTTGCCACACTTCTTACAGAAAGTCCAGCGGATTTTATTTATTTATTTATTTGAGACAGAGTCTCGCTCTGTTGCCGGGGCTAGAGTGCCGTGGCGTCAGCCTAGCTCACAGCAACCTCAAACTCCTGGGCTTAAGCGATCCTACTGCCTCAGCCTCCCGAGTAGCTGGCACAGGCATGTGACACCATGCCCAGCTGATTTTTTCTATATAGTTGTCCAGATAATTTATTTCTATTTTTAGTTGGGGGGGGTGTGTCTCGCTCTTGCTCAGGCTGGTCTCGAACTCCTGACCACGAGAGATCCGCCCACTTTGGCCTCCCAGAATGCTAGGGTTACAGGCGTGAGCCACCACGCCCGGCCTAGTCCAGCGCGGATTTTAGAAATGTTCACAATATCTGCAGAAGTGCTATCAGCAACAAAAGTTCAATATGGTTAATTTATGCAAAGTAAAAAATTCCATTTTAAACAGTCTAGATCCATTCAAGTTAGAATTTACCTCCCGGGTAATCCTTGAGCTAACAGGCTTGGTGGATAAAAGATGGGTGACCAAGCACGTAGACTTTAAAGTAAAGTTTAGCTGATTTTGAATCTGACCCTTGCCATGTACTTGCACACATCTCAGCCTCAGTTTCCTGAACTATATTTTATTTATTTATTTATTTTGACATCCAACTGGTACCAAAGTTTTCTTAAGTGTAAAAAAAGAACAAAAAATGATGAAATCTTCCTCCCATGACTGTTGTGAGAATTAAGTAAAATAATTCATATAATGTACCCAGTACAATGCCTGCTGCATAGTACTCAACAACATGTTAGCTATTATTATTATATAATTTCTTCTTAGATGTATTTCCTCAAGTAGACTATAAACAACAAGAGGGCAAAGTATGTGTTTTACACATTTCAGGATCCAAAACAATGACCTTCGGTGCTGAGGACATAATTCATTAACAGATTATTTGGGGCCAGGTGCAGTGGTTCATGCCTATAATCCCAGCAATTCTGGATGCTGAAGAAAGAGGATCACTTGAGCCCAGGAGTTTGAGGCTGCAGTGAGCTATGATTGCACAACTGCACTCCAGCCTGAGTGACAGAGTAAGACCCCCATCTCTAAAAATAAATAAATAAACAAATAACAGATTGTTTTGACTCTTCATATCCCCTTCCAGTTAAAGTGTATGTCTTTCTTACCGTTAGGATTACTTTTAAGCCATAACTAGAGGACTCATTGCCATAATATTCATGGCACAATATTCATCATGATTCTTAATAAATACTATTAAAGTATATAATACATAATATATGTACAAATATACATATAATTTGCATGTATTGGAAGTATAACGATTCAAAGTATTATAATATAAAAGAAAGTATACAACTCTAACTTATAGTAGTTCTCACCTTTTATTTTTTTTATTTTTTTTTTTTTTTTTTTGAGACAGAGTCTCACTCTGTTGCCCAGGCTAGAGTGAGTGCCGTGGCGTTAGCCTAGCTCACAGCAACCTCAAACTCCTGAGCTCAAGTGATCCTCCTGTCTCAGCCTCCCGAGTAGCTGGGACTACAGGCATGCACCACCATGCCCGGCTAATTTTTTTTCTATATATATTTTTAGCTGTCCATATAATTTCTTTCTATTTTTAGTAGAGATGGGGTCTCGCTCTTGCTCAGGCTGGTCTCGAACTTCTGAGCTCAAACGATCCGCCCACCTCGGCCTCCCAGAGTGCTAGGATTACAGGCGTGAGCCACCGCGCCCCGCCAGTAGTTCTCACCTTTTAATGATTTCATCCTATGCACCCTGCTTCCTCCTTACCAGAAACTGCTATCCATTCTAATCTGCCTCAGAGTTTACCTACCTCAAATTCTCCAACATTCATAACAAATGTTAGTTTGTTTTTCCATAATTGATTTACTTAATTGTAATTTCTAGAGGCAAAACATTTATTGAATGTTTACTATAAACCAGGAATTGTGCTAAGAACTTTGCATTCATTACTTTGTGTCATCGTCACAATAATCCAAGAATGTAGGCACTTTTATTATAATTATTTTACAAAAAATGAAACAGTTAAAGAGATTAAGGTACTTGCCTATTTAGCAAGTGTTAAAGTCTGGATTCAGACCAGTTGCTGTGGTTTGAATGTCCCCTCCAAAACTCAGGTTGAAACTTAATCCTCAATAGAGGTGGGACCTTAAAGAGATTATTGGATCCTAAGGGGTATGCCCTTAGGAATGCATTAATCCATTCATGGATTAATAAATTAAAGGATAATGGATTAAAAGGACATCATGGGATGGGAATGGCACTGGTGGTTTTATAAGAAAAGCAAGAGAGACTTGAGGCTATCACTTTAGTACACCACTCAGCCCCCTGGTCATGTGATGCCCTGCATGCCTCAGGACTCTGCAGAGTCCCCACCAGCAAGAAAGCTCTCAACAGATGGGACCCCTCAATCTTGGGCTTCTCAGCCTCGATAACAGCAAGAAATAAATTCCTTTTCTTTACAAATTACCCAGTTTCAGGTATTCTTTTATAAGAAACAGAAAGCAGACCAAGACACTACTCAATCAACTTGAGAGCCCAAACTCAACCACCACATTGCATTACCACCTATTATGTTTCAGAAGATCCCAGAAAGCACAATATTCTTTTCTTTGAAAATTTCCATTAAATATCTAATACTCCATTCATGGTATTCTGTATTCTAGGTTTTAATACTCATAAAAATCCATTATGAGATACTCCCTAGCTGGTAACATCAAAATTTTGTGCACAGTAAAATAACTTTGAAATTGCTTAAAAGTAGATTCCTGGAACACACCTTCAGGTATTCTAATGCAATGGGTGGGACTCAGCAACATGTATTTTAATAAGCACCATCAGATGCTTGTAACAGATTTAATTGAGGCTCACCCTTTGGGGAACACTGATAATTACTGTCGTTTAGCGATGTTATCACTGCTAAAATGAGTAAACTCTTGGAAAAGGGAGCACTCTTAAAAAACTTTTCAGGAATGTTTATTTTAGCACTGGTTTTAATAACTAAACAGTTATTATAGAAACACCCATGTCTATCCAAAGGGGATTCATTATATCATGATACAACTATTCTATGAAATACTACTCAGTAAAGAGATTAAAGTAGATCTGCATATACTAACATGGAAAGATCTCCACTGCATGTTAAGTGGAAAAAGCGAAATTGCAGAATAACACATGTAATATGCTCACATTTATGTAACACTCAACCCTCCTTCAAAAAAGGCAAAATATTAACAAAATATCTCTGTATGTGAATGAAAACAAAATACAAAGACACATCAAACTAATAACAGCAGTTACTCCTAGGAGCAGGATGGAGGGAATGAAGGGAGCAGTTTTTCGTTTTTTAGTATCTGTAAGGTTTTATAAGGGCAATGTGTTCATATTTAAATAACAAAATAGGCCAGGTGTGTTGGTTCACGCCTGTGACCCTAACACTCTGGGAGGCCAAGGCGGGAGGATGGCTTCAGGTCAGGACTTCGAGACCAGCCTGAGCAAGAGCGAGATCCTGTCTCTACTAAAAATAGAAAGAAATTAGCTGGACAGCTAAAAATATGTAGAAAATGTTAGCTGGGCACGGTGGCGCCTGTAGTCTCAGCTACTTGGGAGGCTGAGGCAGAAGGAACGCTTAAGCCCAGGAGTTTGAGGTTGCTGTGAGCTAGGCTGATGCCACGGCACTCTAGCCCCGGCAACAGAGTGAGACTCTGTCACAAAAAAAAAAGTCATAATAAAGCAGCATCCCTTGTCAAAATAAGGATAGAGATCCAAAAGTAGGTTTCAATATAGGAGTGAGAAAAGTAGGAGATTCCATACACCATGATTCTTGTGCGGTCAAACATTTGGGTGTCACCAGGTACCAAATGATCATGTTCAAGGGTTCCTGACACTAGCATTCTTGTAGTTTTCCTGCCCAATGGTTGTCCCTCTTCTGAAGTTTCATGTAACTTTACACACACCACTCCCAACAGCAGTTGGCACACTTATCCCAAGGACTCTAAGTGGGAACAACCGGTCTTCCAGACCTGAGGACCTTTTTCTTCAAAAAAAAGGCGGGGGAGAGTAGTCTGAATTGGGTTATGAGGCCCCCCGTGCAGGGTACCTCACCTCAGCCATTGAACTCACTTCGCTGGCCGTGAGTCTGTTCCAAGCTCTGGCTAAGGAGGCATCCGCCGTGCCCCTCCGCAAGGGCGGGGTCCACGGCATCTCCTGCCCAGTCTGACCTCGCGCAGAGCCCCGTTCTCTGGGAACTCACCTCCCCGAGGCTCAGGGAGAGCCCTGTTAGGGCTGCTTCTGGCCCTAGTCTCAGACCTTCCCAAGGGACATGGGGGTAGAGTGACGTGACGCACTCAGCTCGTGGCCCCACTGATGAGCTTCCCTCCGCCCTGCCAGGAAAAGTTTCAACACCCAATTTATAAGGTTCCCAAATCTGAAGCCATTTTACCATTATGGTGATTTCCCACAACACATAGCGACATGCAAATATCTCACAGTGCACCTCCCCTCTCCTATACGGGCGTCGACTTGTCAGGGCGCACGCGCACTGTGTTTCCCGCCTGTGACTCTGGGCCCGCGATTCATCTGAGCGGGTTGATAACGTCAGTTCCGGTGCTTCATGGCGGCTCGGCGGAGGACCGGCGACCGCAGGACGCGAGGTTCGGGGCGCATTGTTGGGGGCGGGGCGCATTGTTGGAGGGCAGAATTCTGGGGTTGAGGCGTCGGGAAAGGAACGGTACACTGTTCTTTTCCCCTTTCCAGATCCCCATGACCTGCACTTGGCTACCAAACTAGTTTTGGTGCTAAACTTTTAGAATTTCGGTTTTCAGAGCTTTTTGGATGACAGAATTGTAGGTAAAGACTTGTGAGCCTGTAACAACTAGTGTGCCAGTTCTGTTGCTAATACCTAATGTCATCCAATTGAAAATTAATTATAAGGTGCACTATATTTTACATAACACAAAGGAACGATAAGCGCTTCCAATTAAACTGTAATTCACTGTTTATATGTCACCCATTGTAAGATGTATCCCAATTCCAGAGACAGTAAAATGAGAGTCTTAAGAATTGTTGAGTTATGGTACTCTATGTATTATGTTCTAAAAAGCATAGGTCCACCCTATAAATTAGATACTGTTGTTTGTCATCCTCTGGATTTTACACTTGGGGCAACTGAGGTACAAAAAAAGCAAATAACTTCTCCAAGTTTCCACAGCTAGAAGAAACAGAGCTGGATTCTAAACTAGGCACAGACTCTAGTTTCTACTAACCATTATCTCATACGGCCTCAGGTATGAGGTAGGCCTTGGGGGCACTGGTTCTCAAGTAAACAGAAGAGATCAGCAGGCTATGAGATTCATGCCTCTGGCTATAAATTTACAAGAGCCCCGAGACTCCCTTTTATTTGGCTAGAATGTAGCAATTTAGGAAGGCTTATTCAGACCATTACCAAGAGTAGTGATGTGGCAGTTGTTATTGTTTCTTTGTAAACTTACAAAACCATCTTAAACCATTTTTTCCCATTTATTTTTTTATTTGTATGTATTCATGCAGTACAAGTGCAATTTTGCTACATTGACATATTACATGTGGTGAAGTCAGGACCTTCATTCAGTGCATACATCACTGAAGCAACTCACAGTGTACCCACCCACCAAGCCACCTCCCATCAAACACCTCCTCCATTCCCACAAGTCTCCATTATCCGTGGTTGCACACTCTGCTCCATGTGTACACATTATTTAGCTCCCACTTACACGTTTACAAGTGAGAGCATGTGGTATTTGTCTGTGTCTGAGTTGTTGAACCATTTCTTTAAAAGATTATTTTCAAGGGAGGATCATATTATGTGTGTCCTCATTCTTTGCTCATTGTTCTTTCCCTTAGCTTCTTCTATAGCATTAAATGAAACCAAGAAAGTTAATAATGGCAACACAGCTCCAGAAGATCCTCCTCCTGCTAAGAAAACTCGAAGATGCCAGAGGCAGGGGGTGAAAAAGATGCCTGTGGTGGGAGGAAAGGCTAACAAGGAGAGGACAGAAGACAAGCAAGGTGGTAGGTCAGGGAGGACCTGGGTCAGCAAGAGGGTCTGTGGTAGGGGTGGGGGTGATATCTTGTTCTTTTATGTTTTATTTCTTCCTTCCTTGAGAATATAATTAGTTAATTTCTCTATTCTCTGGACATACCACAAGACTAATCTACTTTCTTGAATCTTCATTTTCATTTATTTGAGACAGATTGAGACCTAGGCGGAAGACTAGGATTACTTGGGAAAGGCATAGTGAATTATGACGGGTTTCTGTCTAACCACAACAGCTGCTTTTGATTCTTACACAGTAGTACATATCTGTCTTTCCTCAGAATCTGTGAAAGCCTTGCTGTTAAAGGGCAAAGCACCTGTGGACCCAGAGTGTACAGCCAAGGTCGGGAAGGTAAGAGACTTTGGAGCTGATTCTCAGTCCATTGATTTCTCGGAGAGCACTGTTCTTTTGTTACTAGGACTCCTGCCTGGGACGTTGTTAATAATTCATTTTAGGAATCCTCTCCAAAATATTGTTGGTGATTAATTTTTTCCAAGGCTGAGGGGTGGGAGTGAAAGGGTTTAGGGTTTATAATCAGGGTGTTTTTAACATGGTTATCTTTTGGAGTTGCCATGAGCCTTCTGCACCTTATTCTCTTTTTCAACCAGAAAATGATATCGTTAAGGGAGAACTGTTTTCTTGTTCTAAAGAGAAACTGTGCCCTGGAATGGCATGAGTTATTGATGAATGAGGATAGAATTTGAATAATACAAAAGAAAGGCTGCTTTTGGAGCAGGTTACCTTTAACTCAGAGTCTTTTGTGTTTCTGTAATTAGAATTTAAAGGCAGCATATTTTCATTACAGTAATGACAGGCTGTGTGTAGAAAATATGTTTGCAATTCTTTTCCTGGGAAGTAGATGTTGATGGTGCTAGAGAATGACAACTTGAGACATAGGAAAATTTAGAGCCTCACTATACTAATGTCACTTTTTTTTTCTCTCTCTAGGCTCATGTGTATTGTGAAGGAAAGGATGTCTATGATGTCATGCTAAATCAGGTAAGAGGAGGAGCCATTGTGTTCATGAGAATTTCTTCTTGATAATTATTGGTGATCTCATTCCAATGCCCAGCTCTCTAATTCTGAAATACCTTTTATTATCCACTTACGATTAAACACCTGAGTGCTCAGCACTAGAGCATTCCTATCTGATAGCAAAGTCCTCTATGAGAAGCAGATCTTTTTGCAAATTTCATGTCATTTGTTGAACTTGTGAATTTTCTGTTGATATCCTTTTGCACATTTTCTAGTAAGTTGTTGGTCTTTTTCTTACTGGCTTTGAGGAACTTCATATAGTACAGAAAATAGCCTTATGTCTCCGAGATCAATTGCTTATATATTTTCCAGATTTGTCATTTGCCTTTGTTTTTTGTTATGGTATACTTTTTGCTCATACTGACGTTTTTAAGTTTTTTGTAGTTAAATTTATTTAAATTTTTCCTATTTAGTTAACCGTTTTCCTGTTAATATTTGTGGTTTTGAATAGATAATACAGTTGCTTAGTGAATATATTTCCTGGATATAACTTCAAATCTGAATTTTTTATACAACATATATAATTGTAACTAGTATTCCTTTGTTACTACTTCTATTTAAAATATCATGAGCAGATAGAAAGTATCGTAAGGCTTCTTTTTGTTCTAACATCCAATGACTTTATAATGTGAGCAAGCAGGTAATAGAAGTAGGAAGGGGCAACATGCTTCACAAAGAGTGCCTCAATATCCAGGGCTCAGCCTTATAGCACTAGCACTCTCTTCACTCTGAGTTACTTACAGATACCTCCTTTTACATACTGGTCATGGTCTCTCTGAATGTCTCCAAGTAAGGTCTGCTTAGGTATGGCACAGATGTGGCAGTGGTTTCTGCATATCCTTTGTCCCCTCCCAACATTGTCCTTCTCTCAGCTTATTGTCAAATTTCTGCAGCTAACAAACCAAAGCTATAAATAGGGCTATCAAAGAATAAGTCATCTAAACAAGTGTGCATAATGGTTATAGACCTTTGGAGCATCAAAATTGTCTTCATTTGGAAAATAATTATTAGGAGTGGATTGGGAGCTAGAAAACACAGAAAAATATGTATGGAGGGAGCTGAGGTGGGAAAAAAAAACAGAGGAATCAGTCAATACAGGATATTTGAGGTTGGATGAAGGGTTTTAGGAAGCTCCCAGGTTCCCACTTTAATTCCTCAGAATCCAAAGTTTAATGTACAAACCCTATTCCTTTTTTACATCCCTACTGTTATAAGAATGTAATTTTCTTGCCTCTTGCTAAGCTCTTCCTTATGGAAATTATTGACACCTGTGACCAAGAACGAGTCATTGGTTTATGTGACTTCCATTTGCAAAACTCTCCTTTTTTGTTCACTTTTCTCATCATAGACCAATCTCCAGTTCAACAACAACAAGTACTATCTGATTCAGTTGTTAGAAGATGATGCCCAGAGGAACTTCAGTGTTTGGATGAGATGGGGCCGAGGTAATGACTTTTATTATGATTTTATGAGTTGTCATTCTGAAAGCCAGCTTAGCAAGTAGCCAACGGATCCTCTGGTTTTAAATCACATAAATGGAGGCTCTGAAGGCTCGGAGGGACTTAGTAAGATAGCCTGGCTTCTTGAAATTGGGGAATGGCAGGCATCCTCATTAGGAAGTTCTCACTGGAAAAACTAACAGCAGCCCATTGAGGTTGAGCACCCTTCTGCAGTTGGGCTGCTAGTAGTGCTCATAGACTCTGGCAGTTAGCAGGTAACTTGTACCAACGTGATCAGTTCCCTAAGTGCTTTCACCTTTTCCCTTTTCTGCCCTTTCATCAGATATTAAGCAGTGAGATCTTAGAGAGCTGGCTCGTTACTATTAGGGAACTATTCTTGGGTTGGAGGACAGAGAACCATCTTATGTGTGGCATTTGCTTTGCAGTGGGGAAAATGGGGCAGCACAGCTTGGTGGCTTGTTCAGGCAACCTCAGCAAGGCCAAGGAAATCTTTCAGAAGAAGTGAGTGCTAAAAAATGAGTACAAAAACATGCCCTCTTCTTAGATGTATCTTCTTTAAGATTTTTATAAGTGTTATTTGGCCTAAATGTTAATGTCTTTCTATTCTGATATTCTGTGATAGGAACACCAAACTACATCCTTATTTAGTAATTACATCAAACTATAAACTTGAAATTGACTAAAAACAGAAGAATTTAATATATTTAACACAAGACCAACAAATTTAGGAGATTTGGGAATTTAGGAGACTCTCCATCATAGGGTGGAGAATATTCAGCTGGAGTTTTTAAAACTTTTACTATGATATGGATGAAGAAATTTCTGGAGTCTTTGGGAACATGTTTCTTTCAGGGAAAGGGATTGGATAGATAATCTTTTGTTTAAAATTTTAACAGCTTTTGTGGTGTTTTGGAGCCTTTGGGAAGCCTGAGGGTCCTTTTTTCCCATTTTTTATTTGCTTTGTTTCCAGAGCTTTTTTGTCCATTTGGTGTCCTATATTTAGAATCCAGATTTATGGAAAGTTGGTATGTAAAGGAGCTCTGTGGTAGGAAACACATTTTTTGGAGATTTTCTGTCTAAGGAACCAATTATAAGTCCATCCTTAATAGTAGACCTTTATTTATAAGGTTTTCTCACCATCTTGGGCTCTACAGATTCCTTGACAAAACCAAAAACAATTGGGAGGATCGTGAGAAGTTTGAAAAGGTGCCTGGAAAATATGATATGCTACAGATGGACTATGCTACCAATACGCAGGTAAACTCTGACTGTACCTTTGTAGGGAAAGCTGTTTCTTCTTAACCAGGGCAAGGTGTAGCAGGATGGCTTAGATCAGTCCTAGACCAGAACAAGCTTGGATGTCTTGAGTCATGGCTGTTTCTCACTGCAGGTATAACTCTCACTGATTTGTAATCTCAAAGGGACAGTAAGAATGAAGATAGAATGTGCCTTTCTAGTCTCTGTTATTTGCTAAGGTTCTTATAAAATCTTAGGCCCTATTTCCAGAAGTTTCATGTTATAGACGAAGAGAGGAGTAATAAAAAAGCTAACTGATTAAACTACATTTAAAGTTGTCTTTGCTTCTGGTTATATACCACAGTAAAAAAATTAATTTTGACAAACCGAGGTATGCCAAGATGCTGAGACTGTCCTGAAAACTGTCATATATCCAAAGAATGGAGACGTCTCAGTCTTTTTCAGATGAAAAGATTTGAGACATAATAGTATGTAAAGAATCTCTCCATACTTAGTGACATCATGAGGAGGGCCTTTTAGACTTATTCTGAGTGTCTAACTGTGGGAGGCAGACCCAGTACAGTTGACTCTCTTATCCATGGGTTCCACATCATGGATTCAACCAACTGCAGATCAAAAATATTTGAAAAAAAGGAAATTGCTTCTGTACTGAACTTACACAGACTTTTTTCTTGTTAGTATTCCCCAAACAATACAGTGTAACAACTTCACATGGCATTTACATTGTATTAGGTATTATAAGTGATCTAAAGGTATTTTTGTTTGTTTGGCTATAGGGTGAAGACGAATCAAAAAAAGAGGTATCTCTTAAATCTCCCTTGAAACCAGAGTCACAGCTAGATCTTCGGGTACAGGAGCTGATAGAGTTGATTTGTAATGTCCAGGCCATGGAAGAGATGATGATAGAAATGAAGTATAATACCAAGAAGGCCCCACTTGGTAGGACTTCAGATTCTGTCCTAAATTCTCTCTTCATCCCTACTTCCTTTAATGGAATATTTCATCACCAACATAATTTAAAGCTTGCGGATAGTACTGAAAGAAGAAAATGGGATTTGGGGTGAGAGGTTGTGTGGGGGGAGGAGGAACTATTTTGAAAGTTGAAAGGTGACAGTCGTTTGGGGCAGGGATGTAAGTACACTTTATAGGATGGAACCCTAATTTGTAGTCTGATATCTGGCAGGGAAGTTGACAGTGGCACAAATCAAGGCAGGTTACCAGTCTCTGAAGAAGATTGAGGATTGTATTCGGGCTGGTCAGCATGGACGAGCTCTCACGGAAGCATGCAATGAATTCTACACCAGAATCCCACATGACTTTGGGTAAGGCCTGTGCTGTTACTTCACTTTATTCTTTTAACCATACACATCTCCTGTATCAGTCAGCAGCAATAATCTTTTGTTTTTTAACCAGAGTATGTTGTCTATGAAGCAACTATAATCTTTTAATTCTTTTATTATATTTTATTTTATTTTTTTGAGACACAGTCTCGCTCTGTCACCTTGGGTAGAATGCAGTTGCATCATCATAGCTCACTGCAACCTGAAACCCCTGGGCTCAAGCAATCCTCCTGCATCAGCCTCCCGAGTAGCCAGGGCTATAGGCGAGCACCATGACGCCTGACTAATTTTTCTATTTTTAGTAGAGACGTGGTCTCACTCTTGCTCAGGCTGGTTTTGAACTCCTGAGCTCAAGCAGTCCTGCTTCCTTGGCCTCCCAGAGTGCTAGGATTACAGGCATGAGCCACCATGCCCAGCCTTAATTCTTTTATTTTTAAGGAAATAGTCACCTTGAATAGATACAGAGCCAAAATGATTTCTAGATAGCTTATTTAACTAGCTTACAAATACAGGTTGCAATCTCCTGGCCTGAGTATAGCCATAGTTCCTGACCAAGTGTAAGTTACCATCTCAAGTGAGAATGGGTCTAGATACTCAACCAAGGAAAACACCATCAGGCATATCACCCCTTTTTCCTGTTTCCTATCACTCCTTTTTCCTAACCACACTAACACCATTATTGTGAACTCAAATGATACTTTTAAAAAATTTTTAATTTAAATAATTATTTTTTTATGGAAGGCTTCACGAATTTTTGTGTCATCCTTGCACAGGGGCCATGCTAATTTTCTTTATATTGTTCCAATTTTAGCATATATGCTGTCAAAGCAAATACTCGGTGATATTATATATTTAAAATACATTTTGTCTTTGTTGAGACTTATTAATGTTAATATGGTTAATATGGCTTATTTAAAAAAGGATCTCTGCCCAGGAGTTTGAGGTTGCAGTGAGCTATGATGACGTCACTGAACTCTAGCCTGGGCAACAGAGTGAGACCCTGTCTCAAAAATATAAGGCCGGGCGCAGTGGCTCACGCCTGTAATCCTAGCATTCTGGGAGGCCAAGGTGGGAGGATCACTCGAGGTCAGGAGTTCAAGACCAGCCTGAGCAAGAGCGAGACCCCATCTCTACTAAAAATAGAAAGAAATTATCTGGACAACTAAAAATATATATAGAAAAAATTAGCCAGGCATGGTGGTGCAGGCCTGGAGTCCCAGCTACTCGGGAGGCTGAGGCAGACGGATTGCCAGAGCCCAGGAGTTTGAGGTTGCTGTGAGCTAGGCTGACACCATGGCACTCTAGCCTGGGCAACAGAGTGAGACTCTGTCTCAAAAAATATATATATATATATAAAATAATATGGCCAGGCACAGTGGCTCACGCTTGTAATCCTAGCAGTTTGGGGGGCCAAGGCAGGAGGATCACCTCAGCTCAGGAGTTCAAGACCAGCCTGAGCAAGAGCAAGACCCTGTCTCCACTAAAAATAGAAAAATTAGCTGGGTGCCATGGCGTACATCTGTAGGCCCAGCTACTCCAGAGGCTGAGGCAGGAGGATCACTTGAGCCCAGGACTTGGAGATTGCAGTGATGCCCCTGCACTTGACCTGGGGTGCCAGAGCAAGACTAATAAATAAAATAAAAATCTCATAAAAAAGAATTTCAACTCTAGTGTCAAAATCTACACAGTTTGTTTTATCCTACTCAGAGAATATATTAATATTTAATATTCCTTTTGGAATATTTGGAAATTAAAATCTCTTTACAGATCTCTCTTTCTCTCTCAGATGGAGAACCTCAGTTTCTTACACCTGTTTTCTAAAGGACCTATCTTTCATCTCTTATTTTTAGTCATGTGCCTTTTAGCCACACATCAGAGAGCTCATTATGGATTATATCTTTGTCCTTAGACTCCGTACTCCTCCACTAATCCAGACGGAGAAAGAACTGTCAGAAAAAGTACAACTACTAGAGGTGAGATATGTGTGGATTGGGAAGTATTAAATCTTTTATCCTAGATTCCTTCCATGTTGATTCTGTATCTCATCTTCTCAGGCTTTGGGAGACATTGAAATTGCCATTAAGCTGGTGAAAACAGAGCTGCAAAGCCCAGAACACCCATTGGACCAACACTATAGAAACCTACATTGTGCCTTGCACCCTCTAGATCACAAAAGTTATGAGTTCAAAGTAAGAAAAATGATCATTTATTTTCCTACTCTTAATACCCTTAAGAGCTACCTCCCCCATCCCACTATTCTGACTTCTTTAAGAGCAAATTGCCTAATAGGGCAGAATTTTTATTTACTACGAATTTGGAAGGGTAGAGCCCATTCTAACTGCCTTGTGAGACCATTCGGGAGCAGAAATGTCTGCCAAGTTATACCAGAGGCCCTGAGGACTCTGTTATAGAGTCTACATTGCCCATTTTTCCCCTTATTTTCCACAGGTGATTTCCCAGTACCTACAATCTACCCACGCTCCCACACACAATGACTATACCATGACTTTGCTGGATGTTTTTGAAGTAGAGAAGGAGGGTGAGAAAGAAGCCTTCAGAGAGGACCTTGATAACAGGTCTGAGTCTAGCTTTGGGTTTGGGAAGACGTTCCTTGCCTGAAGTACAGTCATAGAAGTTATAAGACAAGGGTGGCAGAGGAAGGCGTTGACTTATGCTTGTGCCATATAGTAATATTTGCAGGAGAGCAACAGAGTACAATAATAAATAATGACTTTTCCTTAGGATGCTGCTATGGCATGGTTCCAGGCTGAGCAACTGGGTGGGAATCCTGAGCCGTGGGCTTCGAGTTGCCCCCCCTGAGGCTCCCATCACAGGTTACATGGTGAGTGAAATTGAACTCTAGGAGGAGCACAAGGGAAAAGGATGCAGTAATGTTCTCAGTCCTTAGGTGATACCCCTTTCCAAGAATTAAACTGGCTTATCTCTTACTGTGTCCTTCTTTGTTTCAATTCCTAAAGATATCTCTTCTTCTGCCCAGAAGGAGAGATTCACAGGTGCTTCTACCCTCTCTGGAACAGAATCGTGAGGGAAAATGGAGAAGGGTCTATATTATGTTTAAGAGAATGGAAAAACAGGGTCAGTGGTTTGAGCCTTCTTTCTAACACAATGGGTTAAAAGCTGACCTTGGTGTTTATTTATACATTTCAGTTTGGAAAAGGAATCTACTTTGCTGACATGTCTTCCAAGAGTGCCAATTACTGCTTTGCCTCTCACCTAAAAAATACAGGACTACTGCTCTTGTCAGAGGTGAGGCAGGAACACGTCAGTATTCTCTAGTTTGTTATTAATTCCTATTTTCTCCAGTGAGAAAAGTTTGACCCCAGAACCAAGAGGTTCACCTAGGATAGGTGGGGAGGGGAAGCCAAGTGCTATTTTCATTGCATTGGATTCCTGCTGATGTAGGGGAGGAAAGTACTGACGGAATCTGTTTGGCTTTAGAGCCATCTAATTCTCAGTAGGATGTGGGCATTCAAAGATCTTTTGCTTTGCAGGTAGCTCTAGGTCAGTGTAATGAGCTACTAGAAGCCAATCCTAAGGCAGAAGGATTGCTTCAGGGCAAACACAGCACCAAGGGCCTGGGAAAGATGGCTCCCAGTCCTGGCCACTTCATCACCCTGTAAGTACTCACAACCAGGACAGCTAGAAGACTCCTTTTGGCCAGATAAGACTTTCTACTTTCTCCATTCCAACTTCTGAACCAGAGGCTGATATTGACACACTTTGTTCCTTTTGGCAGGAATGGGAGTACAGTGCCCTTAGGACCAGCAAGTGACACAGGAATTCTCAATCCCGAGGGTTATACCCTCAATTACAATGAATATATCGTCTATAACCCCAACCAGGTCCGTATGCGATACCTTCTAAAGGTTCAGTTCAATTTCCTGCAGCTATGGTGAATGCTGATGTTAACCTAGAGAAGATCTGATCTTCAAGCAAGAAAATAAGCAATATGGTACTTTTGAATTTTGTAATATTTTATGTAATAAAAATGGTACAAATCTACCATTAGCTTCTTTGGGCTTTACTTCTCCAAGCACATATTTCTTCTGACATTAGTATATCTTCATTTCTAGGACAGAAAGTACCTAGAAATGGTGGGCATGGTGGCTCAACGCCTGTAATCCTAGCACTCTGCGAGGCTGAGGAGGAAGGTTTACTTGAGCTCAGGAGTTCGAGACCAGCCTGAGCAAGAGCAAGACCCTGTCTACTAAAATAGAAAAAATTAGCTGGGCCCCATGGTGCATGCCTGTAGTCTCAGCTATTCAGGAGGCTGAGGCAGGAGGATTGCTTGAGCCCAGGAGTTGGAGGCTGCAGTGAGCTACGAAGATGCCGCTGCACTTTACCCAGGGTGACAGAGTGAGACTGTCTCAGGGAAAAAAAGGAAAATTCTCAACAATATAAGTTCTGGAAAAAAACAAACAAAAAAAGGAACTTATTGAACTCCCCCTCCCCCTGCTTCATATTTAAAATTTTTTTTTAATTAAAAAAGAAAGTACCCATTGCTCTGTGTATCTCACAGCTAGCTGCAGGTTACTCAGGATCCTGTTCTGAGTAGCTTCTGTGCATTGAGGGACACTGTTAAGGGCCAGTGCTTTTCCCCATTGGATTCAATTTTTCTGCAAACGAGTTTGTTAGGTATTATTGCAGGAAGGGTAGAGGCAGCAAAGGCTGAGTTCCTTTCTTTCCCCTTCAGATCTTCTCACTTGCCTTTTTCCCATTTATCAACTGCAAACTAGGTCTCCTACCACTTAACATCCTAGGACTCATCAGATATCCAAAAATCTGGGAAGCCCTTGGAGGACTGCCACTGAGCTTAAGTATATCTTAAGGAGGAAAGGAGAGGAGTAGAATGAGTTTTTACATGCCCTTCTCCATCTAAGTACTAAAGTCCAGATCAAATCCAAAGACTTCCTGATTATGTTTAAACACAACACAGCTAAACGTAACAAACGTCCTTAAATAATGGTAAAGTTTGTTTAAATGAAAACAGCCTGTAACTTTCTAGAAACCAGATTATCAATACCTATCAAAATTTAAAATGTATATACCCTTTGACCTAAAACTTACAGATGTACATGTTTACATAGATGATGTCACTATAGCATTGGTGTACATGAAAAGATCGCTAGATAGGGAACTAGTCCAATATATCTACTCATTGAAGTATTTATACCGCTATTAAAACTGAGTAAGACTTTACATACTTTTCAAAAAAATAAGAGGGGAATACTTCATAAACTCATTCTATAAGGCAATACAAACCCAAACCAGATAAAGATACTATGAGATCAGAGACCGCTATCCCTTAAGAATATAATTTCAGGGGGAGAGAGAGGGTGAACAACAACAAAAAAATTAGAATTGCAAAAATCAAAATAGTACAAAGCCTAATCCAGCAACATATATAGAGGATTATATACCAACCTGTAAGGTCACAGGTTAGTTCAACATGAAAACAAATGTTGGGGAAAAATCACGTGGCTATCTTAGATGCAGAAAAACCATTTAGCAAAAGGTAACACCTTTTCATAATAAAAAAAAAAAAAATTTAACTAGGAATGGAAGGGCGTTTCCTCAACCTGATAAAGAACATCTATGAAAAATATAATGGTGAAAGATTGAAGGCTTACCCCTATGATCAGGAATAAGACCAGGATTTCCACTCCCACCACTTCCATTTAACATTACACTAGAGATTCTAGTTGTGGTAATTAAGCGAGGAAAAAAAAATTCCATCATATTGAAAAGGAGGTAAAACTGTATTTGCAAATTATGTGATCTCATAAAGCCCAAAACAAAACCAGCCTGGGCAACATAGCAAGACCCGTCCCTATTAAAAAAAAAAAAAAAAATTAACTGGGCATGGTAGCACACACCTGTAGTACCAGTTACTCGGGCAGCCGAGGCAGGAAGATCTCTTGAGCCCAAGAGTTCCAGATTACAGTGAGCTATGATGGCGCCACTGCACTCCAGCCTGAGTGACAGAGCGAGACTCCGTCTCTTAATTAAAAAAAATAAAAAGCCCTAAAGAATCCATACACAAAAAATAATTAGAGCTAACAAAGAAGTTCAGCAAGATTGCAGGATACAAGATCAATCTACAAAAATCAATTGTAACTATATACATTAGTGAAGAATCTGAAAAGGAAATTAAGAAAATAATTCCATTTATAATAGCATCAAAAAGAATAAAATACTTAGGAATAGGTTTAACTAAAGAAGTACAAACTTTTACACTGAAAACTATAAAACAGTCTTGAAAGAAATTCAAGACCTAAATAAATGGAAAGACATGTTCATGGATTGGAAGGTTTAATATGACAGTACTCCCCAAAGCAACCTACAAATTCAATACAATTCCTATCAAAATTCCAATCAACTTTTTTGCTGAAATGGCCAAGACAAACCTAAAATGTATAAGGAATTACAAAAGGATCATGAATAGTAAAAACAATCTTGAAAAAGCTATAGTAATCAAGACAATATGATATTGCCATAGGATAGCTATATGGATCAATAGTATAGAATTGACAGTCCAGAAATAAACACAAACATATATGGTCAACCGATTTTCAACAGGGTGCCAAGATCGTTCAATGGGGGAAAGAATAGCCTCTTCAACAAATGGTGGTAGGACAACTTGGATATCCACATGCAAAGTAATGAATCTGGACCACTAACACAGTATATGCAAAAATTAAATGTATCAAAGACCTAAATGTAAGAGTTAAAACCATAAAACTCTTAGAAAACATAGGGGAGGCTGGGCATGGTGGCTCAGCCCTGTAACCCTAGCACTTTGGGAGGCCAAGGTTGGAGGAACACTTGAGACCAGGATTTCGAGACCAGCCTGAGTACAAGCGAGTCCCTGTCTCTATAAAAACTAGAAAAATTAGCCAGGCATGGGGGTGTGCACCTATAGTCCCAGCTACTTGGGAGGCTGAGGCAGGAGGATTGCTTGAGCCCAGGAGTTTGAAGTTGCAGTGAGCTATGATGATGTCACTACACTCCAGCCCAGGCAACCAAGTGAGACCCTGTCTCAAAAAATTAAATAAATAAATAAATAAATAAATAAAAATAAAAAGACAACCCAATAAAAACAAGCAAAGGATTTGAATAGACATTTACCCAAAGAAGAAATACAAATGGCCAATAAGCACATGAAAAGATGCTCCACATCATTGGACATCAAGGAAACACAAATCAAAACTACAGTGAGATACCACTTCATACCCACTAGCATGACTAGAAGCAAAAAGACCAACAAGTGTTGGCAAACGTGGACAAATTAGAACATTCACACATTGCTGGTGATAATGTAAAGTGGTGCAGGTGCTTTGGAGAACAGTTTGGCAGTTCCTCAAATAGTTAAACAGTTATGAACTTAGCAATTCTCCTAAGAGAACGGAAAAAAAAGTTCACACAAAAGCTTGTAACATGAATGTTAACAGCAACAATATTTATAATAGCCAAGAATTAGAAACAACCCAAGTATCCATCAACTGATAAATGGATAAACAAAATGTGGTATATATGCATGATGGACATGTTCACTATCTTGATTATGGTGATAATTTTATTGGTGTATACATAGGTCAAACTTTATCAAATTGTGTATTTTAAATAAGTACAGTTTACTGCATGTCAATTATACCTCAAGCTGTAAAAACAACAAGAAACAAAAAAATGTGATATATGCATACAATGGAACATTATTCAGCCATAAAATGGAATGAAGGTCCTTGCTTCAGCAGCACAAATACTAAAATTAGAACAAAACAGAAAAGATTAGCATGGCCCCTGCACAAGGATGACGTGCAATTTGTGAAGCGTTTCACTTTTTTTACAAAGAAAACAGATCAAAAAGAGCATAAAAATGAAGTACTGATACATGCTATAACATGGATGAACCTTGAAAATGTTATTGTAAGTGAAAGAAGCCACACAAAAAGTCACATATTATATAATTCCATTTATTTGAAATGTCCAGAATAGGCAAATCCGTAGAGAGAGAAAGTAGATTAGTGGTTGACAGTGGCTGGAGGGAGAGGAGAGACAGGTGTCATTGCTAATGGGTTCCAGGTTTCCTGCCGGGGTGATGAAAATGTTCTCGAATTAGTGTTAATGGTTGCACAACCTTGTGACTATACTAAAACCACTGAACTATACACTTTAAAAGGGTAAAAATGAACTGTATCTCAATAAAATTACCAAGTTTTGTGATGTAAGTATATATTTTTCCTATATAAATATTGGCTAAAAAAGGTTGCATTGAAGTATACATACTATGAGGTTTGAGTACTAAAAGTCAAGAGGCTCCCTAAGAGTAAATAAACGAGTCTATACTGATAAACGTAAATGATTTAATAAATAAGAAGGAATAAAATTTATTTCAGAAGAATTTCTATTAATAAATGTTGAAGGGCTGAGGGAAATAGAAAATCACGACTAGAAAACCAGCCATCATTGCTGCAGTTAAGGTCATGGACAAATGCTAAAATTAGTTAGTAAAACAGGATACTTGCATAGCCTCAAAAAACATACCTTAAAATGTATTAATTACTGTGGTGATTTTAACATGTGATCACAAATTCTTTGATGCCTCTCTCTTCTGGAGGTTTAATTCCCTTCCCCTGAGTATGGGCTGGACTTAGTGACTTGGCTTCTAACAGAGTATGGAAAAGGTACAATAAAAAGTAAAACCTGGCAAATATCACATTACTCTTAAAAGTAATCAAGTAACATTAATTAACATCACCAGTAATAAGTCATGTTGATGACGACACATTCCCCCAATAGGATGCAACAAGAAGAGCACATCATCTCTTGCATTCTTCCCTTAAATCCACAGTTTTAGTCTATTCATGAAAAAACAGCAGACAAAACCAAATTGAGGAACATTCTATAAAACACCTGACCAGTACTCTTTAAAAGTGTCAAGGTTATAGAAAGATGGGAAAACTGTCACAGTTGGAAAAGACTGAGGACACTGAAGAGGTGGCAGTATTAGACCGGGCAGCAGGAGGGGACTGGGCTACTTTTCCCTGTTCACACAGGGATGGCCCCAGGCCACCCCTATGGTTTCCCTTCCACCCCACTTTCTCGAAGAACTGACTGGGTAGTGTGACCAGAGAAAGGTGGATGTTAAATAAATGGAGCAATTTCTTCATTGGCTGTGGGCTCGACATATGATGACTAAATGCAATATGGGATCCTGAACTGGATCCTGGAACAAAATAAGGACATTAGTGGGAAAACTGGGAAAATCAAAATCATGTCTGTACTTTCGTTAATAATATTGTACAAACGTTAATTTCCTAGTTTTGATAAATGTAGCATGGTTATGTAAGGTGTTAACGTTATAGGAAGCTGGGTGAAGCGTATCTAGGAAAACTCTGTACTATCTTTGCAACTCTTCTGTAAATCTCAAAGGATTTTTTTTTTAAAAAGGACTAAGAGGCATTCTAGTGAAAAAGCACTAACACAGGTAAGTTTTCTGAGGATATATCTGCGTATTTGGTTCCTGGTTCTCCTTCCAGATACATAGTAAGATTATCTTTCCCTCTCCTCTCCCTTGACATTAGGTGTGGCCATATGACTTGCTTTGCTCATATTTATGAAATAGGAGTGGAAGCAATGTGTTTTACTTCTAGGTGGAAGATTTAAGAGCCAGCAGTTACTTACCCCACAAAGCACAGATCTTTAAGTGTGTGTAAAGTAGAACAAAGCCTCCTCACTGACCCTCACTGGGCAGGTGGCATGAGTAAGAAATAAATCTTTGCTATTTTAAGATGTTGAGATTTTGAGGTTGTTGCCATAGCATAACTTCAATATCCTAACCAATAAAGAAACACACCAATTGTCTTGGATTGAAAGATTAGGTATTTGAAAGAATATCAGTTTCACATGTATTTTTTTTTTTTGAAAACTGAAAAATTGAGTCCAGATTTTATCTGACTAATGAAATATATACTAATAAAGAGAAAAAGTAATGAAGTGATACTTGTACTGTTGGAAAACAAAAATAATCAAGTTAGCACTTATTGAACACTTACCATGTGTCAACTACTCTTCTAAGTGAACCCCTGGCTACTGAAGACATTTCCTTCTTCCTTAATCCTTACAAAGAAAGGGCCCGAGGGAATTTTTCTCCCATAGAATTCTAGAAAAATAAGAAAGTTCTAGAACTTTTAAGAGGATCAGAGTCCATGGATACGGTATGATTGTTCCACCTTTCAACTACTGTTAGTCTTTGTAAATTTCAATCTGAGAGCGATACACTTTTGTGATCTCTTCCACGAATGCCAATTATGATATTGACTAATGCTGACAAGTCGAGTGGCTGCTGCCGCCCTGTCAGAGGTTGGGAGAACCAGAAGACCCATTTCGCTTTCAGGGCCTTGGCCTCTCACCTCCCATCTGGGCAGGTCCTTCTGAGAAGGTGGCTGTTTCTGTGAGAGGAAGCTAGGATTGTCCTAGTTCTCTCCCAGTTCCTTCTAAATGCCCTGATGCATGATTGACTCATTCTTCCTTCCCTTATTCTTTCTTGGCCAATTGAAAAGTCTTTAGCTCTCTATTCAAACAAGTGCTGGCCAACATCACTCTCGTTCCTCCTCCTGTCTGGAATGGTATCCAAGGGTCCGAGGGCCAGCAAGTAACACAAGAATTTGAAAGCCTAGTTTCAAAGACTAGCTACTAAAGATCTGGTTCACTTTCTCGCAGTTCTAGTAAGGAATAATGTTAAATTAGAAAAGAGACATATTAGAATATTCATATTCTTCCCTCTTGGTCCAAATCTACATGAGAACACAGGCAAGCCTGCACTTGAGATTTTCTGACACTTTATTTTTATAATTATTAGGAAAGTAAAAAAAAAAAAAAAAAAAAGTAGCTACTTGTATCTTTGGGCTTTGCATCTCTAGAGCAAGTGGTATCACCTTTCCCCTGAGTAGTGTATCTTCATTCCCAGGACAGAAAGTATACATTGCCCTGCACGTCTCCCACGGCGAGCTGCAGGGCAGAGTTAGGAGCCAGCCAAGGTTCCAGGCAGCTCACTGCCCCTTCGCATCGGAACAGGCCCAGCTACAATGGGAACAAAAATGGGGGAGGTGAGGGTTACAAGCCTCAAGCCTCCTTAATAACTTATTTTTCTCTCACATTAATGCCTTTTACTTAAAAACAGTTAGTCATAGGTTATTGCCAAGAGGGATTAAAGAAAACAGAATTTTGATCCTTTATCCTCTCTTACTGTAAATTTGCTCTCTTGTCACATCCGTTTGGTCCCTCTTGTGCACACATGTGCATGTAAACACACATACACACACACACACACACACACACACACACTTACCAGCTGCATGTTAGGTCTCTCCCACAGTTTAACATCTCTGTCCTTTGAAGCTGTCACCAGCAACTCAGGCAGCACATGGAGGGCTGTGACAGAGCCCGAGTGAATCTCAAAGAGGAAGGGGAGAGAAGTATGGTGAGTTCCCGGAGGACCCTCCTCAATTAAGGAATCATCAAAGTCTGCTGTGTCTGACCTAGAACCTCTTCCCCTGTATTTGTGACCCTTCCCTCAAACTCACCTTCCTACGCTGCCGTGTCTTTAGTTGTGGGGTTGGTATGCAGCTATCCATGCTGGAATCTGACTCCAAGCATTTTGATGGGTCTTTCTCTGGAGACTGGGTTTTAGGAATTTTTACTTTTTCCTGCCAGATGTTACCTGTGGTCCATTCTCCTTCCAGGTTGCATTCGGCCAGTTTCCATAGCATCCCATCAGAACTGGCACACAAAAATGAGGACTCTGCCATTTTAAGGACAGAATTAGAGCCAAGTTTCAGGACTCAAAGGATCCACCACCCTCCCCTAGGCCATTTCCAGGCTCCTCGGGTCTTCCCATTACCACTCACCAGATTCAGGTTTGGCCTGAGTTATCGATATTAGGGTCCCACTAGGATTCTCTAAATTCAGATCAAACTCCAGGCTCTCTTCAAACTCTCCTGATTGTTTTTGCCTCTGCGAAAGGATAGGTAATTTTGTTTAGCCTACCCATATTACTCAATCCTGCCAGATAAAGCAATAGTTTTCTGCTCTGGGCTGGGCAGGACTTTTTTTAAAAACAAAACAAAACTATAACTTAGATACAGCAAAGTGCACAAATCTTAAATGTATACCTTGATGAATTTTACACATGCATACACCCACACAATCACCTCCAGATCAAGATGTAGACTATTTTTATCACCCCAGAAAGCTGCTCTCCAGACCCTTTCCAGTCAATACCAGACCGCCACTCCCAGAGTTAACCACATTTTGACTTCTATCACCATAAATTAGTTTTGTTTGTTCTTAAACTTCATTTAAGTGAAATCATATCATATGTACTCCTTTGTGTCTGGCTTCTTTTGCTGAGCATATTATCTATGAGATATGTCTGTATTGTTCCATTCATCAGCATTCAGTATCATGTTTGGTGGTTTTTTTTTTTTTTTTTTTTTTTTGGCCACGTAGCATTCCCTTTATAAATATACCACAAATTATTAATCCCAAACAATATTTGGGTTGTTTTAGATATGATGAATAAAGCTGCTATGAACATTCTTTTTTTTTTTTTCTTAAAAGCCAGTCAAATTTAGCAGTGTGGGGTTGTGTACCAACTTTAGAGACACTAATGTAAATAAGTTCTGATAAAACACTACCATCAGACCAGTCGAACATTCTTGTACCTGTCTCTTGGAGAACATATGCACTCATTTCTCTTGGGAATGGAATAGTCATGAAAAGGCATTAGTAGGTAGCAGGTCAGGATTTAATAACCTTTCCAGAGACAAGGGGCTCCCAGGAACTTATATTTGAAGTGAACAGCTAGCTCTGGCATACCTAACCCAGTACTTGTCGCCTGTCTGTTAGGTAATTGCTAAGTATGATGACAGAGACAAGATACAGTCCTTGCCTTTAAGATGCTAATCTCACAGTGACAAGACAAGAGGGACTTGGAAAAAGTACAATTGAGAAAACTCCTAGGTTTATGGTTTCCTGTGACTTTTTAAAATAATAGAATCCTTTTTTTGTACCAAGGAAATCTTACCTGGGAACCTAATATATAATGCCCTAAAGTAGAGCTGTTCCAGCTGAAGGAGGATGAGAGAATTTGGAGCCAACTGCCTTTCTCTTCCCCCTATCCTCCATCATGGGCCCCAAGGACAAAAAAAAAACACTGATCCTAGACAAATGTTTGTTTTGTTTAACACACACCCAAACAGGACTTACCAAGAAAAAAAGAACTTCAGGAGCCCTAGGCTGCAGGACAAATACACCATACTCCTTGTGAGTAGACATCATCACATGATGTTCTGCATAGCTCTTCCTGGTTTATAAGAAAGGAGGAGTCTGAGCCCAGGACTTAAAGAAAGGAACACCTCTCTTTAAGACTCCAATGTTTTCTTCTAAGTTAGAGTCAACCTCAGGGTAGCCACTAACCCACATTTCCGCTTTCTCCGGCTCAGGAGGAAACAGCAATTTGATCTTACCAGATTATGGATGGAGCATCCCCTGGCTTCATGTGCAGTAATTCCAAGTCCGCTTTGGCTAAGATGAGAGCGTGACCATCAGGGGCCAGGCCCAGACCTGTCAGCACCCCTAAGTCCTCCTGCAGGATTCGGTTCAGGTGGAGACTGTAGCTCAAAAAAGTACATGAACAGAGAAAGATCCGACTTTAGTCAACCTCTCTCAGGCTCCTCAGTCCCCCTTGAATTCCTCAGGAGTGAAGTATAAAGCAAAATGTGTCACCTTCCCTGCAAATCCTGTTCCTCTTTCTGTTTTTCTTTCATTAGTATTCATCGTCACCATCCAGTTACTTGCTCAAACTAGAAATCTCTAACATTCTTATCTTTTCCTTCCCTCTCTACCTCCAACTGATCAATAAGCCCTGTGGATTCAACCTGCAACACAGACCCAAGTCTGTGTCTCTCCTTCTCATCTCTACCTCCCAGGTCAGGGCCCCCCTTACACATTTCCTGGGCTACAACAGCAGCTATGAAAGTAGTCTCCTTCCTTTTAGTACCTCTTGACTACTATTCATCCTCCATACTGCCACCAGAGTTCTCTCTCTAAAATTCAGATCATTATTCCACTCAAAATTCTTAGCACTGTGTCCTCTACAGCCTGGCCCCAATTTACCTTTTCAATCCAATCCCCTCTCCTACCAGGAATCCAACATCTGGCCTATGAATACACCACACACTTTCATGCCTCCATGCCTTCTGTAAACGCTCCTTCCTCTTCCTGAAACACCTCCCTTCTCTTACTGGTCCACAAATCTACTCACTCCTTAAGCCCAACCTCACATATCAACTCTTTCCTACAATTTCTCAAATTTTGAAGCTCTACGAATATGTATGTGTGTCTTCATTATAGCACTAATCATTCCGAATACTGTTGATAGTTTAATTAAATGCACATTCCTCTAACTGTGAACTTCCTTAATTAAAGAATAAATTTCATTTATATCTGGTTCACACTGCCTGGCCCAGAGCTTGCCATCAAGTAGGCATTTGAGTATTCATTGAAATTGACATGGCCAGAAGCAGAAAGTATAATAATTTCCTACTCAATAACCAGCAACCTATTGACTCAGTTCAGAAGCAGAAGTGGAGTGATTTGAGTAAAATCCCAGGGATAGGAGACTACCATTCCTATCACATTAACCAGATGCCTTGCTTCACCTGAAATTTCTGGGTGATGAACACCTCTGCAGTTCCACTTGCCACTCGCTGATTTTTTCATCAGCGCTGAGAGCAAAGAAGGTGCGTGCCGAGTACCAGATCAGAGCACTGATGCGGCCTGGAGCCTGGTGTATGCAACAGGTTCAGTTTAGCATTTCTGAATAGCCAGGATTAACCTTCTCTCCCCTCTCAGGCATATATGCAACCTCCAACCCAGGCATGTACCAGTAAATACCTAGCCAGGGCAGAATTCACCTGAAGAACTGAGGTTGCCCTGACTCACCTGTGCTGTGGCCACGGCCTTAGCTTCCTGCCACAAGACTAGTTCCCCAGCTTGATTTCCAGATACCACCATGGAACCATCCGGTGCCCAGGCCACAGCAGTGATGGCTGCAGAACTCCTCGGTTTATATGTGTCATCTGGAGAAGAAAGAAAGTGATTCACTGGGAGCTGGGCTACCACTGAGATATAAGAAGAGATATCAGGCTTCCCTCGACACTCTTTGTTGCAGTAACACAACCCTCTTTCATACCTGGCCTCTCTCCATGCCTCACTCACCTGCTTCCTTAGGGACCTGCCAGAGCCGTACAGAGCCATCCTCTGAGGTGGTCAGCAGGAGACCTGAGGTTTCTGAAACAGCAGCTGCGTTGACTGAGCCACTGTGCCCCAGGAGGGTGTGTGTTTGGTACACCTAGGAGGAAGGGATAAGGATGGCCTGTGGGGGTGGACACGGCAGAAGGTTGTCCCACATGCCTTCCCCTTCCCCTGCATCCCAGTCCTCACAGGGAACTCACCAAGAGTGGATGCCACAACCGTGTGGCCCCATCCAGTCCAGCAGTCACCACCAGAAGCTCTGACCCAGCCTGTCCAGCTGATAAGACACAGAGACTGAGTTGGAAAAAGGGAAGAAGCCAGGGAGAAGGGGAGAGGCAGTGGGGAAGGGGAGGTGGCCAATATTCACTACCTGCACGGGGCTCCAGGGCCGCTGCACAGTGGCTGACCGGTCCTGAGTGAGCAGGGATGCTGGTCAGCTCCACACCCTGATGGTCCCACACTTTCAAGGTCCCATCACGGCCCACAGACACTACGTGCTCCTCCTGTCCCCAGAGCACAGGATGAGAGCAGGGTCATACCCATTAGGACACAGGAAGTAGGACTCCCTCCACAGAGGTGTGGGCTGGGTGTCAGAGGCTTGGAAGGTGTCAAAGAGTGACAAGAACTCAGGAACAGTGGGGCTGGGTGGCTCAGGACTGCAGTCTTGCCTTGGAGTCCTGATACTGTTTTCATGTTCCCCTCTTTCTCCCTACACCAACCCTCAGCCTTAAAACCATAATCCAAGCCCAAATGTTTCATTCTTTATACTCCTTTTGCCTTTGGGGTTAGATACCCAGTGCATCTGGTCTCCCAAAGGCCCCTCGCTCTCCCAGAGAGCCCGGTGAGCTCTCCATTGCCTTCTCACCACGGCCGCCACAGCGCTCACAGCACTCTGATGACCCAGGAACTGACCAAGCCGCTGTCCTGACTGTGGGTCCCAGAGCCCCAGAGAACCATCACTGGAGCAGGAGATCTGCAGAGCCAGAAGTTAGAGGAGTGGGATTATCAGCATCCCTCCAGCATTTTTGTACGTTCACAATGTGGGGTAGAGGGCAGTAAGCCTTGTGAATAACAGCATGGGCTCTGCTAGGCTCAAATCCTAGCTGCACCATTCCTTACTTTGTGATCTGGAGCAAGTATCTCCCCCTGAGCCTTAGGTTTGTCAACTATTTAATGAAGATAATGACAGTGTACCTATCTGATATTGTTGCGGTGGGGCTCACTGCATCTATATGAAGGACTTACCATGCTGCCTGGCACACAGTGAGCATGTAACAAATAGTAGCTCTTATCCTTGTTATTAACATAATATCAGTCAACAAATCCAGATAAAGGTAAAAATTCTGCAGTGCCAAGGAAAGATCTGGCTGCCTAGAAGGCAGGGGTAGCATAGACTATGACAAATCTATTCAACTGATATTCACTCCTTTCTCCTCTCTTTCTGAAAATGTGGGGACTCTGCATTGGGAAACTAGGCTCCATCAACCCTGAGTGCATAACTTGAGACTCACTGTGTGCCTTAGGACCAAAGATATCACAGCAATATTTTCTACCTGCAGGGCCAGGGCACCTCAAGCCCTAGCGAGGCAGTACTGTGTTCTTGTAAAGAGCATCGGCTTTCTTATCAGAAAGTCCACTTGCTCAGCTTTATCACTGACATGACCTTGGAAATGTCCTTGTTCTATCTGAGCTCAATTGCCTTGTCTGTGAAATAGAAATAAAAGTAGTATCTACTTTACAGGGTGTTGTAAAGATTGAGAGGCAATTTATGCAAAGAGCTCAGTTCAATGCCTGGCACATATTAAGTGCTCAATAAATGTTAGCTATTACTATTACTAATGGGTGCCAGAAAAAGGATGAGATGGGGAGTGTTGTCTTCCTCCAGGAACCCTGCTGGGCTCTGTGCCACCCCTACCTCTTCACTCACCAGAAGGTTGTCTTTGGTCCAGGCACAGCCAGTGACCCAGTCACGATGACAGGAAGGGAAGGAGCGAATCAAAACAGGGGCTTTGGGTGTCCTCACGTCCCAGCAGAGGAGACTCTGGATGGGCCAAGGAGAGGGAGCAGTCAGGACCATGGGAAGGAGAAGGGAACACCAGGGCCATTTCAGGCAAGAAGTTTCAAGGAAAGAGGGAGTGTAAGGAAGCACAGGTAGACAGAGCCACAGGAGATGTGGCAAAGCAAAAAGCAGGAAGAAGCAATGGGAAATGGGAGTCTAGGAACCAGCGGGGCTGTGGGCCCCGGCGTTGCACCCTTCTGCAGCTCACCCGATCCCTGCCCCCAGTGGCCAGCCTTTCTCCATCAGGGCTGAAGCTGCAGCAGCTCACAGGGCCCTCATGGCCCCGGAGCTCAGTACCACGGGGAAAGTCTTCGGCCTTGTGTGACAGCATCAGCAACTGCTTCGGCCACAGCTGTACCGTGAAGTCCTCTGCATTGCAAAGAAAGGGAAAGGAAGGAAAGCTTCCCGAAAGAGGAATCCAGACAGGCTGGGTAGGATGCCAAAGACAAAGGCAATCCTGGGGGCTGAGGGTGACATCTGAGGGCACAGCCCCAAGGGAAGGAGGGAGGGATGAGATGAGTCACAGGCCATGGAGAGGCCCGGGACAAGGGTCAGTCATCATGTGAGCACACAGGACAGGAGCACCCAGCACTCCCAGCTCCGGCCCCACAGCTGTCTCTGTCTGTCTACTGCACTTCCCATGGTGGCTGCTCCAGATCCCTCCTCTTCTCAAGTGCCCAGTGTCACTTTGACCTCACTTCCTGCAAGGACCAAGCCTCCTCCCTAAGGAGAGCCAAGGCTATTCTGCATTTTCAACTCAACATCTCTCTCTCTCTCCTTCTAAGGGAAACCCATCCCTTTACACAGGAAATCTCCCACTGGGCAGAAACTCAAAGGTTACTGGGATGTCTAGAAAGAGGGTTAGGGGATGACAAGAAACAGTCTGGACTGATGACGTAAGACAAATACATTCAGAAGCACTTTGAGGCCGGGCGCGGTGGCTCACGCCTGTAATCCTAGCACTCTGGGAGGCCAAGGCGGGTGGATCGCTCAAGGTCAGGAGTTCGAGACCAGCCTGAGCAAGAGCGAGACCCCGTCTCTACTAAAAAAAATAGAAAGAAATTATCTGGCCAACTAAAATATATATATAGAAAAAATTAGCCGGGCATGGTGGCGCATGCCTGTAGTCCCAGCTACTCGGGAGGCTGAGGCGGTAGGATCGCTTAAGCCCAGGAGTTTGAGGTTGCTGTGAGCTAGGCTGACGCCATGGCACTCACTCTAGCCCGGGCAACAAAGCGAGACTCTGTCTCAAAAAAAAAAAAAAAAAAAAAAAAAAGAAGCACTTTGAAAGCTATAAGACAAAACCGCACCTGTGTATATTTTCATATACACATATCCATATAAATTTAAGGAAGGTATATTTAAAAGGAACGATAATGCAGTAATCATGCCCACTGCTAAGCAGTACCTGAGACAGACGCCAAGAGCTCCTGGGAGGTGGCCAGTCCCAGGACAGGCTTCTGGTTCCTGGACAGGAGCCAGAGAGACTGAAGGGAGCGTTGCTTGAGCGCCCAGCCCTGCAGGGACCCATCTTCTGCACCACTCACTAACACCCTGGGGCTTAGCCAGGCCAGGGCAGACACTGCCACATCCAGCGCTTGACAATGAGCCTCTTGGGGACCTAGAGAATGAGAGAGAACAAGGAAGTAAGAGACTTGGAAAGGGGGTGATGGGTAAGGGGTACCCTCCTTCCAAAGGGTCAAAAACCCATCCATTCCCCCGGTACCTGAAGAGATTTTGTAGATTCTAATGCCATCTGCTCGGTACCCAATGGCCACCTGATCACCATCTGGGCTAAGAGCCACAGAGAGGGCAGGAGAGAAAGAAGGGGAACCCAGGCACCCACGGGGCCGACCCAGAGATCCTGACCACACCTGAACCTGGGGGCCAAGAAAAGGTCTTAGAGATCCCTCACCTCCACCACCTGGTCCTCTCCCAACCCCAGAACTACGGCTACCCCATTAAAGTCCTTCTGTGGACTCTTCTCATGGGAGCTGTCCCTCACACACCCGCACCCCTCTCCCTGTGGCTCCCACCACCCAAGCTCCTGCATGGTCTTCTCAACAGAAGCCCCCACCTTTGCCCAAACACCCCCTGCCTTTGCCACTCCCTCCTCTAACCCACTGCTAGCCCTCAGGTAAGCTGACCTTGCCGTCCTCTCCAGCCGTCAGTAACTGGCCCCCCTCATGCTGGAAAAGTGCAGCAGTGACAAAGCCATGGTGGGCAGGGAAGGCAGCCAGTCGTGCCCCCTCTTGCCAGGCCCACAGCTCCACCATCCCGTCCAGCCGGCCTACAGCCACAACCCGCCCAGGCACACTGAAGGCCAAGGTACGGACAGAGGCTCCTGTGGCCCCGAGTTCCTACACAGGGAGGTAGAATTGGAGATGTCAGGCCCTGCTCTCAGCACAGGCCCGAAGTTAGCCAGAATGCTGACGTCCGTCACTCCCCACCTCCCACTCCTGTCCTCCTGTGCTTCCTCCCCCAGAGCTACACAGGACCTTCTTACCTTGGTGACTTTGAGCCCATCCACCTGGAAGAAGCTGAAGCTGCCATTCCAGCTGCCTGTAGCTACTACCTGCCCTTCTGGGTGGAAGGCAACACAGTTCAGGGACTTGGGACAGGTGTACTGGAAGGCCAGCTGCCCACGGACTGTGTCCCACAGCTGGAGGGGAGAGAGGAAGAATTGGGGTGCTGAACACAGATGCCTGAAGTTCTCCAGAGGCCACCTTGTCCAGTCCCCTGCCCTCAGCAGGGAGGGCCTCCCCTGGGCAAGCAGTCAGCAGCCTCTGCCATGCTGAGAGAACAACCTCACGGGGCTGACTCATAGTTTAGGGCCACTTTTACCACTGCAGCCACCTCCAGGGGTGGGGAACCTGCAGCCTTGGGGCCACATGGATCCCTGAGTGTGGCCTTTTGACTGAAACCAAATTTTACAGAACAAACCCTTTTAATAGTCTTACCTTTAGGCATCCACCCAGGCACACAGTGGCCAGCAGCCGGTGGTCTGGGCTGAGGCAGCAGCCAGTGATTTGGTACTGGTGAGCCTTGGTCTGGAGCACCCTAACCCAGGAAGACGACGTCAGGCCGTAGGGCCCCTGGCCACAGGCTCCCTCCTCGTTCCCTTCCTCCCCAGGCTTCCAAGAAACAGGGAAGCCTTCACTCTGAGACGTGGGGGAGGGACGCCTTACCGACAACCGTGCTGCAGGTCCCAGAGCTCTAGGAGCCCATCAAAGGCAGCAAGAAAGAGCGAGTTGTCTGAGAGGAATGAACAGGCGGAGATTCCATCACAGCCACTCACCACAGACTTCTCCTCCTGTAAAAGCAAGTAGGGAAGCACGGCTCAGGCCACTCCTTTGCCCCTCCATGTGTCACCTTCCCAGGCCCCAACCAAAAAGGAGGCCAAGGCAAAGGGGCATTGGGCCCTTGGCTCTCTGCATGCTCAGCCTGGCACAGGTTCAAGTGGGGCCTTCTGACCCAAGTAGGGCCACATCTGCTACCGCCCTCCAAACCCCACACCTATTCCCCAAGTCACCGAAGATTTTGATGGGTCTAAGAAAATGGATGCACACATATGGGGTGGGGGATATGGGTGGGAAGGGGAGAGAGAGGGGCTGTGGCTCTAGAACTCACCTCTCAAGCGTCATCTGCTGTTACCCGCCCATCAGCACCTCTGCTGCGATACTTCCCAGCAATTTACAGGGAGCATTCTCCCCCTGTGTCTTTGGTCAGGCTCCTTGCTCAACCCACAATGCCTGCCCTTCTCCATCCCATGTCCTTCCATAACTACACAACTCACTCAGCTCTTAACTGTGACACATGGCTATGTTTAGGTTCTTTTTTTTACCTTGCATGTCTTATCTCCCAACAAAATTAACCACTTGGGGGACAATGACAATGACCTAAGCCCTGTTCCTTGCAGTACTCAGCACAGTGCCTTAAATGGAAGGTGTGCAGCAAACATCTGCTGTGTCACTGATTTTTTGACCAATCCCTTTGATCTGATGTGAGGGGAGCAAAGTGGCTGAATCATTTGGGGCAATAATGGGTGGGTTTGGGTTGTGCAGGGCTCCAGGGCAGTCTTTAAGGGTTATCTGAAGATAAATTCGGCCCTACTTTGGTTGTCATACCTGCCAAGTTCTTAGGTCCAACAAGTAAACTGTCCCACTGGCAGTGCCCACAGCTGCTCTTTGCCCATTGCGGGAGAAGGCCACGGCGGTGGGGAGTGAGGAAATTGCCAGAGACAGGCTGGAGCTAGAGAAAGAGTAGGAAGAAAGGGAGGAAATTAGGGGGAGAAAGGAAACAGGAATCTATTTCTGCATTACTATGCCAGAATCCCCTCTCCATGGTGACTTTGGTCTGTCCTTATTCTCTAGTTTCAGACAGGGCTACAGCTTGCTCTCTGGTGGGTTTACCAGGGTTTGGGGTCAAGGGTCTTACCTTTGCTGATCCCCCATGGTCTGGGGTTTATTAACCCATCGTAGTGTGCGCTGGAGGTGCCACTGCTGGGAGAGCAGGGGGGCCTGGCAGCAGAGAGGCAAGTCCAGGGGCTGGTTGGCTGCCTGCTGAAGCAGGAGGAGGGGGTACTGGCTGAGGATTGAAGCCTGCTGCCTCAGGAAGGTACGAAACACAGCGACATCAGCCCCAGGGAGCTCTTGTTCTTTTTCTTTGGGTACTGAAGAAGCTATAAAAGAGAGGCAGAGTGTTACTGCGGAGCAGGCCTGGACCCCATTAACCCTGGCACCAAATAAAACCATATGGTGCATCTAAAATAGTAAGTCTCAAAGTGTGGCCCTCTGGCCCCAAATCAGGAACACCTGTTAAAAGTACAAAGCTTTGGGCCCCTCTCTAGATCTAGGGAACCAGAATCTGGGGACCCAAGGACCTGCAATATGAACAAATTTCCCAGATAATTTTATGCTTACTAAATAAAGTTTCAGACCCTCCAGTTAAAGAGATCTAGGCAAAAGGTCTCCTGAGAATCACTTGCTCACCCTCTTAGCATGTTCAACTTGAAATGGAAATGTGACTGTTTTTGTCCATTACACCTCCGCCCATGAGCACACCTCAGAGTCCTGCATCTCAGGGAAGAAACCACCCAGTGACCCATCTCACCATAGAGGGCATGGGCCTCCAAGAGCCGAGAGACCAGACCCAATTCCAGGTGCGCGGCCACCACGTGGAGATTGGTGAGGAACTTCGAAAGAAGGCCAAAGTTCCCACTCTGGAGCTGGGAAGGTCAGATTGGGTTCGTTAAGGATGTGAAGAGGCTGGTGAGGACAGATACTCTGCCTGTGCAGCCAGGACGTTGACCCAGGGGACAAAGGACCTCAAGAAGGAGGGCAGGAAAACAGAAGGGAGAGAGGGAGAGGGAGTTTGGGAGGGGGGTAATGGCAGTGGTTGGCGGGGGTGGTAAAGGGGAGAGGAGTCTCAGAATAGCCAAAGCAATTGCTTGGGAAAAGGTGTCCATGGGGTCTAGGGACGAACCAGGTGGTAAGGCAGGTCTCCCAGAGCCTCAGGAGGGCAACTTCGGAAGGTGCCTGAGGCATCAGGGTCACATGTCTTCCAGAGCTGAGCTGTAAGAACAGATATTAACAAGGGCTCAGCCTAGCAGCATCCCCAAGATCCTACCACTGAAGCCATGGGAAGAGTCATCACACACTGGGGTGGCAGGTGAGGCAGCCAGCAGATGGGGAGCCCCAGTGGGGGGTCCTGGCCTCCAGGCCCAGCCCCCACACTCAGTGCCCAGGCTGACTTGGGCTGCAATCACCTGCGATAAGGATGTGTGCTGTGTCCTCCAACCCCAGCCTCTTCCCATAGCGACGTTTAGCTGCTGTTCTCAAGGGCCCATCAGGAAGGCAGAGCCGGGAACCAGGGCGCTCCAGAGGGCCCTCCCCTAGCAAACTGTCCACACATGAGGAAGGAAGAGGAAAGAGGGAAGAGAGAGAGGAAGCCTGTCAGTGAGCATCCTGGCCAACGGTGGGCTCCCATTCCCACCTTCATAGTGGTAATTGGAGTAGCGGCCCATTCGGGGTCTGGAAGACAGGCATTGGGGCTATACATGGGGTTTGGAAGACAGGTGTTGGAGCTATACATGGGGTCTGGAAGACAGGCGTTGGGGCTATACATGGGGTCTGGAAGACAGGCGTTGGGGCTATACATGGGGTCTGGAAGAGAGGCGTTGGGGCTATACATGGGGTCTGGAAGAGAGGCGTTGGGGCTATACATGGGGTCTGGAAGACAGGCGTTGGGGCTATACATGGGGTCTGGAAGAGAGGCGTTGGGGCTATACATGGGGTCTGGAAGACAGGCGTTGGGGCTATACATGGGGTCTGGAAGACAGGCCTTGGGGCTATACATGGGGTCTGGAAGACAGGCGTTGGGGCTATACATGGGGTCTGGAAGACAGGCGTTGGGGCTATACATGGGGTCTGGAAGACAGCGTTGGGGCTATACATGGGGCCCTGGCTCAAAGAAGGGAAGGCACAGTGAGGTTGGTGGAAGCTCAGCCAGGGGCACCTGTACCTGCGCAGACTCTGGACGAGGTAGGCAAACGGGCCCATGGGGTAGGGGTCCCCACTGTTACCAGCAGCCACTGCTTCTTCCCAGACCTTAGTTCCCCTGGGCAGTGTCCGCCATGCACTCAGCACTCCATGCAGCTGGTCCACAGTCAGACCTGAAAACCAAGCTCTCTGAGGCCCTTACCTAGCCACACAGTTCACCCCTCCCCACAGCACCGGTCCCCCTTTGCACTGCTTGCTGAGACTCCAGTGGAACCACAGTCATCCGACCCTCAGGCTCCCAACCCGGCCCAACCACTGACCACTGCGTGTGACCTCAAGGGCGGCCAGGGCATGGGGAAGGACGTCGGTCCCATGCTCTTGCTCCAGGGTGCTCAGGATGTGCTGCAGCAGCAGGGGCACCGTGGCAGGCAGGGTCCGGAGTCTCTCAGACACCTTGGGGGGACGGGGCTTCAGTCAGCGGTGGGAGGAGCAGCTTTGGTTGCAGAGTAGGAAGGGGCAGCAGGAAGCACAGTGGGAAGGGATGAAGTGAAGAGCAGGGGTGGCAGAGAAATGGGGGCAGGGTGAGGTGGGGCTGGGGGAGGGGTGATGGCAAGATAGTGAGGACAAGGGATGGGGGTGAGACCAAGAAGCTGAACGAATGGGCAGTGGGATTAGGACTTGGAAGATGAGGAGCAACAGACCTGCTCGTACAGCGTGAAGAGGCGCAGGTGATCGGTGACCAGGCGCAGGTAGAGCGGCAGGCCGGAGCCCCGCTTAACCAGCAGCAGCTGCAACTGATGAGACCCGGAGGACTCAGTGTGGGCACCAGGGAGCCTATCCACAGCCAGCCCCTGCCCAAGCACCAGGCCCACTGTGAGGCAGCACCCCCTGCCTCGAGTCCCCGTAGGGGACAGACCCATGGCATCACCTCAGGACACAACCCTCCCTCCCCCACACCGCTCTGCCCAGCCAGCCCCTGCCGGGGAACCCCTGTGGCCCAGCCTACCCCACTGACAACCATCACTTCACTCGTCCCCTCACCCCAACAGGCCCCAACAGGGCCAATTCACCGGGGGGAAAGGCGGGGTGATATTATCGGGAATCACAGTTATCTTATTAACAACTTCCCCTGGCACAGAGTTCCTGAGAAAACACAGGAGCAGGTCTGTGCAAGGCGGCTGGCAGTCTCAGCATCCCAGCTCCCAAACTCGCCCCACACACCCGCCGGCCCTGGCGGAGACCCAACCTGGTTGTTAAAAGGTGTCTCCTCCAGCCGCTTCCCGTACAGAGCCAGCTCCTCTCTCACCAGCCGGGCCCGGGCAGATGGCTCCAGAGGTCCCAGGGCCACCACCTGGGCACCCTGGCTCTGCTCAAGGTTCTCTCCCAGGCCCGAGTCACTAGACACACTCAGCACCAGCTGTACCCACTGTGATATTCGGGCAAAGGGGCAGGAAGGTAGAAAGAAAATCATTAGAGAGGCCCCTGTCCTCCCTGCCACATGCCCTCCTTCTCCTCAACCTGCCTCCCACACCCACCTCGTTCTCACACTCACCCGGGGAATGTTCTTTGGGATCCAGTCTGAGATCAGCTGCCCATTCTGGTCCACCAACCTGTCGGCCCCATCGACGATCAGGACCAGGGTCTGCCCAGGTTGCAGGCACTGTGCAGACTTGGGCAGCAGCCTCTGCTGCAGCTCCCACACCAGGCCTCTGCACGGGGAGGGGAAGTCGGGGTCAGTGGGAGAGAGACGCAGGGGCGGTACCGTGGGACCCCAGCAAGGCCGGGCTACTTGTAGGTACACACCGGTAGGTGTTGGGGAGGGCGCTCAGCTCTTTCAGTTGCCGATGCAGGTAGGTACAGAGGCGTCTGAGCAAGGTGAGGGCAAGACTCTGGTCAGGGCGGGCCCCTGAAAAGTGGAAGAAGACTGAGGGGGCCACCTTGGCCCCATCAGGAGCCTGCAGAGCTGATACAAGGGACGTCTGCAGGAGGAAGCAGCAGAAAACAAGGTTACATTTTACATGCAAGAGCTCCCTGTGCCACCCTCCTTAGCCCACACAGCCTTCCCTCCCTCCTGCCTGAGCCCCTGAGACTGTACCAGGAAAGCTGTCTTGCCCTGTCCCGACTGCCCAGTCACTAGGCTCAGCCTCCCGTGGGGTAGCATCAGCTGCTGTACTGTGTCCTGGAGAAGGCGTGGTCGGGCAGGACTTGGTGGCTTCTGTAGCTGCTGGAACGTGGCTTGGACCAAGTCATCATCTGGGAGGGACACTGGCTGCTCCAGCTGGGCCCCGGGCTGAGAGCACATGGGACAGTGACTATTCATGTCGCCATGCTCCTCATGACCCCCAGGCCTAAAACTCACAGAGCCCCCACCCAGTTACTTCCTACCCAGGATACCCAGACCACCCTCCCCCCACCCTCCTCAGCTCCTGCTGACCTGTAGGTAAAGCTTCTGGATCATATCCCACACATCCTGGAGAACCAACTGCCCAAACTCCTCCAGCCCCCCAACATAGGGCCGGCCAGCTGCTACACCCCCCCACTCACAGGGGTATCTATGGGCAAAGCAAGCACAAGTAGAGTCAGAGCAGGCCTGACCACAGGCCACATCTCTCTGTACAGGTGCTCTCTATCTCCCCCAGCTCACCTGCGGCAGGTAATCCCTTTCTGTCTGCTCAGGTAGCTCTTCAGTTCTGAGACCCGATGTGCAGCCTCTTCAGACTCAGAAACAAAGTCAGATTTCCAGGCATCTGGCACAGAGCTGAACACCAAAGACCCCAAAAGGGGGCCTAGACTCAGACCCCAGCCTCTCTCCACCAACCCTCAGACATGGCCGTGGGCACATGGAGTGATCTCCTGACTTCAGCTCCAAGGCTGATTTGGGGCTGCAGAAGCACGCTGTCTGAGTCCTACTGCCTGCAGCGCTCCCCTCCTATACTCTCAATGCCAGGGAGAGAAGACTGAGCCTGCCTGGTTTTTGGGGGCAGGGAAACCTGACCCCGGCGGCCACAGAAAGTACCTGAGGAAGCTGGAATCCCGGAAGTAGATGAGACCTGGGGCAGAAGGCTGCAGGCGCTGGTCCCGATTCAGGAACTGCATCACCTCCATCTCTGTCACAGAGCGCCCTGAAGGGTACTGCTGGGCCTGCGGTAAGGGCAGAGACCAGAGGGTTCAGTCCTAGGTCACACTAACCCCTCCTCCAGACCTGCCGTGGCCCCAGGGCTCCTTCATCTCAGCTATGTTCCTCCCTCCCTTGCTCCCTCCAGACACAAGCAATAAAATATAGCTAATAGCTAACATTTTTTTTTTTTTTGAGACAGAGTCCCACTCTGTCACCCCAGCTACAGTACAGTGGCATCATCACAGCTCACTGCAACCTCAAACTCCTGGGCTCAAGCGATCCTCCTGCCTCAGCCTCCAGAGTAGCTGGGACTACAGGCACAAGCCAAGATGCCTGGCTAATTTTTCTATTTTTAATAGAGACTGGGTCTCACTCTTGCTCAGGCTAGTCTTGAACTGACCTCAAGCAATCCTTTCACCTCGGCCTCCCAGAGTGCTAGGATTACAGGCGTGAGCCACCATGCCCAGCCAATAGTTAACATTATTGAATGCCTGTCATGTATTAAGCATTCTTTTACAGATTTTCAATTCTCATAATAACCCCGCAGTATAGATGTCATTGCTTCTCTTTAATATGAGGGGAAATTGAGGCTAAGTTAGATTAAGCTGCTTCCCACAAAGCCACATGACCTGTAGATGACAGAAGGGAGAGAACCCACATCTGTTTGATGGCAACACCTAATCAGACCCACCTGCTAACCCCAGAGGGACATCTCAGAGGAATTTCCTCACCTAGGACTTGGCCACACACAGTATCTTCTGCCTGTGTTTCACTTCAGGTCTCAAGGACCTGCCTGTACATAGTCCCAGTGTTCCTGACAAACTGTGGCTTCTCCTCACCCCTGCCCCAATTTTTGTTCCCCCCCCCGCCCCCCCCCCCACCCTCCTCCAAGCCCGGCTGCCTTACCCAGCGGAAGTGCGGGTGGTCAGGGAGGTTGTAGCTGGGCGGAACGTAGCCGTACCGGGAACCCAGAATCCCCACAAACAGCTGCGCGTTCTCCACCTCCCCGAGGCACACTTCCAGCTGTCTGCAGGCATGGTTACGGGGACACACGGGAGTCACTGGGAGCATGGTGTCGGGGAATGCAGGAATACAGGCACAAACGGGGAGACAGGGCCCGGGCTCACAACTGAGCGAAGTGAAGGCAGGCTGCTCCTGTCAGCACCCGCGGGGCAACTCCCAGCCCTCGCCCGCACCCATTCCCGCAGCCCCGACCCTGCCCACCTCAGTTCCAGCACGCAAGCCCCTGGTCCCCGACCCAGGCCCTCTTCTCTGTGGCCCCCAAACCTGTTCCTACGGGTCTCCTCCTCAGTGACGCCCCAGCGCAGGTCAATGCCGTGAAGGCTGATGCGGTGCGGGGCCGCCCGCGCCTGCAGTGCTGGCAGCACGGACCGCAGCAGCAGGTCCCGCTCCCCGTGCATGTCTCGGAAGGTGGATGAAATGAAAAGCCGGATGCTGCGCCACCTGGAGGTAAGCAGAGGGCTGGGCTCAGTCTGGGGATCAGCCACACGACCCAATTCACGGTCACTGCTGTGGTCACCCTTCAGTGCTGAGAACGAGCCAGGTAGGACAGACGGCGGAGGGGTGTCCAGCAGGCCTCCAGGGAATAACTTGCACGGAGTCTCAACAGCAGGGCCCTGGAATTTAAACCCCACTTGCTATTTCACGTGCACCCTTCTTCTTTCAGCTAATCATTATTATGAACTTACTGTTGATGACAGCACTGTGAGGTACACATTACCATTATCTCCACTTTACCAATCAAGAAACTATAGCTCTAAGAAAGTAAGCAACTAGCCCAAGAATCAACATACTATTTGGCAAGACCAGGATGAAAAAGCAAGAACCTGTGCTCCTACCTTCTCTGCTTAAGCCCTGGCTATCTGGCCAGGATGTTTGCTACCCTCCCTGCATTCTACCCTCCTTTCCCTAGTAAAGAAAGGAGCTTGTTCCCGATCTGACAACTTCCTTTGCTAGAGAAACCCCTGCCTGGGAAAGAGGAAGCATATCTTAGTGAAGAGAACAAGCAGCATCTCAACAGCCAGAATTTCAGTCCCAGAGCTTCTCCAGGTTTTGACCGCAGCCCCTCCCAATTCACACAGGCATAGAAACACCGACTGACCCTTGCTGGGAAACAGGAGCCAAGGGGCTTGGAGTATCCTCTTCCAGTGGCCGGAGAGACTTGCCCCCCGTCTTTCCTGGTGGTGGTGGAATCTTGAATATCTTGTCCATTTGATCAACATGTTCCAGAAGACGGGAGGCTCCACGCTCTGCAATGAACCTGACATAAATGGCAACAAAATAAATGACAGTAGAATACCAAAGGTCAGAATCAAGAAGGTCTTCCAAGAGGGGCAGGGGGACAAAGACATGGCCAGGTTAGGTCACCAGTTAACTGGAGCTCCTTAAGAAAGTGACTATAAGCAGACTTCAAATAAACAAGGCTGCAGAACCACAGGAATAAAGGGAAAGAGAAGAAGTCCAGCCCTAGCCCCTCCTGCTGTGCATGGTGGTCATCAGCTTGGGCCACGGGCATTTGGGCGAGACTAAGGTGTAAAGACGAAAGCCATCCCCTTCTGGGACTGATCGGCTCTCTACCAGCCATGAAAGTTCCCTGGAGGAGAAATGTGCACAGGGCTTCCTAGTAGGAGTTGAGAAAAACAGGTAACATCCAAAGGAAAAGGCATGAGAGAAAAAAAGTAAATGAGAAGGCTAAGGGTGGAGAGAAAGACAAAGTAAAAAGATTTCTGTAATTCAGCATAAACATATGGGATTTTCTCTGGATCAAGAATTGAAAAAAAGCCACATGATATGACCAACTCTTGAGCTGTTCCCTTAAAAGTAAACAGTGCAATCTCTCATGTCCCTTTTCCTCTTTCTTACTGGATAGAATACAAACTTGACTGGACAGCCATCTGGAACCATGAGGTAGAAGCTGAGTATTTGAGGATGATGGCGTGATCAGACAGAAGGTGCTTGAGTCCCTGTGGCACTGTGTTGCTGCTATGCCTGGACAGCTGTAAAAGAGGAATAAACTTCTATCTTGCTTAAAAAAAGATGTGAACAAAGTAGAGGCCACAGATAATCTCTTAAAGATGTTCTAACAAAGTCCCCAACCCCTTCAGTGTCCATCTTGTACTCACTTCAGTATCCCGTCAGTACAGCCTGAGAGTGTCACATCGCTGGGATTTGAATCTGGTGATCTGGCAACGGGAAGAAGCAGTCACTAACCATCAGAAACAATGCCTGGAACACAGAGTCACTGCCCCCTAACACCTTAAGATGGACAAACCCACCTCTGCACCTTTAATAGGGTTATGTGCTAGGCTAGGGCTGGGGTAGACCCTCACAAAGGGGTACTGAGCTAGGCTGAAGGCTTCAGAGAAGCTTCCAGCATCTGAAGTGCAACAGACATAAGAAGGCAGAGTTGGGGAAGTGCCTGGCGAATGGGAGTGTCCACGCTTTGGCAGGAGTAGAAAGGAACTGACAGTGGGCAGGGAGTGTAAGCATCCTTACATGTATATGTTCTTTCTTAGGAGGACACCAACAAAGAGGCACTTGGAATTCACATGCTGCCAGAAAATCTGTTTGGCCACATTTATCATTTTCTCATGCATTCTTTGGCCAAAGAGGATGACCCTGTCCACCTGTAAGATGAAAGGGGAGGTACACAGACCAAAAACAAAAGGATAGGAGAGATGCTAAAAAGCTCAGGACATCAAGAGATGAGATCTCTGAGGACTGGGGAATTAGGAGAACTCTGAGAGGAGTGGGAAACTGCCTCTTCTGAGAACACTTAAAATGAGGGAAGCCACTACACCCTGATGGGGGCGAGGGTGGCAAATCAAAGTTGAGGTAGGGGTTGGGGCAGTGGTAGGTGGTTCATTCAGGCACACAAGAACTGATTGTTAAGTTAGGAATTTTGTGAGCAGTTATTAAACATGGCCATGAAATTATCTGAACTTAAAATTAAATAAGTTATATATTAAAAAAGGTAATAAATACTTACAACTCATCACTTCCTAATTATTTTATTACATTTTACTATTATCCACTCTTTTTTTTTTTTTTTTTTTTGAGACAGAGTCTCACTCTGTTGCCCAGGCTAGAGTGCCATGGCGTCAGCCTAGCTCACAGCAATCTCAAACTCCTGGGCTCAAGCAATCCTCCTGCCTCAGCCTCCCAAGTAGCTGGGACTACAGGCATGCGCCACCATGCCTGGCTAACATTTTCTATGTATTTTTAGTTGTCCGGCTAATTTCTTTCTATTTTTAGTAGAGACAGGTTCTTGCTCTTGCTCAGGCTGGTGTCGAACTCCTGAGCTCAAACGATCCACCTGCCTCGGCCTCCCAGAGTGCTAGGATTACAGGTGTGAGCCACCACACCCCGCCTCTATCATCCACTCTTGAGCTCATTTACATCTACTGCATCAGTGTTGCGGAAATACTGTACAGTGGTGTGCTACTGAGCCCCTCTTCCCAACTCTGTGTTCAGTGACACCATGTTGGTAGCCTGAAATCAGCCACAGTAAGACTGTTTACACCATGGAAATAAGCAAATGCTATTAGCCAAGACTTATTTTTCCAGACAGGTGGTTGTTAAACATTTACCAGCACACCTCTGGGGGTTGAGGGGGAGGCTGTATACAGTAGGGAGCTAATCTGAGTATTATCCATGGTTTGAAAGGTCCGCTTTGAGAGGTCAAGAAATGAGATATATCAGTTGTAGAGAAAAGTGTGGGGAAGGAGAGAGTTTCTCAAGGACTGGGCAGTACTCACAGGAACCCTTTGGACAGCGAGAGACAGCAGGTATTTCCCAAAATTATCCAGGAGCCATTCATCCTCTTCAACCAAATCCTGAAGGAAAAGTCCTCACATTACCTGGTTGCACAAGAGATCAATAAGCAACAAACACCACAGTTTGCTTGGGAAATCTTCCGAAGTGCATATATCCATGCCTTTACTAAATATTCGGGTTTTTCCCAGGCCTGTGTCCTTTATATATTTTTGGATGGTAGGGGTGGGTGTCTGACCTGAACTTGGGCCTGGAGCTCGACGGCAGTCTTCAGGATACCTTCTTCTGCCTTAAGCACCACAGTCTTCGGGGTGCCACTTCCGCACAGCAAGAGATCCGCCTGCTCCGCCCTCGCGACCATCATTCCAATCAACAGCAGCACATAGTTCAGCGGGGGCTGATTGGACATGCATCGGGCTGAAATGAAGCTCCCCTATTTTGGAATTCACCCTTGCCCACCCAGCCCTGGAGGCCAAACACTTCCATCAGTTTGGAAGAAGGGCAAAGGGGACAAATCCCCAGTTAGGAGGGGTCAGCTTCAGCAGCCTCGGGAAGAGCTGATGGGGCAGGGAGGGTAGAGAAAAGCCAGGATTCCAGCCCCCAAGTTCAACACTGGGATGTAGCGCAGTGACAGTAAGACGTATTTTGGCAAAGGAAATTTAAAGAGGACTAAGTACCAGCCAAATGTGAAATGTTAGTGTTATAATCCATACACAGGGTTGAAACCACATCCTAGGAATTGTCCCTAGGAACTGAGGACTGATACTTGGAAGCAAAGTCATGTCATTTATTTCAGTCTGAGTCCTTGGCTGGGAGAACCAGGTCTGGGAACAGATACCTCTCAGGATCACCAGCATCCAACCAACCCCTTAGAGAACGCTTTTCATCTGCCTACCCCTTGTGCGTTGCTCTTGGGACAGAGCTTGTCTGCACAGGCATCTGTCAGATAGACCAAGAGGGTGCGGCCTGGCAGCGGGGGCAGGCTGTGCTTCACAGAGAGGTTCACAGCTGTCTCCAAGGCCTGTCGATACCGGTTCAGCATCTCACTGTCATATTTCCACTGTCTGCAGGCAGGAAAGACACAGACACAGGGGCTTAACTGTCTGCCACTTTGAGGCAGATGGGGAGATGAGAACTTGCCACTCAAGTATTGAGTCCTCGCCCACCCTCCACAAGCACTACCACCACCTTCCACAGCCACCTCCACTGCTGGTATAGGAGACTAGGGCAGAGCTTCCCTTTGCCCCCATTCCCCAGGACTCTTCCAATCCATTCTCATGGCAGGAGAGGGTAAGTCACCCGGAGACCCACTCTCTGCAATCACCTGCTACACTTAACACATTAATCCACACTTATTTCATGAGGCAAGATTTAACTGCTACATATTTTTAAATGGTATTTTTTTATTTTATTTTATTTATTTATTTATTTATTTTTTTTTTGGAGACAGAATCTAGCTCTGTTGCCCGGGCTAGAGTGAGTGCCGTGGCATCAGCCTAGCTCACAGCAACCTCAAACTCCTGGGCTTAAGCAATCCTTCTGCCTCAGCCTCCCGAGTAGCTGGGACTACAGGCATGTGCCACCATGCCCAGCTAATTTTTTTCTATATATATTTTTAGTTGTCCAGCTAACTTATTTCTATTTTTAGTAGAGATGGGGTCTCGCTCTTGCTCAGGCTGGTCTCGAACTCCTGACCTTGAGCGATCCTCCCACCTCGGCCCCCCAGAGTGCTAGGATTACAGGCGTGAGCCACCTCGGCCAGCTTTTAAATGGTATTTTAAAGAGCAAATACTAAATTCTTATGCCACTGATTAGCTATGGAAACCAGGCAATTAAAGAAGGAAGAATTGAACACTCATCCCACCTTTCCCATACAATCTATTTCAGAGTGAGCTTTAGTTGATAAGGGAGGCTCTTTTTAGAATTCTAGTTAATAAATATGGGGGAACGATGAAAAACCTCCATTCTGCAACTGCCAATGAAACAACTGGTTCAGCAAAGATCATCAATGGATGAGCCATTAACTACATAGTGAGATTGGTCTATCACTATCTAAAAGCACTCATCAATCTTACCATCACTTTGAGTGGGACCACCAGACTTTTGTGCTTCCTGATCTTATATTCTATCAGGAGGCAAAAAAATTCTAACGGTCTCACTCAAATAGTGTACATAGGGTCACCTATGAAATTCTTGCAAAAAAAAAAAAACAAAAAACACCAACAACAAAATCTCTGAATCTATTAAAGTCTTTAGAGTTAATGCCCAGTGTACAAGAAATAGAAAAACAAGGTAGATGACACCATAAGCAAGTAGGTAAATCCAGAATGTGGGACGTTCTATGGGGCACCTGAACCTGGTTTCCACAGCAATTCAATGGCATAAAATTTAAGAGACCTAAATATCAAATGCAATGTATAGGCCAGGCGTGGTGGCTCACGCCTATAATCCTAGCACTCTGGGAGGCCAAGGCAGGGGGATCACTTGAGCTCAGGAGTTTAAGACGAGCCTGAGTAAGAGCAAGACCCCGTCTCTACCAAAAATAGAAAAAATTAGCTGGGCATGGTAGTGGGTGACTGTAGTCCCAGCTACTTGGGAGGCCAAAGCAGGAGGATTGTTTAAGCTCAGGAGTTGGAGGTTGCAGTGAGCTATGATGACGCCACTACACTCTACCAGGGGTGAGAGAGCAAGACTCTGTCTCACAAAAAAAAAAAAAAAAAAAAAAAATGCAATGTGTAGACCTTGTTTAGAATCAAACCCAGCAGGGTGGCAGTCCAAATAGTATTCCTGTTTTTAATAAAACTGTGAAACGATATTTTTAGACAATTAGCAAATTTGAATATGGACTAGATAATAGATAATACCAAGGAATTATTTTTCAGTTTCATTAGGTATATTAATAACCATTCTGATTACATAAGATAATGTCCATTTTTAAAGACAGACACATTACATATGGTCAGGTAAAATAAAATGTATCATATTATTTGGCATTTGTTTTAAAAGCATCTTCAAAAGAAGAAAAAGAAAAAGAAAAATGATCAGTAAAGGAAATGTGATACAATCTAAATAATCGTTGAATCTGGCTAACAGTTTTACGGGAGTCTATTATCCTATTCTCATTACTTGTGTGCCTATTTAAAAATTTTCATGTTAATTTTTTTAATCTAGAAAATTCAGTAATCTTACCAGTGCTCTCAAACAGAATTAAATTACAATTAATTTAATTTAAATTATACACATAATTTATATTTTCTAATAGCCACACTTAAAAAGGTAAAAAGAAACTGGTGAAAGTAATTTAATATTACATTTTTTTAACCTAACATATAAAATATTTTCATGTCAGCATGTAACTAATACAAAAATTATGAATGAGATATTTTACATTCTTTTTTTAGACTGCCTTCAAAATCCAGCATGTCTCAACTCAGATTAGCCACATTTCAAGTCCTAATTAGCCACATGTGACTAGTGGCTACCACACTGGTCAGTGTAGGAATACTGTTTGGACTGGCACCCTGAGTTTGATTCTTAAACCGTCCTATGCTCAGACATTGATTCAGGAGATTCCTGGTTACTGAGTCTGACTTGAAGCTTAGATGAGCGCTGCATTTGTTTTGAGTGAAAACTAATGTATGACACTGTTGAAGCACTTAAAAGGACAAAGAGCTGCGACTCAAGCCTATAGAACAAGTTGTATGTCTGCCTTTGAGCCAGCATGATGATAACTATCTTTGTGTATGTGTTTAGGAGGAGGAGGAAAGAAGAGGAGGAAGGAGAAAGGAAGAGGAGAAGAAAGGAGGAAGGAGGAGAGGAAAGAAGGAAGGAGAAGAAGAAAAAATGAAGGAAGGAAGGAAGGAAGGAAGGAAGGAAGGAAGGGGAAGTGGAAGGGAAAGAAAGAAACACGAAGGAAGAAAGAAGATGAATGAATTAAAAAATACACAGAGAGAGTGAGAAACAAAAACAAAAACAAACAGATGTCACAGAGAAGAAAATCGTGAACCAGAGCAGAAGCGGAGAAGACACCAGCATGCACTAAAAGAAATGGAGATGCTACACAGACTCACAGAATCCACAATAACCAATAAAACAGTAGCAGATAATAGAGTGGAGGCCCAGGAATAGATTTTGTTTCATGATCTCTCTATAGGACAATGTGAAAGGCAAGCTTTGCTGTGTAAGAGATGATTGGAACCAGGCAAGTTCAAGCCACTGGGATACGGACAAGCATGTCTTTAAAGAAAAACAGATGACTTCCAACTCATGCCAGGGTGCCTCCTATTGCCCACGCTTGGCGCCTGGACAGCACACACATACCTGGCCTTGTGTATTTTCAACTTCTCCCACTTCAGCTGCTCATACATCACAGGTATCCTCATTGCTATCCGAAGATCCCGACGACTGAAGTTGTGAAGTGTCCTCGGAACAGAACGCCTCCTGCTATTTCTTAAGTTTCTAGTTATTATCTTCCTCATCAGTTGTGTATTAGAAGGAAAGGACAACGCTGTGTGGTGACAAATAAATATCTAAGCCAGGCAGCTTCTATTCCCTCAACTTGTCCTCAGCAATGCATCCTAAGCCCCAAACCCTGGGGCTGGCAAGGGTCTGACCTCTGCCCACCCTACACCCTGAGACTATAAGGCAAGAGGCTGAAGATGTCAGTGCTGCTGCCTCACTTATTGTCAGAGAGAAGCAAACAGGAGGTGGAGGAAGGGAGATAATACCGTTTTTTCTGAGCTGAGCCTCAAGGTTATTGATGGAATCATGGGCATTAAGGAACCTGAATGGAAACTGCCGACTGTGGATCACCGACTTCTGGAAAGCAAGGGAGAGGTCATGAGCAGACAACCAGGGAATATGGGGGCTTCGGGGACCTCAGGGACCAGGACAATGAGGTAACCACTCTATTAGCTTTGTGGGAAGGTGAAGGACAAAATGAATTTAAAAAAGAGATAGGCCGGGCACGGTGGCTCACGCCTGTAATCCTAGCACTCTGGGAGGCCGAGGTGGGCAGATCGTTTGAGCTCAGGAGTTCGACACCAGCCTGAGCAAGAGCGAGACCCCCATCTCTACTAAAAATAGAAAGAAATTATATGGACAGCTAAAAATATATGTAGAAAATATTAGCCGGGCATGGTGGCACATGCCTGTAGTCCCAGCTACTCGGGAGGCTGAGGCAGGAGGATCGCTTGAGCCCAGGAGTTTGAGGTTGCTGTGAGCTAGGCTGACGCCATGGCACTCATTCTAGCCTGGGCAACAGAGTGAGACTCTGTCTCAAAAAAAAAAAAAAAAAAAAAGAGATAGAAAAGGGGGAATAAGAAGAAAGAGAAAGAAAAGTTGTCATTTTAAGAGTATGAGAAAAGGTAAAGAAGACGGAAGTAGAAAGAAAAGGAAATAACAGAAGGGGCCCTGTTACTTTTCAGACTCCCTCTTAAGTTAGATTACAGAATTGCCTCTTCCCGGTAAGTCACTGAGCTCAGAAAATAAAAATGAAAGTTCTTATACTCTACTGATTTCTCAAAGGATTGCCTGAACTTCCAAACATGTCTCCCCAACCTATCTGTATTTCCATACCTATTTACAGCCCACATGGAAACAGCTTGGTGCCTGTGACCTTCCTCGGCCACCTGGAAAACCTGGCCTCCAGAACAGTAGTGGCATCTCCACACCCGCACCTAGTTGCCACCCCATGGCTACCTGCCCCACACACGTACCGCGTGCTGGAGTCTCTGGAGAATGAGCTCATGGTGGCGGGCACTGATTCCAACTCGAAGCAGGTTGCACAGGTTCCGAAGCATGGCCATGAAGGGAAGCTTCCCATTTTCTGTGGAAGGTGGGGCATAGGGTGAGAAAAGCAAATGAGGAATAATGAGACAGAGGTCGGGGACCAGAGCAAGAAGTTCAGAGGCAATGTAGAAAGTTCCAGATGGATGAAGTGAGGAACTGACATATGATATAGAAAGAGCTTTTTGTTAAAAAATAACAAAAAGCAGAGAGAAAGAGAAGATTGATGGTAACTTGGTTATTCCCCAATTTGAATTTTTTTCCTTTATCAGGACAGGCAAATTTCTTAAAATTTCTATGTCCTAAATGTAAGTTTCTGTAGGGATTCCAATATGCCATATTCTGGTCCTACCTTGTTTGGAATGAGGTACACAGATATTGATACAAGTGCAGTCAGAGAGAAGGTACCACTTGTGTCATATGTTCATAAATACTTGTGCATCACCTAACCACATCTGGAATGATAATCTATGATGCCAACATTACTCAAAGCAGGTACCACTGTGCACTTTGGAGTGGTCAATGACAGACCTTCTAAATCCAATGGTTTTCAGAGATACAACTATCAGGCAAAAGAGTAACTGCATCATGCCATAGAAGTCTTCTAGTCGGGGTCTAAAATGTAGAGGCATAAATAGGGAGTGAAGAGTAGAAGGGAATGTGATGGTCAAGGCCACTCTACCAATGAGTTCCTCCCAGACAGAAGCTTTGTTCCCACGCAGGCTCAGCTCCCGCTCCCAGGTCTCTGGCCTAGGAAGCTTCATCCTCTTCCCAGCTCTGCTGGAATCCCATGGCCCGGGGAGGCGACTTCGGGAAAAAAGCTGTAGGTTGGAGGGGTATCTGGGACAGAGAAGAAAGACTCTATCAAAGCTGGCAACAAAATAACTCGGAAAAAGAAAGGTGAGTCTGTCTAAGCCACTCAGTCATGTTTCCAGGCCACATCTGCCCCAAGTCTTTGCTGGGGTTGAGAACTACCAGGATTGGGGTCATGGACATTGAAAAGTCAAAGGGTTACCTAAATGGAATGCATGCTCGGGGTATATGTAGTTTCTCACCTGTAGCCCAAAAGGGCTTGGACATGCTGGGCAGGCTCCCGGATATGCAATCGTTGTACCAACTTCTTCAGTGTGAACCTTGGCTGATTCTTTTTCTCTGCTACTGCATGGTAGGCATTCTCGAACTGTGGAAACATCCCCAAGTCCCACAGGCAACTTCATCCATGACCATGGACACTTTCCTTAGCAAGCAGAGCCTAAGACTACCCTACATCTATGAGGTAATTGCTTCCTTCAAAATAGACTTGGGCAAGGAGTAGGAACAGAAGGTACACGTCTCCAGCAACAACAGTGCCCACGTGAGCAGGAGGAAGCTGCTCGTAGGGGTCACTGTTTCATTCACGCAAGTCTGAACTATCAGTGGTTACTGTGGGATGGCTGGGCTGTGAAAAACAAGATGGAGGCAGAATGAACAGAGAACATCTTTGTTCTCAGAGGGATGGAAAAGGAAAAGCAGCTCTTATCTAAATCACTGAGACTCTAAACAGGGAAATGGAAGCATCAGCATGATGCAAGCCGTGAGGAGTTAAAAAACAAAAAAAATTTGGCTTTCAGAATCTTCTATGGTAAAACAGCTAAGTTTAGGATACATTTATAGGAAGAAGAGAAAAGACCAGTTGACCAACTGAGAATGTGGTTTTTCTTGTAATGCTAATATATAATTTCCTAATAATCTGTTTTAATAATGATTATGGGCTGGGCACAATGGCTCATGCCACTGTGTAATCCCAGCACTTTGGGAGGCCAAGGTGGGAGAATCACTTGAGGCTGGGAGTTTGAGGTTGCAGTGAGCTATGAGTGCGCCACTGCACTACAGCCTGGGCAACAGAGCAAGACCCTGTCTCTAAAAAATAAAGAAATAAAGAAAATAATGATTATGTTGATGATAGCTAACACTTATTTAGTGCCAGGTATTGTTAGAAATACTTTACATATAGTAACTGATTTAATCTTCACAACAACCCAATAATGTACGTTCTGCTATCATCCCCATTTTATAAAAGAGGAAACTGAGGCAAGAGAAGTTACGTCATTTGACCAAGGTCTTATGGCCAGCAAGGGGTAGAGATGAGACTCAAACCCAGGTGATCTGAATCCAGATTCTATGCCCTTAATTACTAACTATAATGCCTCCTCCCTCTCTGACAGACCTTGGCTGAAGGAAGCTCTGTCAGAGAGAGAGGAGAGGCATTATAAACAGTAAACAGATTTTGTTTGGTTTATTTTTAAAACTTCCTATGGAAGGTAGACATTTCATAATGTTTTTAACTCTCTTACCCAGCTGGACATGTCACCTGTCAGTAAAGTACAACACTAAGGAGACTGAAATGCAGGGGAGGAAACCACGAGCTTTTCCAGTGCTCTCAGAACCTGACCCCCTAATCATGGCTGAAAAACCCCAGGCAGGAAATTAGCATGTGCCTACCACACTCACTATTAGTATTTCTAAATCTAAGGGAATTTTGTTTCTAAATATTAGTCCAGAAAAGATTGTACATGCACATATACAACCCCAGAAAAAAAGACTCACCTTTATCTGTTGATCTTGAAGAAACCAAAGGTGCTTTGGAAAATCTGTCTTAGAAAATTGATATCCCCCCGTCTTCTGCAGGGACAAGAGAAGCAGTTTTGAAAAGGCAAATGGAGGTTGTCCCTGGTTAGACCCATTCTAATAGCCCCCAAGGTCCATCTAAAAGGAAGCCAGCTAGGAAAGAGGCCTGCCCTGCTCTCTCTGTCCCCAGCTCTACCCAGCTCCTCTGGATTATTTTGACTCCTTTTGTCCCTGGTGTAGGACCCCCCCAGGGTCAGCATGTTCCTTTGTCCTTCCCTTTCCAGAGAAAAGGGGACCGAGTTGTGAATGACTAGGACTGAGGGAGGGACTGACTGGAGGGCGGGGGGGCCGGCGGGGGCGTCTCTTGGCCCGGTGCTTCCGAGGGTTGTACTTAGCCAGCTGGTACTCATCAAACTGGGCAAATTTGTCAGTCATAGCAGCACGGAGGCAGGCCGGCAGGGACACCGTCTTGTTCTCGTCTCCTTCAGCCAGGCTCTGTCAGAGAGAGAGGAGACCATCAGAAGGGAGACCCAAGTAAATCCTCCAGAACAAAACAACTTCATGATGTTACAGAAGAGCATAGGATAGGGATCAAGGTCCCAGCCCCAGCTCTAAAATGACAAGTTCTGCGCTACTGGGCAAGTCAGCAGACTTCTCTGATTCTTGTTTTCTTCATTAGAAACAGGAATTCCAGAGTTATGTCATTTTTTTTTTTTCAAACTGTGGTCCAGCCCTCCTAAATCGTGTTGTCCATGTTGGGCAACCCAGCCTGGTACAGGAAGAAGCTGTCCTGCATGGGTACCAACATTGAGGAAAGCTGAGGGGAGGCCAAACTGTCTGAGAATTTTCTCCAGGGATGCAGTGAGCGCAGGAGAAGGAACCAAGAGCAGACCAAAGCACAGGAAAAACAAGTGCCATACCTGGTAGAACTCAGCTACCTGGATCCAATCAGAAGGCAGCTGGACAATGGCACAGAAGTACCGTCGCAGGTGGGGGCGGCAGACTGGCAAGAAGGCAGCAATGGCCAAGACTTTGTTGGCCACATCTCGGACGTTCAGCTGCTGCCTGGCGTACAAAGATGCCTGGGGCATAGGGTGGAGAGAGTTGGCATATCAGCCACTTCCCCCACAGCTTTATGCCCTAAACTAACTCACTGACTGGATCTGCCTGCATAAAACTTTTCCTGCACCCTCCCTCCATATTGCCTGCAAAATATAAAGCCCAAGCCTCTTGGCTTGGCATTCCAAGTCCTCTATACTCTAGCCCTCATCTGCCGTTTCAGCATGTCTTCTACTGAGTCTGCCGACTGCCTTCCGAGTCAACCAGGCCCTTCCCTCTTTGAAAGACCTGCATCAACATCCATCAGAAATTTACCCAGGGTTCAAATCATTGATTAAACCTGCCATCTTCCAAAATCTCATAGAAAACATTTTATTCCTCTTCTCTGTTTCAGAAACATTCACTATCTACTACTCTAGTTTATATTTATATGATATCTGAGAAAGTATTTTGCTTCCCTAATAATACTACACACTCCTTAAAAAATAGATCCAAATTTCATTACATCTAAATGACCCTTGAGCCCTAGCGTTGAGTACTTACCCTGGGTATTTACCAAACAAACCAATCCTAGTATACGCTTTCCCCACTCTTCACAGAACCCCAGGAACTAGGCTTCAGACTCACCTAAAGATCCTTCCTAAGTGAAGCTCCTCCCACCCCCTCAGCTCCCAGCAGCCCACTCCCATCCCCTCCTTCACACCACAATACCTTGAGGATAAACTCAGGCTCCAAGGGGGCAAGTTCACTGCAGACTTCAAGGATGGAAGCCCCGGTGGGGTCAGTTTCATCTTTCATGTTTACATCTGAGGCCAGAGTAGAGCACAGCAAGCTCATTAGAGCCATCTGGGAATTGAGAAAGAGGAAACAGGTAATAAAGGATGAAGTTAAACATCCACGCAGACTACCTCAAAATCAAGGGCAGAAAGAATGGATCCCAGATTTAGGGTCCAACTGAAAGGTCAGAGAAGGAGATTAGGAAGTAAGGAATAAGACCCAGGTTATGTTCCCTCCTGCCCCTTCCAGCTGGGGAGGGGACCTTGTTCCCCCACCCCTACCCTCTTCCCCAACTCCATCAACCTTTTCCCAACTCTGGAACTTTCACCTTCTTTTCCTGAAGGATGTGGTCAGCAGGCACAGGACAAGATTCAGAGACTCCAGATGTGAGCTTCAGGGCCTGCTCCTCTACCTTCTCCTCCTCTCTCAAGCTCAGATTATAAAAAGGCATGGGGGCCCCTTCCTTGTCTTCTGGTTTTTTCTCTTTTTCTGAATAGGACTGACGACCCTGGGGATAGCAGCAGTTATGAATCACAGTATTTATCCACAGCCCCTCAAACAGAGACAGATCTGAAAGAGGCTCCTGGGGATAGGAAGAGTCCACATCTCTATCTAGCACCTATAAATCCCTCTCCCTTCACAGCCCAGCATTGATCTGTCCCATCCCTGACTCCATGCGCTCACACATCACCTTTCTCTACCCAACCTTCTGAGCCTTTGTCCAGCTACTCCGTGACCTTCCCCTGACTTTCACCTCCTTATTGAGCCTGGGAGCATAGGGCCCCTCATACACCTCTTAGGATACTATTAAGATGTTTTGGGGGTCAGAAGAAAAAGTGCCAAGTCCAAATCAATCCCCCAGCAGCCTTAGGCTGTTTAACCTCTCTTAACCTCAGTTTCCTCATTCACTACCACCTACCTGATAGGGCCATTGGAAAACTAAACAGAATAACATTATTTATGACTCTTTGCAAATTGCAAAGCCCTAAATCAACGTAAGATGGCAGTAGTTGTAATCCTGACAACTTTGTGAATTAGATTTTCACTGACTTCATTTTAAAGGTGAGGAAATTAAGGCTCTATAGGGTTAATAGGTTGCCCAAGGTTACATAGTTTGAAATTGGCAAAGATAGTATGGGGTTCAGATTAGCCTTTTCCCTCAGCCCAAACCACAAGTATACATAGAAGCAATGTGCATTTGTCTACTGATTCTGAACTATATACTAACGTGCTTATGTAGATGCGTACAAGTGGATGTCTGTTCGCACATGCACACATGGGGAAGTGGGCCCTGGTATAGGCCCTGATAGGGCCATTGGAAAATTACTTAGCAGATGCATCTCAGGCCTGATCTGAAAAGCACCCGATTGACTCTGCTATCACAATATCATGCTGGCTCTCCCAAGCAGAGGCTTTCTAAGAACAGGGACTGATTTTGATCTATTGTCCAGAATCTCCAAACTAGATATGCAGAAAGAGTAATGATGCTGATGAAGATGGCCCTGGGGTAATAGAGCACCTCAGAAAAGGCTCTGAGGAGTGAGGGTATCCAGACACAAAACAGCATAAAGGGAAACTGAGCATAGTAACAAGAGCATACAATAGACGTGGCCAGAGTGAAGATGAGTCCCTGGAGCTATTACCGAAGCTGCTGCCTGAACTGTCCCTGTGGCCAGCCTCCAAGTTGGAGGCTCAGAGAGCTGGCAATTGCTGGTGTTCAGGCTGTACAAATCAGCTTGCATCACGTGAGATATCTGGAGACAGTGGAGCAAGGGGCTGGCAGACACAGTGCTCTTTAGACTGGGGAGGGTGGCCAGGCACAGGTTCTCCAAGGAGAGGATGTCTGGGTGGGCAGATACATGTCCATGTGGTTTCTCTGTGGTCTTCAGATCAGGAAGCATGGCCAGGCACCGGTTCTCCAAGGAGAGGATGTTTGGGTGGGCAGATACATGTCCATGTGGTTTCTCCATGGTCTTCAGATCAGGAAGCATGGCCAGGCACCGGTTCTCCAAGGAGAGGATGTTTGGGTGGGCAGATACATGTCCATGTGGTTTCTCCATGGTCTTTGGATCAGGAAGCATGGCCAGGCACCGGTTCTCCAAGGAGAGGATGTCTGGGTAGGGAGACACATGCCCGAGGAGTTTCTCCATGGCTGAAACTCAACTAGTATATACCTAAAAAGAGACATAGACAGCAATGGGCACCTGGCTGCACTGCGAGTATATTTGCACTGGGAACATATCTTCCCCATAGCCTTCCTGGCAATGCCAGTGATCTGCAGATAGAAAACCACCAATATTGTTTTTCACAGGACTGGCTTCATCCAGGGAGTATTCTAAGGGAGAGGGGTAGGGAAAAGGTAAGGCAGAGGCTTAAGATCAGGGAAATTAAATTTAAAAAAAGGAATGGCTAGAGAGGAAGGGATGTGTCTTTTCATAGAGGGACCCCCCAGCACTATCAGTGTGATCCCTACTTAGTAGAGGGGCCTCACATATAATCTGGACTCTGGATTCTCAGCTCCAGGAAAACAAACATTTTGATCAAGTTGTCTATACTTACCACCTCAACTTCCTTGCCTCCTACTCACTCTTCAACCAACTAAATGGGATTCTGTCCCCACCAGTCCACACCACTATCTGGCACCTATAAATTCCTCTCCCTTCACAACTCAGCATTGTGAACAACCTAACTTCCTGTTAATACCATGAATAGACCCATCTTGGCCCTTATCTTATTTCACCCCTTAAGTAGAATATGACATTGTTGATTACTCTCTCACTGAAGCACTCTTTTTCTTTGGCTTCCATGATGCAACTGTCCTGATTTTCTTTTCTTTTCCTTTTTTTTTTTTTTTTTTTTTTGAGACAGAGTCTCGCTCTGTCACCTAGGCTAGAGTGCCATGGTGTCAGCCTAGCTCACAGCAACCTCAAACTCCTGGGCTCAAGCGATCCTGCTGCCTCAGCCTCCTGGGTAGCTGGGACTACAGGCATGTGCCACCATGCCTGGCTAATTTTTTTTTCTATTTTAGCTGCCCAGCTAATTTCTTTCTATTTGTATTAGAGACGGTCTCTTACTCAGGCTGGTCTCAAAATCATGACCTCAAGCGATCCTCCCGCCTTGGCCTCCCTGAATGCTAGAATTAGAGGCATGAGCCACCATGTCCAGCCTATCCTGATTTTTTTTTCTTTCTTTTTTTAGCCTCCAAGAAACACTGAAGAATGTCCTGATTTTCTTATAACTATTCTGGCTACATCTTCTTGAGGATTCCTTCTCTGCCATTTCTTAAAATTGATGTTCCTTGCCATTCTATTCTAATCTTCTTATATACTTTCCTGGGGTGGTCTCTCCCACTTTGTGGCTCCAAATGACACTTCCATGTTAGCAACTCACAAATCTATTCCTTGACCTAGATCTCTCTTCTGAGCTTTATACTCACTTGTCCATTTGCCTGTTGGACATCTCCACTTGGATGTCTCAAAGATTCACCACATTCCACAGATCCCAAATGTATCATCTTTCTCCTGCTGACACCTCTGCCCCAATCTATTCCCTATCCTCTGCCCGCTTTGCCCACAGGGGTTTGGAGTGAGTTTGAATCCTAGCTCCTCCACCTTGGGATCTTGAGCAAGTTACTTAAATTCTCTGTGGCTCCATGGTTTTCTCATCTACAAAATTAGGAAAAATGCCTACCTTACAGAGTTGTTATAGGAATAAATTAGAAAAAATTATATTACGCACTTGGAGTACTGCCTGGCATTTAGTAAGTATTCAATAAATAGAAGCTATTCCGTGAAGTGAGAAGTACGTGGAAAAAAAACAAATAGAAGCTATTGTTACTTGTTATTATCCAATAAATTCCCAAATCCTATGGATTCTACTCCCTCAATGTCTCTCAAATCAATCCAATTCTCCCCATTCCCTCTGCCATCACCTTTGTTGAAATCATCTAATCCATGTGGTGACACACTGTGTGTAGGTCTAAGGAGCTATATACCCTGCCATCTATCACAGACACCATTTATTACATCACCCTGTTTATTATCTTTTTTTTTTTTTTTGAGACAGAATCTCACTGTTGCCCAGGCTAGAGTGCTTTGGCATCAGCCTAGCTCACAGCAACCTCAAACTTCTGGGCTCAGGCGATCCTCCTGCCTCAGCCTCCTGAGTAGCTGGGACTACAGGCATGCGCCACCATGCTCGGCTAATTTTTTTTCTATTTCTAGTAGAAACAGGGTCTCACTCTTGCTCAGGCTGGTCTCAAACTCCTGACCTCAAGCAATTCTCTCGCCTCGGCCTCCTAGAGTGCCAGGGTTACAGGCATGAGCCACCGTGCCCAGCCAACCATACAAATTCTTTCCAGCCTATGAATTGTCGAGGTATCTCTTCACTCTGGACCTTTGCACAGGCAGATCCCTGGGAGACTCCTCCTTCGACTAACACCACCCCTCCCCCAACCCCTCCTTTACAAGGCCAAGCTCTACTTTCCTCTCACTCTGAGGCCTCAGTTTCATAGTTAATTCCTCCAAGGAGCCTTTGCTGACACCCAGCCCCTAGTCTGGTTTAGGTGATCTTCTCCTTGTTCTTACAGCACCCATATTTCCCCTATCACACATAGAATACATCACCTGTTTGTCTTTGTCCCACTAGACTGTAAGTTCCTGAGGACAAAGACCCTTTTAGACTTGTTCACCATTGTTTCTACAATTCCTAGTTAGTGGGGTTCAGAGGCTTTTGAGAATCTGGTAAAAGCTATGGAGCTTTTCCACACACACAAAAAAATCCCATAAATATATACTGTTTTACACTCAATTTTCAGAGAGTCCATGGAGCCCACTCATGGATCTCCCAAGATCTCCATAAACTGCAAATTAAGAACCTCCACCTGACAGAATGCTTGAATTATACCATTAGGAAGGCATTTACTTATTTATTTGGACAAAGGCTTATATCCCTTTCACATTTAAATATTTCAGGAACAATCTTGGTAAACCAACCACTTTAAACCTTAGTGCGAATGAGCTTATGGACAGGAATGTAGAAGACTTCCAAGAAGACTTGAATGGACTAACCATCCAGGACCAGAAAAGACAACAGTATCTCCATGGATGTCAGTGGGGACAAACACATCAAGACTGATGTGCCCTGTACACTTTCCTCATGTCTGCACTATATAAGCCCCCAATAACAGGAGTGGGAATCTCAGAATTGATTCAAGATTGAAAAAAAAAAAAAAAGAGGTCTCAAAATTTTTTGAAGGTAACAGAAAAATAAGGACAGTTAATTTTCTTTGCCCTTCTCTAGAGATAACCATTGCTAACAGTTTTATACTAAGTTTCAGACACTTTCTATGCATATACGAATACATATATACCTCCTCCTCCACCACCACTTTCGCTTTACACAAACAGGATCATACTGCAGAAGCTATTGTGCACTGAGAATATCTTGGAGACCTTGCCGTGTTAGCACATTAACATCCACCTCCCTTTTAAGTGGCTGTATGATAGTCCCGCATAGCTAAGCACACCCCGGGTCTGTTATTAGGAACGCTGCTCATACTACCGTTTGCTGGTGGCAGCTACTCTCCCCTTCCAACCAGCGCCTAGGGCAGGGAAGTAAGAGGGACTGATTCTCACTAGGTATCTCTTCCTCCCTTCTCTTCCTGTGTCCCTCTATCCCCTGTCCCTCCCTTTCCCTCAGCCTTCTTATCCTCCTTTCTCACCTTCCTTTTCCCACGCGGCTGCCCTCCCAGAGCGACCTGGAGGAGCGGGGCAGATGCACCCCAACCCAGACTCACGCTCCACCCGAGTCTCGGCTGCTTCCTACCTGGCCCGCCGGGCCCTTCCCACCCGGCTCTCAGCTTCCCCCGGGGCCAGGGCAAGTTCTACCTGCGCTCGGACCCCGCCCGGGGCGACTGGGGGCTGCTAGACGTGGGGCATCCGAATTCTCGGAGCAGGAAGTAGAAGCCGGCTCTGGGCTGGGCCCGGGGTCAGTGTGGAAGCCGGAGGAGGAGCCGGAGCAGCGGGGAGGAGACAGCGCGCCGACGGAGGCGCCCTGGCCCGGGCGGGGCGCGGCAGCTGCGGGGCTGGCTGGCAGCCGAGGGCCAGGCGGGGCCGTGGAAATGTGAGACGCCAGGCCGGCCGTGCGAATGCATCAGCAGCCTTTTCTGGTGCCTGAGTTGAATTTGTTGCTGTTTTTCTTTTCCTTTTTCCCTCCTTGGTTCTCTTTTCTTCAGTCCTTCAGGCTTCACACTCTACCAAATTCTTCTCTTTTGCTAATTTTCGTCTTCTACTGTATCTTCAGACACGATTTTCTTTCTTTCTTTCGTTCTTTATCTCTTTTTGTTGTTGTTGTTGTTGTTGTTGGAAACAGAGTCTCACTCTGTCGTCTGGACTATAGTGCCCGTGGCATCAGCCTAGCTCACAGCAACCTCAAACTCCTGGGCTCCAGCAATCCTCCTGCCTCAGCCTCCCGAGTAGCTGGGACTACAGGCATGTGCTACCACGCCCGGCTAATTTTTTCTGTTTTAGATAGAGATGGGGGTCTCGCTCTTGCTCAGGCTGGTCTCGAACGCCTGAGCTCAAACAATCCTCCCGCCTCAGCCTTGCAGAGTGCTAGGATTTCGGGTGGCTCCCAGCCCAGACACCGTTTCTTGAAAAAGATTTTGGCATGTTCCCAGCCTATCTGTACACCTTTTTCCTGGTGTCAGAGACAGCTGGACTCTTATTTCATCTTAAAGTTCCTTTGGGAATATAGAATTAAAAGGAGGCTGAAAATCCAAAGCAATGGCCTGTAACCAAGTGCAGACATCAAACAATTAAAGCCAGGTGAATTTAGAGCAAGCCCCTCCCCTCCTATTGATCCAAAGAGAGATCCATGGATCACAAAGAATCTACCTGAAGCCATCCTGAATAGCTAATGCAAAACCTTTTCTGGAAAGATAGAACCAGGCTCAGGAAATTGACCCTTACAATGATAATGCTAGTGCCATTTCATAAACAGCAGGACCAGACAGACAGTATCAGGAGAAATAATGCTTTCCTTATGTAAAACAGATTAGCTGTCTTCTAGAAATATTATTACTTTCCTTAGGGAGGTACCCTGGAGTCTCAGGTAACAACTGAGCTTCAGCTCAGAATTGAGGGCATCCTGTCTTCTCTATTAACTGAGCCACATCCCACCTTCCTTCCTTAGAAGCCTCCATTACCACACACCCCATCAGTCGCACCACTTCTTACAATGGACTTTACGTTTGTGCCCACTCCAAAATTTAAATATCGAAACCCTAATCCCCATGTGCTGGTATTTGGAGATGGGATCCTTGGGAGGTAATAAGGTTACGAGGGTGGAGTCCTGATAAATGGGATTAGTGGCCTTGTGAGGAGAGACAGAAGAGCTAGCTACTCTTTCTCCACCATGTAAGGGCACAGCAAGAAATTAGCCACCTGCAACCCAAAAGAGGGCACTCATCAGAACCAGACCATGCTGGCACCCTGATCTTGGATTTCTAGCCTCTAGAACTGTAGAAATAAATGTTGTTTAAGCCACCTAGTTTATGGTAATTTGTTATAGCAACCTGAACTAAAATGCTCCTTTTTTATAACAAATATTTTAATGTTATCTTTATTATCCTGATATATAATTCACAAATAATGTAATTTACCTCCACACAATTTAAAAATTAATAAAATGTTCTTAAGAGATATAAAGGAATAGTATTATAGAAAGAAGGTGATTTATATTTAAATGCTATGTGTTTATAGATATGTAAATACTTGGGCATAACATCCAAGAAGACACAATGTGGTATTCAGATGTTTTCATCGCGATATAATCACCTTGAATGGAACAGCTACAAATGCAGAATGATACAGGCATGTTATAATGGTAATTCAAATACCACAAATAGAGTTACTTATGTGGCATGATTTTCCAAAATGATAAATAACTTTTGGCAGATTTTTGAATAAAACAAGCTATGGTCACCCCATGATTTTCAGGGGAGTTGCATTCCTGGAAAGTTCAGTGTGTATTAAAACTCTACATAAAACACCTTGTGTTTATATGATCCAAATTACAATGGATTTTCAGCTACATGAATGACTGGCAAGTCATTCAAAGTCAAAGATGCAGGAAAGTCCCTCATTGTATGTGAGGGAGTACCCTGAACAGTTGCTGAATGTCTAACTGGCCTGAGCCCTACCACTTAAATGCCTAAAATAATCCTAATTATTGTGAAACCCAAAAACAAACAACAAAACCCCACATACAGGGGGCAGTACAACCCACATTAAAAACCACTATTGAAGGTCTGTCTCTAGGGAAAAGAGAGGAATTTGGTGAAGAAATACAAGAGCTAGGAAATCTGAAAGAAAAGGCTATACAAGGTGATAAGAGTGGAGCATACTGAAGAGAAGGAGATGGGAGAAGTTGACATACGGCCATCCTTCTGAAGGCTAAGTCTATAAGGCCTCCTCCCCTTGGAATATACCTTAGGTAACTGCCCCAACCTCAGAGCCTAAGTCTCTGTAGCTCTCTGTGGGAAACACCTGCCCCACCAGTAAAAGAACATCATATGCAAACACTTCCATCATAGTCCAATAAGCACTGAAGTATCTGATCTGAGAAGACTGGTGATACAGGAAGGATGTGTAAAAAAATTAAAATCTCAGGACCACCCCCCAATTTCTTATGCAAAAGAGAAGGTAAATGCCTCAGGCACCTGTGAAGAACTGGCCTCACAGATCATTCATTAAGGGAATTCCTTGCTGGCCTCCCATAAGCAAGGACATGCAAATTGTAGCTTAAGGTCTTCAGGCTACATCTAGCTCCTAAAACTAGTCTGTTTCATTTCACACTAATAATGAATTATAAGTTTATCTTCACAGGTGCAGAACAGAGACAGGATAGACATTCTTTCACCTACCCAGGAACGTCTACATAATTGATGCTTCTTTCACTACTTTTTTCTCTTCCAACATTCACCTAATCTTATGTAAAATGTAGATTTTCCTAGGGCTCAAAAGAATGTAACCTTTTGTCTCCTGCCCACCGCCCCCCTCCCCTTTTTCTGTATGCCTTTAAATACTGACACTTCCAAATTCCCCTTCAGAAAAGCAGCCACAGCTTTGTCTACAGTTTCTGTTTTTCCTGGGTGTGTCCTCAACTTTGGCTTACTAAACCTCCATTGATTAAGATTTTTGCCTCAGTCACTTATTTTAGCCTGACAGATGTTAACTGGTGATGGCTTTCTGATTGACTATGAAGGTCTAGAGTTTACTTTCTGGTTACCTTCAGCAGCAAAGAAATTCAAGGCCAGCAAGCTCTGCACATTGGAACCACCTGGAGACCTTAAAAAATTCCAAAGCCCAGGCCACACCCTAGACCAATTAAATTACAATCACCCAGAGTAGGACCCAGACATCAGTAGTTTTGAAGTTTCTCAGTCGCTATGGTCTGAATGTGTTCCCTATGGACTGAGGAAGTGACAAGGTTCATAAATTTGGAAAGGGAGCTTTATTTCTCCTAAAGGGTTGCAGCCTATAGATGGCGATTCTGACAGGCTGGGAAGCAGAGCCTCCAGCCAAGCTGGAAACACATACTTTGAGGGAATGGTACAGGGAACAAAAATTTATGCTGAGCAGGGTGGCCAAATATACATATTTAACAAACCACAGGAAGGATCATGAATATTTATGAAAGAAGAAATATGCACAGGCACAATTGAGCCTTATGCCCCTTTGCAGGGGTTGGGGGGTGCCCGTGTTCAGAAAATGGCAACCTTAGCATGATCCAAGGGTAATGGATCTAATCTAATGGATCCAATGGATCCATTAGAGATCCATTGGCTCTCTAATGTCAAAAAGTGAAGCATAAAACATGAAATCCCTGACTGTGTATACTTCATGGACTGGTTAGAACCACTCCATGGTTGGTGGTCTCTTATCAAGAAAGAATACTGGCCAGTTGTAGTGACAAAACCACAAAGAGGGAAGAGTGGATCATGAGATTGGTTTCTATTTAGCCCTTAGGGAAGAAAGCCCTGGCTGTTAGTAAGGGAGGGGGTATAATGAGGCATGTCTGACCTCCCATCCTGTCATAGCTGAGAACTAAATTTTAAGGTTTCTCTGGGGTCCTTTTAGCCAAGAGGGGGTCTGTTCAGTTAGCGGGGAGCTTAGGATTTTATTTTAGTTCATGCCCCCAAATTTAAATGTTAAAACAATCTATAATGTGATAGTATTAAGAGGAGACCCCTCATGAATGGGATCAGTGACCTTATAAAAGGACTGAAAGGAACCAGCTATTGCCCCTTTTTTCCTCTTCCACCTTCTGTCATGTGAGGAAGTGGCAGGAAGGCCCTCACCAGTTGCCAAATGCCAGCACCTTGATGTTCACCTTGACCTCGGACTTCCCAGGCTCCAGAGAAATAAATTTCTATTATTTATTTATTTATTTATTATTTATAAATTACCCTGTCTTGGGTATTCTGTTACAGCAGCACAAACTGAATAAGACATCAGGTGATACTAACATGCAGCCAAGTTTGGGACCCTGTGTCCCAGGGTCTTGCTAATCAGCATCACCTTGTTAGAAATGCAGAATCTCAGGCCCTGCCCCAGACTTACTAAATCAGAATCTTTAATTATATTAATATCCCCAGATTATTCCCACTCATCACATTAAAGTTCAAGAAGCACTAATCTAGACAGGTGGGGAAGGGCTTAAGTGTCTGCATTTCAAACACTGGGGTTGGGGCCCAGCAATCTGTGTTTTAACAAGTTCTCCAGGTGATTTTGATATATGCTTAAGTTTAAGAACCCATGGCCGGGCGCGGTGGCTCACGCCTGCAATCCTAGCACTCTGGGAGGCTGAGGCAGGTGGATCGTTTGAGCTCAGGAGTTCGAGACCAGCCTGAGCAAGAGTGAGACACCCCCCCCCACCCCCCGGTCTCTACTAAAAATAGAAAGAAATTAGCTGGACAACTAAAAATATATAGAAAATATTAGCTGGGCACGATGGTGCATGCCTGTAGTCCCAGCTACTCGGGAGGCTGAGGCAAGAGGATTGCTTGAGCCCAGGAGTTTGAGGTTGCTGTGACCTAGGCTGATGCCACGGCACTCTAGCCCAGGCAACAGAGTGAGACTCTGTCTCAAGAAAAAAAAAAAAAAAAGAACCCATGATTAAAACTAAGACTATTGCTCATCTCCCTTGAAAATTTCTAGTTTAGTGGTCTTGGATGGGACCCAAGAATCTGCATTTCCAGCAAGTTCTCAACTAATGGTGACTCTGATCTCTGACTTGATGACCATGTTTTGGAAACCATTGATCTAGAATGATTCCCTTAACATCAGAGACTGTTACTACCTACCATATTGCAGTTCATTAAGGAATACACCTGCTACACCTGAATTGCATATATATAAATTTAAAATTCGGCCAAATTCTGAGGTTCTTGTCCAACCAGATGGCTACTGAATGATCCTTAAAGGATATTCCAGCTGGGTTTGGGAAGAGCCAGATAAACTATCTTTACCTCACAAAAGAGAAAACCCTTCAACTGGAAAGATGTTCACAAAGTCCAAATTCAGCTTTTCAATCCTGTGGACAGTGCTAAATGCACGTTGCCAATATTTGCTTTTTGAGTTCTGCTTTGCTAGTTGGCCACTCCCTCGAGTTGACATAAGCTTTCTTCAGAGTACTATCATTTGATTAAATCAGGAGTTTTGCCATTCAAATAACTATACCAGAGCTGAGGAGACATTGTGCCATTCCCCACTGGACTGAACTCATTTAACTCTGACAGAACTATCTTATTTTCCTTATTTATGAGTTATTAGAGGACCATTCACTTTCTCCTCTATGTACAGCCTGCACCCCTAATTGTTGATCAGTGGCATTGAGCTGCGATAACCAACTGATGGATGTAGTATCCACACTGATGTGTCTCTGGGACAAAGGAGTGCCATCCCCTCAGTCTTTGGAAGGAAGCCCTTTTGGGAAGGGCCCTACCACCTATAAAAATTGCTCACTTCGGGTCAGTCCTAGTGCACACTCATTGTCCTTATCCCCTTTGATTCAACAAACATCTGCTAGGCACCTATTAAGTGCAAAGGATAGTGCTAGTACCTGGGTAGAGTGTACAAAACATGCCTTCTGGCCGGGCGCGGTGGCTCACGCCTGTAATCCTAGCACTCTGGGAGGCTGAGGCGTGTGGATCGCTCCAGGTCAGGAGTTCGAGACCAGCGTGAGCAAAAGTGAGACCCCCGTCTCTACTAAAAAAATAGAAAGAAATGATCTGGACAACCAAAAATATATAGAGAAAATTAGCCGGGCATGGTGGCACATGCCTGTAGTCCCAGCTACTCGGGAGGCTGAGGCAGGATTGCTTGAGCCCAGGAGTTTAAGGTTGCTGTGAGCTAGGCTGACACCACAGCACTCTAGTCCAGGCAACAGAGCAAGACTTTGTCTCAAAAAAAAACCATGCCTTCTTCTCAAGGCTTCATGGTCTCATAGGTACAGAAACATGCAGAAGTCACAAAGACTAAGGTTATATGGATGGGGACATGGATCTCAAGCAACTTCCTGGAGGAGCTGGACTTTGAACTGGGAAGGGCAGGCCTCTGATAAGAAGCTGGGAGAGGAGTGAGCCAGCGGGGAGTGGAAAGGTCTTTGGTTTTACCTGATTTTTTTCTCCTTTGTGAATAATTACCTTTAGATTCACAGTATGAAAGACTATACTTTCAGGGATCATGTCTGTAGTTCGTTACTAGATTCACAGTATGTGTTTCTGTTTAATTTAACCACCACTAACTTGAAAGCATCACACAAATTGTGAGATATGGACAAGCATGTACTTACCGGGTAGAGCTTGGTACCCTAGACAAGCCCTTCTGGATTATCTGAACTCAGCAGAAGCCAATCAGCACTTTACAAGAACCTTGGTGCCTTCTTCTTTCTGACGACTCTGACTCAGAACAACCCTGCATTTTGTCTCATCTGTTGACATTTACCAACATCTTTCTTCATTTTTCTTCATGGGACATTCCCCACTGACTAGTCTCCCTTATCAGGTATGGTAGATAAAAGTAGGTCACAAATCCATTACTTCTCCTCCTATACAGAAGAGGAGTCTGATTCCTCACTTCTTGAATCTGGACTGACCGAGTGACTTGCTTGACCAATATGATGTGGCAGAAGTTCTGGGACTTCTGAGGCTGGGTCAACGGAACCTTGCACCTTCTACCCGGGATTCTGAATACTTCCTTGGGAAGCCCTGAGCTGCCAAATGAGTCCAACTACCCTGGGACTGCCACGCTGAAGAGGCCACATATAGGACTTGCAATTAACAGTCTCAGCTCAGCCTTCCAGCCATCCCCACCAGGCCACCAGACGTGAAAGAAGCTGTCTTCATCCCTCCAGACCAGCCCATCTACTACTTGAGTATCACCAAGTAACTTCCATCAATGACACATGGAACAGAAGAATCATCTAGCTGAACCCTGCCTGAGTTTAGTGAAACCAATGACACATAAAATTGTGAGATATAATAAAATAGTTGTTTTAAGTAATTAAGTTTTAGGCAGCAGTAGATAAGTAGTACACTAGGCCTGCAAAGTTTTAGGCAAGTTTAGAGCAGGATACTTTGTGGTCATCACACTCCTCTTAAACCTTTTAAATCACCTAATCCCTAACACACTGGCACTAGTTCCATTTGGTGGAATTTAGTGGAATTATTCATCTTGGGAAGTAGGCTAGCTGAGGTGGATGCTGACCTATGTGGTAAGCAACTCTACCTGGAAAAGGAGACTCTTATTCATGGAGCTAGTTATACTCCTCATCATTCATTCAACAAATATTTATTAATTGATATTGTCAAATTAATCAACATCCAAATCAACCCCTGGGAGGTATGCGCTGATGTCATGTTTCCCTAATAGCTGTACAGCCCCAGAGTTAGGGTCAAGAAATCCAAAGAAACATTGTGGTGATTTATGAGGTCCAGCACTTCTTACCATCCTTATGCTGTAGTATCTGGTCTTTATAACCAGGGAAATACTCCTGTTTCTCAGCCTACAGAGTATTGGGAAGAGGTCTAAATATAAAATAATCAACAGATTTAGTATATTATTTCCATATATTCTTCTGTCTTTCGTATAAAAATTTAATGTTGATTTCCATGTCTCCTTGGGCCACTTGTTAAAGGGTATTTGCACTAAATAACTCCTGTTGTTTAAAACTCATTTGGTGAGTAACTTCAGTACTTGCCCCTTGCATGTTAACAAACACGTGTTTGAATAGACTAAGAGGTCAGAGGCTATTTTAAGTGGCAATATTCTAGATTTGCAGTCACAATGCAAAGTTCCCCAAATTAATTACAGAAATTACTATGGCCAGGCACTCTAGCCAACCTCATTATCAGAGGACTAGCCCCTGAGTTCCCCTTCTTAAGCACATTCTGGAGGCTGCCGCAAGACCTGCTGGAACTGTGCAGCCATTTATGTAATGAGGGATTGGCATTGTGACTTTAGCTGTTGGCAAATCCACAAGGAAAGAAAGTGAAACCACTTGGTTTATCAGGCAGGGACTAGAACACATATTATAATCAGATAATCCCTTAGCACTGCCCTTTGGGAGGACCTGAGGCGTTCCATGTTGCTGACTAGCAATCCTAGAGGCTCTGAACAAAGCTCAAACAATCCACTCATAGCTTGCTAGTCACATTTTAGCAGTTGGAGCCAAACACTCATTGGACGGGTGGTCCAAAGGGTGCAAATGACTTGCCCAAGGTCAAGCAGCCTGTTAGAGACAAAGCTGGGACTAGAACACAAGTCTCCTGATTCCTAGTCCAGTGCTCGGCCATAGCAGAACCTGCTCCCTTTGGCATCTCTTTAGCATTATTGTCTAGAGAAGGCCACTGTTACTCTGGAGGCCTTTTTCATGAACACATTAAAAGAATGTGTCAGCAGTCTGTGAGTGTTGGAAGATGAGTCTGTACACCTGCCTGAGGTATACAGACTCAGATTAAAAGAATAATCACATTAAAAACAAAATCAGGGCCTGGTGCAGTGGTTCATACCTGTAATCCCAGCACTTTGAAAAGCCAAGGTGAGAGGATCACTTAAGGCCAGGAGTTTGAGACCAGCCTGGACAACATAGTGAGACCCCATCTCTAAAAAAAAAAAAAAAAAAAATTTAGCCAGGCATGGCGACATGCACCTGTATTCCCAGCTACTCAGGAGACTGAGGCAGGAGGATCACTTGAGCCCAGGAGTTCAAGGTTGCAGTGAGCTATGATCACACCACTGCACTCTAGCCTGGATGACAGAGCGAGAACTTGTCTCAAAAAAACAAAACAAAACAAAACAAAACAAAACAAAATCAGGACACCCGATTTCAAATAGGATTTGAGTGCTGCTTTTTGGTGGGGTAGGGGGAATTTGGGAAGTAAAATTTGAATGTCAGAATAATGGACTTGGAATATTTTAATGCCTTATAGGAAGAATGAAACAAAATATGAGAATTGGGATAATCAGGGGAGAACTGGAATATTTGGCCATAATCCAAGATGTGGGTAGAAATAAAGTATAGTCTATATTAAACATGGTTATTTAAACATGCACTCCAGAGTCCAGCTGTTTTTATTTTATTTTATTTTTTAAATTTTTTTTTGAGACAGGATCTTGCAATGCATGCCTCTTCACCTGGCCCAACAGATTTGTGTTTAAGTAGTGTGACCTAGGCTACGGAAGAAAATAAACTTAATAATCTCCTAGCCCCTGAATGGGGCCAGAGACTGGTCCTTGAGTCTGCAATAAGATCAGATGATGCTGATGTGGTCAAAAGATTAAACAAGGTTCTCCATTTGAAAAGTCTCACACCGTGTGTCATTCTCCAAACAATCCCTGGCTCAACATCCTAATAAATGAAACAAACTGTTGGAAGGAAGAACGCACTACCCCTTGCTCTAGCTGAGCTGCTGTGAAATTCATAGCTAGTGCATGTTATAGAAATTGGATGTTAGATTCCTCAAGATCATGTCTCTAAGCCTCCAGTGGCACTTTTATCTACTAATTGCTCTCACATGTACAGTCCAAGTATGAGTTTCATGGATAAAGCCTGCCACTCAGTGGAGATGAATCTATTACTATATTAGGGAAGTGGCATAATAGGGAAAGTAGGCTCTGAAATACTGGTACAATTATCTAAACTTTCACCAGTTTAAATACATGCTCCACATTCACACACTGTATGACTTTGGGTGAGTTACCTAACTCCTCTCAGCTTCAGTTTTCTCATCTATAAAATGAGAATAATAATAGCACTCACTTTTCATGGATTGTATTGGCATTCAAATAATATAATGTACATAAAGCACTTAGCATACTGCCTGGCACATAGCAAGCACAAACAATGTTAGCTATAATCTAAAACAAGCAGTTCTTACTCTGGCAAGAGAATTGGCTTTTGTCAGTGACAATTTGCTTGAAAAGTATGCATTAAGGCTCAGATTGCCTATCTGATAATGAGTCAAGCTGCTATGTCATTAGAGGACTTCTGGCGCCCTAGATGTCTGGGCCTCAGTTGGAGTCCTGATGAACCCGCATCCCTCTCTCAGGAGCAACATTAGGCTGGAGTAGCTTGTAACCCTCTGTATGGTGTTCACGGTCTCAGGGACCTGTCACTACAGTACTCTGGCCTCCTTGTTTGGCATCATTTAGCTCTCTAATCTAAAAGGCTATGGCCTCAGAACTTGATTTACAGACTACCAAGGCACACTTTTCCAAACGTGCCTAGAGGTCCTTAGGACTACCCCAAGCTCTGGGGCTCATGAACCATAATAACACTGTGGCATTTACAGTACAGTTATTATGCTTATTTCATGGGAGAAGACACAGGAATTCAAGCTGATTAAGGGACTTACCTACCAAGGTAGCAGTTGAATTGAGACTTGAACTCAAGTTACTGATTCTAACTCAGGATGCTTTCAAGGCTATATTTTTATTCATTATTCTAATATAGATTATTATATTCTAAATCACCTATTGTAATAATAGCATGAACATCCATCTCTCAGAGGAAAAAAAGACTAATGTCACCACTAATGATATATATGTATGCATATATGAATATGTGTATATATACACATAATCTTTTTGGTAGTCATTTTACCAGGAGCTGTGATAAATTCACACTTTTTCACCTAAGACTCCTTGATCCCAGGGGTTAGCCAGGATTTAGAATATAGTCTGTGATCCTGAAAGAGTAATTATGACTGTCCTGTCTATAGACCTACTCTGTAATGTTTGTCCTAACCAGCCTTTTGGTCCTGCTGTATGAGAGACTACTCTCATGAAAAGCCTTCCACTTCATTATCTAGACTGTGTACCACATACCTTTATTTCCTACCCTGTGTAAAGAGGGGTGTGAATTACATAACCTCTAAAATCTCTTCACTCCATAATTCTATTAAACAATCTGTGCAGTTTCTCTTTTTTTTTTTTTTTTAATTTTTGACATGGGGTCTCACTATGTTGCCCAGGGTGGACTCAAACTCCTGGGCTCAAACAATCTTCCCATCTCAACTTCCTGAGTAGCTGGGTCTACAGGAATGCACCACCATGCCTAGCAGTTTCTCATTCTTGTGTTTGGACATTGTTGCTGCTACAGCCTGGAGTGTCTGTCTCCATAAGCAATGATTCTTGCTTTTGCAGCTAGTAGGATTTTCATGTGACTTTTGCCCTTCTATTTTTTTTTAACCATCTTGCTATCAATCCAGGTGTCTAGGGCATAATACGTATAGCATATTCAACAGAGAAAAGATTGGGAGAAGAGACTAATTCCATTTTTATTTCAGTAAATAAAATTACATGATGAGTCAAGTGAAGTAAAAAGATAAGGAATAATAAGCTCAAGATTATTCCAAAGCTTCAAGTTTAGGAAATAAGGAAAATAATAGTGCCAACAAAGCGTGATGCATCCGAACTAATGATGGTGGTACCTCTAAATGGAGGTGAAGGCCACTGAAAACAATCAGACTAGAACCCAGGTGAATCATCAAGGTTGCAGATAGAGGAGGTGAGCTCTCTGACAGGGAGCATAAAGCAAAGTAAAGAAGAACATGTGCAACCTGGAATCAGGCATAGGAGACAAAGGATGGGCAGAGTCCCACACACTTACTGGTACTACACATTAACCTGCATGTCCAGTCCTACCCAGTACCTGAGTCAATCTTGAAGAGATGAGAGAGATAGTAGAAATTCCACCCTCATCAACAAAGGAGGTTGAGGGAAGGGGAGGGAGCAGGCAGAGAGCAGCTAAAAGGCCTTGGCTCATTATCTGATTTCCCAAAGATAAGAATTCTGGGCCTCTAAGTAGTCCTCAAAGTAGCCTTTCCAGGTCCCCAGCATGGCTGTGCAGTCTGTATGAATGGTTTCTGTCTTGATCCCTGATTCTCCCTCCACTTCCCTTCTGGGGTTAGAATACTATCCTGAACCTCAGTCTGCTTGGCGAGAAGCCCAAGCTGTTACCTTGTCTATATCTAGTCCCCTCTCATTGAAGAATGGACTATTGACTGGGGTCCTGCTTCAAATCAGAAATCTCCTCCTCCTCTCTCCTCACCCTACCCTCAATTTTAAAACTAAATAATGAAAATCAGAAACTTCTGCAACGAACCACCTCCATCCACATATCTGTGGGTCCTTGCTTATCAGCTCCACATGGGATGGAGCCACACCCCCTTGGACACTATGATCTGGTTTACAGCCACCCCTGTGGATTGCAGAAATAAGCGAAGGCCCATCCAGGAGAGTGTGCTACCTCTGGAGCCAGGAGAGGAGAAACTTTTAGGGTAAGACCCAGTTTTCAAGCCAGTCAATTCCTGCAGAAAGATGAAACAGAATGAAGATGGCCACAGATTGTTAGATTTGGTAAGAAGTAGGTCATGGTAACAATGGAAGGAGATCATTTCAGCAGTGTGGTGGAGAAAAAGCCAGATTACAGGGAATTTTATTTATTTATTTATTTATTTATTTATTTTGAGACAGAGTCTCACTCTGGTGCCCAAGCTAGAGTGCCGTGGTGTCAGCCTAGCTCACAGCAACCTCAAACTCCTGGGCTCAAGCAATCCTTCTGCCTCAGCCTCCCGAGTAGCTGGGACTACAGGCATGCACCACCATGCCCAGCTAATTTTTTTCTATATATATTTTTAGTTGTCCAGCTAATTTCTTTCTATTTTCAGTAGAGACAGGGTCTCGCTCTTGCTCAGGCTGGTCTTGAACTCCTGACCTTGAGCGATCCTCCCACCTCGGCTCCCCAGAGTGCTAGGATTACAGGCGTGAGCCACCGCGCCTGGCCAGGGAATTTTATTTTAAATGCTTTTTTTTAGTAGAGAAACTCAGATAAGAATGATTTAATCACTGTGAAACCTTTATTTAAGCCTGTCTTTAGGTACAAATCACAAAGAAAATGTTGACATAAGTTCACCCAAGCTTTATAGTTTCTCATCTCCTATAATTTCCTTCTTCTCTTTCTTCTTCATTCTTCCTTCTCTTTTCTCTTATATATCCTACTTACCCCTCCTCATTTTCAACTATATTCCTAGTCTAACTTAAACAGAGATATAGAAAAAACCTTAGTAAAATAATGAAATCTCAAAAAATAAATAAATAGTCACAAGTCAAGTACTTCTGGGACCAGAATGAAGAAAGGTGCAAGGGAGGCTCCATCATCTCCCTTAGGAGCATGAAAATCTTAAGAGACAGTGGTAATGGACAATTGACCTGCACAAAGAACCGACCCTTCTTTTCCCTGAGCTGCCCAGGGGGCAGAAATGGAAATACCAGACAGTAAAGATTTAGGGGAGCAATGGCGTGAGGGACTATACAATTGTTAAATGAAAGCCATTATCTTCAGAAAGGCTCCAGAAAAGAAGGTAGGTGGCAAGAGCAGCAGAATTCTCTGGAGAACCTCTGGAATACTGACTTCCCCTTTGCTGTGGAGAAACAGGGCACAGCACGTCCCACTCACTTCTTTTTTCCATCTGGAATGCATTCCCCCTTCTCTGACAGGTGAGTTTCTGGGCAGCCTTCAAGATCCAGTTCCAAGCACACCCACCTGATGACACCTTCCCAACAGAAGCTGTCCCGGGCAGAGTTCACTCCTCCATCCTCTGGGCTCTCAGATGACTTTGTCCATACCTACAAGTTCACTGTAAAATTCGAATTTGTTTCCAAGTCTGGCTGCTGATCAAGAGCTCAATGGCCTTTGTATCCTGGGTGTCTCCTGCAGTGCCTGGCACACAATAGGTAACTAATGACTGTATGAGGGAGAAAGGAGAAGAGAAACAAGAGGGACAGGGAACAGGGAAGCAGGATGGAGGAAGGGAGAAAGAGGAAGCATCTGACAACCTTCCCTGGCCAAGAAAAAGGGAAATTGATTTTAAAAAAACTCTGGGGGAAAGGGACCAAAAGGGAGAAATGACTTTTCTGGGTCTTCTCTGCCTCTTGCTCTTCTCTCTGCCACTTCCTCTCACGACTTGGGACCTCACGCCACAACTGTCCTGTTTCCACTTCTGATCTCTCAGTTTGCCCAAAGGGAAGGAAAGAAGCCAGACAGCCATCTGACTTCTTCCGCCCCATCCCCTCAAACCTCATTTCATCTGTTTTCCACTGTGGGCCTCTCTCTCCTTGGCCTCTGCCGTCCTCATCTTCCCCCACACAACACTCCACCTCCTTGCCCTGGAGGGCCTGCAGGCCCGGTGCTATTCAGGTCCAGATGGGAACTTCTGTCTCAGAAGGAAACCAAGAAGCTCTCAGGGGAAGCCTGTGGTGCCTGGGCTGGGGAAATGCTAGACTGGGCCTACAAAGTTACCCGAGGGGAAATACTGTTAAGAGAGTTTAGATATTCCAGGGTTTGGGGAGTAGAAAGGAGCAGGTGCTGGGAAAGGGAAGGGCTGAACAATTTTCAGTCCTTCTTCCCACACTCCTCAAACTCTTTCATGGATGGTCTTTCCACATTTTTTCCTTGATCCATGGGTCAGGATCATTTTTCTGACTGTTCTCTCATGGCCTCCACACCCTGGCTACTGGAGCGTCTTGACTGTCTTCCCAACCAGATGCACTTTCCCCGCCAAGACTCCCCAGACCTGTGGAGTTGCTCCTGGGGCTCCTCTGCTTACCCAGGTATTCAGCTGCCTCCCCTTCCCCAGTGCCCTTTCCCCAAGAGTTCTGGAACTACCTTTTCCTCAGTGGAGATCATATATACAAAAGCAGCTTATAAGCTATAAAGTACTGTCTGAGAATAAAATACTATCAAGATGAAGCCTTCTTTCCCTCCTCCCGTAATCTCTGTCCCTCTCTCATGATATTGCTCATCCCTTCCTCCCCCGCTACACTGCTGCTCCCCCTTCACCCAGCAGGTTTGGTTTGGTGCACGGTGGGAACCAAAGCGATGTGCTGCACAGTGGGCAGCGTCAGGATGCAGGCAGGCATCTCAGCCCGAGGCTTCGGCAGAGTTCCCAGGCAGAGCCATCGGCCCAGGCCAGGACAGTAGGCATGGACAAGGTGGGAGAGGGCGTAAGTACGGTGACTGTAGCCCCCCAGCACCAGGAGCTCCCCCTGCAGCACAGCACCTGCAGCCCCCACATGGGGGGAGGGCAGGGGTGCCAGCTGAGTCCAGCTATCAGTCTTTGGTTCATAGGCCTCAAAGCTCAGCAGGTCCCCAGTCTCACCTAGCCCACCTGCCACATACAACCGCCCACCAAGGGCAGCCATGACATGGCCAGCCCGAGGTATCCCCATAGGGCTCAGAAGTGTCCCTGGCTTCTCAACTTTGGGGTCATAGTGTAGCAATGAGGCCAGGTATTGGCCAGTTCCACTACAGCCACCGCTCACGTACAACCGGCCCTCCAAAATGGCAGCTGCATGGGCATAGCATGGTGCTGGAAGTGCAGGTGCTGGCCTAAAGGAGAACAGGACACAAGATCAGGCAACTGGCATCTTCAACTCTCTCTCTCCCATTTTTTTTTTTTTTAGAGACAGGGTCTCACTCTGTTGCCCAGGCAGGAGTGCAGTGGCATCATCATAGCTCACTGTTGCAACCTCAAACTCCCAGGCTCAAGTGATGCTCCCGCCTCAGCCTTCCCATAGCTGGGACAGGAGTGTGCCATCATACCAGCTAATATTTAAATTTTTTGTAGAAACAACGTCTCACTATGGTGCCCAGGCTGGTCTCAGACTCCTGGCCTCAAGTGATCCTCCTGCCTTGGCCTCCCAAAGTGGTGGGATTACAGGCATGAACCACCACACCTGGCCTCAACTCGCCTTCTATTCCAAGTCCCTTACTCTCTCCCTGATGCCGCCTTGCCTGCTCACCTCCAAACATTGAGTTCAGGGTTATAGGTCTCCACAGAGTTGAGGGCAACACCATTGTCTCTTCCACCCAGGGCATAAAGCTGTCCATCCAGAGCCACCAGGGGGAAAAAGCTCCGAGCCTGGCACAAAGGTGCCATCTCCTCCCAGTCCTCTTGAGTTGGCTCCCACCTGGACACAGTAGGACAAAAGATGGGAAGAGTGTCTCTGAGGGTCTGTGGTTAGCTGGGTCAGCAATTTCTCTCACCTGCCCACCTTGGGGCCTACCACACCCTGTCTACTCTTAGAGGCTCATACCTGAGAGTTGAAGCCAGGGTGTTGGAGTGGCCATAAAAATCCTGTCCCCCACACACATAGAGTTCACTTCCTGCCAGGCTTGCAGCCCCATGCCGGAAGCGCCCTGGGGCAGGCAGGGCAGGCAGCCACCCCCACTCCACGGTTCGTACCAGTCCCATGCCACAGCGGAAGGCCCGGGCCCACCACACTCTTCCAGATGGCTGTCTTAGGGCCATGTCCGATCTGAGTTCATCCCCGCCAATCACCACCAGTGCCTGGTCAGGCTCCCTCCGCCTCTCTTGGCCTGGAACATCAGCCTCTACCAACAGCTGGTGCAGCAGGTCTGCAGACAGGGATGGGGGTAGCCCGGCTGCCCGCACCCTCCGCAACTCCCTGGTGGACATTCGGCCAAAACGGACACATCGCAGCAGGGCCTTGGCATCTGACTCTTGAGTCTCAGGGTTGGCAGCTAGCCAACTCCGCGCAGCCACGAAGGCCTCAAACTCCTCCTGGACGTGGAGCTCATCGCTATCCAGCAGCTCAGCCAGGCAGGCAGCTGGTAAAGAAGGGAAAGTGGGGCACAAAGCCACAGCAGGCAGGTGAGTCAGGAGGTAGTGACGCGCTTTGTTCCAGAGCCTCTCCAATCCGGGGGCTTCAGCCATGGGGAAGAGGGCCAGGCAACGGGCCGGGCTGAGGCCCCGTGCCAAGGCTTTCTGACACAAATCCAGGCAGGAAGAGCTCTGGTACTGCAGAGCAGCCTGGGCAGCTCTCAGCAGTCCTGGCCACCTTGCACGCACAACCCCAGAGTAGGCAAAAGAGACGAGGAGTCGTAGGTCCTGGGTAGAGATGGTTCGTAGAGACACCTCCGTGCCCTGGGATTCCCTCATCCCGCTCAGGAGCATGGCCCCAAAGAACTCACTGCCACAGGCCAGGGCTGCTCGGTGCACTGCAGGAGGAAGGTAAAAGCAGAGGAGGACCCAAAGTGTTACAAGACTGCTGGGTACTATCCCGACTTGGTAACCCCAACTTTGGCCCTCCAAACCACCCAAGGCTACAGGTCAAACCATGGTGTGCATTGAAATTCTATGGGTTACTTGTTAAAATGCTGGTTTCAGAGGCCCACCCCCAAAGATTCGGATTCAGTAGCTCTAGACAGAGACCCTAGGAATGCGTATTTTAACATTTTCAGGCACCCTGTGTGATCCTCATGTTAGTGACCTGAAGACACTTTCATAAACATTACTTTAGTCTCTTTGGCCAGGTCAGTTAGAAAAAAGAGTCTTGATGGATTCAGTTGAGAAGACTGAATTTTCTAAGAGGGGTGCAAAATAAACTGCAAAGACCAGCGTGCAACTTATATAGGTCTCTCTAAATTGTACACAGAATAAAGTTCTTTTTAATTGCGAGAGCCACTGCCATCAGCCATTCTGTTAGTCAGATTTTGCTGGGAAGGTGGTACTACTCAGGAATGACCATAATCCAACCTCATCTGCTTGCCATCTCCTCTTGCCTAAAATTTAGTGCTTAAGATTTCTCATGTGTCCCGGCTTACCTCTGCATAACCCTCTCTCCATCTCGGTATAGTTCATAAAATCATGACATTTGAAACGTGAGACTTTCAAAATCATCTAATTCAATTATTTTCGTGCAGTGACTGTCTGGGCAGATCATTCCTGTCCACTGTTAGTGACATCAGGCCGCAATATACATGCTAGTGTACCAATACCTTGGTTATCTGCAGGGCCCTCGTGACAATGAAACTGTCCTATTAACAAATGCTGTTAAACAATTAGACCTTATACTCAGTGTCATCTACGAAGTCTTCTGGCCAAAATATTTAACCTAAATCTATTCAAGCCTTTGTATCTGAAGTCAAGTTTATAGGAAGTTGAGAGGCTAAAGGAATAAGTTAAAGCCCTGAGGGGGAAAAAGTTCATATAAATCTAGGAAATAGAGCATTCTATAGGATAACTAATCTTTCTTTCTTTTTTTTTTTTTTTTGAGACAGAGTCTCACTCTGTTGCCCAGGCTAGAGTGCTATGGCATCAGTCTAGCTCACAGCAACCTCAAACTCCTGGGCTCAAGCAATCCTTCTGCTTCAGCCTCCCGAGTAGCTGGAACTACAGGCATGTGCCACCATGCCTGGCTAATTTTTTCTATGTAGATTTTTTAGCTGTCCAAATCATTTCGTTCTATTTTTAGTAGAGACAGGGCCTCACTCTTGCTCAGGCTGGTCTCGAACTCCTGACCTCTAGCGATCCTCCCGCCTCAGCCTCCCAGAGTGCTAGGATTACGGGCATGAGCCACTGCGCCCGGCCAGGATAACTAATCTTGTTTCTTCAAGACAAGTCATAAAAACAGGGATGGAAGACTGTACTAGATTAAAAGAAGTTTAAGAGACATATAACTGAGTATAAAATAGTCCTTGATTGATTCCTGGGTTGAAAAAATCAGCTCTAAAAGACACTTTTTGGACAAGTTGGAAAATATAAATGTGGACTAGGTGATATTAAGAAATTATTAATTTTGTTGGGCATGATAAAGGTATTGTGGTTATGAGAAAATGTCCTCTTTTTTTTTTTCTTTTTATTTTTTTTTTTATTTTTTATTTTTATTTTTTTTTCAATTTAATTTTACAGAATCAAAGAGTCTAACAGTATATCTTGTTAGATACAGTATGTCCTCATAATGTATACATTATTTCTTGTACAATGATATGAAATAATATGGGAAATATTCATGATAAATTATTAAGTGAACAGTGCAAGTTAAAAACAATAGTTTCATGTTTTTTTCCCCACCCCCCCTTTCCCGAGTCAGCACCTTCAAGTGTTACCACTCCCCAAACGGTGTGCAATGCACTCATTGTGTAGGCATACCCCCATCCCCTCCCCCACCCCCACCTCAGTCTGATGTCCAATTGGTGTCGTTTCCAGATTTGTATTTAGGTGATAGAAAATGTCCTCTTTTAAAGAGACACATACCCAAGTATTTATAAATGAAATGTCCACTGGGTATGGTAGCTCACACCTGTAATCCTAGCACTCTGGAAGACCAAGGCAGGAGGATCCCTTGAGGTCAGTAGTTCAAGACCAGCCTGAGCAAGATCAAGACCCCCATCTCTACCAAAAATAGAAAAAATTAGCTGGGTGTGGTGGTGTGTGCCTGTAGTCCCGGCTACTTGGGAAGCTGAGGCGGGAGGATCTCTTGAGTTGGAGGTTGCAGTGAGCTATGATGGCACCATTGCACTCTAGTTGGGGTGACAGAGTGAGACTCTGTCTCAAAAAAAAAGAAATAAAAAAGAAAAGAAAAAATATATAAATAAAATATAAATGAAACGTCATGGAATTTAAACTTTAGCAAAAAATAAATAAAATAAAGAGATGAAAAAATACAGTGAAATCTTAATTAACTCTGGGTGATGTGATAGCATGTTCATCTTAATGTTCTCTTTACTTAGTTATGTGAAATGCTTCTTAGAAAAAGGGAGAAAACGCACTGTGGTAGCTCAAGCCTATAATCCTAGCACTTTGGGAGGCGAGAGGATTGCCTGATGGCAGGAATTCGAGACCATCCTGGGCGATATGAAGACCCTGTTTCTATAAAAAATAAAAAAGTAGCCAGGCTTAGTGGCATGTAGCCAGCTACTGGCATGTAGCCAGAGAGAGACCCTGTCTCAAAGAGGAAAGAAAAGAAAGAAAGAGAGAAAGAGAGGAAAGAAAGAAAGAAAGAAAGAAAGACAGACGGAAGGAAAGAAAGAGAGAGAAAGAAAAAGGAAGGAAGGAAGGGAGGGAGGGAGGTAGGATGGAAGGAGAGAGAAAGAGCTCGGGTTGGGGGAAAGAGAATGCTGCTAGAAGTCCCTTCAGGCAGGTCAGAGAGGGGCCAAGCTCCCAGGGAGGTGAATGAACTCCATGCTGCTTTGATCAGATGTGGCATGTTTGCCTCTCCCAAAGGGCAAGTGATGTTAATATGGCTTTTCAATGTCATATCCAAGTAGCAAGTAATGACATAGTGCTTGCCAAGTAGTAAATATCAGCGACAGCTTTCAAATATATATCGTCTGAGAAAATTCTACATTCCTACAATCCTACAATTCCTATAATCCTACATTCCTCAAAACAAGCTAAGCCATTTCAGCTTCCATATCATCAGTCAATCTATAGCTCAGAGTCAACTGTGAAAGGGCTCACAATCACTTGTATTCACTTCTTACTCATCACTGTCCCCTAGGATTTTAAAGTTTCCAAACATTAAGTTGGAATGTTTTTTAGGGAAATAAAGGCAGTGATATGAATATGTTTAAATTCCAAACCCTAGTGCGAATTTTATAAGTATGAAAATTTAAATCCTCCCTTCATCTAGTACTATCAGAAATGAAAATAAAGACTTTTGGAGTCGTTTTCCTTCCAGGAGTCCCAGAAGCACTGTGGGTCCCATCACTTCTCTAATGGGCAGTAGCCACGTGACTTTGGACATGTCTTAGAGTCTGATTTCTTCATCAGTAATTGTAAGAGCTGAACTAGATAATCTCTAAACTATTCCCTCGTAACTTTAAACTTTTATGTGTTCACATTCCAACTCCATTTTCCAGGTCCTGTGGTGTCGTGGTATAACGGCACAGAAAGCAGACCGGACCAGTGGATGTGGGCTTGTATCCTGGTTCTCACTAGACAACATCTCTGAATTTAATGTTCCTTATTTGCACTTAGAGATAATGATATTGACTTCACCAGCTTTCAGTGAGAATTAAAAGAGATGTCATATGTAAAAATTCCTGGCACCCAGTATCTTAGTGAGATGTTAGTAGATTTAGTGAATGTTAGTAGAATCTGAATAATACTCAACTTATTTAACCCTACTTAGCTTTACTTAGCTCATCTGACAATGAGCAGAGTTAACTTCAAAGTGTCATGGCCTGGTAGTCTTGAGATTCTGGCAAAAGAGTACCAGCCCTTGCTCATTAGCCACAGGACGCTTAGGTCAAAGGACACACTGAGTTTTCCACCATATTCCTCTGGCTTTTCCTGTGTCCTGAATAGGATCCCAAGAAGGGCCTTTGGTTAAACCCTGTTTGAGTCAATCACATTCTGTTTGCTCCACTGTTACTTAGTTCTAGCCAGCTGGCTGGGAATTCCTTGTTACCGGACACAGGAAAAGCCAGAGCCTGGAGGCTCATTTCAAATCTGTCAGTGCGCCTAGGAAAATAACTCAACTGCGCATGCCCAGATTCCAGCGGGGCAGAAGAGGCACCAAAGGCCACTCCAGGGAAATTCTGACTGCAGCAGGGATCAAAACCACTATGATGGGGATCAAACCACCTGCTGCTTGCACACATCATTCCGGTAGCATGTGCACCTGCAGTAATTTAATGCCACACAGGCCCTCACCCCGCAGCTGGCAGCCGCCTGCTTCCAGCTTCAGATCACAGCCGACGCCTTCTCGGTATAGGAGCTCAATGCCGCGCAGGTTCTCCCTTAGCTCCTCTGCCTGGCTGGGCTTCTTTTCATCTTGCCCAGCGTTCCCAGCCTCCTCGCATCTCCGCAGGGCAGCGGCCTTCACCCGGGGCGCTCCTAGCACCTCGGCTGCGGCCAGCACATCCGCCTGCGGGGCGGGGCGCAGCACCCCCTCATAGGCAAAGGTCAGCACGGCCTCCCAGCCCCCCGGGGCCACATCGAGGCTGAAGGGGGTCCGCGAACCTCCGCAGCCCAGCAGCCTGCCTCGGAAGAGGCTGCTGACTGCCGCCAGGATCACGCGATGCACCCCGTATACCCGCCCGGCGACGGACACCTCTTCGTCTAGCAACAACTTCTGCTCCCGCAGCCGCTGTGCCTCCGCGAAAAACTGGCTCGGATGCTCCTCGCTGCGCAGCCCCTCGGGCTCCGCCAGGTCTTCACCGTCCTCATCCTCTTCCTCCTCTTCTTCCTCTAGGGACAAGGCTGGAAATGGAAGGTCTCCTGGGACCAGGGGCTTGGGGCCAGGCTCTTCCCGAGGAAAGGAAGGCAAACTGGGATCCTCGTGCGGGGAGGGAGGCCAGGAGGAGGTTCTCGGAGCCGGCAAAGGGAGTCCAAGGCAGTCCTGGGCCTGAGACGAGACACTCTCCAGGTCCAAGGGATAATGTGCAGTGTCGGTGACGCTCATGGCCGGGGTTTGCTGGATAGCTGTAGGTGAGCAGAGGCAAGAGAGCAGGGCGTCAGAGCTGGACCCAGAGAGGCCAGAGGAACCATGTCTCCAGCTTGTCTAATGTCACTCCCTCCCCTGTTCCAGACCTCTCCCCGATCCCTCAGCCAGGTCCAAGACTGGAGTATCTGGGCTATACAGTGCAACTATGGGGTTCATGCAGTGCAGCAAAGCGTGCAAGAAGCATGTGCAAAGATCCAGTAACCGGGACGGTACTCCTCCCGTCTTGCCCCCGTCCTTTTAGTCACCCTCAGGAGACCACAGCGTTCTGCCTGCCCTCTCACTTGAGGCTTGCTCTTGCCCTCTCACTTGGGGAGACGTGGCAGAAGGAACTTGCCCCTCATCCGGGTCTGCTAATTATAGCCAGCGCTGGCTAGGTGCTGGGCTCATGGTGTCGGAACTCTGATACCCAATCCCCTAGGCCCCGGCCGGGATTGATGCCCCCACCCTTCCATCTGTAGGTCACCCAGGGATGCTGAGCTAGGCAAATTCAGAAGCCAAGGAGGAAGAGGGGATTGGGTGGGGTGAGCCAGGCCAGAAGGGCTGTGCTCACCAGAGCTGGCTGGAGGGGGCAGGTGAGGAAAGTCTGGACTGCCAGGGCCAGCAAGAACACTGGGCCAGAAGAGAGAAGGGGTGTGTGTGTGTGTGTGTGTGTGTGTATCCTGGGCTTCGGCTGTTGACTTTTCTGTGCATGATAAAGCCAGGATCCCGGAGTGAACAATACTGATGTGAAGTGCAAACATAGCCCAGCCCTGCCCGTGGAGGGCAAAGAAGTGGGGAAGATGAAGGGGCGGGGGTCAGAGCTACAGACCTAGGTGACTCACCCCCAGTCCTCTCTCTCCAGAGGTGGGGTCGGTAGTGAGATCCCGAGATCCAACCCTGTGCCTTCAGAAGAGTCCAGAGGAGTCTAACTCTCACCTTCGCACTAGGATAAGGACCAGGCAGTGGAACATGTGGTTGATCTGCACTGCTGTGTGGACCAGAGTCCTGGACTAGATGGGCTGGGGGCTTGCAGGTATTCTGTTTGAGGCAGGACAACAGCCACTCCCGCTGCTCTGGACAACACCTTTCTCATCCTGAAACCAGTGCTTGGCTGAAGCCCCTAAAACTGGGCAATCATTTTGTGCTGCAGTTTCAGGTGTCATCTTGGGGAAGGGATTTAGTTGAGGGGGCAGTAGTGTTGCACCTGCCCTCCCTGCTCTGGGGGAGGTAGGACAGGCCAAGGGCTCCTAGGGGCATTCTCGCTGGCCTATAACATGTCTGCCCAGGCTGGATAGGTTAACCCAACAAGCAGACTTAATATGGGAATGAGGCAAGATTGTCCCTTACAATTCAGCTGAGAGGGCTTGCATGGAGGGTGGGAAGGTGGGTTGACTCACAAAGCACTCCTTCCAGCTTCTAAAGCTATCTCCGTTTCCCCATGTGTGGCCTGGGTACCCTGGGGAACTCAGAGTAGCTAGCATTCCCTGGGTGAGCCTAGCCAGCAGGCTGCATGCCCCAAAATGGTTAGACAGAGGCAGCTCACGATTGTCCTGGCCAGCGAAAAGGGAGACAGTGCTCAGCCTTTGCACCCCCTTCCCCCATTCAAACATTTTGGACTCCTCTCATGGCCTTCCTGCTGCAAGACAATGTGACCAGCATCTTGAGCTCCCACCAGGAGGTGAAGGAACCACAATCTGATGAAGACACACCTAGGGCCAGCCTCTGTTCACCAGCTCACCACAAGGACAAGGACGTTGGACCCCACTATGAGTTCTATGCCAATTCCATAGACTCTGGACTGCTCTGCTGCAACCACTCATCTCTGGAGGCTCTGTGGGGCTCCACCTCGGTGAGACCCATGCCCCAAAGCGAACTCCTGAAGGTAGGATAAAATCTGCTGTCTGGGCCACCACCCACCCTCCATTAAAACCCTGGGACTGCCCTCCGGGCCCATCAGCTGTCTTCCTGGTTGTAGATGCGCTGGTTAGGGAGAGGTCTTGGCATCTCAGTCATGTCTGTGCTATCTCAGCCAGGGGACAGTGTGACTTCCACCTCTGGAGAGGAGCCTTGGGCCTGGCCACAATCCCAAGATGATCCAGAGAATTCCAGGGCCAAACCTGACAAGGCCCCAGTGCGCTTCAGCCGGGTCATGGGAGATATGGTAATGGACTGGAGCTCAGGGCTCCCAAAATTTGGGGATCTAGGTGGGTAACAGAGAACTTTGCTCCAGAGGAGTTCTTGCAGGGTACCTCTGAGGAAGAAGGGAGCAGGGGGTGGAGTTGGCACTGGAGACCTCGGCTTCTCCCTCACCACCTTGCTCCCCAGATCCACTGTATGCTCAACTTCTGGGGTGTCATCGTCTACCTGCGGCTGCCTTGGATCACTGCTCAGGCGGGCATAGGTATGAGCTCAGAGCTGTCCTGGGCAGTGGACAGGGATGTGAGGGTGCAGCATGAATGAGTGGATTCCCTCCCCACCCCAGGGCTCACATGGCTCATTGTCCTGCTCTCGGCCTCCGTCACTACTACCACTGGCTTGTCTATCTCAGCCATCGCCACCAATGGCAAAATCAAGGCTGGTGAGTCTGTGGTGACCTTGTTAACCCTAGGGGCCCCCAATCCTATTAGGAATTGCCGAGACCACAGACAAGCTCCTCTTTTCTCTCCTCTCAGGTGGCACAAATTTCCTCATCTCACGTAGCCTGGGTCCAGAGCTTGGCATTTCCATTGGGATCACGTTCGCCTTTGCCAATGCCGTAGCTGTGGCTATGCACACGGTGGGCTTTGCGGAGACCCTCTTGGACCTTCTCCAGGTAATGCCTATCCCTTTCCTTTTTGTGTTCCTCTCTTAAGTCTGTTGACCCTGGAAAGTCTAACCCTGGAAGGTCTAATCCTGCAGCCCAGCCAAATCATTTAAAAAATCACATGGAACCATCAAATCAGCCAATAAATACTTGTGACCTCTGTGTTCTGCCCTTCCAGGAGCATGGGGTGCAGCTGCCAAACATGGATCCCCAACATGATTTGCAAGTGGTGGGCGTGGCCACCGTGACTATCCTTCTGAGTGTGGCGCTGGCTGGCATGGAGTGGGAGTCTAAGGTAGGTGCTGGGGAATCTAGGTGGCGGTGAGGAGGCTGAAGGGGTGGCAGTGAGAACTGGGCGGAGCCAGGCAGGGCCAGGTGGTGATGGGAGGAGAGGTGGGATTATGTGTGTGTGGGTAAAAGCAGCTGCTGCCTGAGAAGACCAGGCTAAATATGGAGGAAGGAGCTGGTGGAGCAGATTCCCAGGGAGGGAGACCTGAAATTAGACAGTTTTGCTGGAAGAGACTTCACACCCTCGTTCTTCAAGGGGAAGAAAAGAGGATTTATTCTGAGGATCTGTTGGGATGAGCACCAGACAAGACTAGTGGGGGAGACACCAGATGAGAAATGCTATGTATTGCTCCTAGATATTTGCAATTTTGAGATCTACCTCTGTGGCACGGGGAGGGATGCTTCGCAGTTTGAGGCAAGAAGGAAAAGGACACCCATTTGGCCAGAACTCCTTTATGGAAGAGGCTAGTGGAAAAAGGAACTAGAGGGTCAGGAGAAGCATTAAGATGGGACAAGGAGGAATGGGGCATGGTGGCATGCACCTGTAGTCTCAGCTACCAGGAAGGCTGAGGGGGGAGGATCATTTGAACCGAGGAGTCAAGGCTGCTATGAGCTATGATTGGGCCACTGCACTCCAACCTGGGCAACAGAGTGAGACCCTGTCTCTTAAAAAAAAAAAAAAAAAAAAAAAAAGATGTGACAAGGAGAGTGAGGAGATGGAGCAGTAGTTACTCCTCCCCCTCAACTCACATCTCTCCTTGCTTTTGTCACCCATGGTATTTCAGGCCCAAATCGTTGTCTTTTTCCTGACCTTCCTGTCTTTTATCAACTACCTGCTGGGGACACTACTCCCCACAAACCCCAGCCGACAAGCCACTGGCTTCTTTGGGTACCAAGGTGAGAGCAAGAAGCTTTCTGAGAGATGCATTAAAGGGAATGAATGCCTCAGAATGTCACCTGCCCTAGGAGCACAGGACCTCATTAGCCCAAACCTCCTCAGAAAACAGTCCTTGACTTCTGATTCTGTATGTCATTTGCAAGTTGACCACCAGACCAGAGTCCTGTAGGTCCCTGGGCTGGCTAGTTTACAAAATTCCCGTATTCTTTCCAGCCTAACCCAACTCACAAGCACAAAACTGGGTAGGGGTAATAATGATTCTGGCTGAATGAAGGGAAGCCAGGGGGTACTCCTCAAAACCTCTTTTTTTTTCTCCATTCTTTTACATAGGAAGCATTTTCTGGGAAAATATAGTCCCACAGTGGCATGTCCAGAGGGCAGTTTCTTTGGCATGTTTTCCATATTCTTCCCTTCAGCCACTGGGGTCCTGGCTGGGGCCACTATCTCTGGGAACCTCAAGGTGAAAAGAGTGTCCAGGCATGAGGCACACTCTCTGCCAGCCCTCTCCTCTTTCCACTAATGGTCCAGCTTTTGTCCCCAGGACCCTGCTACAGCTATCCCCAAAGGAACCCTCCTTGCCATCGTGTGAACCACGCTCTCCTCCCTGGGCATCTCTGCCACCATTGGTAAGGCCTTCCACTCCTGCCTTCTCTACAGAATGATCTGGAGCCCCAGTTTCTGCCTCCCCAGGGGACTAGGGTATAAGTGGTAAAATGAACAAGAGGTATTCATCAGTCACATTAAAAACAGTTTAATGCCAGGCACAGCTACTCAGGAGGCTGAGGCAGGAGGATTGCTTGAGCCCAGAAGTTTGAGTCCAGCCTGGGCAACATAGCAAGACTGTTTCTAAAAAAACAGCAAAACAAAACAGATAGTTTACATGCAGGTAGCTCCTTTCACCATTCCTCCCCATTCCTCATATCTATTGATGAATTGTATGGTGTTCTTTGATTATCAAATTTGGTCTACCCAACCTCCCCATACACACACATTTCCATTTCCCCTTTTAGTACTGGTGGTACCTAGACAGCCCTACTGCTTTGGGATGGGGTTTTCTTCTCCCAAAGAAGTGTCTACCCTCAATCTCATTTCCAGGCTCCTGTGTGGTTCGTGATGCTTCAGGAAATAGAACTGGCGTGGGTGTGCAGAACGGGAGCTGCCTGGGCCCAGAGTGCCAGCGTGGCTGGGATTTCAGCAGTTGCCGAGAGCAAAGGTCCTGACGTTACAGGATCTCTAATCGCTACCAGGTGAGTGAACCAGAGGGTAAGATTAGAGAGAGAAACCTTACTAGCCCATTGCCTGGCACAGAGTACATGCTCAAGTGGATTCATGAGGATGGGGTAAATCCTTCGAAGATGTGGATAAAATTTAATAAGCCCTGCAACTTCTGGGAAAGCTAGGTGAAAATATGGGTGAAATGCATTGCTCCAGGAGTGAACTGATTTCTGCCTTTGTCTGCGTTTCTCCTCAGGCCATGAGCATGGTGTCTGCCTTCAATCCCCTGACGTCTGCTGCAATCTTCAGTCTCACTCTGTTCTCTGGCCTTTCCTGCTTTGTTTTAGCCCCCAAAGTCTTCCAGGTTAGTTGATATCTTAGCAAGAGGGTTGAGGGAAAAAAAGGAGAGAATTTAAGTAGACAGGGCCAGTCTAAAAATATAATTTTTGAGGAGAAAGGGCAAAAGAGGGCTTAGTTCTCAGCAACCAGGAATTAGGTGGTGACATAGGAAGATGGAGATGACTGTGGCTGGCTGGCGTTTAAGAGATGATTCAAGCTCACATAGCAAAAGCCAAAGTCTGCCTGTAAATCCAGGCAAAGTATGGGGAGGGTGTCACTCTTCTATCTGCCTCCCCACTCTCAGTTTTTCCCATCCCACATTCTCAGGGATCTTAACACACCCTACTCCTATCCTTTCTTCCTGCTGAGACCGCTGAGCTCCCTCAACTCTTCCCTCTGTGTTCCCCACTGTCCTGCCTCTGTAGAGGAGTAGGGGCTCTTATTCTCCCTTTCCCTGGACCACTCCCCTGTTGATTGCCATGACTTTTTACAGTGGCTGAGCCAGGATAAACTGTACCCAGTCATTGGCTTTTTGGGGAAAGGATATGGCAAGAACCATGAGCCTCTGCAGGGCTATCTGCTCACCTTCCTCATTGCTGCAGGGTTCGTCCTTACTGGTGAGTACTCCCCTCCTGCCCTCCACAGGTCCCCATTAGTCCCTTTTCCTCTCGTGCCCTCTCAGCCCTACGTCTGGTTCCTGGGGCCTGACCGAAAGCCTGTTTTCTATCTCTCTAGTCCTAACACTGGATGAAAATGTCTCCTACTTGGTGGAGGTAGGGGTGGCATGGGTGTGGGGTAGAGTGAGGAGCAGTAGGGAGTAGGGAATCAGGAGAATGGAGAAAGGAAAGCCAGGATGTCCTTGACTCTCCAGACCTGGATTCCATGACACTAGTTTGGAGACTGACCCCTGACCTTTTCTCTCTTCCAAAGCTGAGCTGAACACCATTGCCCCCATGATCTCTAACTTCTTCCTCTGCTCCTATGCCCTCATCACCTTCAGCTGTTTCCACGCCTCCATTACCCGGTCGCCTGGTTAGTGTGGGCAGGTGTCGGGGTCAGGTCCAGGGCTAGGAAGGCCTGGGGAGTTTGGAGAGCATTCTTGGGGTGCAAGAGTGGGTGGAACCAAGGCTGGGACAAGGGTGGGCTGCACTCAGTCTCGCCTGCAGGCTGGCGCCCTTCCTTCCACTGGCTCTCCCTCCTAGGCTCTCTGCTCTGCCTGCTCATCCTGCTCCTCCTCACTTTGTGGGCAGCACTCATCTCCATGTTGCTTATCCTTCTGCTGTTGCTGTATATACTCTACAAGAAATCTGGTGAGTGGGCTGGTGAGTAGGGGGTGAGGAAGTGAGAGACAACAAAAGGCTGATCCGCACAAGAGGCCCAGAACTACCAACAGTAAATCTCTGTTTCCTTTTCTACTGACGAGTGATGCCCCACCCTAATCATTCTGCACCGCCCCTTCCTCCGCACAGTTGTGAACGGAGTCTCTTCGGTCCAGGCGGGCACCGATCACATGAGCTGTCCCACACAGTGAGCCTGACCAATGCTCAGGACCACGTTAAGAACTTCTGGTAAGGGAGTCTTTAGACCACAAGGTTGAAAACTAGTGGCCTACGGTTTGAATCTTGCCTGCAAATAAGTTTTATTCAGATTGCACAGCATTTGCAATTTTTCAAATAAACTGGCCAGCTGTGGTGGCTCACACCTGTAATCCTAGCACTTTGGGAGGCCGAGGCAGGAGGATCACATGAGCCCAGAAGTTCAAGACCAGCCTGAGCAAGAACAAGACCCTGTCAGTACAAAAAATTTTTAAAAACTTAGCTGGGTGTGGTGGCACATGCCTGTAGTCCCAGCTACCTGGGAGGCTGATTCAGGAGGATCACTTGAGACCAGGAGTTCGAGGTTGCAGTGAGTTATAATGACAACACCGTACTCTAGCCTGGGCAAAAAAATAAATAAATAAATAAACAAACTGCCAGCATTTAAGATCCAGGAATCTGGTAATCCTGGACCTCCATCCCACATGACACACCTGGCTGGAGTTGAGTAACTGCTGTTCCATGCGACAGACAGGTGCTGTCCAGTTTGCCACAGTCCCCACTTGGTCCACTTTATTCTTTGATACTACATGACCAGTTCTTGCAGACTTTTGAGTTCTCAGTCCCTGCTCTTAACATAGAAGAAAACCAGCTTTCTAAAATCTGGGGGGGCGGGGAGGGGTGTAGTAGAGGAAAAGGAAGGGAACAGAATTCTGAAGAGTAAAGGGGAGACAGAGTAGAGTCCCTGAGGAGAGGGTGGCCCCATGGCAGGACAGAAGCAATAGGAACAGGAGCGAGTTTCCAGCTTCCCTCATCATACTGTGAGATGGAGAAATCTCTTTAACACCCTAAAATCCTCTCTAAAATTCCCCAGCGAGTGGGGAAGAGCTGACCATTGTTCTCAACATTATACCTTCCTTCTCCTCCATAGGCCACAGTGCCTGGTGCCAACTGGCCCCCCTAGCCAGCGTCCAACCCTGGTGGATTTTGTGGGAGCCTTCACCAAGAACACAAATCTCACAATCTGTGGGACTGTGGTCTCGGTAAGAGAATTGGGAGTAGACATTAAGGGGAGGGAGAGGCCAGAGACTCTAGATTAAAGAAAAAGGGGTGGAGACAACTTGAAGAACAATGAGATCAGGCAAAAGGAAGCTTTAAAGGAGGAACAGTCCCCAGCTTACACTTCTGCTTCTCCCTCCTAGGAGCGCCAAGTCATTCAAGAGTCAGAGAATCATGTCAGCTGGCTAAATGTCTGGAAGATTCGATCCTTCTATACTGTCATATCTGCCCCCAGGCTTCGTTCTGGGGCCCAGAGCTTCATGCAGGTCAGTCTCCCAAACTGGATCACTTTTGTCACCCCTGCCCAACATGCTATATCCCCTTCTTTCCTCATTGTCTCTTCTTTCAGGTTTGGGCCAACTGAAACCCAATGTGCTGGTCTTGGGATATAAACAAAATTGGCAGAAAGTGCCTACATCTGCTGTGGAGGACTATGCAGGCATTCTACTGTAAGTGTGGGACAGGGGAGAAGAAGATGGGCATAGAAATGGTCAGGAACAAGAAGAGGAAATTAATCATGGTGAAGCCCCTGTTCCTCCCACCTGCCCAGCAGTGCCTGTGTCCCCAGGAAAGAGACCCTCCCCCTCAACTCTTCCTCCTATATCTCCTTTTCTTGCTCTTCCATGAAGTGATGCCTTTGACCACAACTATGGTGTATGCCTCTTAAGGATGCCAGGAGGGTTAAACCTGACTACCCAGCATAAAGCTCAAGGTGAGTCAAGAGGTATGTCTAAGAGAAGGATAAGGTGTGGGAGGTATAACAATTGGCTGTCAAAGACAGCCCGGGAGGCAAATGAACTCATCTAGAGTTAACAAGACCTAAGACTAAATAGAATTGGGTACTAGGATGTGAGAGAAATGAATTTTGCTTTGAAGATTCTACCTATATGTTCGCACCACCCCAATTCTAATAAAACTACCCACACATCTTACTAGTTTACATTTGGGGTGTCCTCAGCAAAAAGACAACATTCTTTTGTGTTACACCCCCACCTTTCCCAGTAAATCCAGCATATTTGGATCCCACAGGGATGGATATTTAGCAGGGAGAAGACCAATCCTAAAATAGGTTCTGTTTTAGGAAAAAGAGAGTTGAGGAGTGGGTTAGAGAAGAAGCAGGCACCCAGGAAAGTGAATAAAAGGATGTGGTTAGTCAATATGGAGAGAAGCCACATGCCATTTCTCTGGGATAGCAACAATTCTCTTGGGGGAGGGAAAAGGTATGCCATTGAATTAGGAGCAATTAGTCAGCTGGGTAAGGAATTTGTCTCATTCTTTTCCTCTCTCTTCTTGGGCAGCATCCTTACACCAGCAGCCTCAAACCACATTCCAACCCAAGCGTGTACTGGCTCAGTGACGATGAAGGTAGGGACTCCCTAAGAAGCCCCAATTCCTCTCCAAGTTTCAGAGGAGAACAGAAAAGAAAGGATAATGATGTTAAATCCAGAAAGGACTGGAAAATGAACTCTGCATTTACAAAACACCCCATACTCTCCTCCCACCTCAGAGGCCTTCACATTTTGCTCCCTTTCTCAGCCCCAAGAAAAGGTGGGCAGAGAGGTTCCCATCTCCTCTCTTCTCATCTTCACAGGGCTGATTGTGCTGATCCCCTGTCTACTGACACGCCAGAAAATATGGGCTCGATGTTCTGTAAGAGTTTTTGTGAGCAGCTCCCCCAAGCAGCTGGAGGAGAAACACAGAGTGAGCTGCACACAAAAACCCAAGGTTATGCCAGGGGCCTAAATGCAGAAAACAGCAAGGAGAGGAGAGGGTATTAGGACATTTGCTGCAGATGGAGGGACAGAAAGAGGTACTGGGAAATATAGACAAAATGTCCAGTTCCTGTCTTGTCTTGCCCTAGGATATGTTCCCTCCTTAGAAGGTTCAGGCTTGGCTTCCAACCTGTGACTGTACTACCTGACCTTACAGGCAAACCTCAAGAGAAGAGGTCAGGACCAAGTCCCCTGCCCCATATGCTTCTTCCCTTCCTATCTTCCTTCTTCACAGCTAAGACCTAAAGAAGCCAGTGTCAGACAAGTTATATCTTAACTGGATATTCTTGTAAGCGAAAGAGGGGAGGGGGCGGAGAAGTCGGAATTTGATGAAAGATGACTACAGTGGGGAGTACCGGCTGTGGGGAAACAGGGTAGCTTTAATCTCTTCCTGCATCTGAATGGGTTATGGTCACTAGTTTGGAAGAAACAAAAGATTAGGCAGCAAAACAGAGAAAACTCTGAAGAGAAAAAAAGCCCGGTTCCCACATACAGAAATTTCAGGGAAAAACAGATGATCTCTGCTCCCTGCTGAATCTGGGGTTTCCTTCCTCTGCAGCCAAAAAGCATTTGACGACCTGCTGGCCCTACACCGGTTCCAAGAGCCACCACCAAGGAGGGACCTGGAATCCACCTCTCTCAACACTCCTCCTTCAGGCTACATCTCTGAGCAAGACCTGCAGGTGAACCAAAAGAAGGTACATGGGAACAGGTCAGCAAGAGGGGCGATTGTCCTAGAGTGGGAACTGACTCTAGGTGGCTCACCCTGTCCTCTGCTCATTCTTCCTAACCATGTGGTCGGAGTGGCACATGTACCTTCATGAAGTACTATGGCAATATTCCTAAGATGCTGCCCTCAGTCATGTGAGTCTGGGAAAATTTCAAAGTGCAGGGACAGAGCCCAGGGGTAGGGCTAGCCCAAAAACTAGATAAGCTGAGGAACAGGCCCCATTCCTCACACTGCCTTCCATACCAGGAGCCTACCTGTGATCCCTCGGTCAGCCTGCCCTGGGGCCCTATACATGACCTGGCTGGAGATGTTGTCTAGGGGCCTGCCATCCCCCATTGCCTTCACTCGTGGAAATCAAGACACCCTAGCCCTATACCACTGGTAAGAGCCTTAGAAGATACTGAGTTAGGAGGAAAAATCCATAATTTAGGACTCAGTGAGCCACGATTTTAGACTCTTGGCTCCACAAACTTGGAGACTATCTTTGGGAAGCCCCAGGCAAGAGCCCAAAGCTTCCTAAGGAAAGAACTCCCCTACTAAACAATGCAGACAGGCTACAGTGCTGAAGAAGGTCCTCCCAAGATCCATTCCTCCCCATAATATTAATAAAAAATTTATAAATCAATACCTGAGACTAATGTGTAGTAACATACTTGCTGCCCAATTATAAAATTAACTCCCCAAGCCTAGAAAGAGATCATTTCTGTTCTCAAATATATTCAAGAAGAGGAATTTAACTTCTTTCTACTTGCATCCCAGACACTCTATTTTCTGCCTCAAAGTTTCTGATTTTAAACTTCTGTTTCTCAGTGCATTTTCAACTTGTATGTCTATCCTTTGTAAATGAAAAACTGTTTATTGCCATCTTCTACTTAGTAAGACATCAGAAACTTACTCTTTTCCCAAGCTCATATGATCTCGGTTCTTTTTATGCTTTGGCCCAAGTCTTACTTTACAGTCCTCTAATCATCTCTTTGGTTTACTTTCCCATCAACTTTTTCATTCATTCAGCAAATACTGATTGAATGCCCACTATGTGTCAGATCCTATTCTAAGTGCTTGGAAATACAGCAATGAATAAAATAAAAATCCTCCCTCCTCAATGGAGTTTACATTCTAATGGGAGGAGGGAAAGAACAAATATAAATAAGCCCAGTGCAGTAATACATGCCTTTAGTCCCAGCTACTCAGGATGTGGTAGGAGGACAACTTGAGCCCAGAAGTTCTAGGCCAGCCTGGGCAACAAAGCAAAGTCATGTCTCAAAAAAAAAAAAACAAAAACAAAAAATAATAAATAAAACAATTACATAAGAAAAGAAATAAAACAGAATAGGGAGCTAAGAAGTGCTAGAGGAATACAATTTTAAGTACGGTTGTCAGGAAGCTTTCACTAAAAAAAGTTGAGCAAAGACTTAAACTGGATGAAGTCACAGAAGGTGTATGTATAAGGCAGCCCAAGGACTGAACTCTAGAAAGTTAAGAGATCATAGAAGCTGGACACAGTGAGTGGCTCATGCCTATAATCCTATTGCTTTGGGAAGCTGAGGCGGGAGGATTGCTTGATGCCATGACTTTGAGACCAGCCTAGGTAATAGCCAAGACCCCATCTATACAAAAATATAAAAAATTAGCGGGGCATGGTAGTGCATTCCTATAGTCACAGTTACTTGGGAAGCTGAGGTGGGAGGATTGCCTGAGCCTGGGAGTCAGAGGTTGCAGACAGTTATAACGCCACTGCACTCTAACCCGAGCAACAGAGTGAGATCTTGTCTCAAAAAACAAAAACAAATAAAAAACCCAAAAGATTTATGACAAAAGTAGTGTTGGTGTGGTAGAGTTTCAAACCTAAGGGATATTAGGGATGAGGGAGAATGGTCTGGAAATACCGTGAGGAAAAATGAGGACACCTGTACCAGTGGGCATGGGAACCACCACCACCACAAAGTAGTAGGAGAGCAGAGTCCGCACAAGAAACCAGGACTCAGCAGGAATGTGGAAGAGAACATTCAGAAAAAAGGTTGAGGATAGAGAATTTGGCAAATGACTGGCTATTAATTCCAGACAGCACAGCAGAAGAGTTTCAGGAGTTGGAAGAGGGACGTAGATGGGGACAAAAAATGGGGAGGAAATAAATGGTTACTATAGTGTAAAAGGTGAGATGACTCAGTAGTTCAGTACTTCTTGTGATTAAATCAGCCAGATAAAGGGCATGGTGAGGTTAGTTCTGGTGGTTGTGGCAGGGAGGGGTGTGTATCTGGGGCACCCCATAAACCTGCCAGTAGAAGTGTATATATGTGAAAGTGTGTGGAGGAGGAGCAGTTTTACTCTTGAATTATAAATTATATCTCCAGGCTATTTTTAGAAGTCCTGAATACCTACTTCACGTAATTTAAATGAGATGATGAACGTAACGCAGTTAGCACAGGGCTTGCTACTAAAACAATATTAGTTATGACAATATTATTGTTAAGGAGAAGTTGGGATAGCACCTATGGTTTCCTCTCATTCTTGGCTACCTGCAGTCAGCCAGGGTGCTGTTCTGACCCCTTCCTCCTTATCCGTTCACCTCATCAAGAACTTAGCCAGTGCCAACGCTATACTGGTCCAACACAACCCAATTACCAACATACAAAACCAAAAATATTTTATTGCTGAGTCATCTTGGGTTTCCAAAAGGGACCCCAAGCCTTGCTGGGAGTCTACAGCTTTGCTAGGACTCCTACATCAGGATATAGATTAAGATCCAGCATCCTTGGGCTCCACTTAGGGAACAATCTACTCTGATCCTGTTAAATCTTGTTAGTCCCTCCAGGTCACTTCTACTTCATCTGTTCGATACCTGTGGAAAAACAGAAAAAGCTTGGTGGAGGGCTATTCCTTAGCATCTTTCATCCTTCTCTGCCCTCATGCTCCTGGACTGTCTTCCCTACTGATTTTTGCCTACCTCTCATATGATCCTATCTGTAACCCTCCAAGGAGTGATTCACTCACCTCTGCGTAATCCCAGAATCACTAAGGGGGGTCCTGTGTCCAGCCTGAAACATCTCCCAGCCAGCCTGGGCTATCATGGCTCCATTGTCAATGCAGAATCTAGGATGGAAAAGAGAGATGAAATCTGGGATCTAAGGGTGGAAAATCACAATAATGGGAGAAGTAAAAACATATCAAGAAACAGAAAGGATCTTTACCTCTCATCTGTGGCAAAAAGCCGGGCTCCCCGTTCCTGGCACATTGTCTCCATCATCTCCTGCAGCCTCATATTACCTACAAAGAGGTAGGGGGCAGGGTTAGCTTAGTTTTAGCCATCTCTCATGTCGTGTTCAACAGTACACCACATGCGTACACACTGAAGACAATGAAGTAGGGCCTAGGGGTAAGGACTAGGAAAGCAAAAAACTAGTAATTACCCCCAAACCCTTAGCAATTTAGCACAAACTCGATTTAGCAAAGAAGATGCACAGTGCCAAGAAGAGGAAAGAAGAATACGGTTCAATGATACGTACACCCCACACCTCCCACAATGAGGGCCTCCTGGGAGCCACAATGTGCCATGGCTCGCTCCGTGATTTCTACCAGCATTGCAAACACAGTTTCCTGTGGGGGACAGACAAGGTGAAAACATCAGAGGGGTATCCCAGCTTAGTTCTGCTCTACTATATATATAAAAGCTTCTCCTGCCCCAACTTTCCGTCCCAGGTTTTTACTTCATTACCTGCAGGGAGAAACATAGATCCTCAGGAGTACACTCGCCTGTGCTCAGCATCCGCTGGGATACATCCTACAATTAAAGGGAAAAACAAACAAAACAACAGTGCTTTGGGGATTACACGAGAGCAAAAATCAATACACTTAGAGGATCATCATGTTTCACTACAATTCAACTTACCAGCACATCCCGTACTACACATACTCCTTCACTGGCATCAAAGTATAGAAGGGGCAGCATTCATTTAAGATTCAATAATTATTTCTTGAATCCTTGCCCGGACATCTCCTGCCCCTTACTTTTCCTGCTTAATCGCTTGCCATTGCACTTATCACCATCTGACACGTTATATTTTCCTTTCTTTCTTTTTTTTTTTTTTTTGAGATAGAGTCTTGTTCTGTTGCCCAGGCTAGAGTGCCATGGCGTCAGCCTGGCTCACAGCAACCTCAAACTCCTGGGCTTAAGCGATCCTTCTGCCTCAGCCTCCCGAGTAACTGGGACTACAAGCATGCCACCATGCCTAGCTAATTTTTTTTATATATATGTATTTTTAGCTGCCCAGATAATTTCTTTCTATTTTTTTTTTTTTTTTAGTAGAGACGGGGTCTCGCTCTTGCTCAGGGTGGTCTTGAACTCCTGACTTCGAGCGATCCTCCGCCTCAACCTCCCAGAGTGCCAAGATTACAGGCGTGAGCCACCACGCCCAGCCCTTTCTTTCCTTTTTGTTTTTCTGTTTCCTCCTCCTTAGAATCTAAGCTCCATGTAGGATTTTTATTTTGCTCCATGCTGTATCCCTAAAGTCTAGAACAGTACCTGGCACATAGAAGATATTCAGTAAATATCTGATAAATCAATTTATTCAGCATCTGATATGGGCCAATACTATGCAACATGCAGGAAATACAATGGTGAGCAAAACAGATACTTCATTTAAAAAGCATGAAAGAGGCCAGGCTCATGCCTGTAATCCCAACACTTTGGGAGGCTAAGGCAAGAGAATCACTTGAGGCCAGAAGTCTGAGACCAGCCTGGGCAACATAGCAAGATGTCATGTCTACCAAAAAAAAAAAAAAAAAACCATGACAGTGCCCCTGTCTCCTTACCTCTTTCCCACTCACGTCAATACTCACCTCAATGAAAGACAGGATCCCTGAGAATGAGACGTCCATCCCCTTTACAGTGTATGGCAGCTCAATTAGCTTCTTGCCTCTAAGTGGGAATGAGTATATGAGGCACCAAGCATAGAGTCGGCTGGCTGCTCACCATCCAAAGCCCCTCCCAAACCTCATTAATTATATTGTATACAAGGAAATCTCTGAAGCCCAAGCAGCCAGCCTCCTTTTATGTCCCCTTACCGCTTTGCCATCTGTTCAATGTTGTAGCCTGGACTTGGGTCATTGGAAATCTAGTAGAAGAAAAAATATGAAAGTGAATAGAAGAGGATGAAATCAGATATACAAAAAGCATAAGCTAATTTACTACTCCCTCCCTCCATCCAATTCCAAGGCTCCCCAGAAATTCACCCATGTCTAATGCTTTCTGCGGCCCCAACAGCTTACCCTCAGCACTCGAGCAAAACGATCCAGACAATTACCCACAGCAATATCGATGGTTTCCCCAAAGATGCGGTAACGATGTTCTGAGTATGCAATCACCTAAGGGTGATGAGGATGTCCATGAAACCTCAAGTCTGTAAAGAGGATTATTTGGCTTTGGGGAAGAACAAAGCAGAGGATCAACATGGCCACCAGAGCTTCCAATAAGAAATGGACAAAAAGTGCTTTCCCAATGAGTAATTTTTTTATAGCTGTTATATGAGAAGAATTTCGTATACCCCGAGGATTCCCAGAGCTGATTCCTAATCTACAAAAGATAACCTAGATCAGGGCAGAAGCAAACCATCATTTCAAATATATTTTTCTAGATTAGAGGTTCCTGTTGTACCCCTTAGAAGCAGTCTTGACAGTGCAGACAGGGAACAGGCTTTCCTGCCTGGAGGCAGAGAACAAGAGTCCTTCCAGATTATCCTGCCAGGGCAGTGGTATTTGGAAACAAGAGAAGAGGCAGAGTTAAAGAACTCAAACTCTCATATGGGGTCAGACTAATAGCCCACCCAATTCAGAAATGGCAATCCACTTAAGCCCATTCTTCACACGTGACCAACTTTTAGCACAGAGAATATCCACAACCTACTGACAGATATGCTCTGTATTTCTGACACTGAGGGCCTTCCTAGGGACCATAAGAAGTTCCTTTCCCTTCCTGATGCTGTTAGGAATTTCCTTCCTTTCTGATGTGGATCTTACTCTGCTGTCAAAAAGCTGGTGACAAAAGAGGAAAAAAAAAAATCCTACCTTTCTACTTCTGTTATCCACTCCCCTCCACCCAATTGCCATCCCTTTTTTTTACACCTAAGCAAACATTAAAAGGCAAGATGAAGAGAAAACTCTACCACTGCTCCTCTTCATCAACTCTTGTAGTCTCCATTGTTACTTTCTACAACCCAAGTCCCTAACCTTGCATGTCATCCTTCAGGCCTCAACCAGCTATCTGAAGTTCCCACATCATTTTTGTGGGAAGGTATGCACCTTTAATAACTATTTCACAAAATGAAGTTTTAAAACACAACCCTTTCATGAGCTGGGAACAATGCTGAACTATTTCTAATAATAACCCTATCAAGCTTTCTGGACAGCAGGTATTAAATATGTAGGCTGAAGAGCTAGAAATGAATTACCAGTCTCACCTGTTATTAAACTTTATGTAGTCTACATTGTTTATCTGAGTCTATTGTTTTATTAATCAGTATGAGAATACCAGTTAAAGTTTGTTTTTCAGATATTTTGTCAATGATCATTCAGGTCTGGCTAAAAAGGTCTGTTCCTAAATTTAAAAAAATAATAATAATAACCCTATCAGGTATTCTGTGGAAAAAGAATGCAATCCCAACCTTAAATGTCATATAAGGTATTCCAAACAACTTTAGCTTCACCTATAAAGTTTTTTTTTTTTTTTTTTGAGACGGAGTCTCGCTCTGTTGTCCGGGCTAGAGTGCCGTGGCATCAGCCTAGCTCACAGCAACCTCAAACTCCTGGGCTCAAGCGATCCTCCTGCCTCAGCCTCCCGAGTAGCTGGGACTACAGGCATGCACCACCATGCCCAGATAATTTTTTCTATATATATTTTAGTTGTCCATATAATTTCTCTCTATATTTTTTTAGTAGAGACGGGGTCTCGCTCTTGCTCAGGCTGGTCTCGAACTCCTGACCTTGAGCGATCCACCCGCCTCGGCCTCCCAGAGTGCTAGGATTATAGGCGTGAGCCACCGTGCCCAGCCACACCTATAAATTTAAAATACCTTTTACCATTCATAAAATATTCTTTATTTATATTTCCACACTTAGAATAACAAAATCTATAGGCCAGGCACAGTGGCTCACGCCTATAATCTTAGCACTCTGGGAGGCCTGGGTGGGAGGATTGCTTGAAACCAGGAATTCAAGACCAGCCTGAGCAAGAGTGAGACCACAGCCCTACTAAAAATATTAATTGAAAAAATTAGCTGGGAGTGGTGGTGCATGCCTATAGTCCCAGCTACTTGGGCTGAGGCAGGAGGGTCGATAGAGCCCAGGACTTTGAGGTTGCTGTGAGTGAGGCTGACACCACAGTACTCTAGCCTGGGCAACATAGTGAGACTCTGTCTCAAAAAAATCTATATATTTATCCCCAGTAATTTAAAAACAAAACATATGGTTATCCTAAAAAATAAATCAGGTAGTGCCCCCTAGTTTTAACTGCTAAGACTTATAGAAAAAATAATGAAAGACCTCTTATCATTTTGAAGACTTCAGTCCTTACCATTCTTTCCTTTTCTACATTGGAAATTCCTAATCTTTAGAACCACATATATAAAAGTCATCTAATGTGCTAATCATCCTGCCAAAATCTGCAATGTTATAAACTCTGTGGGTTTTCTGGTATATAATATTTTAGGTTGAGATGAGCCCAGCTTTGTTCTTGCAGTTCCTGAAACTCCAAATAGAACAAGAAGTTGCTGGTTCAGTGCCTTAGAAATTAATTAAGATGGAGTAGGTGGAGTACCCTAAGTACCTGAGTATTTCCTCCGCTGACATACAACACAGTTGGGCTGGTGGCTCCAGTGATGAGGCGGCCCATCTCAATGTGGCCTATACAGTGGTTCACACCCAGCAATGGCTTATTCCACAGTTGGGCCACAGTTCGGGCCACAACAGCCACAGAAGCCAGTGGGGCACCCATGCCAGGGCCTAGGGGGATAGAAATGTGAATTAAAATTCTAGAGATCAGAGAAAAACAGGTAGGGGAAACAGGGGATGCAAAAGGTGGGGTAGGGGCAGTAGTGCTGGTGGCAAGGCAATTATAGGCTATTTTGACCTGGTCAGGCTCCACATATATCTCTCCATTGTTGACCACTCTTCCAGCCGTACCTTTGGTATAGGCAATGCAATCAATATCCTGGGAGGTTAATCCAGCCTCTGTTAGTGCCTCCTGCAGCAGGTCTAGGATAACAGCTCGGTGGTGCCTGGCAGTATCACCTGGAAGGAATCCTAGAAAATGGACACAGTTCAAAGATCATAGGGTTTTTCTGTAACAAAGGTAGGTAGGAAAAGAAAAACCAAAAAGCAACAGCAGTTTTAGTAATACAGGAAGTATCCTTTCATTCTCCTTAAGCATCCTATCTTCCAGGTTTTCGGATATACTCTTTCCAGCCTATACATAGGCTGTTCAGCTTTCAAAAAATGCCCTTCTTCATACCCAACTCCTACTCTGCCTTCGGGACTCATTTCAAGTGATACCTGCCCTCATGCCCTTTGGTGACCTTCTTTCTCTATGACCCTACAGAACCCTACGCATGATGACATTGTATTTAACACATAACAATTATAGCATTATAATTATTTGTAGTTTGCCCAATTTAACCACAAGTATCTCAAAGCATTGGCTATTTTATTTATCTTTTTATTTTCAGCACCCAAGTGCCTAGATGGGTGACTGTTAAACATATATGTTTCTAATGAGTAACCTATCACAACATCACCTGGGAAGCTTTTCAGGTACATGTTCCAAATCAGTTGCCCCTCCTATGTGTGCAAGTGTTTCAAGGGGAGAGTAGGCAAGATATAATAGCTGTTAAGTAATATTAATTAAAAGTTATAATTTGGTACTTTCATTTAATCCTCAAAACTCAATAATATATAAAATTTAAAAATGGAGGAAAAAAATGAAAAAATAAAATTTTTAAAAACCCAATGCTATAGGTATTAACATTCCCATTTTAAGAGTAAGGACCATAGGCTGTGCGTGGTGGCTCACATCTATAATCCCAGCATTTTGGGAGGCCCAGGGGGGAACCAAGAGTTTGAGACCACCGTGGGCAACATAGTGAGAACCCATCTCTATAAAAATTTTAAAAGTTAGCCAGGCGTGGTGGTGTGAACCTTTAGTCCTAGCTACTTCAGAGGCTGAGGGAGGATCACTTGAGCCCAAGAGTTCAAGGCTGCAGCAAGCTATGATGGCGCCATGGTCTCAAAAATATAATAAATTAAAAAAGAAAAAGAGTAAGGAACAGATGTCCAAAATATAAGTATTGAACATGAATATTGCAAAGCCAGCCAGTTCTGACACCTAACCTCAGAGTCTTTCCACTCTTATCTCTCCTTTTATTTGAGACAGGGTTGCCTGGGCAACCTGTCCTGGCTAAAAAGTACAGTGTAGTGATCATAGCTCACTGCAGCCTTAAACGCCTAGGCTCAAGCCTACCTCCCACCTCAACCTCCCAAGAGCTGGGACAGAGGCTTGGGGTGTTAGAGTAGGTAGTGAATAAGTTATGAGCAAGGGAGGAAGGAACAGAAAGTTAGTCAAGTGGCTGGAATAAACAGCTCTTGAACAGACCTAAGAAGAAAAGAGCCATTAATTTCCCAGCGTTGTACAGGTACAAAGTGACCTTCCCCCCGCCATTACATATGTGTAAGAACAGAATGAACACTGACTGCCTAGACTTCTTTGACTTCAACAAATAAAAACAGCAACCACTTGGGGTTCTGCTCAGTTGCTCCTTTCCAGCTTGCCCCCTCTCTTGAGAGCGTGCTTTTGCTTCTACACAAGTCTTTACTAAGTCTGTCCACTTTCACTCAATAATCTTGCCACTATCACTCAGTTGTGTGCAGGTTCTGAAATTCCTTTCTGTGACTTTAGCAAGAACATTCACACCCGTGACAGGGCCACTACACCTGGTTATTTTTCATATCTCACACACGTGTGGATGTATATATAATACGTATATACATATACATGTATTTTTTTTGAGAGGAGGGTTGCACTATGTTTTCCAGGCTGGTCTGGAACCCCTGGCCTCAAGCAATTTTCCCACCTCAGCCTCCCGAGTAGCTGGAATTACAGGCGTGAGCCACAGAGCCCAGCTCTCCTTATTCCAAAATATTTCGATTTCATCTCTATTATGCCATTTATCGTGCTGTAGTGTAAAGATCTGCTTATGTGTCTCACTTCACAGCAGGCTCATAGAATCTATTTTTCAATGCTTAGCACATAATATGCGCTCAATAAAAGCTTAACGAACCCAGAAGGCCCACGTCCAAGTGCCTGTGACTCTTCTATTCCTCAGCCTTGTGACGTTAAGATCGTCACATAACTTCAATAACACTCAGATCAAAAGCTGTAGAAAGGGACAATGCGCCTCAGATCTCACTTCACTAGTGTTTAGGATGACGGACGGTGACGCTGTGCGGGGAAGCGCGCCAAAGTCTCCTACTTACTCACCTGTGCCCGGAGGTGTGACATAAGTCCGCCGGGGGTTCGCCAGTACCTTGCCGTCGCACACCACTCCCACGCCAATCTTGTTGGCGCTGCCTTCAAAACCCAGCACCGCTGGCATGGCGGAGCCCGGGAGAAAATGCCGGCAGAACTCCTAGTAACTTAGGAGCTGTGGAGACCCTCACCAGTCCGTGCTGGACTGCAGATTCCCCAGCGCAGAGAAACAAAACGAGCCTGCAAGTGCTAGAGAGCAGATCGCACATGAACAGACACCACAGAACTCCCACGGTTGGCGCGCCAGGGCCGTCACCGCTACCTGTCAAGGCCCCTTTAAGGACCTGTCTTCCTAACTGCCTGGGACGCTGAACCGGCATCTGCGCCTTACATTCCTACCCATTTCCCCACCTCTCTGCGTGATTCAGCGCAGCCTTCCTCACTGATTTTCTTCCCCTCTTGCACAGCGCTAGAATCTTCGCAGGGCTCGCAGAATAAGCCGTGCATCTGGCACAACGATAAACAGCCCGAGAATGGAGCATTGGGGCCTTAAGCACCCTGGAGAGACTGAGAACGGAGGGAAGGCCCAGCTTCTGTCACGTGGTGCAAGATAGGCCAATCACCCGCATTCTTTGGTCATGTGACGCATGTCTGGACTCACATGACCACTCCACTCACCCACGTGGGGGCACTGTGTGTTCCATTCTTTGTGCTCGGGTAAGGAGGAACCAGGCTGGGGCCCGCATAGGGCAGATACACTGTTGCTGTTCTGCTCGCAATAGGGGTTTCGCTAGCGGCCGGACCGGCAATCCTGAGTCGGTACCCTTAATTAAGGTCCTCCGTTAGTCGTAGGACGGATGTCGCGAGTAGGGTACAAGGCACTGTGAAATGATCTAGTTACGTGGGTGAGGGGTTGAAGGGCCTATGATGCATGGAGGCGGGTAAAAGATTCAGACAGAGATAATATGCTTTGAAAGGCGGGACCTGGTGCGGGGACGCCCTAGGGAGGAGTCTTCCCAGCCATAGCTGGTTTCATGTCTTTGTGTTTGTAGGCAACGTGATAAAAATATTGCATCTGTGGGCGAGGTGGTACAGGTGCTCAAGGGCGTTCGTTTCAGGGATGCCGAAGCGCGGGAAAAAGGGAGCGGTGGCAGAAGACGGGGAAGACCCCAAGACGGGTAAGAGATTGAAATGAGTCCCTCTCCCTACAAGCTGCGGTGGGGCGGGGGGGGGGGGGCGGTGTTTCTAATTGCCTCGATGAACAGTAAGTACGGACCGACTCATTTTTGCAGGAATTTGTGGAGAAGTCGCGGTAACTGTAGGCTCTGGTTGGGTCTTTAGTTAACTCCAGATCGAGCTTGGAAACCGCCAGCTTTTATCACTATATGTTGATCATTTTATAGAGCCAGAGACCAAGAAGAGTAAGACGGGAGCCAAGAAAAATGAAAAAGAGGCAGCAGGAGAGGGCCCAGTCTTATACGAGGACCCCCCTGATCAGAAAACCTCACCCAGCGGCAAATCTGCCACACTCAAGATCTGCTCTTGGAACGTGGATGGGCTTCGGGCCTGGATTAAGAAGAAAGGATTAGATGTGAGTGGGATCAAGGAGGGGAAGAGATATTAGTTAGTATCAAATGATCTTGGAGGTTTGATCACCTTTTTTCTCCTTTTAGTCTTCATGTTAAGTTTTACTTCCCTCCTGCGTGTAGTTTTGTCCAAGAGGTACAAGTGGGGCTTCCCCGATTCTTGCCAGTTAGTTGCATTTCCTAAATGTGTATTCCTTTCATTCCATTGCCATTGTTTTGTTTAATGTCCTCTCTTCCCCAGAATTTTGCAAAAATTTCTTTACTGGACTTCCTTGGTTTTATCTCCAACTTATTTTCCATTCCAACAACTACTACTAAAAAGTCCTAGCTGGCTATCCACTGGCTATAGAAAAAAAACACAATCTTCTTAATATAGCATGTAAGGCTTTCTTCTTACCTGCCTCTAGTAGTTGCCAATTATATTGTTTATAATTGTTTAAATACTGTACTGCTTGACTGCTGAACAACTTATGCACAGGGATTGTGTCTAATTTATGTATATCTAGTACTTAGCACAGATTGGTCGATAAATGTTCTAAATTGATACTATTTATTCCACCTTTCTTTTCACTCACAGTGGGTAAAGGAAGAATCCCCAGATATCCTGTGCCTCCAAGAGACCAAATGTTCAGAGAACAAACTACCCACTGAACTTCAAGAGCTGGCTGGACTATCCCATCAATACTGGTCAGCTCCTTCGGACAAGGAAGGGTACAGCGGTGTGGGCCTACTTTCCCGCCAGTGCCCACTCAAAGTTTCTTACGGCATTGGTGAGACCCTCTTGATCCCTAATGCCTGCATTCTTCCAAGCCAACTGCTAATATTTCATCCCTGCCCCAACTTCTGATTGCTCTTCCTTTTCTGTTTCATCATTTCTGTAGGTGAGGAGGAACATGATCAGGAAGGACGGGTGATTGTGGCCGAATTTGATAAGTTTGTGCTGGTAACAGCCTATGTACCTAATGCAGGCCGTGGTCTGGTACGACTGGAGTACCGGCAGCGCTGGGATGAAGCCTTTCGCAAGTTTCTGAAGGGCTTGGCTTCCCGGAAGCCCCTTGTGCTTTGTGGAGACCTCAATGTGGCTCATGAAGAAATTGACCTTCGAAACCCCAAGGGAAACAAAAAGAATGCTGGCTTCACTCCACAAGAGCGCCAAGGCTTTGGGGAATTGCTGCAGGCTGTGCCACTGGCAGACAGCTTTCGGCACCTCTACCCTAACACAGCCTATGCCTACACCTTTTGGACTTACATGATGAATGCTCGATCCAAGAATGTTGGTTGGCGCCTTGATTACTTTTTGTTGTCCCATTCTCTGTTACCTGCATTGTGTGACAGTAAGATCCGTTCCAAGGCCCTCGGCAGTGATCACTGTCCCATCACCCTGTATCTGGCACTGTGATGACTCCCCCAGATCACTTTGAGCCTGGGAAATAGGTTCTCCAAACTACCATTCCTTCTTTTAACACTCTAGCACTGTATTTCTCATCTATAAAACGAATCTTCCCAGCAGGTTCCTATAACAGATTTAGGTTTCTTTTAAGCCTGAAGCCCAAGGTTTTTGTTTTGTGGGTTTTTCTTTTTCCTTAAATTGAACAAAGGCTACTGATTTACCTCCTACTTCCTTTGAACTATCCACATGAAAATAAAAAGCCATAGTTTCAGCTTTGCTGTCTTTGTGTTTCCCCCTCTTTGTGGGGCTACAAATTCCCTTCCTCATGTTTTCATACATACACGTTAACAACTGGAAAAGGGTAGAGTCATTACCTTATTTATTTACAAGCACAGGATGAATCCCTAACCTCCCCCAAAACAGAGCAACCCTACCCAGCCCAGTTCAATATTGAAACTGGGGGGTAAGGACGGTTGGAAGGAGGAATTAAGGGAAATACAGGACTAGGGGAACATACCCCACATTAAATAGTTATATACATATCAGTTCCTGTGGTTCTGTACACAGCAGCGGCTGACCCCCACCCCCACAGGACACAGAATGTGGGGAGAGGAGACTGGAGGGTTCCGAGGCCAGAGCCAAACCCTGGTGAAGTGCAATAGCAGCAGCAAAGTCCTAATGGAGCACAAGAGGGAGGGGAACCCCCAGGGCTACCCACCCCCACCCTGCCCTGGAATGTGTAAGGGACAGGAATGGCTCTCAGGGAGCATACAGGAAGGACAAGGCTAGAACCGTCTTTAGGACCCAGGTTTAGGGGCAACATTTTGCCTACTTCACCCTAAGCAGCAACCACTGGAGGAAAGCAGATGGTCAGCAGTGGTCTTATCTACCACTCCAACCTATGTGAGGGCTGGTTCCTTCCTACCTCTCCCCAGGGAAAAGGAAGGCAGCTGCTTGGCTTCCTTGCTGAAGCCCAAGGAGCCTTTTACCCCAGCTCCCTTTGTAGTGTCACTGTCCCCACCAGGGAGGGGCCAGGCACAGTCTGTGGATCATCAGGCTCAGGAGAAATTCTGGACAGGGTGGCTGACCTTCATACAGGCCCAATAGAGGGCCCGGCCCAAACAGAGCACAGCCAAGAGGATAACAAATGCCCAGCCTGCATATATGCCTCCATATCGCCGTGCATGCTTCCATGTGCCAAACTGATGACAGAGGAGAAAAGAAAAAAGAGTTACTATTCATCTCCCACTACTTCCTAGAAGCCCTAGGAACAGTAATGCAGAACTCAAGCTTCAATCCCTGTTCCTATTTTTTTTTTTTTGAGACACAGTCTCACTCCGTTGCCTGGGCTAGAGTGCTGTGGCATCAGCCTAGCTCACAGCACCTAAAACTCCTGGGCTCAAGGAATCCTTCTGCCTCAGCCTACCAAGAAGCTGGGACTACAGGCATGTGCCACCATGCCCGGGTAATTTTTTCTATATATTTTTAGTTGTCCAGATCATTTCTTTCTATCTTTAGTAGAGACAGGGTCTCGCTCTTGCTCAGGCTGGTCGCGAACTCCTGAGCTCAAGCAATCCTCCCACCTCGGCCTCCCAGAGTGCTAGGATTACAGGCATGAGCCACCTCGCCCGGCCCGTTCCTATTCTTAAAGGACAGGTTCTTTAGCTCCCTTCCCCTAAGTAGGAACATATTTGTACTATGGCAGACAGATATCTGTCAGTTTTCCTTAATATCAGACAACTAAGCCAAGCTTCCTAATAGCAACTCTTAAATTAAGCCACTTCTTCATTGTTCTCAAAGAGGACAGCTGTTTTTTACTCTTTCTTATCAGTCACTTTTAACTTCAGCTCATCCATACCTTAAAACCAAACAAACTCCCCCCCCCACCCCCCCGCCCCCCGGTTTCTTTCACTTTTTTTAGAGCAGCCATTTTCCAAATATTAGCCCATGGAGATGAGGCTGAAGAATGAAAGGGGTTGGGACAAGATTACTCACAGCAAGGCCAGTGGCAGTGACTGCTAAGAGCAAGCCAAGCAAAAAGCAGCAGATACATCTCTTTCGTGGGTATCTGCGCCCAATAGATGACCTGTGGGAAGGCAAACAGAAACGGATGCTTGTGATGGCCCTGTAGTTTTTATTCCACACATCTCCCAATTACAAGCTCAACCCCTAATCACTTACACTTTCCTGCAGTGAGGGCAACGTGCCAAGGTCCGATCCGTGAACTCTGTCCACTATGGGAAAAGAAAAAGAAACTAATAGTAAAAGCAAGGTCGTTGTCAGTGAGAATGCAGGGGCAGGGAAGGGGAATGTGTTCCCATAGGACAGACCTTTTGGGAGTCATTATCATTGCAAAGAGAAATATACTCATAATTACTCCTGTCTTTTTTTTCTTCCCACCATGGCTTTCCAATACCTCTCCTCACCAGAAAAGTATTCTTGCAATGTCCACAGATGACCCTGACACCAACAGGTTGTGGTTCTGGACTCAGAGGTCCTGGATGCACAGGCCCCAGATTGATGATTCTTTTGCTGTATAGAAGAAAAAGACTGTGTTTGAAAAGTTTTTAAACCTACGGATCCCCACACTGTGTCTCCTTCACATCTCCCACTCCTTGCCACTCTATCAAGTTCTTCTATTGTGTACATTTTAGATACTCTGTTCCCCAATCCTACCCGAGAGAATCTTTGAGAAAGAGCACTACTTAAACTTTAGGTCCCTAATTTCCCTTTGACCTGAGGATAATTCACACAGTTCTCGAGGCTCTCTGTTCTCCTAAAAGTCACCAGTTATTTCATCCCATTCTCCTAAAAGTCACCATTTATTTCATCCCAATCTTTTTCCTATGGAAATGAGAAAGATGACTGTAACATTCTGGAGACACTATACTCCACAGCTGTTACTCCTAAATAAACACTAGGCTCTCTCATCTTTACATCCTCTATAAACACTCATCCTTTTTTGGCTTTCCAAATTTCCCCTCTTATGCTCTTCCCCACCTTACCCCCCTTACCAGTAGGGCCGAGGACACGCAATCCTCTGGGAAGTCACTTTGCAGATAAGGAGACAATTACAGGGGCATCGAACATATTTTTTCCCTTGAGGTGCATTCTTGATTGGCTAGAGAATAACAGGGACATTAGCAAGCAAACCTCTAATCCCAATCCCTTCCAATTTCCCTCCAAAAACACTTTCTCAGAAGAGATCAGAGAGGTCCAGAAGAGAGAAATGAAAGAAAGGCATGTATCACAGGATTTGAAAGTGAGAACTAGACTTAAGTATCCAGGATAGGTATGAAAGTGAGCGATGGTAAATAAGAGCGTTGGTGAGTGGCTTCTGGAGAAGTGGTTGTGTGAGACTCCTGGAACTGAAACCTGGGTTTCATCAAGAACATCTGAACAACGCCTGAAGGTCAGGGTCTAGAATCAAGAGACCAGAAAGAAGATCCAGGAAACAGGGCCCATTTCATAGATATGTATAACTCACAGTGGCTTCATTGCAGACACCACATTTGACTACATGCTGATGCATCTTGCCTTCCACGTTGATGAGAGACTGGCAGACTCGGCAGGTGATCATGGGGGCACTTCCACTGTCTGGGCTGGTCAAAGGTGAGTAGGGGGGTGGGTCCTCCCCAGGCAACACGGCTGGATGCCCCTCCGGGAATGGAGGAAATGCTGGAAAGAAAGCAGTTAAAAAGAAGGGCTGAGATCACTTGTAGCCAACCCCGACTAATGCTCCACCTGGGTAGTGAACTCTCTAGTCTTCAACCCTTCTAACCAGCTTACAGGGTTTCCCATAATCGGCGCTTCGATCGGCTTCCTCAGAACCTCCTGTTCCCAGGTTCTGGTCGCGATTGAGGACGGAAGGAAGCCTCACCCATCACAGGTGCTACAGCCCCACACCTGGCGCTTGGGCTCCGCCTCCGCCCTCAGTCCCGCCCCCTCCCCGCCTCTCAGAGTACACCCAGGAGCTCCTCCGACCCGCCCCGGCTTACCCTGGGGCGGGGCATGTTTACCGGCTCCGTACGGTGGTGCGGTGGGGGTCAGGCCTCCCCCGGGCCCAGCCCCACTCCCGCCTGGCCCCACTAAACCGTTGCCGCCAGCGCCACCGTCAATGGGCTCAGACAGCAGCGGGGAGCGCTCTCCATCCGCCGCCATGGCCGCCACCGCTGCCTCCCACCCGGGTCAGCGATCCGGCTTCCTTCGCCGCTGCCGCCACCGCCGCCGCCGCCACCACCGCCGCCGCTACCGGGTCCCCAGGGCGCCTGCGCACCGCGCGCCCCGCTCACTCCGCAACCAGTGGTCTGCCCCGCCCCGTTCCGTCCTGCAGCACGTGATAGGCTATCCCTGCCCCCGCCAGGCTATTATTCGTGGAGGTGAAACCAACTCCTAGGCCTGTGAAGGCAGCTCTCCTTTTCCATTGGGGAGCAGCGCGCAAACGTCAACTGTCACATGACCTGCCAGATGCCGCTGGGCTTGCAAAACCTGCACGTGATTCGAGGTTCCGCAAGCCATTGGCAGTGTGGCCCATCGCGCTACCTCCAGACCAGGAGGTGGGGCCAGGCTGCTGCTGCTTGCTGGTCATGTGTTCCGGGAGGCTGCACGGCTTCTGTTGCTCAGCTCCTCATTGGCCCACAGACACCGCTGAAAGACTTTTCTCCGGCTTTGCGTTATAAGTGGCTTCCGGTTGGCTGCTGACTTCCTTTCCCTAGTCCTGTGATCTCTGGGGTGCAACTTTATTGGCCCGAATTTAGCGCCAGAACAGGTGGGGCGTGGCCTAATTATTTAAAGGGATGGCAATAAAGGTGCGGAAGCTTGGGCTGTCTGGGCAGTGGGAGGAGGGATGGCGTTAACCACTCAAAAAGGTACCTTTAAAAAGTCAGGGTAACGATGTGTAATGAAAAATGGATTAAAAAGTTACCACGCCAGCCTTTCTCGCTGGAGTCACTTCTGAGAAAAAACACCAGACTGCGTTCTCCTGCAAGCTGTCCCTACAGACTCTTCGCATCCCACCCCCCATCGCATTATGAAATTATACCTTTATGAGTGTCACGACCACTAGAAGATCTTGTTTTACTCAATTTTATGACCACTTAACGCATACGCATTAGTGTTTATTGATTAATCAAATCCAAGGGTGCTTTAGTCACCTTATTTGGCACATGGGACAGTCTTTATACTTACCTCAACGTTGCACCCAGCAAAAGGGCAGTGCCTCCTCCCCCATCAACAGTCTCATGTGGTCTTTTTCTTTTTTCAGCATATTGTGGGGGTACAAAAGTTTAGGTTACGTATATTGCCCTTGCCCCCCACCCCCCGCTCCGCCCCCAAGTCAGAGCTTCAATTATGTGGTCTTTATGCGAGCCTGCATCACACCTGGGTTTTCCCCAAGTCACAGCAAATTGTGACTGCCTTAAATGTGGAAAGCAACAGGGAATTGAAAAAAACAATAAACTCAGGACCATTACCAGGTTGGTTAGCAGCCTCTCCACTGAGCCTAATATTTAAGAAAGTGCAGCCAGCCCCAAATAGTTAATAATGAAAGAACCGTTGCTGTCCTAGCACTTGTAGCTGGAGCCTTTACCTTGGTCCTGATTTTTAGACAGATTTCCCAGGCCGACTTTTACTTAGAAGCTAATATCCTTCAACTAGTGAGGTCTCCAAATTAGATCACAACAGACACAAAGAACTAAGAAACCTCCGCATACAAAATGGGGAAGAAGTTGTAGCTCTATAGGCCGAGGCAAGTCTGCTGTTCTATCTGCTGTTTCTGGCACAGAGAAGCTCAAGCATTCATTGTGAGGTTGGAGTAGGTTTTGTTATTTGCACCTGGTTACACATACATTCCAAAAACTGTCCTAAAGATATTTGTATCTTTGTGAAAGATACTCCTTAAGAAATTTGCACTCTGGACAGGGAGACATAATAATATAAACATTGACAGTATAAGATATCAACACTAATAGTCTTTTATTACATGGAAAAATATCAATACTAGAAATTCATGATATAGCACATGCTTTATAATAAATTAATTAAGCAATGTAATACAAGTTCAAAGAAAGAAGAGATTACTTCTACCCAGGGCAGCAGAGAAAACTTTTAAAATATAAAGAGAATTATTATTGTGCATGGATAACTTGGATTTGAGTTATGTCTTGAGTAGGGTAATAGGCAGAGAAATGCAAAAAGTAATGATAATATTTGTAACTTGCTTGCAGTTACTGAGGCACTTTTACATTAGTATTCATTTGATTTCAGAACCCTCTGAGAGATGGACAGGGAAGCCAACACTATCTTTATTTAACAAATGTGTAAACAAGCTGTATAAGCTATAATCATTTAAGCTAAGTGATAGATTGAAATGGGACATAATTATGTAAGCTAAATGAGAGATTGAAATGAGACTATAAATTCAGATCTGATTTATGATTTAATGTTTTACATTCACATAATCTGCTAGGGAGATTGAATAATAAGGGCAGAAGCACAGAGGTGGCAGAGAGCAACGTGCTTGGGATGGAGCTCTTTTTATGCTCAATGCATGGCACATAGAAACTGCTTGGTTACTAATTAATGAAGTAACAAGCCTCATCTTGAGATAAATTTGCTAGGCTCTGAGCAATATTGTTAGCTGTAGTTACAAGCAGGGTGGGGCACCTCAGTGTGGCTGGCATGGATTGTTTATGGCTGGCACTGGTTCCAATTTATTGGTGCCTGTATTATACAGGTAAATCATTTCAATATTACCTCTAATAAATATTTGGTATCTTAAGTATTGCCTGGTTTTTACTTATGGAGTGGGGTCTTCTCACTTAGATTGAGAAAAATTAGGCTATTGGGTATATTATTTTGTTAGGACTGCCATAACAAAATACCACAGACAGAATGGCTTAAATAACAAACATTTATTTTATCACAGTTATGGAGGCTGGAAGTCCAAGATCAAGGTGTCAGCAGGAGCCCAGCACAGTGGCGCACACCTGTTATCCTAGCACTCTGGGAGGCCGAGGCAAATCTCTTGAGCTTAGGAGTTCGAGACCAGCCTGAGCAAGAGTGAGACTTCGTCTCTACTAAAAAGTAGAAAAAATTAGCCACGCGTGGTGGTGTGCATCTGTAGTCCCAGTTACTCAGAAGGCTGAGGCAGGAAGACCGCTTGAACCCAGGAGTCTGAGGTTGCTGTGAGCTAGCCTGACCCCATGGCATGCTAGCCTGGACAACAGAGTAAGACTCTGTTTCAAAAAAAAAAAAAAAAAAAGGTGTCAGCAGGTTTGGTTTCCCTCCTTGGCCTGCAGATGGCCTTTTCTCTGGGCACTTCCCTGGTTTCTCTTCTTCTTATAAGAACACCAGTCCTATTGGATTGTGGGCCCATTTTTATGACCTTATTTAATCTTCATTACTTCTTTAAAGGCCTTATCTTCAAATATAGCCACCTTGGAGGTTAGGGCTTCAACATAAGAACATTAGGGGACACAATTCAGTCCATAACAGGAGGATATAAAGAAAGAAACTGCAAAGATTTGGAAGCATTTTTTTCCTTTAGGCTTCCAACCAAGAGGCAACTAGTGCACTATGTGCATGGGCAGAGAATGGTGTGGAAAACATCTGCCTGGCTTCTATGACCCAAAGTGTTCCAATTTGATTTCTCTTTTTTCACATATTCCACATACTGTATTTCTTTTTTCTTCTCCCCTGAGGTGCTGGTTTACCACCTGTATGAAACAACACAATGCCTTACCCTATTTCCAGGGCAAAGAATGTTTTTAATAATATGCAGAGTGAATTAACCAAGATGAGGGGTAGTATAGCGGGGTAGATAGGATAGAGTAGGGTGTGATCTGGTTTTAAGGGATTAATTTATGTTAACTACATGGGGCCTTTGCTCCTTTGTATTCCATGCTCTTCCTGGGCCGCAGTTATTTCCTCTTCTTTCCTTTGGGGAATAGCCAGTCTCCCACTAAGGTCTTTGGAATTGAGGGTGTTAGGCCAGTCCTTTATCTCTACTTTATTCTTCCTGCCACTGAGTGAGACACAGATGGGAGTCTCATTCTTAGAAAAGAGAAATGAAAGTGATCTTTGTAATAGGAAAAAAGAAACTATATTAAAACAATATTTTATTTTCAATAATTGGAGAAAATGGAAGAGCAAAGATTATTGGTGGTTGTGGAGATAGGTATATAAAGAAGATAATATCTATCTTGTGGTCTAGAAAGATGAGAGATATCAGTTGAGAGGTCAGGAATAAAATAGGCTCCTCACCTAAGAATCCTGAGAGGCTGAGCCTGCTTCTATTAATTGTTGACAGTGGGAGTCACTATCTGGGGACGTCTCCCCACCCCCAGGGCAATACTGGGTAACTTAGAACCGGTCCCTGCCATTTCTATTTCAGTTTCCTTGATCTTGAGGGTGGAGGATGGGTGTGTTACTAAGTATGTTCCTGGACACAGGAGTCCCTCCAAAGACAAAACAAATTATAAGAAGAAAGAGTAATAAGGCAGTAATGAACTATAATTACCCAAAGTTTGCTTATTGTTTGGTTCCTGGCTATAGGAACCCTAAAGGTACCTTTACCCTAAAAGTAAAGAATAAAGCACAACTTCAGCTTCTTTTATGTGGATACAGGATAGTAGTAACTAGAAAAGATAAGAGCAGCATTATGCAATAGAACTTTCTGTGATGATAGAAATGTCTCTATGTTATGCAATATTGTAGCCACTAGCCACATGTAGCTATTGAGCAGTTAAAATGTGGTAAGTATGACCAGGGAAGTGAATTTTTATTTTTACTTCATCTTAATTTTAAGTTTAAATAGTCACATGTGGCTAGTGGCTTCTGTTCTGAACAGTGCAAAATTCATTGACATTGATAGGATGAATGTACCTCTGGTTTTTCTTTTGATCCACTTCATGGTTAGGTGGGTCTAGAAAGAACATAAAGAAAAAGAGACAATGGAGAATAATAATAATAGCCAACATTTACTGTGTGCTTATTACAATGCCAGGTACTTACCTAAACACTTAAAAGGTATTTTATATAATCCTTGCAACAATAGTAAGTACTATCATTATCACCATTTTACAGATGTGAAAACTGAGGCACAGTAGGAATTTTACTAGCCTAGGATTATATAGCCGGTAAGTAAGGGGTGAAAATGGAATTCATACTCAGGTAGTTTGATTACAGAGCTCACTCATTTATACTACATAGATTCAGGAATGAGGTGGCATAGTGTGACTGGGGCCATTATTCCCAAACTCTGTGCCAAGGTACAAACTCACAGAGATACCATGGGATATTTTTAAATTTGAAAGGAAACACAGCAATATTTGATATTTCTTGTATACTGTGTGAACTACTGGCCTCAGGTAATTCACAATTTGAACATTAGATTGTACTACATTCCTTTTGATGGCAAAATATTTTTGTAAAGCTGGTTTTAAGAGGTCCCACTGGCTGAGTGAGGTGGCTCACGCCTGTAATCCTAGCACTCTGGGAGGCTGAGGTGGGTGGATCGCTCAAGGTCAGGAGTTCAAGACCAGCCTGAGCAAAAGCGAGACACCATCTCTACTAAAAACAGAAAAATTGGCTAGGTGCAGTGGCCTGCGCTCCCTGCTCCCACCAAAAAAAAAAAAAAAAAAAAATGAAAATTGATGAGATACTAAGTGCACTGTGAACTGAGAAACTGGGAACTTTGGAATAGATAAAAACAGTAATAAAGGAATGGAGTATGGGGCTTGGGTTTGAGATGGCCTAAAGAGAAATAATAGACATTTAATAGGCATATCATGTATTTAAACATTAAGTATCTATGTTCACTCAGCAAATAGGCACAGATTCACAAAAAACCTGAATTTGTACCATTTAGTGGTGAAAAACCTCTGAGAAAAGCAGTAAATGATGTAAAGATCATTTGCCAAGGACAGGCATAGGATGGCTTAATGCAACCTGGAGCCTATGCACTGTTGTTTGATAGACCACAAGATAAAGATGTGGTCTGAGGTCTGCTGGGCCTCAAGGACATTGGTCAATCCAGGATTAAAGAGATTGGGGGCCAGGCAGGAGGATTGCTTGAGCTCAGGAATTCGAGACCAGCCTGAGCAAGAGCGAGACCCCGTCTCTACTAAAAATAGACAGAAATTAGCCAAACAACTAAAAATAGAAAAAATTAACTGGGCATGGTGGTGCATGCCTGTAGTCCCACTACCCGGGAGGCTGAGGCAAGAGGATCGCTTGAGCCCAGGAGAGTGAGACTCTGTCTCAAAAAAAAAAAAAAAAAATAGAAATTGGGGAGTCCAAGTGATTATATAGAAGGCTGGTTTTTGAACTTGAATCAGAGTAAAGTATGTCATGAAGTTCCAAAGGTTATGTTACCCTGGCCAAGTTTTTTCTTTTTGTAGATATATTGCAGATCATCTTCTGTTTTACATATACTGAACTTTACACAGAGCCCATTAAAATTAATTCATGGCCAGGCAAGGTGGCTCATGCCTGTAATCCTAGCACTCTGGGAGGCCAAGGCGGGTGGATCGCTCGAGCTCAGGAGTTTGAGATCAGCCTGAGCAAGAGCAAGACCCTGTCTCTACTAAAAATAGAAATTATCTGGCCAACTAAAAATATATATATAAAACAATTAGCTGGGCATGGTGGCACATGCCTGTAGTCCCAGCTACTCAGGAGGCTGAGGCAGTAGGATTGCTTGAGCCCAGGAGTTTGAGGTTGCTGTGAGCTAGGCTAAGGCCACAGCACTCACTCTAGCCCGGGCAACAAAGCGAGACTCTGTCTCAAAAAAAAAAAAAAAAAAATTAATTCATTAGGTTTGAACTTCCTTAGATATAATCATATTCTAATCTTGTTTTTATGTAAACTGGATTAGATTTAGGGCATTGAAAAAATTCCTTTAGTAATCAAATATTGATAGATGTTTCCTTGGGCTGATTTTTAGTTATGACTAATCCTATCCAATTATTTATTTATTTATTTTTATTTTTATTTTTTTATATTTATTTATTTTTTGAGACAGAGTCTCACTCTGTTGCCTGGGCTAGAGTGCCACAGCCTCAGCCTAGCTCACAGCAACCTCAGACTCCTGAGCTCAAACGATCCTACTGCCTCAGCCTCCCGAGTAGCTGGGGACTACAGGCATGCGCCACCATGCCCGGCTAACTTTATATCTTTATATATATATATATATATATATATATATTTGGTTTTTAGTTGTCCATACAATTTCTTTCTATTTTTAGTAGAGACGGTCTCGCTCTTGCTCAGGCTGGTCTCGAACTCCGAAGCTCAAATGATTCGCCCGCCTCCGCCTCCCAGAGTGCTAGGATTACAGGCATGAGCCACTATGCCTGGCCCAATTATTTAAAATAATGCTTTCAGTGTTTCAAATCTTCATAGTCTCATTACTAAAGTGAAACAACTTTTAGATCATCTTGTTTTTACCTTTGCTGAAATTACTGGATGAATAAGGATAATATTCAATAAGGATAATAATGATAGTAATAATACAACAATAACATTAGTGATGCTAGAATAAACCATTTATTTGGCATTGGGTTCTCAGTTCTTTACATATTTTTTTTCCTTTGCAGATATTGTTTTTAATCTTGTGTCCCTAGCACTAGAACAATTCTGTTGCATCATCGATGCTCAATAAATATTTGTTAAATGAATGAGAAAAACAGTGTTGGAAAACAGGCTTGGGCCACGGTGGTGGGTAGAATGACAAGCAGGAAAGATTAGAGTGCAGAAGAGGGAAGAGGTAGAAGAGTCCGATAGCTAAGCAAGGGCCATTGATTTGTAATTTGATGTGAGGTTAGTTAAACTTGTAAAAGTGGGGAGAAGAAATAGCTGAATTCTTACAAAGACATAATGTTATGTAGTCTGTTAAAGGAATTTTCATCTAGGGAGGAGTCCTTCTTTACTTATCTGAATTGCTTGGATCTAATACTGTGTAAATTAAGGGATTATCTGCCTCCCCACCCACCAAACCTATCCTCATCCTTTCTCTCTAAGTAGGATCCAGGAATTTTTTTTTTTTTTTTTTTTTTTTTTTTTTTTTTTGAGACAAGAGACTAGCTCTGTCCCCCGGCTTGAAGTGTCATGGGGTCTGCCTAGCTCCAGGGATCCTCCTGCCTCAGCCTGCCAAGTAGCTGGGACTACAGATGCGTTCCACCACTCCTGGCTAATTTTTTCTATTTACCGTAGAGATGGAGTCTCGATCTTGCTGAGGCTGTTCTCGAACTGCTGACTTCAAGTGATCCTCCTGCCTTGGCCTCTCAGAGTGCTAGCATTACAGGCATGAATGCCAACGCGCCCGGCCAGGATCTAGGAATTCTTGTCCTAGAACTTTTTCTTCTCCTTATCCGGACCTGGGTGTGCTCTGCCAAGCTCTGTAACCTCCAAGTCAGCTCTGTTGCTAGGGGTGACCCTGCTTCCCTTGTCCAGGAAGCAACGCAGACACAGGCTAACTTCATTTTTAATCTGGGGTTGCAAGATCTAAGGTTTGACATTTTCTCCTTTTGAATCTCTCACAGTTTGCTATCGACACAGCCGAAAAATGAGGTTGCATGTGGACGGTTCCGGGAGCTCTCTTCTGGGCTTCTCGGCCGCTTCCCGAGTAGGCCTCCTTGCTGGGAACTGCGGCCCTGCGGACCCGAGTGGGTGCGGGGATGAAATGCTGGATGCCTCTGGAGGGGCGAGGGTCCGGGAAGAATTCTGATTAGCTTTACAGCCCAGCCTCGGGCCACTGGATCAGGGTGGGTTACCACGGAGACAGGGCCGGCCCGCGTGCTCGTCTGCCATTGGCTGGGGACTCCCGGGCTGGAGATATAAGCCAGCCCAGCGAACAGGGCACTAACTGGGCTGGCCAGACCCGGCGGCGACAGGTCTGCTCGGCTCAGCGGCGCGGATCGGAGCTGCAGAGAGCAGGCTCATTCAGAGGGCGTCTGCTGGACCATGGAGGAGAGGTAAGGTGGGCACCAGGCCCGGGGAACTCCGGAGGCCCTTGGGGAGGGGAAATGGCTGTGAGACCTGGAAACATGGCACATTGGGTCCCCAGGGGGTCAGGGGAGGGCGCGAGTGCCCTGGAGATGCAGAGAGGCCTGGCACGGAGCCTGGTGTCAGGGGCAAGGCGGCAGAGCAGTACGATAGCCAGCGCAGGCAGGGACCGGCGCGGGAATCGAGCTGGGGTGGCGCCACTGGAGCAGGAAGGGACCGATTAGTGCAGTGTAGGCTACACCTAAAAGGAGCCGTTGTGTGTCTGTGTTTGTGTGTGTTAGGGATGCAAGTGGAGAGGGAAGCATAGCCCCCACTCCAGGCCAAGAAGAGGTCTCCTCACCTCACGCGCTCTTCATAAATTCCCGTTCTAGGATCTAGGTAAAGCCGCGAGGTACTTTTGGTGCCCAAATCCGGAGTTCCTCCGTTGGAGGAAAGATTGTTCACCTCCCTTACCAGATCTTCTCCTCCCTTCCCTCCAAATTGGAGGTCTAATTAACCAGCTGGGAATGGAGTCTCCACGGAGAAAAGGAAATCTTATTCATCGAACTAAACAACAGACTCCTGCCCACTCCCGTTCCACCCCACGCTGTTAAAAATCCTTCTCTCTGTTTTGGTCCTGGAATTCCCAGTCCAAGTGACCAGCATTGGGGATCACAGTTGCATTTGGATGCCCAGGGATCCTGAGTGTTCCTGGGGGACTAACAGCCAATGAGTAAGTCCTGTGAGCTGTGGCTAGACATGCCAGGTGGCCCATGGCTTCAGACTTAATTCATTTTCTTTGCACCTCTTGGGGATGCTATTTGATTAACTTTTTACCAGCTTCCTGTGTCTCGCCCACACACCGATCCCTTGCCCAGCTGCTTTCCTGAGAGTAGCCTGTTGTGTTGTGGAGTCAGGTCTGGTTTCCCAGGCTCTGGTTCTGAAGAAAAAAATTTCCTTTGGAGGCTTGTTTAGTAATGTTCACCTCTGTTACACTTCATTTCCATGTCTGAAGGCAATCTTTGGTCTTACCACGTGGGTGTGAGAGAATTGGACTTGGAACTGTGAGAAAACTTTTGGATTGATTCTTGCTGGTGTAAGGATTCTGGGTGTTTGTCCTTAGGTTCCTGAAGAGCAAAGAGCCTCGGTGGAGAGAAGGGAAGATGGAAGCAGGCAAGGAGGGAGAAGAAGGGTAGGCAGGAGCCCACAGGCAGGTGGAAAGCAGGACAAAGTTTCAAGTACCATGTGTAACAGAGCCATAGGTCTTTGGAGCTTGTTAGCAATTTTTTTTTTTTTTTTTTTTTTTTGAGACAGAGTCTTGCTCTGTTGCCCTGGCTAGAGTGCTGTGGCGTCAGCCTAGCTCACAGCAACCTCAAACTCCGGGACTTATGCAATCCTTCTGCCTCAGCCTCCCGAGTAGCTGGGACTACAGGCATGCGCCACCGTGCCCGGCTAATTTTTTCTATATATATTTTTAGTTGTCCATATAATTTCTCTCTATTTTTAGTAGAGATGGGGAGTCTCACTCTTGCTCAGGCTAGTCTCAAACTCCTGACCTCAAGGGATCCTCTTGCCTCGGCCTCCCAGAGTGCATTAGCAATTTTTAAAATCATTTTCAAGCTGAGCCTATAAGGTAGATGGGGCCAATTACATTATACCTGAGGAAAGAAATTTAAGCACAAATTACTTAACTAAAAAGACAAAATTGAACTAGAATCCATATCGAGTTCTGCTTCCCTCTAGATCAGAAATTCCTAAGCTTAGCTTTTGAATCAGAATTACATGAGGCACTTTTGTGAAAATGCAGATTCTGGGGCCTCTCCCTAGAATTTTTAATCTGTAGGGGTCGGAACCAGAATCTGTGTTTTTACAAGCTTCTGCTGAGAATTTGTGCTGTTGGTCCTGTTTAGCCTTTGACAGCCAGTGTTGTGGATTAGGTCTACTTTCTTGTGCAGTAGCTTATCTGGTCTCTGGTCGTGAATTACCTCTTGCGATTCCATATGACAAGGGTCTGTGTGGGCCTGGGAGTCCCAGAACTAAGGATCCAGGGAAGCCAAGAATGGCATATAGATCTCTACTAGGAGTGTTCTGTTGCTTTATTTTTGGCATTCAAAAGATTTAGCCCTGGGTCGGGCATGGTGGTTCACGCCTGTAATCCTAGCACTCTGGGAGGCTGAGGCGGGCAGATTGTTTGAGAGCTCAGGAGTTGGAGACCACCCTGAGCAAGAGCGAGACCCCGTCTCTACTAAAAATAGAAAGAAATTATATGGACAGCTAGAAATATATGTAGAAAAAATTTAGCCGGGCACGGTGGCGCATGCCTGTAGTCCAGCTACTGGGGAGGCTGAGGCAGGAAGATCGCTTGAGCCCAGGAGTTTGAGGTTGCCGTGAGCTAGGCTGATGCCACAGCACTCTAGCCCGGGCACCAGAGTGAGACTCTGTCTCACAAAAAAACAAAACAAAACAAAACAAAACAAAAGATTTAGCCCTTAGTCTTGGGCTTAGGAAGGAACTGGAGGGATGAGAGTTGGAAAAGAAATTGGGTTTATCCCTGCCCGCAGGTTAGTTAGTCTTAATTACATTTTGAGTGTGCTTAGGGCATAGGTAGGGAGAGTGCTAAGGAGGATTATATTAGGTTTGTCACAGCCTTCAGGAAGGTCTTAATCCCATTTTGACTACTCCCCCTGGCCTCCCTCCTTGGGCCCAGCTCTTTTACTCACCTTGATTTGACTATTTCATTGCAGTTCTCTGTAGACTTTGGTTTCTTCCTCTCTAAATCTTTGTCGTAAGCAGAGGTATTAAGCGCACCAATGGAAGCAACACTGGAGTTGGGGCTGTTAGTGGAAACCTAGGCTTCATAAACTTTTGCCAAGCTATGAAGTACAGGGAGTTTCATGTCAGATTTTCAGAGGGGTGAGTGAGTGGGTGGGTGAGCATAGTATGGCCTTCCGTCTGTGGAAGTTTCTCCATCCCTTGCTGCCTCAGTATACCTCCCAGCCTTTTGCATTGAAGGTCATTTGTCTATGATGCCGTTGGAACAGAATTCACTTTGGTTTTATTTTTTCTCCTAGATACACATATGAGGATTATCAGAACACTGCAGAATGGCTTCTGTGTCGCACTAAACACCGACCTCAAGTGGCAGTGATCTGTGGTTCTGGATTAGGAGGTCTGGCTGATAAAGTAACTCAGGCCCAAGTCTTTCACTACAGCGAGATACCCAATTTTCCCCAAAGTACAGGTACTGGTGGGGGCAAGAGTGGGAAAGAGCAGGGGATGGGACTGAGGGATGTTGATGGGTTTCTGGGAACTCAACCAGGGAGGCCAGTGTTTCTACTCCTGGATCTGGTGTTTGGCTGAAGACACGTAAGAGAGGAGAAAAAGCCCATCATGAATCAGAATGATGGAAGGATTTCCCCTAGTGGAAATCTCAAAATAGACAGGGCATGTGTGTGTCAGTGAGCCATGATGACATCTTTCCTATGTTTTACTGACTCAACTCGACTCCTTAAAGCTCTACAACACCTCCAGCATGTGCCTCTCCCCCACATGTGCCTCCTTCCATACACCATCATCACCACATACACACACACCAAATTTCTTCTAGCCTACAGCTTAAATGGAAAAAGCAGTGTCTCTAGCCTCCCAGGACAAAGTCCAGCCTCCTCTGTCCAATGGCTTCCTGCCATTCCCCATCCCCTCCAGACTTAGGATAAGACACAGCAACAAATGAACACGCAGACTCATGTTCTTGCAGAAACATACACAGATAATACAATTGGACCTCTGTGTCTGAGGTTTCACATCTGTGGATTCAACCAACCATGAATCAAAAATATTCAGAAAAAAAGCCCAATAAAAATTAACAGTACAGCTGGGTGTGGTGGCTCACGCCTGTCATCCTAGCAGTCTGAGAGGCCTAGGCGGGAGAATTGCTTGAGGTCAGGAGTTTGAGACCAGCCTCAGCAAGAGTGAGATCCTGTCTCTACTGAAAATAGAAAGAAATTAGCCAGACAACTAAAATAGAAAAAATTAGCTGGGTGTGGGGGTGCACGCCTATAGTCCCAGCTACTCAGGAGGCAAGAAGATCACTTGACCCCAGGAGTTTGAGGTTGCTGTGAGCTAGGCTGACGCCCACGGCACTCTAGCCTAGGCAACAGAGTGAGACTCTGTCTCAAAAAAAAATTAACAGGATAACAATAAAAAATGATACAAATTAAAAATACAGTATAATAACTATTTACATAGCATTTACATTGTGTTAGGTATTATAAGTAATCTAGAGATGACTTAAGGTAGGATGTAAATAGGTTAAATGCAAATACTCTGCCATTTTATATAAGGGACTTGAGCATCCAGGGATTTTGGTATGGGGGGTCCTGGAGCCAATCCCCCACAGCTACAGAGGGACAACTGTATGTGAATACGCAACATCTGATTCACACTGACCCTCTGGGAGGGGAAAAGGGCAGTTGCTCCCTAGGCACAGTGGAGCTGGGGGACCTGAGGATAGCATATCCGGTATTCCAATAGCAGCTGGAAAGCTCTAAGGCCAAGACTTTCGAGAGGGCCAGATGAAATAAGGTCAAGTAAAGGACAAGGGTAGTTTATTTGGTTCACTTAGTTTCACAGATAACTAACTTTGGCTTATTTATTAATTTTTAAGATTTCTACCTTCCTCTTTTCCCTGGAGAGTTAAGACTTTATTAATAGTTATTTTTTAAACCCTTTGGAGCGAGACTGGGAGTTCAACGTGGGGAGGTGTGGGAATTTCAGTTGGAGAAGGAAATATTGAGAGGGAGGGCAGAGGGCATGGTTCTTTGAGGGAGATAGTAGTGACACTGGCTCCAGAGGCCACTCCTACTCCCAGTCAGAAGGGCACTGCATTAAGGGATAAGTGGATTAATTTGTTTTTAAGTTTATCAACCTGTTTATTTTTTATACTTGGGTTTCCTGGGTCAACTTTATTACTAGTAACTTTTTTTTAAATACATAAGTTCCTCTATCTCTGAGAATCCCTCAACTCTTCCTCTTGGCTCTGGTCCTTCTCCCAGACCATCCCTTCCCTAAGAGATAGGTTGGCCATCCATTAGAGGAGTCTGCCAGATAAGAGAAATAGTAATAATGCTTGTTATGTCTGTGGGGAGTTATCTTTCACTCTGAGGCCCCCTCATTCCCCTACATGGGCATGTTTTCCCACAGGACTGTTCTGTGAGTCATAAGGAAGGAGGATTGCCTGGATCCAAATTCAGCCCCTTCCCTCCATGTTCAGTAGCTTCTTGAGAATGGCAGAGTATACCATGAGCTCCCTTGCTGGAGTGAGGAGGCATGTAGCTAGGGCAATATATAAGTACACATTTTGAGAGTTTAAGGAATTTTGGAAGAGGTCTATAATTACTGCATTCACTGTTAACTACTTTTTTCTTTGAGACAGGGTCTCACTCTGTCGCCCAGGTTAAAGGCGCCAGAGAGTCATCATAGCTCAAACTCCTAAGCTAAAGTGATCCTCCTGCCTCAGCCTCCCAAGTAGCTGGGACTACAGGTGAATGCCACTAGGCCCGGATAATTTTTGTGTTTTTTGCAGAGATGGGTTCTTGCTCTTTTTCAGGCTGGTCTCAGAACTCCTGGCCTCAAGCAATCCTGCCTCGGCCTCCCAAAGTGCTAGGATTATAGGCATGAGCCACCGCACCTGGCCTACTATTATCTACTTTTTTATTCACTTTTACTCTCTTGCAGGATGGTTTTTATTCTTTTGAAATTTCTTTAAAAAGTCTACTTCTTTCTTTGTATGTTCACATCAAATATCCTTACCCTCTTAGCTCTAATCTCAGGTTGTGTTTGTATAATTATGATTAATGTCTGTCTTTCCCATCAGATTTGAACTTTCTGAAAGCAGAGATAATAAAGTCTTCTTTTTACTTAATTATACCCTCACGTGCTGAGCACAGTGAGTGACTCACTAGGTGCCGAATGGATATGTGTTGTATGAAAATGCAATCCCATTTCTTTTTGTTTTGTCTGCAGTGCCAGGTCATGCTGGCCGCCTGGTGTTTGGATTCCTGAATGGCAGAGCCTGTGTGATGATGCACGGCAGATTCCACGGGTATGAAGGGTACCCACTTTGGAAGGTAAATCAGGGGTATAAGCCTAATTGAATCTAGAAGAAGGGGGAGAGAACTATCCTGTTTTATTACTAGCTATCTGGGCTAGGTAGATTTTTGGTCTCCTCCTTCCTCTCCTTTCATGATATATATCATGCATATCTGTAGGTGGACTGATGAAATTTTGCAAAAATTTTTTCTCATGTTTTGCTTCTAAGGTAACATTCCCTGTGAGGGTTTTCCAGCTTATGGGTGTGGACACCTTGGTGGTCACCAATGCAGCTGGAGGACTCAACCCCAAGTTTGAAGTTGGAGATATCATGCTGATCCGGGATCACATCAACCTACCTGGTTTCTGTGGTCAGAACCCCCTCAGAGGGCCGAATGATGAAAGGTATGTATCTTGCACCATTGTGTCTAGATGGGTAGGGTTTAAAAGATTTGTCTAAGAGGTGGGAGGGTTTATTTAATTCCATTATTGTGCCCTAGATTCGGAGTTCGTTTCCCTGCCATGTCTGATGCTTATGACCGGACTATGAGGCAGAAGGCTCTCAGTACCTGGAAACAAATGGGGGAGCAGCGAGAACTACAGGAGGGCACCTATGTGATGTTGGGGGGCCCCAACTTTGAGACGATAGCAGAGTGTCGCCTGCTGCAGCAGCTGGGGGCAGATGCTGTTGGTGAGAAGGGGAATTTAGCTGGAGGCTTGAAGAGGGAGGGATCTGATAAAATAGGGTTGGGAAGGAGTAGGAAATTACATACCTAGTTGGATTGAGAGAGGATCTCATTTAAGGGAAGGGTGGGCGGGGTGCGGTGGCTCACCCCTGTAATCCTAGCACTCTGGGAGGCCAAGGCGGGAGGATCACACAAGGTCAGGAGTTGGAGACCAGCCTGAGCAAGAGCGAGACCCCGTCTCTACTAAAAATAGAAAGAAATTAGCTGGACAACTAAAATATATATAGAAAAAATTAGCTGGGGATGGTGGCACATGCCTGTAGTCCCAGCTACTCGGGAGGCTGAGGCAGGAGGATCACTTGAGCCCAGGAGTTTGAGGTTGCTGTGAGCTAGGCTGACGCCACGGCACTCTAGCCCAGGCAACAGAGTGGGACTGTCTCAAAAAAATAATAATAATAATAATAAATAGGGGAAGGGTGAATTAAACTGACTTCTAAGAAGGCAAAGTGATAAGGTTTGGTGGGTTGCAGCATCACATCTCCCCACTGAGCACCAAGGCTTTAATAGCTACAGTGCTAATGACCTAGCCATAATTTGACTGTTCCTAGAAGTTATTCTAACAAATTTCACCATAGCCACCTTCTGTACTTCTGGCTGGAAGATGGAAATACATCATTACAACTGACTTCAAAATTACCACAAACAAATGTAGACATAAAGCATAACACTGGTCCTTATAAGAAATGTGTGAGGCCCCACTTATTTTAAGCAATACAGAACAACCTACCTCAACACTAAGTTATTAATAGCTGCTGCTTTGGATGTTTTTTTTTTTTTTCTCTCTTTTTTTTTTTTTTTTTTTTTCACTTACCCAGCACACAGATTTGGATGTTTCTTGAGATTTTAAATTCTCAATGAAGTTATGGATGAAGGTGTAGCTAAAGGGCTAGAAAAAGACTCATTTGAGGATCCTGACAGTTGGTTTCCCTCTTTCTCCCCATCAGGCATGAGCACAGTACCAGAAGTTATAGTTGCACGGCACTGTGGACTTCGAGTCTTTGGCTTTTCACTCATCACCAACAAGGTCGTCATGGATTATGAAAGCCTGGAGAAGGCCAATCATGAGGAAGTATTAGAGGCTGGGAAACAAGCTGCGCAGAAATTGGAACAGTTTGTCTCCATTCTTATGGCCAGCATTCCACTCCCTAAGAGTGCCAGCTGACCAGCCCTGGAATCTTCTGGCATCTCCCATTTGAGTTCCAAGTAGCTGCTACCTACTTTGGCCCCTTGCTGGGGTCACATGCTTCTACCCTTGGGTAGTAGCAGAAAGGAGCAGATATCTCTTTCTTTCACCATCCCTACTTTCTCCCACCAGACCCTTCTGGTGCCAGATCTTCTACTGCTCAGCTGTATTCTCAAAGCAGCTTCCACCCCTGTTCTTCCCCAATAGCTGGAGCTCATGCCCTACCACGCATTCATGGATATGCCCAGGATTTTACTTGGGCCTTCAGACTCTGCACAGTAGCTGCTACTAATGTTTTCAGATAATACTGTCTCATTCCTGGGGGCTCAGTTCTGCTTCACCTAAAGCGCCAGAGACTAAACAAAGACCAGCCCGATGCCTCTTAGACTTTAACACCATAATGTTTTGAGAATAAAGAGAAAGATGAAATAATTTCTAATTTTTTTGTGCAGTTTGGGGTTAGGCTGAGGCACAGACCAAGAATGACATAAAAGGATATAAAACCACGTGTCTTGTGGAACTTCTGATTCTCAGACAAGTAGCTAGGAACTGAGATGAGGTCGTATGAATGCAGCAAAGGATGAAGGAAAGGCAAAATGGTGAAAGATGGGGAAAGATATCACGAGATGAGAAGGAAAAGCTGATTTCTGGCACTTGGTAGCCACATCCCTCAGACCAGGCGTGCTTCCGTCTCTTGCCTTCTGATTGTTTCACACCCTCCCCACCCCGTCCATTCGCTCATGAATATCTATCTGAATCAGTTCATCGATCTCAGCTTCTGTTTCTTAGTTGCCACTTCCTTATTAAGGCCTTAATTGTATTCTTGTTTTCCTTTTCTCCTCTAGTCTTTGGATTTCTGCAACTATACTCTGCTTCATTCCATTCTGATAGTGCAGTGGCAAATACCCCATTCTCTGCTGCCAGCCACCCCACTGCTGAGTAGATTCTGCCAGCCCCAGGCAAACCTGTGAAGTTGGTTCATACTTGGCTTTTTCTCTTTGAGCACCTCCTTTCTTCCTGCTACTTCCTTTCTGGCCGCAGTCTCTCTCTTCACTTTTGCTTGTTCAGAACCTCCTGTGACACAGCATCCAGGCATTGCTCTTTGTTGGCTCACTGCACTATTATCTTCGCTTATCAACTTGCATTCAGCTGGCTGGCATGTTTGAAAACCACACTATCCTGCCAGGTCTGCGTGCCCTTTGAGAAAAGACGGTGCTGGATAAGCATCTAATAGTGAAGACATTTCAGTTGTTAGTGGTATAATACGGAAGAGCTATTTTGGACAGGCAACTTTTGAGAACTCTTTCAAATCATACTTTGTTTGGTTAACTGACCTACTTAGCTCAGCACAAAGAAAAAGCATCCCAGAGTGGCTCTGTCACTATTCCTTTCATCAGTTCTTTGTATTTAATATCTCCATCCACCACTAAAACCGTTAGGCAATCTGCTAACATCTGTTATTTGTCTCTGAGAGCTGGTTTAGAGGGAAGTACTATGCATCCTTTAGATATACACAACTATAACTTGTTCATCTAATGCATTGGCTTATAGACATTTCTCTTTAATCAAGTTATTGAACATCTCTTTGTATAGCACTCTTAGCTAAGAAAATGCTACGTTGAGAATATAAAAATGATCCTTAAGTGCCCTACAATTTTTTTTTTTGGGGACAGAGTCTCGCTCTGTTGCCCAGGCTAGAGTGAGTGCCGCGGCGTCAGCCTAGCTCACAGCAACCTCAAACTCCTGGGCTTAAGCGATCCTACTGCCTCAGCCTCCCGAGTAGCTGGGACTACAGGCATGCGCCACCATGCCTGGCTAATTTTTTCTATGTATGTTTTTAGTTGGCCAGATAATTTCTTTCTATTTTTAGTAGAGACGGGGTCTCGCTCTTGCTCAGGCTGGTCTCGAACTCCTGACCTCGAGCGATCCACTTGCCTTGGCCTCCCAGAGTGCTAGGATTATAGGTGTGAGCCACCTCGCCCGGCCTTGTGCCCTACAATCTTAAGATACATTTGCAAAACCACTATTGGTAAAAAGTTAGTGTAAAATCGGTACAAGTCACATGTATGAGCCTGAAGGAGGGACTGATTGTATACACAGTACAGTGAGGATTACCCTGGTTGGTTAGTTTCATAGAAAATTGAGCTTAGTCTTGAAGAATGGAAGGGAGGAAGAGGATTTCACATCCAGATGAGCCAAAGCACAGAGCTGTGAAAAATACTAGACATGTTTATGGGTAATTGTCACAACTTGCGTGTCTAGAACAGGACATGAAAGTCTCTAGTGAAAGGTCAGGCATAGTGGCTCATTCCTGTAATCCTAGCACTCTGGGAGGCTGAGGTGGGAGGATTGAGGTCAGGAGTTCAAGACCAGCCTGAGCAAGAGCGATACCCTGTCTCTACTAAAAATGAAACAAAATTTAGGTGGGAGTGGTGGTGATTGCCTGTAGTCCCAGCTGCTCGGGAGGCTAAGGCAGGAACATGGCTTGAACCCAGGAGTTTGAGGTTGCTGTGAGCCAGGCTGACACCATGTCACTAAAAAAGTCTCTAATGAGACAGGCAGAAGGTAATCGGAGGTTAGAGGGCTACATTTGATGCTTGGCTTTCTTACCCCACCTGCCTCTTGGTCAGATTGATCAGGAACCAGAATGGTGCCACCTGAAAAATATGTCCTGGAGTTAACTTGAGTGGGCATTTTGTTCCTTGAGTAGAATATTTAAGGGCATTTTTAGCTTTTTCTTTTTTTTCTGTCCAATATGATCTACAGGAACATTTTTAGCTTTTTAGATATAGTAAGTGGATTTACTAAATTCATATTTACTGATATGAAGATATAAATTGTCTTCAGTTTCTTTTTTTAAACAGCTATGTTGAGATAAAATTCACATACCATAAAATTTACTCATTTAAAGTGTACAATTCTGTGTCCTTTAGTATATTCACAGAAAAGTGCAATTATCACCACAGTCAATTTTAGATCATTTCATCACTTCAAAGGAAAACCTCATCTGCTCCCCTGCCCCAGCCCCAAACAACTGCTAATCTACTTTCTGTCTCTATAGACTTAACTATTTTGGACTTTTATATGAATGAAATTGGCCTTTTGTGACTGGCTTCTTTCATTTAGCATAATGTTTTCAAGGTTCATCCAAGTCGTAGCATATATCAGTACTTCATTCCTTTTTATGGCCAAATAATATTTCATTATGTGGATACATGACATTTTATTTGTCATGTGTGTTTGATTTACAAGTGCCCACCAACCCAGCCAAAACTGAGTGTATCGTTTTATAAGAGCAAGAGAATAACAGCACAAAGTTAAGGGAAGTAGGTCTGGGAGGGCCCCCTAGAGAAAGGATGTTCTTGAAAAAAGCTGATAATGAGACTATTCCTTTCTAGAGGGGCCTGCAGGAGGCTTGCAAAATCGGTTTTCCTGCGTCTCATGGTAAGTGTCAAAACACACACTCAAGTCAGGCTTTCTTCCTTGACCCGTCACGGTCATGTTTCTCAGCATCAATAAATGTTTCTTAATCCCGTACTATGTATACAACATTGTCCTAAAAGCCATAATATAAATTGGTATAAGGCAAACTGCCTGTAATCTAGATGTGAAACAGGATATATGCATAAAAAGATAAATAACTAGGCTGAGTTAGTTGTGCCCTATATGCTTACTGAAGACTATTACTAGTCTTTTCATATGCTACATTGTCATGGTTTAGAATCAGTATTTTCCACTGAATTGTGAGGAGGAAGGCTTAATTTTTAAAAGAAGGAATACAATAATGTGTGAAAAGTAGCATATGATGGTATGTGCTATAGTAAGTCAGTGCTGGAGTTGGAATAGGAAAAGATTGATGAGACTTGAATTAGGCCTTATGGAAAAGACAGGCGAAGAGGATGTGTGCAGTAGGCTCTACATGCAGGTGAATCCAGGAATGTTTAGTCTTTTAACAGACTGAAATGGTTACATTGAAGAAATGAATGGGAGGGTGAGAGGTAAGGTCAGGTGTGGGTAGAGAGAGTTGTCCTGGTTCTTTGGCTCCTTGCTTGGAAGAATAGCAAGCAGGGCCAGTGCGACGGAGTGATGATGGACACACAAAGCACTTCCACAGAAGCAGTAATAGTGCAAAGTGAAAATAAGTTGCAGAGAGAACAGGTCTGCCCCCAGGAGTGGGGACGACCCTGAGTTTAAAGACAGAGTATAGAAAGTATAGCAACTCTCAAAGTCAGTAGAGAGCAGACTGCTCCAGGAAGGAACAGTGTCATCCCAGGGTTAGGGTCTGTCCTTTATGCTAATCTCTAATAATATGTTAAGCTGGAGGTGGAATATTCATGTCTTTTGGGGGAAGTGGGTGGAGATTTCTGGAATCATGGACCCTCCCATTTTCTCTCCTTGTATGGTTGGCTCCAGAACTGTCATGGCGCCAGGAGGTGTGAGTTTTACTATATTAAGAGGGAAAAGTTACCCAGGGACAGGTTTTTCATTTCTCTGCAGCATGCCTTGAAGGAGGGAAAGTCCCTAAACCACCATTTCCTGCTGTTGTGGTTCCTTTTCTCCATTTCTGTTCGTCCCAACCCTTGGCCCTTGACCACAGCCCTCTATGGCTTGCCCTGCCATCTGCATACCCCTCATCCCTACCTAACAGTAAGATGGAGATGGGCTCTGATTCCGTCCAAGGAGTAAGAATCTTATTCTCTAGGCAAGATGGACAGCCACTGAGGGCTTTTTACACAAAGGACTCACAGGTGAAAATTGTACTGCAGTATTTTGATGGATGGAAGCCTAATTGGAAGCAGAAAGACTTGTTTTGGCATTAGAATTACTTTCACCCCAAGTTAACTGCACAGAATAGCATAATTGTTGGTGTTAAGTATTTTAATTTCTAGCCAGATTGAGGGCTTTTGTAGTGCTTTAAAGAATAAACTTAATGTTAAAAATACAATGTAAAGACAAAGTGCAAACAGTTTAGAGATGAAAATACACACTTACATACAATTAGTAGTTTTCCCTTCTTTTCAGTTTAAAAAATTGAATAGGTGACACAATCACATAGCTCAAAAATTAAGCAACATAAAATGTATACAGTGAAAAGTCTCACCTCCATCCTGTGTTCCATTATGCCCTTCTTTCCCCACCCCACTGGTAATCACTTCTATTATTTTCTTTGGCATTCTTCCAGGATTTGTACAAATATACACAAATACAACTTGTTTTTTTCTTCTTTTATTATAAATGAAAATTAGCATGTTATATATGCTGTTCTGCATCTTGCTATTTTATTTTAACTTTTATCTTGTTGATCTTGTCATATCAGTAAGTAATTGTGCTTTCTTGATAATTTAGGTCAATGCTGCTGTAGGGATCAAGGGAAAACCTTCCCTTCACCCTCTGAAGTTTTGATGAAAAATCAGCTGACAAAAGGCAGATTAATTGGAGAAAAGACATTCAAATTTATTAACATGCACACAGGGGAGAAGCAGAGGGCGATTACTCTCAAACTCCTAATGGGACTTAGAAGCTTATAGACCATCTTGAAGCTACAGAAAGAATGGGGCCTTGGATCCTGGCAAAATGGTTATGGGAGTGGGAGAAGAGGAGGCTTGGCTAACAAAGGTAGTCTTGAAATGAAATCTCACAGGTGGCAATTCTCAGAGAGAATAGATGGTAAACATTTCTTGTAGACCTTTAAGGATGTCAGACTTTAATCTTTCCTGGATCCAGACAAAGGAAGGTCTTGGAGAAAACCTGGCTGCATCAATGCACATTTTCTCTACAGATGTAAATCTCCTCCACGATAGATAGCTTTGCTGGGCTATTTCTCTTTTCAGGGCCTCTGAACAGCTATCTCAAAATATGTCAAAAAAGCATATTTTCGGGTGAAATATTTTGATTTCCTTCATTGACAAGGATACGTGTCTGTCACCTCAATTTTTTTAGAAGCAAAGGAAGAATATGGTCTTAATTTTTTTTAGCCACTTCCCAATCTGTTTGTTGATTACTGATACGAATAGAGACAAAGAGAGAATGCTACCTGCTGCCCCTTTATAGCAAGAAGGTGCAGCAAAGAAAGCTGTTCATTTTGTGCTGTGTCTTCTATCTAAATTTGATTTGGCTTAGATTTGTGTTGCCTTTTTCTCTTGTCAAATAGGTCTCTGCATTTCATAATAACATTTTATTTCTAAGGAACACCATTAAACAAACACTGGCTATCTGCCTGGTTTTTCTGTTATTACAAATTTAAAGTTTTAATAAAAATGGAAATTGTCCTGTCTTTAATCTTTTTGCCTTGTTTTTAGTTTTGGCCTAAATAAGATTTGATACTGTTTGGAATTAATCTGCCTTTGTTCTCTTGTTTTTGGGTCACAGAACCACTACTCCATTGGGCTTTCACTTTCGTTTTCTCTCTGTTTATTCTGGGAAGCTTTTACTTTATCTCACTTGCCAATCTCTTTTTTTTTTTTTCCTTGTTCTTTTTTTTTCTCTCTGTTACTCATATTGTTTAATGTCATTTCACTTGTTACCGATTTGATTTTGGCTGTGGTTTTTCCTTTTCCTATTTTATTTTGAATTGTTTGTACCTGAGCTCCTGCTATAATTTCTAATAAAAGATTCATAGGATATAGTACTACTCTATGTGTAGCCTGACCTATTCATAGGATATAGTACTACTCTATGTGTAGCCTGACCTGATCTAATTCTATCAAGTGTTCTTTTTATTCATGTAGGGAACCTTAGAAGGTTTGTCAGTTTTCAGTCTGAAATGTCCGTTCTTAGTGTGCTTATGGCCAAAGAATGACCAGACACGCCAAAGTATGGCAAGCACGAGAATGAGGTTTATTGAGAAGAGAAAGAGACTATAGAGCAAGAGCAAAGTATAGATTTACAGAGTGTCATATATAGCCACACATGACGACCGGACCCATTGTCGAAGCAAAGGGACAACAAAAGGAAGGGTGCAAAAAGGGTCTGGTTATGTTCTCAGTCTTGCTTTATAGTGTCCGGACTGGGACCTCCTTGTGGCTCAGACGTCACTATGGAACTACTTTGATTGGACTGTTGGAAGTTGCATGACCTGAGTCTTACTAGGTATGCAGGGTGTTCTAGGTCACTTCCAGACTCTATGGTACCTATGCTGCTTGGCCCATGGGCTAGAGAGCCTTCTGTATTCTTTTGCAGCTGGTGCGCTAATTTCTGATTGACAGATTTGTAGGGTGTTCCCTCCTCCCCTAGGTATGGCAATAGCTCAGGGTAGGATCAAAGTGGGGCAGGACCAAGATGGGGGCCTGGGGCCCACCCTTGTCCTTCTTCCCAGGTGGGGCAATTGCACCAAGGCAAGGCATCCACTTTCATCCTTAGGAGACTCAGAATCCCTTGCTAACTACCTAACAGGTTCATTGAAAAATCAGCTCACAAAAAGCAAATCGATTGGAGAAGAGGAATACAAAATTTATTAACATGTACATGGGAAGAACCACAGAGTGATTGTGCAATCCTTCAATGGAGTTCTGAAGCTTATATATCGTCTTAAGGTTACAGAAAGAATGGGGGCTCAGAGGCCCAAAATAGATTATAGTGGTAAATTAGGTCATTGTGGCAAGACAGGTTATGGGAGGGAGAGAAGAGGAGGATTGGCTAGCAGAGGTGGTCTTGTTATACAGATGGAACCTCACAGGCAACAGTCCTCAGAGAGGATAGATGGTAAATATTTCTTTCAGATCTTTAAGGTATCAGACTCACAGTTAATCTTTCCTAGATCTGGACAAGGGAAGACCTGGCTGTATCAATGCTGATTCTCTGTAGATGCAAATTTCCCCCACATAAGATAGTTTTACAGGACTACTTCTGTTTGCTGGCTCTCTGACAGCCATCTCAAACTATATCAAAGGAATATATTTTGGGGTAAAATATTTTGATTTCTTTCACCCATCAGAGGTTGTCTAAGATCAATTCCAGCTCACTATATTAATCTTCACTGCTCCCCAAAATGATGATACATAGTTACCACCATTGTTGCTGTCTCACCAACTCTGTCAAACAAAGTATGAAACTTATTTAATTGCAGTCAGAGGATAAAGTTGATATTTGGCACAGTGGTTGTTTTTCATATGGTTGTTTTGGAGGTGGGACAGTTCTCACTATGGACCTCATAGATAAGCTGTTACAAAACTCGTGACGCCTCTGAAATGCAAAATTGTGAGGTATGTCTGAAATTTCTTAGGTATGTAATGGTCTTTATGTTTTCCTGGATGCTTATTCTACCAACTACCACTTCCCCTCACAAATGGATAGGAATCATTAGTATTTATAAAAAACAAAACATGGAATTATGGCAAGAGTAATTGTGGATACTTTCTGCCAATTTGCCATTCTTTATGGCTGTCCAGCTTCTTAACTATTTCCTACCTACTGACCCTTCACTTCGGAATAAGCCCTATGGTTGGTCTAAGGGTTTGTTAGCAAGTCTTCCACGGATCTGGGAAAATGATCCCTGTTATAGTTCCACAATACTGGGTTCAGGAATGTTCTCAGACCAGTATATTAGTCTAGAGAGTCTGAGAGAGATGTTTTAGAGAACTAAACTGTTCTCTAAATATCCTGCAACAGTATTGTGCATTGTATAACCCTTATATCCATGAGGTACCCCCACCCAAGGAGGGGCTCTAGGCAGATTCACATTTGTTTATCCATATAGGTAAGCTGGACCAAGACAGACTATTTACATAAAGTGTCCTCACTTAGGAGTTTTCAGTAGTAATGCACCCTTCTGGTGAAGATGTTGGAGTCAAGATGTTTGTACTTCTGTCTGAATTGGAAAATTTGTTCATTTCTCTGACTGTATGGTGTGCCCTTTGAATAAATAATCCTGTTTTATTTATTCAAGTGACGTGTGAGGTTTTGTCATCAATCTGTTCCAAGTGTTGACATTTGTCAATACAGTGGGCTTTCAGTTTCTAGACAACCATAATATTTACATGACTGCATGACGACTGTGTATTGCATTTATGCTTGTCCATTTTTTCATTTATGTTGTACTTTGTCTTTTTTTTTTTTGAGACAAACTCTCACTCTATTGCCCAGGCTAGAGTGCCATGGGATCAGCCTAGTGCCCAGTGCCATGGGCTCACAGCAACTTAAAACTCCTGGGCTCAGGTGATCCTCCTGCCTCAGCTTCCCAAGTAGCTGGGACTACAGGTGAATGCCACCATGCCCGGATAATTTTTCTGTTTTTTGAAGAGACGGGTAATCCCAGCTACTTATAAAAAAATCTGAGGTAATAATAAGTATTAATAAAAAAATAATCAAAGTAAAGGGATAGAAAGTAAAAGAGGAAAGAAAGGCAAATTAAAACTACCGTGAGATAGCACTTCACATTCACTAGAATGGCTCTAATCAATCAGACAGACAGATGAATGTTGGTGAGGATGCCGAACAACAAGAATCCTTATTCAATGCTGGTGGAAATGTAAAATGGTATAGTCAGTTTGGAAGATAGGTTGGCAGTTTCTCAAAAAGTTAAGCACAAAACTACCATATAATCCAGCAATGCCACTTCTAGGTATCTAACCAAGAGAAATAAGAATATATCTATATAAATACTTACACACAAATGTTCACAGAAAAATTATTCATATTAATAATAGACAAAAAATGGAAACAACGTAAATGTCCAGTAACTATTAAATGAATAGACAAAATGTATAGCTATACATTGGAATACTATTTAGCAATAAAAAGAAACCTCAGAATGAACCTCAGAAACATGGTAAGTAAAAGAATCTGGATACAAGAGACCCTGTATTATATGATTCTATTTATGTCCAGAAAAGATGAATTTATAGAGGCAGAAACTAGATTAGTGGTTTTCTGGGGTTCAGGGTGGAAATGGGAATTAATATAAATGGGCGAGGAGATCTTATTCAGAGGATGAAAATGTTCCAAAACCGATTTGTATTTATTCAGTCGATAGTTGTGACACTGAATAAAGTTACTAAAATCATTGAGTTGTATACTTGAAATGGGTGAATTTTATGACATGTAAAATATACCTCAGTAAGGCTGCTAAAAAGAAAAGTAATAAAAATGCAAGTGTCAAACATGTTGGCTCAGGCAAGGCCTCCCTGGGGAGCTGGCACATGAGCAGAGGCTTGAGTGAGTGAGGGCAGGTTATGGGGAGGATAGTGAATCTTGTCAGGAAGTCTGCCCAGGACCCTTCAGAATCTCAGCTCCTTTGTCTTGCAGAAAATCTACCATTTCTGGGAAATAACTCAATGGTCACGTAGTTAGTTAAGGGAGAGACATAGGGTCACTGAAATTTGTTCAATTAAGGGCTGGTTACAGTAGGACTAGGATGGGAGAGAGATCCCACTGAATATTAGGAAGAGCTCTACAAAAAAGAAATCATTGAGTTAGGTTACTGAAGAGTTGAAACAGGGGCTAGATGAATATTTCACAAGGCCATAGAGAAAAATACTTGACCTTACAACTTCTAAAGTCCTTTTCAAATCATGTTATCTGAAACATTAGGACTTGTTTGCAAAAGCCTGAGTAACAGTGGTACAGTTCTCCAACACTTGGGTTATACATAAGGAAAGTGGGATGTTACACTGTACTTTCATGTTACAGTAATTATATATCCATGCATGTCCACTTCTGCTTGACCCCGTGCAGGGTGGGATCTGAGGAGTTGGGGAGCTAGGGCAGAAAGAGTAGGGACTGTGCCTAATCCACACAAGTGGAAGGAATCCTATTGCATCAGTTCAGGAAAGGGCAATTTTTTGGTTTAGCAATGGAGAAATCTTCAGCCTCATTCCAGCAGGAATTCAATCTGCAGCAAGGCTGGCCTCGGGGGATTGAAGTAATTGACTCAGAGAAGATGGGTGGGGTAGGTTACTAAGAGGAGTTGTTTGTGGGTGGAATCCTTTCCTGGAGGTGGACTCTGTGGTGAAGAAAGCCATTTGTTCCAGGAGAGCAGTTTAAAGAGGGTAAAACGCCTGTGCTTTGTGTGGGCAATCGTTTATGAGGAAAGTGCTTGCGGGGAAGAGCTTTGTGGGGCCAGTGATAGACACAGAAACAGTTGTTGGGAAACGTGGTTTGTAGGACTGCTTTGCTAGCTTTCATCTTTGAAGGTAGAACCTCAATTGCATATCTGGCCAGGCAGGCCAAAGCACCTGTGTACTCAGGGGTTAAGAAAAAGACTCTCAAAGAGCATGGGAACCTGGGAGCCTCTTCAAGGGCATCTCTGGGAGGAGCCCAGGACCCTTCCTTTCTCCTGAGCTCATCTTAACTGCTCTCCTCCAGGCATTGCTCAGGGCTCCCCGCCTCCCTTCTTTCCCGTTTCCTTCCATCCTTCCTTTCCTCTGTACTTCACCAAACCTTACTGAGCTCTATGCTAACTTCTGTACCAATGTCTGCCAACCCAAGTGAACTTGGTCTCTGATCTCAAGCAAGTTCAGAAAAGGCAGAATTTCTCCTGGGCGAGTCGGCCTTTCCTTGGCTCCATAAGCGGCCCTTTAGGAGCATCATGCCGATAGGACTGGCTTGTGGACTGGGTGTCTTACCAGGGTATTTGGGCTTCACATGGAAAATGCATCTGCTCCTTGGGCCACTAGTTGCCTTGACTATCATCATTACCTGACTAGAGCACTAGACATAGTTTCACCGCGAGAAAGCAAGCCCTTTCATCCTGAAATTTTAACGTAGTTGCTCTTCTGGTGGGATAATTTTTGGTGCAGGCAAAAGTGTCTGATTTACAACTTGAGGGGCACTTGTGTCTACCTTCTTGACCTAAGTTTTGGGTTTTTTTTTTTGGATATGGTTTTTGGTTGTCCTTTAAAGATTGTTCCTAGGCAGTTCTGGCTATTGGCCAGACATGGTGGCTCATGCCTGTAATCCTAGCACTCTGGGAGGCCAAGGCAGGAGGATTGCTTGAGGTCAGAAGGTCAAGACCAGCCTGAGCAGGAGCGAGACCCCGTCTTTACTAAAAATAGAAAAAATTAGCCACGCACGGGTAGTCCTAGCTACTCAGAAGGCGGAGGCAGGAGAATCCCTTGAGCCCAGGAGTTAGAGGTTCCTGTGAGCTAGGCTGATGCCGCAGAACTGTAACTCAGGCAACAGAGCATGATTCTGTCTCAAAAAAAAAAAAAAGGATTGTTCCTAGATGTCAAAATGTAAAAATTTTGTGAGCTAGTTTTAACATTTCAGAAATCATAACGGAAACCACATATTTATTCTGACTAAGGCTACAAATTAGGCTTATACTAAGGCTAATGAAAACTAACTTTATTTGAATATCCAATCCATTGTGGTCATCTCATTCTTATAAAAAGCTATTTTGGTAAATTTATTTATTTATTTATTTTTATTAATATAAATAGGAAAATGAAGTTGTGATTCATAAGTATAATAGCAAAATTTCTTCAAAACTTGAAATTGTTGATACCATCGAAGAATTAAATCAGGTCAAATCAGCATTTGGTAAACAGTAGCCACCATTTGTAAAATTAAACCATTCAAACTCCAAATCTAGCCCCGGGGGCTAAGAACCCACAGACTTCCGCTCTGGGGTCCAAAGTACGGGCTTTGGGAAATAAAGCAATTTTAACTTCCGTGCAAATATACCATAATCCATCAGGTTGTATCCTGTCTCTTTTCTCTTCTCTAAATTGGATTTGTGTTATTAATTATTGTAGATAGTTTTGCAAGCTGGCTTTAATTGTGTTTCAGAACAAGGTGGAGTATAAAAGAATACAAACCAACAAATATGCTAATGATGTATTTTAGGAAGGAGATTGGAGAGTTTGCAGATTAGAAAAGGAAAAACCAAATTTTGAGAATTGCTTCCTACTAAGCCACTACTGTTCAGGAGTAAGAGACTAGTTCAGTTCTTTTTTTTTTTTTTTTTTTTTTTTTTTTTTGAGACAGTCTCACTCTGTTGCCTGGACTAGAGTGCTGTGGCATCAGCCTAGCTCACAGCAATCTCAAACTCCTGGACTTATGCAATCCTTCTGCCTCAGCCTCCCGAGGAGCTGGGACTACAGGCATGCACCACCATGCCTGGCTAATTTTTCTACATATATTTTTAGATGTCCATATAATTTCTTTCTATTTTTGGTAGAGATGGGGTCTTTCTCTTGCTCAGACTGGTCTCAAACTCCTGAGCTCAAACAATCCACCCGCCTCGGCCTCCCAGAGTGCTAGGATTACAGGTGTGAGCCACCACACCCAGCCCCTAGTTCAGTTCTTAATTTCAAGTCTGAAATGTGTCCCCAGCCTCATCCTGGCCTGAAAGAACCATAACACTACTTACCACTGCTGCTCACCAAGCAAACATCCCTTCATAGTTTTTTCTCCCATTTGAGTCACAGAGACAATGTGTGAGGCAGGTTGATTTTTCACTGTACATATTTTTCCATGTAGCTCTTTTTTTTTTTTTTTTATGACCTCAATACATGCATATCCGTGTAGCTCTTGTTCATAGTTTCATTTGGGGATTGGTTTGTGTGAGTCAATCCCATAAAATTGAAGAACTCAGATAAAATCAAGTTTGCACCTGTGAGTTGAGGATACTAACCAACGTGGCTGGAGCAATTGCACAGCCTCTACCTCCTGACATCCTTTCTGGGGGGCCATCTGGACTTCCTGGATGCCTTTGTTATATTGTCTCTGTCTAAGCAGGAGAAATAGTTCTAACTTAACAAATGTAGTTTATAGAGACCCATGCAGGCTGGGACTATTATAGAGTCCAAGGTGGGCAGGGCGTGGTGGCTCACGCCTATAATCCTAGCACTCTGGGAGGCCAAGGCGGGAGGATTGCTTGAGCTCAAAAGTTCGAGAACAGCCTGAGCAAGAGTGAAACCCCGTCTGTACTAAAAAATGGAAAGAAATTTGGCCAGGCAACTAAAAATATTAAAAAAACATAGTCAAGCATTAGTGACGTACACCTGTAGTCCCAGCTACTTGGGAGGCTGAGGCAGGAGGATTGCTTGAGACTAGGAGTTTGAGGTTGCTGTGAGCTAAGTTAACGCCACAGCCCTCTAGCCTGGACAGCAGAGCAAGACTCTGTCTCAAAATAAATAAATAAATAAATATGTTGTTGGGAAATGTGGTTTGTAGGACTGCTTTGCTGGGGCTTAGGAGCAGAAGGTTTGGTGCAGTGAGAGAGGCCAGAGGGGCGGAGAGAAGAGTCTTTGCTGTAGCCCTAAAACAAAACAAAACAAATATATATATGTGTGTGTGTGTGTGTGTGTGTGTGTGTGTTTTGCATTTTAAATAAAAATATATAAGAGTACAAAAGCAACACATATGAATGTAGAACAGTTGGACAATATAATAAAATCAAGAAAGAACCCCTTATCCCCTCAGCCAAGATAAACAGTGTTACCAGTTTGGTGGGCTTACTATGGATTTTATGTATTTGGGGGCAATATTTTAAAGTCCATTTGTCTCCTACATTTTACTTGGAAAATCTTTAAGCTTATAGAAAAATTGAAAGGATCCTGTAATGAACACTAGTGTACCTTTCACGAGTTCATCACTGATCAACATTTTGCTTATATTGTTCAATTTGCATGTCATGGGCACTTGGGGATTGATTATACTCTTCGCTCCATCTCAGTGTGTGTTTGAAAATTTCCATAACAAAAGGCAAGGGAAGAAAGGAAGAAAGGCCTTGAAGGGGAAAGAAGCTGAAAAAAGGAAGTCTGATGGCTTTCTTAAGAAGGGAGGGATGAATGAGTTCAGGAAGTTTTGTTTTGAGTGTTAGCACCTCAAAACACTCCCTGGCCCGCCTGTGATTTCCTCTTTTCTTTTGGGAAAAGATCTGCGAAACATGGAAACATCGGGAAGAGTGGGCCTAGAGAGGGAAGTGCTCAGTCGGCACTGTTTCAGCTCGAGTGTTGGGATGTCAGCCTCACTGTGCACATTGGCCCTTTAGCGGATCCCCATCAGATCTGAGAAGTGGGCCAGATCTTGCCATGAGTCGAGATGCGAAGGGAATGCTCTAAGAGTTGAGGAGGAGGCAGGACAGGGGTGGGCGTGCGTGGATGGAATCAGTGCTGGAGACCAGGGAGAGACACCAGGAAGTTGGAGAGCGCTGGGTCCTCTACGTGTCTGTCATCCCCTACCCACAAGAGTGACTCTGGAGGGGATCAGGAGCAAGTGAAGTCAGCCTGGCCCTGGGAGAGAGAAAGCAGGAGAGAGAATGGATGTTGCTCATGCACAATGGACTACAAATGTTCCTTCACATCATCTTTTGGTCTCCATGGTTGCACACAATGTCAGCTTTCTTGGTAACACAAGATAAAAATCACCTGATTTTTGTCCAATGAAGAAATCATTGAGTCCGGGCGGGGTGGCTCACACCTGTAATCCTAGCACTCTGGGAGGCCGAGGTGGGAGGATCGCTCGAGGTCAGGAGTTTGAGACCAGCCTGAGTAAGAGCAAGACCCCGTCTCTACTAAAAATAGAAAGAAATGATCTGGACAGCTAAAAATATATAGAAAAAAATTAGCCGGCCATGGTGGCACATGCCTGTAGTCCCAGCTACTCGGGAGGCTGAGGAAGAAGGATTGCTTGAGCCCAGGAGTTTGAGGTTGCTGTGAGCTAGGCTGACGCCACAGCACTCTAGCCCGGGCAACAGAGTGAGACTCTGTTTCAAAAAACAAACAAAAAAGAAAAAAAAAAGAAAGAAAGAAATTAAAACAACAACAACATTAAAGTAGAACTTTAACATAATATTCCAAACAACCATTAATACAACTTTTCTTACCAATTCATCCAGTTCTATATAATTAAGTCTTATTTTGTGGAAACTTAAGCAGTCTCATGAAGTTGTCTGTGTTTTGACTAAGAAAAGTTTTGGAAATCTTGAGTCAGTCCACTGGTTTGGTCTAAAAGTTGCCTAAGTGACATTAACTCAAAAGCCTGTACCCAAGTGTATGCTTTCAAGTATTTAAAATAGTTTAAAATACCTAGTACAATCCTTTTCCATGAGACTCTGAGACTGTCCTTTACTGAAGACACAATTTCTGGCCTGTCATTTATGGCAGAACCTTCCAGTAAACATTAGAGTTAAACAAAAACTATCTGTAGGTAAAAGAGCCTCAAAATGATTTATTTAATTTTTTATTACTATTATTTATTAATTTATTACTAATAATTTTCAAATGTGAAAGGTTATGAAGGTTCATAATAAGAATAATTCAACTTATAAAAAAATTTGGTTATTTCTTTAGCACACAAAACCAGATAATAAAGCCATTTCCAAAAATTTTTAGACAAACTATCTCTAAACATAATGATTGAATCTATTTCAAAGAAGGCAGTAAATGTTACTTACAGTGATTGATAAAAACATTTGAACATAATTTTTATAGAGGGTGCAACCCACAATGTCAGAGAGCTGGCATCTTTCCTAGCAGAGGTGTAGGCTGTGAGAAAACAAAGAACTTCTTGGCAAGAGGGATTCATAGGTTAGATGTGATTTTCGGGAGCTCCTGTAGACTTTGTTGGTTCTGGAAGTTCCTGTTGCACCAGAATGGGGTGGTTGTGGTCTGTTTTATGGTTCATATGTTATTAGCAAGACTCCTCCATGATTACAGAAGCTACAAAAACCACTCAGTTAGAAAGAACAAGACATTGTGTGATAACTCCCCCAGAGCCCATCAAATGGACGCATGGCTATGCAGGTCCTGAACAGGTAAAAATCCAAACCAGAAGAACTACCGTGATTAGAGAGGGAATAAAAGGATTGTAAGAATGAAAGAGCAGGCAGAGGTAACAAAGGTTGGGTTCTATGGATTGTGAGCAGGTCTGTGTGAATTCCTTTTACAAATGTGAACTGCTGGGCCGGGCGCGGTGGCTCACGCCTGTAATCCTAGCACTCTGGGAGGCCGAGGCGGGTGGATCGCTCGAGGTCAGGAGTTCGAGACCAGCCTGAGCAAGAGCGAGACCCCGTCTCTACTAAAAATAGAAAGACATTATATGGACAACTAAAAATCTATATAGAAAAAATTAGCCGGGCATAGTGGCGCATGCCTGTAGTCCCAGCTACCCGGGAGGCTGAGGCAGTAGGATCGCTTAAGCCGAGGAGTCTGAGGTTGCTGTGAGCTAAGCTGACGCCACGGCACTCACTCTAGCCTGGGCAACAAAGTGAGACTCTGTCTCAACAAAAAAAAAAAAAAAAAAAAAAAAAAAAAAATGTGAACTGCTGTGAGTCTTAATAATAACTGAAAATATCCATTTTATGTATTCAAGGTTGTTTTTGGCATCATGGGTAACCAATTGTTCTGCAGATCCATGAGGAAATGACTTTGACTGGAACACGTTATCGGCTCTAGGCAGATGGTAAAAAAGGAGAAACAATGGGTGGAAGTCAGCAGGTCATGGTGTCATTCCTGTTCTGCCACCCACTACCTATGGGGCCTTAGGCAAGTCACTTAGTATCTGGAGGCCTCAATTTTGTTGTAAACAGGAGAAATAATTCTAGACCTCCTTACTTGGTGGAGAAACTGTGAGGATCATATGAGGTCACTTGTGTGAAAATGAACTAAAACGTGCAGCCATCTATTTAGGTCCTCACAGAGCCTAAGTGGGACCTTTGTATGGATTAGAAGAAAGACTTCTTCGTCTGGGTGAAGTCAACTCTCGCCAGTTTGTGATTGGTTTAGCAGAGTGCAGGTCAGGTTTCGGTCTCTACTCACTCCCTTTGCTGGCTACCTGTAAGCAGAGCATAACCTTCAGAATTATACCACGCAATATCATAAGTGTGAACTAAAATAAAATTTTAAGGCTCACCACCCCCACCGGCTGACCAAATGGACCCCCTCATGGCCAAAGGAATATCCTAAAACTAAATTGCCTGCCAGAAGGAAGGAGGTCAGACAGGCCTTATCATGCCCCGCTCCCTTCTTGGGGACATCCTTTGTAACCCACTAACAGGCCTAAGGGTATGCAAGACAAGCTTGCAGGTCCTTAATTTACACAACAAATATATGTCCAGTGGCTTATCTCTGATAAACAGCTCCTTATGTTGAAACATTTAAAGCCTTTAGACAAAGCTTCATGTCTTCAACCAATTGCAAGCCAAAGAACCTTCAAACCCACCTATAACCTGTAAGCCCCCCACCTTCGAGATGGCCCACCTTTTCAGGCCAAACCAGTGTATGCCTCCCACATATTGATTTATGACTTTCCCTGTAACCCCTGTCTCCCTGAAATGTATAAAACCAAACTGTAACCTGGCCACACCAAGTCCACTTACTCAAGGCTTCTTGGGCATGGCTCTGGGTCATGGTCCTCAAATGTGGCTCAGAATAAATCTCTTTAAAATTATTTTACAGAGTTTGGCTTTTTTTCAGTTGACATGAGGAAGTCTTTACTATCAAGATGATTGCTGGGTATCTCTAATAGGCTAGGTCCCTTTGTATTTGGTGGGTCAAGGTGAACTGACACTATGCTCTACACATGACTGAGCACTGTGGGATCCTGATGGGGGACAGTGTTTAGATACTGGGTTATCTCAAATAATGTGTCAGTTTCTGAAAAAGTGCCCCCTCTCCCACCCTGGACTTTTGTATATCTGGTGGGCATGTGAATGAAAAAACCCCTGGGAATAACAGCTTATTAGGAACCCACAGAAGAGCTGGATTCCTTATTAGAAAAACATTGCTCAACATGCTTTCCCTTCTGCTATTCCCATGTCTCCCCTGCCAAGGCTCCTCTCCTAGCTGGAGAACCTCTAGCCAAAGGACGAGCTGAACTCCTATATCCAGTGAACTGCCCCCAGGCAGTAGCAGCGGCAATTGCGCAATGAAAGAAAAACTCATGCATGCACGATGTGGCAACCGCTGGTTCTCAATAGCTCCAGATCCAACTTTTCATAGCAGACATGTTGTGTGTCCCCTCTATTATCCTGAAGTATAAGTCAAAGTTAACATAACACACTGACACACATAAACCCAGGCAATCCATTCACAGAGCCTGAGCACTCAAAATCATTTCTCCAACAAATATCTCCTTTTTCTCCTGCATTATTAGTGCTTCCTCCCTACTGTGTCTTTTTTTTTTTTTTTGGAGACAGAGTCTTGCTCTGTTGCTGGGCTAGAGTGCTGTGGCGTTACAGCAACCTCAAACTCTGGGACTCAAGCCATCCTTCTGCCTCAGCCTCCCGAGTAGCTGGTACTACAGGCATGCGCCACCATGCCTGGCTAATTTTTTCTATATATATTTTTAGTTGTCCAGCTAATTTATTTTCTATTTTTAGTAGAGATGGGGTCTTGCTCTTACTCAGGCTGGTCTCAAACTCCTGACCTCAATCAATCCTCCCACCTTGGCCTCCCAGTGTACTAGGATTACAGGCGTGAGCCACCACGCCCGGTCTCGATTTGTAATTTTAATAGACATGTTGAACTTAACATTAACATGGGGTTCAATGCAGTGGGGAAGGGCTGCAGAGATATACACCAAAATGTAAATAACAGTAGGAAGAGGGTCTTGTGTGTGTATTTATGTGTTTCTCTGTATTATTATGCAAAACTTCTATAATGAGCATTAATACTTTAAACATTTTTTTATTTTGAAATAATTATAGGTTCTATAATGAGCATTAATACTTTAAACATTTTTTTTTATTTTGAAATAATTATAGGTTCACAAGAAGTTGCAAAGATAGTACACAAGGTCCCATGTATCCTCACCAGTTTCCCACAGTGGTTACATCTCACCTAAATATAGTACAATATCAAAACCAGGTAATTAACATTAGCATAGGCTGGGCGCAGTGCCTCACGCCTGTAATCCCAGCACTCTGGGAGGTCGAGGCGGGTGGATCGTTTGAGCTCAGGAGTTCGAGACCAGTCTGAGCAAGAGCGAGACCCCATCTCTACTAAAAATAGAAAGAAATTAGCTGGACAACTAAAATATATAAAGAAAAAATTAGCCGGGCATGGTGGCTCGTGCCTGTAGTCCCAGCTATTAGGGAGGCTGAGGCAGGAGAATCACTTGAGCCCAGGAGTTTGAGGTTGCTGTAAGCTAGGCTGACACCACGGCACTCTAGCCCGGGCAACAGAGTGAGACTCTGTCTCAAATAACAAACAAACAAACAAAAAAACATTAGCATAGCTTGTGTGTGTGTTTGTGATTGTGTGTGTGTGCATGTAATTCTATGTCATTTTATTACATTTGTTGATTCATGTAATCACCACTGCAATCAAGATACAGAACTATTCCATCACCACAAAGATCTCCCTGTGATACTCTTTATAGTCACATCTGCATCTCTGTCACCACCATCCTGACCCCTGGCAACCCTAATGTGTTCTCCATGTTATACAAATGGAATCATGCAGTACATGACCATTTGACATTAATTTTTTTCATTTGGCACAATACCCTTGAGATCCATCCTGGTTGTTGCATGTATCAAAAATTCATTCTTTTTTACTGCTGAGTAGTATTCCATGGTACACGTGTACCACACTTTGTTTAACCATTCACCTATTGAAGGGCATTTGGGTTGTTTCCAGTCTTTGGTTATTATGAATAAAACTGCCATTTTATTCCTGTACAGATTTTATTGTGAACATATGTTTCCACTTCTCTGGATTAAATGCTCAGGAGTGCAATTGCTGGGTTGTATGATAAACATACAGTTAGATAGAAGGACTAAGTTCTAGTGTTCAATAGCACAGTAGGGTCCCTATAGTTATCAATAATTTATTGTATATTTCAAAGAAGTAGAAGAGAACATTTGCGATATTCTCAACACAAAGAAATGGTAAGGTAAATGTTTGAGGTGATGGTTATCCCAATTACCCTGATTTGATCATTACACATGGTAGGGGTGTACCAAAATATCACATGTTAAGTGAAGTATCACAAGAATGGAAAAACAAACACCACATGTACCCACTATTAAATTGGATCTAATTGTTCAACATTCACGTACACATAGGGAAGTAAAACTAAACAGAAACTAAGCAGGTGGGAGGGGGAAGAGGGGATGGGTAAATTCACACCTAATGGGTACAATGCACACTATCTGGGTGATGAACACACTTATAACATTAACTCAAACTGTACAAAAGGAATTCATGTAACTGAAACGTTTGTACCCCCATAATATTCTGAAATTAAAAAAATAAACAAAACCCCAATTATCCCATAAATATGTGCAACTATTATGTAGCAATTAAAAAAAGAATCTGGTGAACTATTTTCCGGAGTGGCTGTCACATTATACATTTCCACCATCAATGTATGAGAAATCCAGTTTCTCTGCATCCTTGCTAGCATTTGGTATTTTCACTAATTTTTCTTTCAGCCATTCTGAGAGACAGGTAGTGGTATCTCACCACTCCAGATCCCTGAAGTTCTTTCTGCAGTTCTCGTTTTTTTTTTTTTTTTTAGACAGAGTCTCACTCTGTTGCTTGGGCTAGAGTGCCATGGCGTCAGCCTAGCTCACAGCAACCTCAAACTCTTGGGCTCAAGCAATCCTTCTGCCTCAGCCTCCTGAGTAGCTGGAACTACAGGCATGTGCCACCATGCCTGGCTAATTTTTTCTATATATTTTTAGTTGTTCGATTAATTTCTTTCAATTTTTTTTTTTTTTTTGAGAGACGGGGGTCTCGATCTTGTTCAGGCTGGTCTCGAACTCCTGACCTCAAGCAATCCTCCTGCCTCAACCTCCCAGAGTGCTAGGATTACAGGTGTGAGCCACCACGCCCGGCCCACTCTGCAGTTCTGTCCCGTCTGGTACTGTGCTCTGTGAACTCCAGCTGCCTTGGCCCCCTTGGACCTCCTATTTCATCTCCTAAGCTCTGGGAGAATGACAGACTCCTCCTGAGGTCTCCTTCTCTGTCCTGTAGCCTGAAAACTCTCTCCAGGGAATAAGCTGGGGGAATCATAGACCTCATTCCATTTGTTTCCCTTCTCTCAGTGATCACTGTCCTTTATCACCTGATGTCCAATGTCCAAAATCTGTTGTTTCATATAATTTTTTCATTTTTCTGGGAGTTTCAGGCAATATCCAATTCTTACTCCATTTTGACTAGAAGTGGAAGTCCATATTTAGATTAATTTACAATGAAAAATAGCACTTATAATTAGAACCTAAGTCTTAGATGAATTAATTGTGAATTTTAAAATCAGTATCTGTCCTGTCTCTGTCTCTGTATCTATCTATCCATCATCTGCCTACCTACCATCTATTTGTCTATCTATCATAAATTTTGTTTAACTACAAATTAGAAATTCTAATATGAGAACTGCCATCACATATCTATAGCATCAGAGACAGTAACTTCTTTGAGCCATTTTATTTGTAATATGAAAGGTCAGTCTATATGAGCCTTACTTTCTTCTCTGAAATTCTAGGATATTGCTTGACTCTCGTAGGAGAAACAATGAGCAATATTGGTAGCTGCAATCCTTAGTATGTGCTACTTCTAAACAGGAAAATGGTATTGGTTGGGTGGGTAATGAGCATGCCTTGCTAAGCACTACGTAATAGCTGTAACAACAATAACAGCTAATACATTTGGGCCTTTTACATGCAGTGTCTTAAATAATATTCACAGCAGCCCTAGAAGTAAGTGCTAGCACTAGTCAAATTTAGAAAATGAGAAAACTACAGCCTAGAAAAGGAAAAAACAAAAATAAAAAGATGTTTAGTCTAAAGGTTATACTTAGACCACAGACTTAGTTTCTTTCTTTATATTTTATCAAAAGTTAATTTCACATGATCTCTAGTAGTAACCAAAACACTCCAATTATAAATATAAAGCAGGTGATGCTTATAGTTGAATATATTTATCCTTGCTGACCCTAGACTGCTACTGTTACTGAGCTCAGCAGAGGATTCTTTTTTTTATTTTTTTGGAGACAGAGTCTCGCTCTGTTGCCCAGGCTGGAGTGCCGTAGCATTAGCCTAGCTCACAGCAACCTCCACCTCCTAGGTTTAAGCAATCCTTCTGCCTCAGACTCTCAAGTAGCTGGGACTACAGGCATATGCCACCATGCCCGATTAATTTTTTCTGTTTTTAGTTGTTTGGCTAATTTCTTTCTATTTTTGGTAGAGACAGGATCTCGCTCTTGCTCAGGCTAGTCTCGAACTCCTGACCTAGAGCGATCCTCCTGCTTCGGCCTCCCAGGGTGCTAGGATTATAGGCGTGAACCACCGTGCCCGGCCAGCAGAGGATTCTTGATGTCGTTTTTACGTTGCAAATCGACCTCACCATGATGAATGGCACCAAAGAGGGATAGCACGAGCAAATTGTAAGGGTGAAGTGCAATTAGCGCCTTGCACGAATTGAGTGCTCAGTACTGGTTAGTTGTTATTGTTGCAAATTATAACATAAGCACTGCAAAAAGTCACTCTAGTGGACTTTGTAGATCACAGAAGTGGCTCCCAGAACACTATTTGAAAACTCCTGCTTGAATGACTATAGAAAACATCCTCCTAAAGGGCCTCTTTATATCTATACAGAATTTTTATAGTGCCTTAATAATATCCAGAGTGCAGTTAAAGATGTGAACCTTAGAATCAACACTGTAACTCTCCTGGCTTTATTCACCCAGGCAATAGGGACTGATAATGATAGTGTTGCTTTGGATAATCTTTCCTCTGGGACTAAATGATTAGATTTGCAAAATCTGTATATTCTTATGAGAATGTGGTTACTGGCTGGAAGATAGAAAGAGGGAGTAGAGAGTGGAGGGTGGGGTAAAGGTATAGGTAAATGTATGCAAAAATTCATGATTGACTCAAGTACTCTAAATCTTTCAATGAAGTCATTACATGCTTGTAAAATGTGAAAAGCAAAATAACCATGTTGTAGAGATGACCCAAATAAAGGGCAAAGGTCTTGACGTTCCAGATATTATAGGAAAAGGTTAAAGGAAGTACATTGTGGAGAATATAAGAAAATAACTAGATCTGAAATACTGTACAAGGTGAGGCTGTTTGCTGGAAACCACAGGATAGTGGGTGTAACTCAGCAGTGGAACACTTGATTAATGAAACAAAACTGCCTGCAGTTTCCCAGGCTGTAGACATTTCCTGTCTTGGGTGTTTGGATCTGCCTCAGTGCCCAAATAGCCGTTCTTCAAAGTGTTTGTGGGAACAGAAAGGAGAACTGGCTGAGTGTGTTTATGCAGTTCTGGGTGGGGGAAGTGAAAGGAGGAGTGGGTTTAGGAAGTAAGTCAGGGTTTAAGAGCACGTGCACCATGAGGAGATAACAATTTTTCTGCAGATCAGCAGCCAGAGAACTGCTCACAGAGAGTGAAACCCTGGGAGGGAAGAACTTGGGGAGGACTCCAGACTCTTTGAAGCTATTTAGGTTTGTAGGTAAGTCACAGAGGTGTTGGGTGCCCCAGGGAACAACATGGGAAGTTCTCTCTCTTTTTTTAAATAAAAAACAATTTTTAAAAAATATTTTCAACTTTAGAGAAAAGTTACAATAATAATATAAGGAACTCTTGAACACTCTTTATCCAGATACATTAAAATATTTTCACCCACACTTATTTTATGATTTTCTTTCTCTCTCTGTAAACACACACATGTACCCACACACTCATATTTATATTCTGAACCATTTAAGAGCAGGTTGCATACATTGTATGTACTCCTTTGCTCCTTAATATTTCAGCATGCATTTCCTAAGAACAAGGATATTTTCTTAAATAATCAGTGTACAGTTTTAAAATTCAGTATATCAAACATTGATATGCAACAGTCTCTCTTACCCACAGTTTCAGTTTCCAGTGGTCCACTGTGGTCTGAAAATATGAAGTGGAAAATTCCAGAAATAATTCATAATTTTTAATTGCATGCTTGTCTTGAGTAGTGTGATGACACCTCTTGTTGTCCTGCTCCTCCTGCCTGGGACGTGAATCATTCCTTTGTCTAGCGTATCCATGCTGTAGACACCACCTGCCAGCCTGTTAGTCACTTAAGTAGCCATTATCAGATACACTGTCATGGTTTCGGTATCGCAGTACTGTGTTCGGGTGGCCCTTACTTTACTTAATAATGGCCCCAAAGTGTAAGAGCAGTAATGCTGGCCATTTGGATATGCCAAAGAGAAGCCATAAAGTGCTTCCTTTAAGTGAAAAGGTGAAAGTTCTCAACTTAATAAGGAAAGAAAAAAATTCATATGGTGAGGTAGCTAAGATCTATGGTAAGAATGAATCTTCTATCTGTAAAATAGCAAACAGTATATTGTCATAATTGTTCTATTTTATTATTAGTTTTTGTTTATCTCATACTGTGCCTAATTTATAAATTAAACTTTATCATAGATATATATGTATAGGACAAAAAGCATAGTGCACTATCTGTAGTTTCAGGCATCCACTGGGAGTGTTGGAACATATCCCCTGTGGATCAGCAGGGACTACTGCAATACTCTTATCTTCTATACAGAATGTATTCTAATTTTATTAATTGTCTCAATAATGTTCTCTATAGAATTTTTTTTTTTTCTGGTAGGGAAGATCTCTCTTTGATAGGGAGACGAGGGACAAAGATACATGCTCAATCCCTTGGCTCCCATTAGGGTATTTATTAGTAGGGAGCCCCAGCAGATCGATTGTTTGATTTTCTTTGGTTTCATTCTTATGCTGTTTCTTCCCTGAGAGTACAAACCTAATTGGCAGGAATACCCAGGTGCTAAGAGGTCTTTAGTCGTAGAAGGAATCTGGCAAGACAAGATGTAGCTTTAGCAGGGGGCCTGAGATGTAAAATTGGACATGTTCTCTCCAGCCTCCGCTTGGGAGTGAGAATGGTACTTTTTCTATTCCTTTTGATCCTTTCCTTGGGACAGTGTGTAGCAAGGAGAGTAATAGATACTTGAATGAGCAAAAGTAAATTTGTGATAAAAATGGAGAGATGGTCTCCTGTGGTAACTCTGGTCCCTTACTAAAATAAGACTTTCTACAGGAGTTTCTCTAAAGGAAAGCATGACACTGTACTTGTTTTCTCAATCATTCTCTTTGGTTATTTGGAATGAATTTCTGTTTAAGAATCAGCAGATGTGGCCGGGCGCGGTGGCTCACGCCTGTAATCCTAGCACTCTGGGAGGCCGAGGCGGGTGGATTGCTCAAGGTCAGGAGTTCGAGACCAGCCTGAGCGAGACCCCGTCTCTACTAAAAATAGAAAGACATTATATGGACACCTAAAAATCTATATAGAAAAAATTAGCCGGGCATAGTGGCGCATGCCTGTAGTCCCAGCTACTCGGGAGGCTGAGGCAGTAGGATCGCTTGAGCCCAGGAGTTTGAGGTTGCTGTGAGCTAAGCTGACGCCACGGCACTCACTCTAGCCTGGGCAACAAAGTGAGACTCTGTCTCAACAAAAAAAAAAAAAAAAAAAAGAATCAGCAGATGTGAACTTCCCTTACTGATTCCTCATACGTAAACCACTTTAGAACTGCTTGCCCTGGTCATCTTCCTACTTTTTAAGAGCCATACCTTATTTATTACATAGCACCAGAGCACGTGGCAGGGAGGGACAAGAGAAATAGGAAAAGAAAAGAAAGAATCACTGTCTTGAAGAGAATGGAGTAATGTGGAGAAGGGAGAGGAGACCCTAAAGAGGGTGCTATAGGGTATAGGGAGACTATGGTCTCCACTGGAGCCAATTTTCATCTCAAAGTTGTGTTCTTCCATTTCCCTCTTTCCTTCCAGGCAAAATGAAGCCGAATCTGGTGCAGGTCTTTTTCATGCTGCTGCTGCTGCTGCTGGGCCTGGGGTTGGGCCTGGGCCTGGGGCTTCAGATGGCTGCAGCAGTCCTGGAGGACAGTGATCAGCCGCTGAACGAATTTTGGTCCAGTGACTCACGGGATGAAGCTAAAGCCACTGAGAGAGGGGGTCCCCGAACCACAGAAACCCTGGTGCTTAGCAACAAAGGAGTGGTGCAACCTGTCTGGCCAGAAGAGACCATGCTCGGTGAAGATGAGGTTGGAGGAAACAAGATGCTCAGAGCTGAGGGTCTCTCTCAGAGCAACAAAGACTATCTTCGGCTTGACCTCACAGCTAGGGAATGCAATGCCATGATGGCACACAAGATGAAGGTGCACAATCAGACTTGCAGAAATGAGTACACATTCATCCACGAGGATCCAAAAACGGTCAAAGCTGTCTGTAACAGCCCTGTTGTTTCCTGTGAGCTCAAGGGGGGCAAATGTCACAAAAGCTCCCGTCCTTTTGATTTGACATTCTGTAAGTTGTCCAAAGCAGGCCAAGTCACTCCTAACTGCAATTACCTGACTTTCATTATGGAAAAGTTTGTTGTTATAAGCTGTAATGACATGAAGGTCCAGTTAACACCTGGACAATGAAGCAACTCATCCTTTTTCTTTCTTCACCTACTCCTCTTCCTCTTCCTCTTCTACTTTCTCTTTCACATGTTGCTCTCCTCTTAGGTATGCTGAAGAGAAGGTTCTGGGAAGAGAGGATGGGCTATTCTTTGTCATTCTCTCTTGAAAATATAATTCTTCTTGGTCCTATGAGTCACCCAACTTGCATTTTGTTCCCAGGATTAGAGATGGCAGAATAGCGTGATGACACTTGGTTTCATAGACTCTCTGTTTCTCCTCTCCCTGGCCTGGGGAGGAATTAGTGGGGAGCTGCTCTAGTCCCTGCTGTAATCCCGGTCATCAGGCTGCTCCCTGGTCTGAGTTTACCTCTGGGTGTGGACTGCAAGAGTTTAATGCATCCTTTGCCCATGTCTTTTCCTGCTCCCCACCCTGAGCCTCTACAGCAATCACATAAGACTTTTGGGCTTTGCACAACTTCACGTCTCTGCTGTGGAGGCAATTAAAGTGATTCTATCTGTGACTACATCTGGAGAATCATGTGGGTCAGGTTTCTTTTCCTGAGCCTGGAAAAATCTAGGGCCTGGTTTGAGGGTCTGCTGGAAGGTGGTGTGGTGGTATATAGTCCACGACAGAACACGTGCTGGGTGAGGAAAACACTCTTTTTCTTGACCCTTCTCTTCCCTTTTCTCTTTCCTCCCATCTTTTACTAGCTGCTTCTTTGCTTTGCTTCTTGTTTTCCTCTCCTTCTTTAGCTTTTTTCCTTTGCTGCCTCTTTTCTTTTATCTTTTCTGTTCTCCTTTTCCTCTTCTTTTTCTTTTTTGGGGTCTCCTTTCTCTTTTTCTGGATCCTTTTAGAGATTCAGTCAGCCAATGGTAGTCACTTATGCTACGCCAGGTAAGTAGATGTTGATCCTATAGTCAGAATCTGGCATAGAGGGTTGGAGGGAGGGTGGGTCAGGAGAGTGGTCGGGGGCGGGGGGGGGGGGGAGGAGAGAGAGAGAGAGAGAGAGCACCATTTTTCCAAATTCACTCCAGAAAGTAGAATAGTGCTCACATTAGATGCTCAATAGATGTGGAGTGAATGGCATGGGAGCAAATCATGTTCTTTCTCATTTAGCACCTCTTCCTCTTTCTTACTCTGAAGAACAATAAAGTTGGTGAAAGAATAATTTCAGAAGAGAAGGTATTGGATTTTCTGAAGGAGGGGAAAATCTATGGGGTTGGAAAAATAGAGGATGCAAATGGCTGCCCTCAGCCTATTTCTTCTAAATTCAAATATATCAAGAAATAATGTAGGCCGGGCACAGTGGCTCACGCCTGTAATCCTAGCACTCTGGGAGGGCGAGGCAGGTGGATTGTTTGAGCTCAGGAGTTCGAGACCAGCCTGAGCAAGAGCGAGACCCCCGTCTCTACTAAAGATAGAAAGAAATTATATGGACAACTAAAAATATGTATAGAAAAAATTAGCCAGGCATGGTGGCACATGCCTGTAGTCCCAGTTACTCGGAAGGCTGAGGCAGGAGAATTGCTTGAGCCCAGGAGTTTGAGGTTGCTGTGAGCTAGGCTGACGCCATGGCACTCTAGCCCAGGCAATAAAGCGAGACTCTGTCTCAAAAAAGAAAAAGAAAAAGAAACAATGTAGTTTGACATGCTTGGAGCAGAGAATATGATCAAATGGCTGTAAGGATCCACTGTGTGACTTGATTTCGAGATTTTATCCCCTTAAGGTTTTTTCTCTGCTAGAATGTTACAGACCCAAAAGTCAGGGACATACATAAACGGGAGACTGGAAGGAAAAAAAGGTTTGCTTTACTTTGACCTGGTTTCACTGTCCTGTTCTTTCTTCATTTATTCTCGTTTCCTCTATCCCTCCTGTTCTTCCTGGCAGGCCACCACTTGAATGTGTTGTCTCTGGTATGTGCTCAGACGCTCTTGATTCAACATGTGCCTTTATACCTCTGACTCACCTCTCCTGGCAGTGACCTCTTGGGAACAGCGTTGTTGAACAGGAAGTGTGTCTGCATCTGGGCTGCCCTGACATTTCAGAGGCGGTGGAGGAGTGGCAGGAGGTGATACCTGGCCAAGGCAGATCCCTCCTCTTCCTAATGGGAATCCCTCTCTGGGGAAAGAGACAAAAGATCATCCAAGACAAGGGAGAAAATGAGAAATGGGATAGGAAGAAAGGAAAGAAGAGCAGATGTCAGAAAGAATCAGCCAGGTTAGGAATTTTTCTGCGGGACAACCAAGGGCATTACTATTGGGAACGAATTGTGAAAGAGATCCATTGTACGGTGTGAAATAAAGAGAGTGGAATTAGCCAGGGATTGAAGCCTACATTCTCTCATTTGCAGATGTGGTTTCATCCTCTTATAGGTTCATTCCAGCCTCTCATCCTAAGGGTTCCCACACTGTTTAATAAGTATACCTCTCTCCTCTTTCTGGTCTCCACTTTGGACATATCTCAGTGGTCAGGTTCCTATCTGACTGTGGAGACTACCTCAGGAAAGCAACTTACAGAACAATCTATGGGTCCCCAGTGGCTGAAGCAGGAAAATATAGCTTCCATGGCTGATAGTATGGTGACAAGGCTTTGTGGGTACCTCACCTCCCAGGGACAGAAAATTCACTTGTTATAGCCCAAATTCTGCCTCACTTACAGAACTTTCACCAGTTCTTTTAACTCCAGGGGAGCTCCCTCTGTACACTTCCGGAGTATTTTATTTAGTCCATATGACAGGTCCACTTACCCACAGTTCCCAAATCCCTAAAGCTCTGAAAACTGAACATTGTTTTCAAAGTGGCCCCAAAATTCATTTAGATATGACACCTGACTAAATTGAAAATGTGAGGCTATTTATTTTCTTTATTTATGCCAGGTGATCATTATACATTTCACTGTGGAAATACTGATGTGATGGATTATGAGTACTGCCTCAGATAGACTCTTCTAGGGGTGTTTTAGTAACGTGTGACACACACACACACACACACACACACACACTATTGCTTTTTAAAATCCAAGAGTGTCCAAGTTCCAAAATGCATTGGCTCCAAAAGCTATAGGTGAGGGATCATGAACCTACATACACTATTTAATTAGCTCTTAATTAATTTGAGTATACCATATATAATCCTAGTTAGGCCATAAACATCTTTTTGGAAGCGACTATATTATAAATTTCTTTTACATTCTTCATTGACACATTTATTTATTTATTTATTTATTTTCGAGACAGAGTCTCACTCTGTTGCCTGGGCTAGAGTGCCATGGCATCAGCCTAGCTCACAGCAACCTCAAACTCCTGGGCTCAAGCAATCCTTCTGCTTCAGCCTTCCAAGTAGCTGGGACTACAGGCATGTGCCACCATGGCCTGCTAATTTTTTCTACATATTTTTTAGTTGTCCGGCTAATTTCCTTCTATTTTTAGTAGAAACAGGGTCTTGCTCTTGCTCAGACTGGTCTCGAACTCCTGACCTCGGGTGATTCTTCCCGCCTCAGTCTCCCAGAGTGCTAGGATTATAGGCATGAGCCACCGTGCCTGGGCCTCTCCTACTGTTTTCAAGACACTCTAATAGTGTCTTCAGAACACTCTATACAAGTTTTTCTCAACCTTGGCTGCTTATTAGAATTACATTGGAGAGCTTTAAAACTTTTAAAAATTAAAAAAATTCCAGGGGCCCTCTTCTAGCGATATTGCTTTAATTAGTCTGAGTTGGAGGTTGGGCTCAGGTAGGGTGCAGACATCTTGGGGCCTACATCACTATCACTCCTATGGCAGTTTTTCTGTGAATTGGTGTTTCACAGACTGTTAGCAGAGATGTTGGTTATTAACTAATCTGATGTGATGCGCTATAGGAGAACAGAACCAGTTCTTAGGATAAACATGGGGTAAAATCCCAGCTCTGCTGCTTAAAAAAGCAGTTGTGACTATGGTAATTGCCCTCAGCTCTTAGAGCCTGAGGTTTCTTATCTGTAAAATGAGATGATAGTACCTACTTGATAGGGTTATTGTGAGGATTTTTTTTTTTTTTTTAATCGAGACAGGGTCTCGCTGTGTCACCCAGGCTGGAGTGTAGTGACCGTATCATACATAGCTCACTGTCACCTCAAACTCCTGAGCTCCAGCGATCCTCCCAGCTCAGCCTCCTGAGTAGCTGGGACTACAGGCATGCGCCACCACTCCCAGCTAATTTTCCCATTTTTAAGTAGAGACAGGGTGTCACTCTTGCTCAGGTTAGTCTTGAACTCCTGACCTCAAGTAATCCTCTCACCTTGGCCTTCCAAAATGCTAGGATTACAGGCCTGAGCCATGGCACCCAGTTTATTGTAAGGATTATATGAGATTAAGTAGCCCATAGCAGCATTCAATGAATGGCAGCTGCACTTGGTGGTGGTGTAGCTGGACTTACTGCCCACAGAGAGCGCACTAAGTATTTTGACAGAGTCCTTCTGGGAGCACCACTATAACACAAAGTGCAATAGCATCAGCACGGGTTTGAGTTTCAGCTGTGTTGGTTGTTACGTGGATATGCGGGATCTTATAGAACTCCTTAAAGTCCATTGCTTGGATGGCCACAGAACTTATATACTGGGGCCAGTTCAATGCTTAGACCGGGCAAGCAGGGCCACTGCTCTGGGCCTAAGCCCCTCAGGGTTCCCCTACATGTTGGAATGCCTTCCATATAGGAAGCTCCCCTGTGGTGTCTGGCTGGGACTGGCTGAGGCCAGCAGTGCCATCTGGGTGGGGTGCTCAGAGCTTGGACTGGGGCCTGTGTGGGTCTGGGTCCCATTTTCCCCCTTTGGAGCACTGCCTCCCCACCCACCTGTATGAGGTCAGCCAGGTGCTCCAAAAGAGTGCTGAAACTTGCACGTAAGAGGGTCATCCTGGGGCCCTGAGGCCAGTCCCTGGTTCCAGGAGGGTAACCCGGTAAGTGGATTATATCCACTGGCCAGTATGGCATTTCTTTTGTGGTTTCACCAGAGTGGAACACCAAAATGGTGCCGACATACTGATTTTGGGTGATTCATATATATCCTTGATATAGTTTGGATGTTTGGCCCCTCCAAATCTCATGTGGAAATTTGATCCCCCTGTGTTGGAGGTGGGACCTGGTGGGAGGTGTTTGGGTCCTGGAGGCAGATCCCTCATCAATGGCTTTGTGCCTGCCCTACGGTAATGAGTAAGTTGACGCTGTATGAGTTAATGTGAGAGCTGGTTGTTTACGGGAGACTGGCACCGCCTCCCCCTTTTCTTGCTCCTTCTCTCGCCATGTGACATGCCTGCTCCCACGTCGCCTTCTGCCTTCATTGGAAACTCCCTGAAGCCCTCACCAGAAGCAGATGCTGGAGCAATGCTTCACGTACAGTCTGTAGAACCGTGAGACAAATAAACCTCTTCTCTTTATAAATTACCCAGCCTCAGTCATTCCTTATAGCAATGCAAAACAGACTAATACAATCCTGGACACAGGATGAATTCAGGACTCTGGGCCACCAACCGTCACTTACCACTGATCCTTAAGCTTGAGCCACACGTATGAAGGCTTTCACTGTCCATGTTCTCACTGTTGCGCTAATTCTGGTCTGTAGCACCCAAGGGTGGCAGAGATAACATCGTTATGTTTCTTACCCTGTAAACACCCCACTGCTGGCACCCAGGCAGTTACTCCATTCCTTTCGCAGGACCCACACCATGGATGGAGGAGTGGAATGGCCACTCCTGTCTCCTGTAAGGATTTTGAGGTGATGCTCTGCAGGGCCAATGAGGCATTTCCTGTCAATGTTCTCTCTTGCCTGCAGTTGATGGGTGATGACATGCTATCTTGGGTTGGTCTTAATCTGTGCAAGATGAAGGATAACAGCTCCTTGCCTGAACTGGACTGCTCTTTTCACTCTGTTCCATGGGTTCCTTGCCTATCCTCCCAGCTGGTGGTGGCACGTGAAAGGCAGGTGTGTAGCCAGTGGGAAAGAGGCCACATTCTAGGAATGTGGTAATTATGGCTTAAAGAGTTCAAGAGAAGGTATGATTGGAAGGTGTATTGTTTAACATTTATGCTAGAACATTCCAAATGGCAAATTCCCCATGGCCTGGAAATTAATTATCATTCTCATTTTCCTGCATACTCTGGGTAAGACTTGCATTTGTGTCATCGTCAACAATGTAAGGTAACAAAGTAATATTTGAAAGAGTCACTGGAAGCTGGTATAGTCAGTGTCATGAGTAATGATATAACAAGTGTTAAATAAATGGCATTAGGAAACTACAGAGGCAAGAAGATCCAAATTGTTTCAATTCAAACAGGTTCTGAAAGACCAAAGCATTGTGCTATCTTTTTGTGTGTGGTTGGATATATGAAATTATCCAAGAACGGTACATTTGACAATAAAGAGCATGAAGAAATAGTTCCTACATTTAATAAGAAGAGGTAATATCTGGACACCATAAAGAATTTGCATGTGCACTGATTGGACAGTAAAAAAATATGTATGTATCTTTTCTTCACCCATTATTCTGAAGTTTCATTGATAAATCACTATACTTCGCTTGAGTCCATAAATTTTGTAATGTATTTAAAAATCAGGCTGGGCGCGGTGGCTCACGCCTGTAATCCTAGCACTCTGGGAGGCCGAGGTGGGCGGATCGTTTGAGCTCAGGAGTTCGAGACCAGCCTGAGCAAGAGCGAGACCCCATCTCTACTAAAAAATAGAAAGAAATTATATGGACAGCTAAAAATATATATAGAAAAAATTAGCCGGGCATGGTGGCACATGCCTGTAGTCCCAGCTACTCGGGAGGCTGAGACAGGAGGATCCCTTGAGCTCAGGAGTTTGAGGTTGCTGTGAGCTAGGCTAACGCCACGGCACTCACTCTAGCCGGGGCAACAGAGTGAGACTCTGTCTCAAAAAAAAAAAAAAAAAACAAACAAACAAACAAAAAATCAAATATTTATAGGTCCCCCAAAGTTTAGTCCAGGGCCACACACACTGTAGAGGCAGCTCTGCTTGTGGATGAATCCAGGCTAATGTTTCCTATGTCATGTCCTTGTTAGGCAGGGTTTTGACACAGACTCTCCTCATCAGACCCATCAAATGCTCAGTCTTACCAGGCAGAGCAGACTGAGCTGGTCCTCTTCATCCTTTCTCTTTCCCAGGTTGGTGAAGTTATATTATCTGGCAGAGATTCACTCCTGATGGGGCCAAAAGGAACTCCAAGGGACAGAGTTGTCCTTTTCAGCAATGCTTTGATTTAGCATGGCATTTGTTGATGTCCCTGCCTCTGGACTCCATCTCCTACCCATAGGCCGGCCCTCTCCCTCCCCTTCACGTTAGCAGACTGGGCTCCAGTTAGTTTCCAGAAAGTGATTCAAATCACAGAACAGCTGGGCTTATTCTTTATTAGAATTATGATTCAGAAACCAGGTAAAGTTTGGATTTAGAGGAAGAGTAAGGAGAAGAGGAAGATAGTGGTATTAAGGCTAAGCAATAGGAACAATGAGGGAAACGTGAGTGCTCATGGCGAGGCATAATAGTCCATTATCTATTTACACAGCATTTGGGAGGCACTGTGATGCCCCACTGTTGGAAAATGTCAGCTCTCCCCCACTAGCATGAAGCTAGTGTTTGGAATTATATCCTTATAAACTTATTGTGTATCCCTATACACAAGGACGTAACATTATTAACTCCAAAGAATGAGTGGGATTTTCAGCACCTTTATAAGGTGACAACAAGAAAAGCCAAAAGCAAAATATCCCTTATTCTGTGAATGATTTTGCGAGTTTGGTCCTGGGATACTTACTTACTGGGTATATATTCATTAAAAAAAAAAAAAAAAAACCAAAAAATAAAACAGGCATTGTATCCACCCTCAGTATACTCACAAAAGAAACCCACAGGGTATAATTGTGATAGGAAGAGAGAAGGTGATGTGATTGGAGCCAGCACTGGGCACTGCTCTGGAAAGCTGGTCTAGCTGAGGACCAACATACAACACGTAGGAGACTGGGGTTATAAGAATGTATTTCTAAGATTAAGGAAAGGGTATCCAAAGGGTCAGCTGGTAAAGATAGAGCTCCTTACCAGGCAGGTGCAACCATCCCCCAGCTGCTGTGAGTGTTCCCTGCCGAGCGTTCATGGGTGCACTCTTCTCCAGAGAATGGCCTCCAGCCTGTGGGGCCTCCTCACTGATGATGCCTAAGAAGTTATGTTCTTCCTCAGGAGTAGCCCACAGCCAACAACTAGCTGATATGGATGTACAAGAACCTGGACCTCCTGCATCAATTTTATGGCATCAGTCATGTTCTGGAGCATCCCACGGGTTAGGTTTAAGCCTAGATTCTAGCTGAAGTCACTTCTTTGTTTAGCTTTTTTCTTCTGCCCTAACCTGCTTCCCTTACTTCCTTACAGGTTTCTCCTGAGAGCATTCCCTCAAATAAATCACTAGCTCAAGCCTCCGCTTTAAGGCCACCTGACCTAATAGTTTGCTCAGTGCAAGCCCTGACAGAAGCCAGTTCTTTAGAATGTACATGTTCTAAAGAAGGGATAAGTAACTCACATTACTTGAAGGTCTCCCAGGAGCTGAAGAGCAGGGGCCCAGGTCAGAGGTCCCTTCAGGCTGGTAGGCAGGGTGGGCTCCAGAATGTCAGGGCAGCATAATGGTTAAGCACATGGAATCTGGAACTTCACAGCATTGAAATTCTGGTTCTAACGTTACTAGCTCATCTTGGGTAAGTAGACTCTCTGGTTCCTATTTATCAGTAAATGGGGATATCTGAGTAGAACTAACAGAGTGTCTTGTAGATTGTATATGCTCAATGTATTTGTATAAAATTAAAGTCATTTTTTGCATGACTCATTCTCAAACATTGGCTAATATGCTTTGATCTTCCCTGGTCCTTTTATAGCTTTTTGTTGTTGTTGTTGTTTTTGAGACAGGGTCTCACTCTGTTGCTTAGGCTAGAGTGTAGTGGCATCGTCATAGCTCACTGCAACCGCAAACTCCTGGGCTCAAGTGATCCTCTTGCCTCATTCTCCTGAGTAGCTGGGGATTACAGGTGCTCACAACCAAATTTGAGACCAGCCTGAGCAGGAGTGAGATTCCGTCTCTACTAAAAATAGAAAAATTAGAAAAATTAGCTGGGCACAGTGGTGTGTGCCTGTAGTCCCAGCTACTTGGGAGGCTGAGGGAAGAGGATCGCTTGAACCCAGGAGTTGGAGATTGTAGTGAGCTATTATGACCCCATTGCACTCTAGCCAGAGCGACAGGGTAAAATTCTGTCTCAAAAAAAAAACCCCAAACAAACATGGCATGGAAGAATGTAGGTGAATTCAGTCAAAGAAGTTTATAGAGTGTTTATTATAATTCCATTTTGTGAGAACCTAAGCCTTTATATGTAAAAAAAAAATTATGTGTATATATTCACATGGAAAATATTAGAAGGATAGATATTAAAATGTCATCAGTGGCTAACTTCTGGTGATGAGATTTAGGTCTATTTTAATTATTTTTAAATTTATCTGTATTTTCTAATTTTTTCCTAGTGATTTAATGAATCATGAAAAAAGCAGTACAATTCATTGAAGAAAATTAGGAAAATAGTGAGAAAAAGAAGAAAGTTATGGTCAAATGTACTTACATTGTTCAAGATTAATCAACTTGTATAATTTGGTGTATATGCTTTTAGCCTTTTATGTGCAAATATACATACAGATATCTATATCTTGAAAACAAAATGGAATCAAATGTTATTTACATTTGTGCATTATGCTTTTGAACTGTAATTTAAAATGTTTGAAATAATATCAAACTCACAAAAAAGTTCCAAGTACAGTACAAAGAAGCTTTTTTTCTCCTGGAAAGAATTGAGAGTAAGTTGCTGAATGCTCCTCCATCCTTGAATACTTTAGTGTGTCTTTCTTATAATAAGGATATTCTCATATATAACTACAATATAACCATCAAAATCAGGACATTAATATTAATATTACACTACCATCCAACTCAGACCCTATTCAAATTTTACATTTATCCCAATAATGTCTTTCATAGCAAAAAGATACAATTCAGAATCATGTGTTTCTTTTATTAGACACATTTCTTTATTCTCCTTGGGTCTGATACACTTTCTCAGGTTTTCCTTGATTCATGACTTTAACTCTTTTGAAGATTTCAGGCCATTTTGTAGAGTGTCTCATGTGGATTTGTCCTGATTAGATTCAGATTCCACATCTTTGGCAGAGATGTCACAAAAATGATGCATGTTCTTGCCACCGCATCCCCTTAGTTTCAGTTCAATTTAAGCCATTATTGGTGATATTTATTTTGTTCACTTGATTACGGTGAAAGCTGCCAGGCTTCTCTACTAAAGTTATTATTATTTTTTCTTTGTAACTAAGAAGTATTTTGTAGTGAATGTATTTTGAAACTAGGTAAGTATTTAATTCCTTATCACATTTTAAATGCATTCATTTATTTATATCATTATAGATTCATGTTTTCTTTTTTATTCAATGAGTTACAACTGGTCACATATTAGCCAGTGGAAGCCCTTTTAATCTGGCTTCTGTGTGCTTTTGACACGTCCCCATCATTCTTTAGGCATTTCCTTGCTTCAAGGAACAAGATGGTTCAAACTCATCTTTTTTCTTAGTCCTGGAACCAGTCATTTCTCTAAGGATACCTGACAGTTTTTAGTGGAGAACAATATTTTGAAGCTAAGATCTGGGTGTTAAGTAGGTGCTCATTGTTGTTGGGGTGAAAGAACTCTGAGTCTCTCTCAGCGGACAGAGTTGAGCTGGGAATATAGCCAAAGATCCAATCTCACACACACACACACACACACCCCTCACATGCATTTGTATATATTTTATTCCTTTATATGTTTATAGTGAAAACCATAAATTTACACCAATACCTCTCAATTCAAATCCAACCCCACAAGCTCATGTTAATTTTTTCTCTTTCCATATTTATATCTCCATTTCCATATTTATAACTTTTTAATTTATAACTTCCTTCTCCCATATTTTCTTTAATATATTTGCTTATTCAGTCAATCTTCATGTATGTAACCAATCTCCCATTGCTGCCGCTGTTTCTGCTCGCATATGGATGCCCTTCACCCACTCCGGCTCTGACACTCTGTGCCAGGCTGCCCTCCTGGCTTGGGTGTCTCCCTCTTGGGTTTCAGTATCTCTCACCCTCCAGGCTGGGTTCTCCTCTCTGCCTTAACATGGACACCCTCTTCGCCTCTCTTGCTTCTGATTTCTTCTTCCTCCTCGTGGGTGTCTACTTGCTCTGCTCCACCTAGTGGCTTTAGGACTAAAGTGTTTGGAAAAGGAAAGTAAGGGAAGAGGTCTTATATCTTTTGAAAATTAAATTATGTAATAGCATTTTCCATATTGTTCAGTATTCTTTAAAAAGTTTTACCGGGAGGTTGGACACAGTGGCTCGTGCCTGTAATCCCAGCACTTTGGGAGGCCGAGGCAGGAGGATAGCTACAAACAATAAGAAAAATCAGCTGGGCGTGGCACACTCCTCTAGTCCCAGCTACTTGGGAGTCTGAGGTGGGAGGATCACTTGAGCCCAGGGATTGGAGGCTGCTGTGAGCTATGATCATCCCACTGCACTCCAGCAGTGAGTGACAGAACGAGACCCTGTCTCTTAAAAGAAAAAGGTTTTGCTGTGTATTCTTTATTCTATTAATATAAAATTTAAGTATTCCTCTACTTTTGAACATTAAGGTGATTTCCAACCATAAATAATTTGCAGATTGTTTTCCTTAAAACAAATTTCCCCCAGAAAATTTTTTTTGTCTCTTCCCAGGGAGTCACTCCACTGTGTGACACAAACCTCATGAGTATGCACACACTCTTTTTGCTATCCTGCACACACAAATTAAAAACTTTAAATCTGGCTCTCTGGTCCTCCCGTCCGACAGACAGCTGCATCTTCTTGCGCAGCGTCAGCACCGTCTCCGAGACACCACGGTGAAAGTGAAGGCCGGAATAAACGGCTTTGGCTTAGGCTCCTGGTCACCGGGGCTGCTTTTAACTCTGGCAAAGTGGATATTGTCGCTATCAATGACTCCTTCATTGACCTCAACTACACGGTCTACATGTTCCAGTACGACTCCACCCATGGCAAGTTCCATGGCACGGTCAAGGCGGAGAACGGAAGCTTGTCATCAATGGCCATCCCATAACCATCTTCCAGGAGCGAGATCCCACCAGAATCAAATGGGGTGAGGCGGGTGCTGATTACGTTGTGGAGTCCACTGGCGTCTTCACGACCCTGGAGAAGGCCGGGGCTCACCTAGATGGGGGTGCCAAAAGGGTCGTCATCTCTGCCCCCTCTGCTGATGGCCCCCTGTTTGTGATGGGTGTGAACCACGAGAAGTGCCAAAACAACCTCACTATCGTCAGCAATGCCTCCTGCACCACCAACTGCTTAGCCCCCCTGGCCAAGGTCATCCATGACAACTTTGGCATCGTGGAGGGACTCATGACCACAGTCCATGCCATCACCGCCACCCAGAAGACCGCGGATGGCCCCTCTGGGGAGATGTGGCGTCATGGCCGTGGGGCTCTCCAGAACATCATCCCTGCATCGACCGGCGCCGCCAAGGCCGTGGGCAAGGTCATCCCTGAGCTGAACGGGAAGCTCACTGGCATGGCCTTCGCGTCCCCACTGCCAACGTGTCGGCAGTGGACCTGACCTGCCGTCTGGAGAAGCCGGCCAAGTATGACGACATCAAGAAGGTGGCGAAGCCGGTGGCGGAGGGCCCCCTAAACGGCACCCTGGGCGACACTGAGCACCAGGTTGTCTCCTCCGACTTCAACAGTGGCACCCTCTCCTCCACCTTTGATGCTGGGGCTGGCACCGCCCTCAACGACCACTTTGTAAAGCTCATTGCTTCTATGACAATGAATTTGGCTACAGCAACGGGGTGGTGGGCCTCATGGGCCACACGGCCACCAAGGAGTAGGAGCCCGGGGCCACCAGCCCAGCCAGAGCACAGAGGAAGAGAGAGGCCTCAGCTGCTGGGGCGTCCCTGCCTACTCAGTCCCCACCTCACTGAGAATCTCCCCTCCTCACGACACAGTTTCCACGCCAGAGCCCCTGAAGAATGGGAGGGGCCTAGGGAGCCCCACCTTGTCATGTACCATCAATAAAGCTCTCTGTAGTGGGCCAAAAAAAAAAAAAGCTCTTTAAATCTGAGCGGATTTTTCAGGGTGGCTACAGAGTCTCATCAATCATGCATTCAGTGTGTTTTGAAGCTGGATTTGTTTGGGAAGATACCCAGACTTCAAAAATTTCTCCTGAAGTAAGGACTGCAGCATAGAGCTTAAGTTGTGTGAGCACCACAGGGAGTTTCACTATTTGTCCACCTTCAGTCTCACCACATCCATTTCTGTGGGCGATGCCACCGTCAGTGCTTACCATTCCGGAGACTGTCTATACCAGCCCGCACAGAGACCACACGCCGGCTGCTTCCCAGTGGCCCCTCTTTTATAACCTATTTATTTTGCTTAGCTGAGCCATCTCAACCAGTTTTGAAGTGACTCTTTTCATATTAATCCTAGGGTAGAAGAAGATCTAGTTAAAATCCCAAGACTATATTTACTAAAAACAAAAACAACAACAACAAAAAAAAAACAAGTCAGTTTATAAGACAGAAACTTTCTCCCAGGCAGGCCCTGTTCAATGGTGACTCATATTTTTAATTTTGAATAGTCAGTGTCACCTCCAGAAATGATCAAACATCTTCACATGACCTGTATGATTTCCTGGTTCTACAGTTATTTAATCTTCACATCTGCAATCACTTAAATCTATGTGGCATTCTAGGACCGATCATTTCTCTAAGTGAAGTTTTTATAGGAGGCAGACTCAGCAAAAGATGAGTTATTTCACACTTTTTGTTATTGTGGTAAAATATATATATGACATAAAATTTTCGATTTTAACTATTTTTAAGAATACAATTCAGTAGCATTAATTACATTCACAATGCAACACTGTTATCTATTTCCAAAACTTTTTCATTACCCCAAACAGAAACTGTTACTAGGGTCCCATTTTGTATTTATCAAAATAACACATGCATGCAGTTAAAAGCCAGTCTCTTTCTCATCACATTCCAACTCCAGCCAAGTCCAAAGAAGCACCACTTCTAGCTCTTGCCTCAGTATCTCTAGAAAAAGTGTCCTCCTCATTAATACATGAAGTGTCTATTGACTTTCTGTTATGACAGATTAAGGTTTAGCTCGATTCCACCTCATTCCCCTCTCCTCCTAATATAGCTATATTTTAGTCCCTCTTTTGCTTACCTTTATAACTTCATAATATGCTACCCCTTTTATTACCTGTTTTAGCCTTGCACTGTGTATTTTGAGTCCCTATTGTGTAAGATGAGGATATTAGAGTCCTTACCCTTCCCTTTACTCTCTTTTCCTGTCTCTCAACTTTAGTCAACTGTACTTTACTTTTACACTGTCATATTGTTAATATACATTTTTAATTCTTTAACCAAAATGAAGATTTGGGAGCCGGGCACGGTGGCTCACGCCTGTAATCCTAGCACTCTGGGAGGCCAAGGCGGGAGGATCGCTCGAGGTCAGGAGTTCGAGATCAGCCTGAGTAAGAGTGAGACCCCATCTCTACTAAAAAATAGAAAGAAATTAACCAGACAACTAAAAATATATAAAAAAAATTAGCTGGGCATGGTGGCGCATGCCTGTAGTCCCAGCTACTCGGGAGGCTGAGGCAGAAGGATCGCTTGAGCCCAGGAGTTTGAGGTTGCTGTGAGCTAGGCTGACACCATGGCACTCTAGCCCAGACAACAGAGTGAGACTCTGTCTCAAAAAAAAAAAAAAAAGATTTGGGTTCATTAATTGTTAAGCCTGAAAATTGGTAGGAAATATTTATATTATTTTAAATATTCAAATAATGTTTTCTGGATGTCCAACAGCACGATAAAAACTTAAATGTTAATATAGTGATATTATGCATATCCTCGAGTTTATTGTTACTTTTTTAATTTTCTTATATTTTTTGCAAGCTGTAAATTCTCAAATTCATCCATCTTCTCAATCAGATTAAGTAACTATCAAGTACTTGTTAGGGTGGAAAACCTAATAGGTGCTCATGGCGAGGGTGGAGAAAGATTTCTCACACAGACATTAAGATATATAAGTAAAATTTATTTTATCCTTTAGAAGGACAGAGAGAATGAGAGAGAGAGAAGGGTGGGGGAAGAGAGCAAAGAGATGGCGTGGCATCCCAAAGAAAGAAAGTGTTGGGTTTTAGTCTGAGACTGTTGGTTCTTAGTGTGCCCATGGTTGAACAATGACCAGACACATCAAAGTTAGGCAAGCATGAAAATGAGGTTTATTGAGGAGAGAAAGATAGGATTATAGGGCAAGAGCAAGATATAGGTTTACAGAGCATGGTACCTACGCCATGGATGACGACCAGACCCATTGTTGCAGCAAGCCAGACAAAAGGAAGAAGGCAAAGAGAGAGAGAGACCTTGGCTATGGTCTGAGTACTGTTTTATGGTGTCCGGATAGGGACCTCCCTTGTGGTTCAGAGGTCGCCATGGAACCACTTTGATCAGACAGTTGGGAGTCTAATGACCTGAGCCTTAACTACGCATGTGGCTTCTAGGTCACTTTCCAGGCTTTGTGGTACCCGTGTGGCTTGGCCTGTGGGCTAGAGAGTCCTCTGCATTCTTTTGCAGCTGGTGCACCAAGTTCTAATTGGCAGATTCCTCCTCCCCCAGGTATGGAGAATTAGGGCACAGCAGGACCAAAATGGGGGCAACAGCATCCACTTTCCTCCCTAGGAGACCTGGAAAGGGAGATGCCAGCAGAGAGGCCAAGTGGCTTGCTGCTTGTATGGGGACAAAGAGAAAAGTAGTAATTGTTGTGAAGTAATTAGCAGGCAGTCGCCAGACATCAGGTTGTCTGGGGATGTGATTTTGCCCCTGAGATACAGTTTTGGGCAGGAAAGGAAGGCCTGGAGTTTACCCCCCTGCTGTCTGTCCCCAGGGCTTCTCAGGAACACCTCGAGGCTATAGAAACAAATTCTAAAGGCTGTGAGCTCCTGAAGGTAAAGAGAAAGATTTACATTTCCTTTCTGGGCTCTTTTCAGGTGTTTGGGAAAAGGGAGCCCCAGCAGTTTGCCTGCCAGCGGAGAGGGCAGAGAGAGAGCTCACAGGATTGATCTTCAGCTTTTATTAGAAAATCACAGGATTAGATATTTTCCTGTTATTTCAGCAAGGCCATCCTTACATTCAATACTTGTCTTTTTCCCAGAGATTTCTCTCCTTGAGCCTCTGCCTCAGTAGGCCTGTTCTGCAGGCTTCCTGTAATGAAGTTGCCTGGATCCCCCATCTTCTTCTTTCTTGGTCTACTCTCCTCCGATTATTTTTAATTTTGTGGAGCATATCCCCGAGTACATTCATAAGAAAGTGTACGTGGGAGGCACATTTTCTGAGTTCTTGCATATCTGAAAATGTATTTATTCTATCCTTAAATTTGATTGATAATTTGCCTGGGTGATATTGCCAGTGATAGGTTGGCAATAATTTTCTCTCTGAATTGTGAAAACTCATTGCTTCACAGTCATCTAACATCCAGTTCCATTGTTGAGAAGCCTCAGGCCATTTTAAATCTTTATAAATGGTACTTTCATTTCCCTAGGAAGCTTTTAGGATCTTCCTATGCTTGTGTTCTCAGTTTCCACATTGATGTGCTTAAGTATAGGTCATTGTATCCTGCGCTGGGGGCTGGGGTGCGGTTAATTTGGAAACTCAAATCATCAGGTCTGAAAAATTTACTCTATAAATTTTTGATTTTTGTTTTCCTTTCTCCTCTTTTTCTGGAACTCCTATTAGTCAGATATTGGATCTCCTGAATTGCTCTAATTGCTATACTATATTATCTTTTCGTCCATGTTTTTCTCATATTCTGGAAGTAATTTCTTTGACTTTACCTTTTCATCCTAATCCTAATTCTTCTCCTCCCCAACATTTATATATTTAATTTCCAAGTGTTTATTCTTTTTTTGTTTTCTTTTTCATAGCATATTTTTTATTTGTTTAATGAAAGCAACAGTTCCCCAAATAACTCAGAATATACTAATTAGAAGTTATTTACTCTCTGATTTGTGATGTTTTTTCACTTCATGTTTTTTAAGTGCAATCTTCAAAGAATTATGGAGGCAATTAACTATGTGAAGAGAATGGACCATGCAAACAAAATCAATTTTGTAGAAGTGGGCAAATAAATTTCTCTTTAAAATAAAGATAATTCAATGTTGTTAAAATTTTACATATTTTTTATATATACACACACAATTCTAGGCACACGGTAGGTGCTGAATTTATGGTGGCTCTAATTTTTCCTCTTTTATGTATTCAGTTCTCAAAAATTTTATAAAACTGACCGCAACTACGTGTGTGAGGCACGCCACCAGATGGCGCCAGTACACTAGGCTCATGAACAGAATTGTAAAGCGGAAGCTTGACTTCCAGAAGTCTTATGCCTTTTTAACATACATTTGAGTATTCTGGCACTTATCTTACTGAATAAAATCTGGCAGGATATACACCAATAATTTAATCACAATTTTCTATGGATGATGGAATATAAGTAATTTTTGCATTTTTTAAATTCTTCAATAACTAATATTATTCAAGTGGTGCAAATCAAAGTTATATAATATATATCTGTAAAATTTCAACAGTAGATATTACAATATATAGCTCTTAACATTTGGGAGGGAAATAAATTAACATATAGGTGCAAATTGATGACTTCCAATTTTCTTGTCACTATTTTAATTATTCCAAAGCTAATCTCATGATCAGACTTTCATCAGAATGTTTCTTTTCATCTAATCCCATTAAAAAAATCAGAGACACTTGTGGTAACATAGCATCAGAAATATTACATACCTGGAACTGTATCTAACAAACGATGTACACGACCTCTATGAAGAAAATTATAAAGCTCTCAGCTCCCCCACCAAGTTGATTTGTATATTCAACACAATTCTGATCCATAGCACAATGGATTTTTTTTCAGTTACAAGGGGCAAGTTGACTAGATAATTTTAAAATATGTATGAAAGTGCCAAGAGCCAAGAATAGATAAAACACACTTGAATAAGAACAAGAAAGATGGTTTACCTACCATATAACATTTTTCATAAAGTTATAGTTATTGGTCGGGCACGGTGGTTCACGCCCGTAATCCTAGCACTCTGGAAGGCCGAGGTGGGTGGATTGTTTGCATTCAGGAGTTCGAGACCAGCCTGAGCAAGATCGAGACCCTGTCTCTACTAAAAATAGAAAGAAATTATATGGACAACTAAAAATATATATAGAAAAAATTAGCCAGGCATGGTGGCACATGCCTGTAGTCCCAGGTACTCGGGAGGGTGAGGCAGGAGGAATGCTTGAGCCCAGGAGTTTGAGGTTGCTGTGAGCTAGGCTGACGCCTTGGCACTCTAGCCTGGGCAACAGAGCGAGACTCTGTCTCAAAAAATAAAAAATAAAAATAAAGTTATAGTTACTAAGATAATGTGCTATTGGTACAAGTTTAACCAAATAATTAATAAAGCAGAATAGAGAGCCTAGAAATAGATCCATGCAGGTTTGAATACTTAATAATGACAAAGAGAGTTATGGAGAAAGGTTGGACTTTACAATAAGTGATACAAATATCACTTATTGATATCTGTCATAGTCATATAAAGAGAAAGAATGAAATTGAAACCCTATCCCATACCATGAAAAATTATCTATTTTAGTTTGCCTAAAGACCTCAAGGAGAAAGTGTTTGAAATTAATATTGAGAGGAAGTGGATTATTTAATAAGATACGAAAAGTTTCAGTCATAAAGGAAAAGATGGGTAAATGTGAACGTATGAAGATAAAATGTATTTTATTTATCATATCCTTTGTTCTGTGCCCTTTTATGTGATGATCAGTCAGATGGGGCCTCAAGAAGAGACACAGGAAAGGCTCTGGAAAACAGAGGTTATTACACTCACAGGTCCTAGAGAAGAAGTCACCCCATGCCATGGAGGGTCACGGGGAGGCTCCAGGTGGCAGAGCACAGTGTGAGGGGAAAGCACATAGGCCATGCCTTTACTGGAGTTTCTGTGAGAAAGTCAAGGCAGGGAGAATAAACAGTTTAGGTCTGGCTAGTATGAATAATTTTGGTGGGCTCTAAGAATAGTCCCTACTTGTCTGGGACCTGGCCCTGGGATGATAAAGGCAGAGGAGTATTGTCCCCTAAGGTGGACGAGCAGAGGAAGTATGTGGCTTTGGATTGATTAGTTCGCAATCAAAGTCTGAATCCTTTGATATCTCTAAGAATTGAATAGCTCTGGGAGGGACAGTCTCTCCCTAGCCAGAAAGACGTTTTAAGATATCAGAACATCATAATACACAAAAAATAAATATAAACAATATATCCAGCAATGCCATTCTTGGATATATATAGCATGGGTAAACCCTCTTTCAAATGCACCTGGAGAAATGTAGAAGAATATTCTTAGCAGAATTGTTCATGATAACTCCAAACCAGAAGTAATATGTACTGTCCATCAATAGTAGAATGGATAAAAAAATAAATAGTGGTATGTTTATACGAAGGAGGACCATACAGAAGTGAAAATGAACAAACTACAGCTATAGACTTCAGCGTATATATATGACATATGGTATTGAGCAAAAAAAAAAAATCTAAAAACAAGCATAGATTTCATTTCTATACAGTTCAAAACCAGGACAGTATTTCTTCTTCCTCTTAAGTCTGCAGGGGGAGCTATTTTTTCACTTAAGTGGATTTGTACTTCCACTTATACTCAATTCAACTCCCAATCATTATGGAATATGTTATCCATCTGCTACAAAAAAAGAATCATTTTGGGTTTTTTAAAAAAAATTTAATGTGAATTTTATTTTTTTTTGAGACAGAGTTTCACTCTGTCACCTGAGCTAGGGTGCTCTGTCGCCTGGGCTCAAGCAATCCTCCTGCCTCAGCCTCCCAAGTATCTGGGACTACAGGCACACCATGATGCCCAGCTAATTTTTCTGTCTTTATTAGAGACGGGGTCTTGCTCTTACCTTCCCACCTCGGCCTCCCAGAGTGCTAGGATTAGAGGCGTGAGCCACCACACCCAGCCCATTTTGCCTTTTTATCAGGAGAAGCACAATTATCCCTGATACTAAAAAAAAAATTAGGACTCATGTCCTGGTTATAGCTGGCAGCCATTTTATGACTAAAAGGGAAATTCAGTTATTATTTATATTAGTCCCCCTTATTGGGTGGATTTCTGAGGATTTCCTGCATAAATAATTATGTCATCCATAAAATTCTTCTTTTCTATATTTCATGTCTTTTTACAAATGCCTTAATGCAGTGGCTCAGTCTACAGTACAACGTTGAGTAGAAGTTGTAAGAATGAGCATCTTTACCTTGATCCCAATCTTAGGGAAGTTAATTGTGGGCTTTTTGTAGATGCTGTTTATCAGATTGAGGAAATTCCCTTCCATTCCTATCTTGATAATTGTTTGTAGGATGAATAAGTGTTCAATTTGACAATTAAAAATTTTAAAATTTTTATTGTGGTCAAATACATGTAACATAAAATTTACCATCAATCATTTTTAAGTGTGCAGTTCAGTGGTATGTATTAAATACATGCACAAAGTTGTGTAAACATTACCACCATCTATCTCTATTACTCTTTTCATCTTGTAAAACCAAAATCTATACCCATTAAACAATAACTCCCCATTCCCTCTCCACCCAGCCCCTGAAAACCACCATTCTACTTTCTTTGATATATATTTTTTTCTGTATCTTTTGAGATGGTCACATGTTTTTGACTTGTATTCTGTTTATTCTGTTAATGGAGTTAATTATTTATTTATTTAATTTTTTTTGAGACAGAGTCTCACTCTGTTGCCCGGGCTAGAGTGCCATGGCATCAGCCTAGCTCATAGCAACCTCAAACTCCTGGGCTGGGACTACAGGCGTGCGCCCCCATGCCCGGCTAATTTTTTCTATATATGTATTTTCATTGTCCATATAATTTCTTTCTATTTTTAGTAGAGACAGTGTCTTGCTCTTGCTCAGGCTGGTCTCGAACTCCTGAGCTCAAACAATCCGCCCACCTTGGCCTCCCAGAGTGCTAGGATTATAGGCGTGAGCCACCATGCCCAGACGGAGTTAATTACGTTGATTGATTTTTGAATGTTAAGCCAAACAAACTTGCATTACTAGACTGAACTCTATTTGATCATGCTGTAGTCTCCCAATTATATATTGATAGATTTTATTTCCTAATATTTTATTAAGGATTTTTGCATCCATGCTCATGAGGGCTACTGTGTGTAATTTTCTTTGTTTTGTTTTTTTAATTTTTATTTAAGGAGTGACAACCTCTAGTAATTTTCTTTTTTAAAAATATTTTTGTCAGGTTTTGGTATTAGGTTATCCTGGCTTCGTAAAATGAATTGGGAAGTATTTCCATTTTCATTTTATGAGAGATTTTGTGTTGAATTGTTTTTGTTTATCACATAAATGTTTGAAAGAATTCACCAGTGGTGCTATCTGATTTTTCCTTGTTGGAAAGTTTTAAATTATGAATTTCTGCAGTAAATATAGGCCCATTCAGGTTTTCTCTTTCTGTCCGTGTCTAATTTAGTAATTTATATCTTTTAAAACATTTGTACATTTCATGTAAGTTGTTTAAATTTATTGAAGAAATTGAGCAATTGCTGATTGCACATCTGAAAGTAATATCCCTTTCCACTACCTCCCTGCCTTTTCTTCTGGTTGTTTTAAAGATTTATCTCTTTGGTTTTACCATCATGTTGTTAAGTGTGGTTTTCTTTCTGTGTGGTTCTTAGCATTTTTTTTGAAACTATGGCTTAATGTATTTCTATAGTTTTGGAAATACATCAGCCATTAACCTTTAAAAAAAAATTTTTTTTTTTTTGCAGAGATTGAAGTGGGGTGTGGGGGGGGGGTCTCATTATTTTGCTCAGGCTGGTCTTGAAATCCTGACCTCAAGTAATCCTCCTCCCCAGCCTTCCAAAGTGCTGGGATTAGAGGCATGAACTACTGGCCCAGGCCTAAGCCATTAATTTTCACAGATTGCTTCTTTCCTATTCACTTTCTTCCTTTCTCTGAGACTTCAATTCCATGTATGTTAGATATGCCCCATATGTCTCTTACACTTTTTTTTCCTCTGTATTTTTCATCCATTTGTATTTCTGTGCTTTGGTCTGGGTATTTTATTATCATCATTTATCAGATCCCTAAATTTTTTTCACAGTTGTGTCTATCTGTTTTTAAACCCATACACTGAGGGTTTTTTTAAATTTCAGTTGCAGTTTTTAATTCTGGTATTCCATCTGTTTTGGGGCATTGTTTTTTATTGCCTGCCAAAATTCTCAATCTTGTTATAGTAGTTATTTTATTGCTGCATAACAAATTACCACAGACTTAGTGGCTTAAAACAATACAAATTTATTATCTCACAGTTGCGTGGGTCTGAATTTTGGATGCTGCTCAACTGGGTTCTCTTCCTAGTATCTTACACTTCAGATGTCAGATGGGCTCATTCTTATATGGAGGCTTTCGGGAAGAATTTGCTTCCAAACTTATCCAGATTGTTGACAGAATCCAGTTCCTTTTGGTTATAGGGTGGAGGTCCTGGTCTTTTAGTTGGCTGTTGGTCAGGGAGCACTCCTGGCAGCCTGAGGCCATCTGCTGTTCCCTGCCATGTTGTCCTCTCTGTCTTTAAAGCCAGGAATGGGGAATCTCCAAACCTCCAATCCCTCCCACACTTGAAATCTCTTTCTTCAGCAGAGTCCAGGCAACCTAATTAGATCAGGGCCACCACGGACAACCTACCTTTCTTAAATTCAACTGTCCCATAAGTCATAACATAATCGTGCAGTGATTATCCCATTGTAATCACAAGTCCTGCTACACTCAAGGAGAGAAGATGATATAGGGCATGTACAACGGGAGTGGGCATCTTGGAAGTTATTTTGTGGTACCAGAACAGACTACGCCCTGGTCTTTCCTGTATTTGAACATATTAATCATTTTAAAATTATTACCTAATAACTATTTTCTGGATTATGTGCACATCTGTTTTCACTGTCTCTTTTGTTCTTAGTTTTCTGTCATGACTTGTCTTCTTGAATCTTTGATTATTTATTTATTTATTTTTTTTGGAGACAGAGTCTTGCTTTGTTGCCCTGGCTAGAGTGAGTGCCATGGCATCAGCCTAGCTCACAGCAACCTCAAACTCCTGGGCTTAAGCGATCCTACTGCCTCAGCTCCCGAGTAGCTGGGACTACAGGCATGCGCCACCATGCCCGGCTAATTTTTTCTATATGTATATATTTTAGTTGTCCATATAGTTTCTTTCTATTTTTAGTAGAGACGGGGTCTCGCTCTTGCTCAGGCTGGTCTCGAACTCCTGACCTTGAGCGATCCACCCGCCTCGGCCTCCCAGAGTGCTAGGATTACAGGCGTGAGCCACTGCGCCCGGCCTTTGATTATTTTTCATTGTATCTTGAGTACAGTATATAAAAAATTGTAAAGAGGCCGGGCATGGTGGCTCACGCCTGTAATCCTAGCAGTCTCGAAGGCCGAGGTGGGAGGATCGCTCGAGGTCAGGAGTTTGAGACCAGGCTGAGCAAGAGCGAGATCCCGTCTCTACTGAAAATAGAAAGAAATTATCTGGACAGCTACAAAATATATATATATATATACACATATATATATATATATAGAAAAAAATTAGCTGGGCATGGTGGCACATGCCTGTAGTCCCAGCTACTCGGGAGGCTGAGGCAGAAGGATTGCTTGAGCCCAGGAGTTTGAGGTTGCTGTGAGCTAGGCTGACGCCACGGCACTCTAGCCCGGGCAACAGAGTGAGACTCTGTCTCAAAAAAAAAAAAAAAGAAAGAAAGAAAGAAAGAAAAAAGCAAATGTAAATCTGCTTTCATTCCAGAAAAACTTTAAACATATTAAAATTGAAGCATAACACAGCTATTTAATATATAAAACTGCAAAGAACATAAATGTATATCTTAGTGACTATCACAAATAAAATACTCATGTAACCCATGAAGTGTGCTTCTGGGACTCTATCCTTTGAAACTATCCCCAAAGGCAAACAGAGATTTATGCAAGGATATTAACTTCAGCTTGTTTTAGTACTGTTTGAATTGTGGAAAAATTCAATTTTCTTAAAATTTAATTTTAAAGACATTTCTATGTGATCACAGCTCTGTTCTAGATAATTAAGAAAAGGGTATAGTATATTCTTGAGACCTAAAAATACAGGGGAAGCAGCATCTCTAGTGTAGGGGCAGGCTCAAGACAGCCTCTCACAGGATGGTCAGGGAACATGACTCCTGGACAAAGAGAACACCAGGAAGAACCCGAAGGACCTGTGAGGATGCATGAAGTCAGCACCCCCAGGAAATTCAGAAATTACCCAAGGACATTAAAGGAAGACTACATTCCTGTGTGGGGACATGGGCATTTGAAGTCTTTAAATTTTGTTTTTTAATGCAGGTACAGCCTTATTTCATACTTAAAAGCTACTGAAGCCTGGACATGTTGCTTTCATGTTTAAAATAAGAAGGAAATCAGTACCTGTGCCCACTTTGATAATAAGGAGAATGAGGTCAATGTGTGACTGTGTGCACATATCAGAACGTTCCGCATCTTCTATATTATTTTTTTTAAACTGGTCAAGGCTGTCCTTTGATCATGCCCAAGCTGTGCCCCAGGGTTTCCCCTGGGTCTGTCAGTAAGGTCCAGAGCCACCATTCTATGCCTCTGTTGGCCCTAAGCCAGAAACAGAAGGCCCAGGGCAGGCCTCAGGACTAGCATCACTAGGATTTTTCTATATGCTAAGGGCTGAGTAGCAATTGAGGGCAGAGGACGTGCTGATGTTATCAGGTTATTGCAGAACAGAATGTGTGGAACAGAGGGGTCAATGTGAGTTTTTTGGTGCACTCAAAATAGTTTTTCCAGAAGACCTATTCAGAAGTTTATTTATTTATTTATTTATTTTGTAGACAGTCTCATTCTGTCACCCTGGTTAGAGTGCAGTGGCATCATCATAGCTCACTGCAACCTCAAACTCTTGGGTTCAAGTGATCCTCCTGCCTTAGTCTCCTGAGTAGCTGGGACTACAGGGTACAGGTACGTGCCACTGTGCCCGGCTAATTTTTCTAATTTTAGTAGAGATGGGGTCTTGCTCTTGCTCAGACTGGTCTCTAACTCCTGAGTTCAAGCAATCCTCCCACCTCTGCCTCCCGGAGTGCTAGGATTACAGGCGTGAGCTACTGTGCCTGTCCTTATTTTGGTTTTTATGATGGGAATTACATTGGTTAAAATAAAAAATTAAAGCACATAGTTTTTCTTTTAAATTTAACTTGCAAATTTTATTATTTAATTCATAAATTCAGTAGATATATGACTGCATTTTGGGTATCTCACTTTCTTGTGACCTGTGGTCATAAATCATGATGTTGACATGGGGACTCTGAGGACTAGGAATCTTACTTTGGGTCTTAGCTTGGGGCTCAGAGGGGCAAAAGGCTGATCAAAGGGCTTTACTTCTGCCTGCAATAGTCTCAGGGCTAAGAAGAATCATCGGAGACTGATGAAGCACAGAAAATTTCTATGGCCACCTGACTCATAAATAAGTCATAAATAAATGCCTCCCAAACTGTAATTGCCAATCTAAGTGTTGTTTCTTCTAATCCATAAAATTTGATTTTCTTTTGTTGTTCTCCTCCCACGCCAGAACATTTGAGGTAAAGAGTGCAGACTGGACAGAAGTTAGAAAAAGTTCACAATTTCTGTAATGTAGCCTCAGCTGTTCTGCTTCTGTTTTTATGATTATATCATTACACATAGTGCTAGAAATTCACATGAGGCCTACACCTGGGTAACCTAGTCTTCTCAGGCCTCACCAGCCAGGGTTACTGATGGCATCCCTTTAATAGTAACCACATACATCTCACGTGATTTTGTTCCTACGGCCCCAATTCCTGTGTGTATTCATTGGAATTTGTTTAGCAGTGATAGAAACTTCAAACAGCAGTGGCTCAAACAAGATAGATGTTTATTTCTCTCACATTTCTTTTTCTAAAGCCCAGGGATGGGCAATTCGGGCCCGCTGTGGTGCTCCATGGTGTCAGGTATCCAAGCTCTTCCTATCCTGCTGCGCTGCCACACCGGGATCATGGCCTCCACTGTAGGGTCCATGGTGGCTACTCTAGCTTCAGCCATCATCATGCCCACCAGAAGGAAAAAGAAAATAAAAGGAAAATATGGGCATTTTCCTTCTCTTCAAGGATACTTCCTAGAGGTTTCACTCATTTCACTTATCTTCCATACTACTGCCATTGTCTAGTCCTTAGTCACATGGCCCATTGTACTTGCAAACAAAGCTGGGAATTATCTCCTTTATTTGGGTGGCTGTGTGGTCAGGTAAAATTAGAGGTTTCTGTCACAACCCACCAAGGAAGAAAGGGATTACAGATACTGAGGGACAATGTGTAGTGTTCGCTCTGCTTTGTACCTTCCAGATCTCCTTAAAAATCTCACCCATCTCATATCTGTCCTACGTAGGAGTCTCCAGAGGGGCTCTCAAAATACTTACAGACAAGTACTGGTCAGGTGTACAGATGGTGTCTTTGGTACTCTTTTTCCTCTGCTGCAGTCCTTGTGGGTGTTGTCCTTTACTCACGAAGACACCTGTGGAGCCGGATCAATATCATGGCTGGCAGTGCCTCCCTGAAAATGATAGCATCTATACCAAGATGTACTTTCTTCCAACAGTGCCAAAGCTGTTTAGATGGAGGACTTCGAGGTGTGTGGTTTTCCTCTGGGAAGTGGAGAGAATATATCTTTATCACTTTGTGTTACCCTTTATCCCCTGAGGAACAAAACAGTATTGTTTCTCTCTTAGCATCTCTCACACAAATAGCTCTGTCGTGTTCTACTTAAAGCACCTCTCTTTATATTACAGTATTCAAACACAGGTCAAAAAGGCCAGGTGTGTGTTGTTAGTGTGTACATGGAGTGTGGGGTGGGAGGTGGGTGGAAGTGAAACACCATTCTTGCTTGTCTACCTGACTCTTCACCTTTCTTTTCTATCATGCAGAATTCTTCCTTTTCAGCAACTCTTCTCATGTAACTGGAACTCTTCCAAACACTGCCTCACCTGTCAACCATGGAGGACTGAATCTGTTTGAACTCTGGTTTTAGGAACAACTTAACCTCAATCCAGTTGCCCATATTTCACTTTGTGTGTCCAATGGCTGGCAAAGCAACTGGCATGCATAGACACTAGATATATCCTTGTTGAATAAATGAATGTATATGTGTTTAAGTAGGATCAGTGGGATGCTTGCAATGCCATGGGATAGTGGAGAGGTTAGCCACCCCTCATAATCTCCATCAGTGCACCACTGCCATCCCCAAATTTCTAAGTTAAAGCACAAAACAGAATAGCATGCTTGCTATTGAGAAAGACACAAAAAATCACCTTCAATTTTGAGGAAAAACAAAATTACAACTCCTTGGGTTTTTTTTATATCATTCCAGTATATTTTCTCATAAGGCTGCTGAAATAAAAGCAGGGTCTACCTTTCGCTAATTAACTGACCATCATTTGTCACTGTGGATCCCCATCTAGCACAGTATAATTGATTAGTAATCATAATGGATGGAGGTGTGGATGGATCACAACCTTCTAAGATTAGAGATTAATTGCAGAATCCAGTAAGATCTTTTGATTTTAGTCCCAGTGAGAGGTTAAATCTGAAAATATTCTCTTTCATAGCCCATTAGAGTTATCAGATTATATTTAACCTAGCTGTTTATTTAGGCATTCTTTTTGCTAACTGTATTTATTTCTTCTTTCTTCAAGAACTTGAGGAAGCAACCCTTTTTATTTTCTCTGTTGGTTTTCTCATTAAAAAGTAAAATAAAACTTTGACATGTTCCCATTATATTAATATATTTGTAGAGAATTTTGTAGTCATATTATGCAAATGCAGCTTCAATCCAAGTCCTCTAGTTCCCCTTTCAAACCAGATGGCAGCCTCTGAGTCCCTTCTGCAGTGAAGTTCTGGGGACACAAGCAGTGAGATACTAACCTGCCTATATTTCTTTGGAATTCGGGGGGTTATAAACACATGACATTTCATGAGGGAGAAAATAAGGAATATTTTAAAAATGACATTGTGGCTGAGTGTACTGATATTAACAGTCCTGGGGAGGACTCCCTTCTGCAGGGGGATGTGCTAGGAAGACATCCCAGAACATCCTCCATTCCAATTATTGCAGAAACTAGTTTGTAGCAACAGAAAAATGTGAATGATGCAGGATTGAGTCAAATCCTTCCATATCCTATCATTTAATTTCTGCAATGTTTTTCCCCCTTCCCATTCCTCAGTAGAGGGCCCTGTAGAACTGAAAAGACGAGGCCTATCTGACTTTCGGGGACATAAGGACCTGCAATCACTTTGAAGTCAGACTATTTCAGGCTGGGCAAAGAGCTATCATCATTTGGTCCCCAAATTCTACATGTGTAGATGAAATCAATGAGGTACAATCTGTCATAAATAAAATTATTGGAGATTAAGAAAAACATACACAATTTTGATGATATTTTTGAAAAAGGAGGCTCACATATTACTGATAAGAATATAAATTGAAACAATTATTTCTGAAGAAAGATTGGCAACATGTGCCTGACATTTTGACAACATGAAACACAATTTGACTTTCAGAAATTTACCCAAAAAGGCCGGGCGCGGTGGCTCACGCCTGTAATCCTAGCACTCTGGGAGGCCGAGGTGGGCGGATCGTTTGAGCTCAGGAGTTCGAGACCAGCCTGAGCAAGAGCGAGACCCCATCTCTACTAAAAATAGAAAGAAATTATATGGACAGCTAAAAATATATATAGAAAAAATTAGCCGGGCATGGTGGCGCATGCCTGTAGTCCCAGCTACTCGGGAGGCTGAGACAGGAGGATTGCTTGAGTTCAGGAGTTCGAGGTTGCTGTGAGCTAGGCTGACGCCACGGCACTCACTCTAGCCTGGGCAACAGAGTGAGACTCTGTCTCAAAAAAAAAAAAAAAAAAAAAAGAAATTTACCCAAAGGAAGTTTTTTCACAAGTGCACCAAGATATATGCACCAAGATGTTCACTGCCACTCTAGGGTGACTAGCTCCAGGAAGCACATAGGAAGTGGCTGCATTAATTTGGACCAACTCTAGTCATTTTAAAGTGCTTGCTTTGTGCAGTGTAGGCAGCACATGGGAACAGAGCATTATTTGAAGGTTCTTATTGATCACTGAGGGTGGGACGATGCTGCCATGTTAGGGCAGAAATGAAAGCTGCTAAAGGTTCAGAGATACAGGGCTATGAGTCCTAAAGCATCAAAAGGAGCTAGATTGGACCAAAGACTTTTGCTTCTCCCCATAACATTGCTGCAACAAAGAGACGATATACCTTCCTTTTAAAAAAATCTCTGCCTTTTCTTCCATATTTATTTTTTCCCATTTTAAAATGTTGTGGTAAAGTATAATAATATAAAATTTACTTTGTAAACTATTTTTAAGTGTACAGTTCAGTGGTATTGGGTACCTTCAGATTGTGTGCAACCATCACCACTATCCATCACAAAAACCCTTTTCAGCAACCATGTCGGAGCATATATTAGAACTGCATTCCTTTTTAAAGATAAATAATATTCCATTGTATGTATATACTCCTCCAACACCCAATCCCAGGGGATATCTATTTCCAGTTTTGAATTTCTCTTTTCATATTTTTAGCTAAACCTCTTTGCGCATAAGTCATTTTTCTCTTTTTACTACTCCAAATGATTTCCAACTTTTCTTTTAGCTTTTTTTTTTTTTTTTTTTTTTTTGCAGACAAGAAAACCTTTTATTTTAAACCACAAATAGTTAGCAGGTGGCCACAACTATCCATGTTTCAAAACCACATAAAACCTAGATACAAAAGCACCACTGATTATTGCTCTAGAAAAACTGTATGAAAAATTCAAATATGCACAATAAAAACACCACAGTATGCCCAGGACTAAAATTTTAAAGCAAGTGCATGGAATGCTGAATCAATTTTACACACAGCTTCCAATATTAAATCAATATTTATTTTGTTGGAGGATGATGGAAATTTCCAAAAAGCATGACTGTGAGAGGGTAAAATGTCCATCTTTATATATTTTTGTATGCCAACTAGTAGAGTCCTAAAAAATTAGCATTTACAAAATACTTGGTAAAAATAGCTTTTAAAAGTTGTCCCAAGGGATACATAAAATCAACCCCAATTTTTCACGGCAATTCATTCTCCTTTTGTTATCTACAGATTCAGTTTTCTGTGCCTTCCTTTCCAGCTTCCTGCTTTTCCTCCTTTTTCCCTTTAGCACCTCTGTTAAGCTTTGTTCCAGGTTCTTTCTTAGCAGATGTTTTTCTTGGTTTAGGTTCGGGTTTTGGTGGAGCAGGTTTTGCTGATAATCTGGCAGATCGTCTTGTGGGCTCCTGTTTAGTTACTTTGGATCCATCTTTGCCCTCTATTCTCTGGAGACTTTCTCTTTGGCATAGTGACTATGTTGGTGAAGCAAAACGTAAAGCAACAGGCTGGAACTGCTGGCGCCGCCGCTGGATGCTGCCTCTGCCACTGCAGCTGCTCACTTTTTTTAGCTTTTTTTTCTTTTTTTTGAGGCAGAGTCTCACTCTGTTGCCGAGGGCTAGAGTGCCATGGCGTCAACCTAGCTCACAGCAACCTCAAACTCCTGGGCTCAAGCAATCCTCCTGCCTCAGTCTCCCAAGTAGCTGGGACTACAAGCATGCACCACCATGCCCGGCTAATTTTTTCTATATATTTTTAGTTGTCCGCTTAATTTCTTTCTGTTTTTTAGTAGAGACGGGGTCTCGCTCTTGCTCAGGTTGGTCACAAACTCCTGATCTCGAGTGATCCTCCCACCTCGGCCTCCCAGAGTGCTAGGATTACAGGTGAGCCACTGCGCCTGGCCCATATTTTTAATAGGTTGCTTAATTTCAACCAGAGCAAAGAGAGCTAATTAGATGTAGAATGTTAATGGCTATTGTCATTCATTTGTGATAGCCTGATACATACATTTCTAATAAAGGGAAATGCTTATCTTGGATGTAATATCTTCTCACTGGTTTCTTTTAGTACTAAGTCTTCTAGCATGATACTAACCAATGATCCTGAGTTCCAGATGAACCTTAGAATTGCCTGTGGTACTTTCTAAAAATACAGATATCCAGGCCTCACCCACACATAGTAAATTAAATCTCCAAGAGTGGGCCTGAGCTTTTAACTTTTGTTAAAAGTTTTATAAGAGATTCTGGTTCATTAGGCAGAGCTGGGAACCAGTGAACCAAGCTTTGGCAGTTAGGTTTCAGCAATCACCCTAGTCTAAAATCGTTGGCAATGGATTCTGTACTTCTGTTGCTGTTGACTGAGAAAAGACCCTGCACAAGTATGTAAGACTCTGTTTCTCAATAACAACTCTACATAGAGGTGCTAGGACTAGAAGGCAGGAGATTAGTGAGAGAATTACCAGAATTCCTACAATGGTCTAGGAAGAGTTGGTCTAGGAAGAAGTTTAAAGATTGAATAAGAGCAACAACAATGATGACCAATTACATTGAGAAAAACATCTCCTTAAGTAAGATCAAAATGTTTGACAGACTGGTAATTGTTTCCCAGGATACATTTTCTTATTCTTCCTTTCAGTACTAGACCACATTCCCCAACCTTCCTTGCCTTAAACGTGTGTCTTTGTCACTAAGTTCTGGACAGTGTGATGTGAGTGAAGAAATGTGAGCAAATACCCATGCCCTTTTCAGCGGAAGCTGGCTTCCCTCTACTTTACTTTTTCCCATTCCCATGCTCTGGAATGCAGATCTGTGGCTTCAACCAACTGGACCAAGAAAATAACTTAGAACTAGGAAATAGAGGAGTCACAACATTGGTGAACCCCAGGCCCTCAACAATCACATAGAGCAGCGCCACCTTCCCACCAGGGACACACTGTTTTCCCCTGGATTGTTATGTAAGGGAGAAATAAACTTCTATCTGTTCAAACTATTGTATTTGGGAATCACTGTTGCATCAGATTTGTCTGCATCTTAATTACTACAGAAGGCTACAGGACCAATAGTCTCAAATCTTCACTTACTTGTTGAATCCCTTTCGTTATAACTCCTCCAAATTCTGGGATCAGAATTGCAACAAATGAGTTACTGACAGACTTTCAATGTTCATTTGTTTAAAGATGCAATCTATAGTTTAGGCTGGAATAGATATGGCAAAGAAACCCCTAATTGAATCTTCAACACCCTACCAAAGATTAACAAGTGCACATGTGTGCCATTGGAACACAGGCCTGGGACTTTCTCCCTCTCCCCTCCCCAGAGATATCCCCTGGGCCTCCACATGCTCAGTACAGAGAAGGGCAGGAGGCATGAAGTTACAGATATTAGGTAACATTCACTGATGCTTTAGTTGTCATATGCTAAGAAACTCCCTTTATAGACTTTACTCTTCTTCCTGCCATAAACTCCTATTAAAGGCCTTTTCATGTTCAGCCTTTGTTTTTTTTTTTTTGTTTGTTTGCTTGTTTTGTTTGTTTGTTTTTTTTGACATAGTCTCACTCTGTTGCCCGGGCTAGAGTGCCGTGGCATCAACCTAGCTCACAGCAACCTCAAACTCCTGGGCTCAAGGGATCCTTCTGCCTCAGCCTCCCGAGTAGCTGGGACTACAGGCATGTGCCACCATGTCTGGCTAATTTTTTCTAGCTATTTTTAGTTGTCCAGCTAATTTCTTTCTATTTTTAGTAGAGACAAGGTCTTGCTCTTGCTCAGGCTGGTCTCGAACTCCTGAGCTCAAACAATCCGCCCACCTCAGGCTCCCAGAATGCTAGGATTACAGGCGTGAGCCACCGCGCCCGGCCTCATGTCCAGCCTTTGTTGTCATCTTTTATACTACCTCTCAAGTGGGGGGAAAGATCTTTCATTCTCTTATTCTTGTCTTCTGAAATTCCTCCCTTTCATATTCTTTTTTTTTGGAGACAGAGAGTCTCGCTCTTTTTGCCCTGGCTAGGGTGCCATGGTGTCAGCCTAGCTCACAGCAACCTCAAACTCCTGGGCTTAAGCAAGCCTTCTGCCTCAGCCTCCCAAGTAGCTGGGACTACAGCCATGCACCACCATGCCCAGCTAATTTTTAATATATATTTTTAGTTGTCCGTATAATTTCTTTCTATTTTTTAGTAGAGACGGGGTCTTGCTCTTGCTCAGCCTGGTCTCAAACTCCCGACTTCCAGCGATCCTCCCGCCTCGGCCTCCCAGAGTGCTAGGATTACAGGCGTGAGCCACCGTACCCAGCCCACCTTTCCTATTCTTAATGTCTGCTCCTCCTTAGACGCCCTCCGTTCCTAGACCAGTATCCTTAATGGATTTTGCTTCATGGAAACCCCAAAATGTGCTGTTCTTCCCTTTGTTTACCTCTCATCTGGACAATAAGCAAAGTGCATGCTGTGGAGCATGAGTAAAAAATAATAGTTCATCAAAATGTTTATTTCATTGAAAATCCTTTATTATATATTAATTTACTCATTCATTTAAAAATGCATACTGATTATTACTTAAGTGGCAAGCACTAGGCATTGAGGATGGAATCAAAAATGAGAGAATGCCTAAAATATTATGCATTTCAATATGAAAATGCTCAGACACTACTACACTAAAGCATATTATTGAAGTGGTAAGTTGCTTGTACCTACTTATAATATACATATTCTAATAGGAGAAGAAAGGCAACCTTAACAATTGAATATTTTCAAATATTTAATATTTTGAAATAGATCTAAGTAAGCTTATTTTTATATATAATTATAGTGAATGTTCCGTTTCTTGAAATTTACAATCTAGCTGTTGGAAAATATATAAGGTCTCTGAATCTACTTTTATGGGGGAAGGTTTTCCTAAATTCTAAACCTCATTTTGGATCAAGCCTATTTTACTTCTTTTGATAGGACTAGAGGCACTCTCCGGAGGCTCTAAGTTGCTGGAGGTTATCTCCTTTGATCTCTCAAGAAAAGCTTGATACTGTTTACTAGATTTTGTAATCTTCCAACCATGAAAACTGAGGCATAATATTTATTCTCATACTTAATGCAAATTATAGAATTACTGCACCAAGTACAGTAAGAAATTAATTTTTGTTGTTGTTGTTGTTAAGACAGAGTCTCACCCTGTCACCCTGGGTAGAGGGAAGTGTCATCATCGTAGCTCACTGCAACCTCCAACTTCTGGGCTTAAGTGATCCTCTTGTTTCAGCCTCTTGAGTAGCTGGGACTACAGATGCCTGCCACAACACCCAGCTCATTTTTCTATTTTTAGTAGAGACGGTGTCTTGCTCTTGTTCAGGCTGGTCATGAACTCCTGAGCTCAAGCAATCCTTCCGTCTTGGCGTCCCAGAGTGCTAGGATTACTGGCGTGAGCCACTGTGTCCAGCCTGAATCATTGTTTTATTATCTTCATAAAAATATGGTTGTTCACAGGCATCAAGTTTCTAATTTCTTTCTTTTTTTTTTTTTTTTTTTTGAGACAGAGTCTCGCTCTGTTGCCTGGGCTACAGTGCCATGGCGTCAAGCTCACAGCAACCTCAAACTCCTGGGCTTAAGCAATACTTCTTCCTCAGCCTCATGAGTAGCTGGGACTACAGGAATGTGCCACCAGGCCAGGCTAATTTTTTTTTCTATATATATTTTTAGCTGTCAAGATCATTTCTTTTTTTTTTTTTTTTTTTTTTTTGTTGTTGAGACAGAGTCTCACTTTGTTGCCCAGGCTACAGTGAGTGCCATGGCGTCAGCTTAGCTCACAGCAACCTCAGACTCCTCGGCTTAAGCGATCCTACTGCCTCAGCCTCCCAAGTAGCTGGGACTACAGGCATGCGCCACTATGCCCGGCTAATTTTTTTATATAGATTTTTAGTTGTCCATATAATGTCTTTCTATTTTTAGTAGAGACGGGGTCTCGCTCAGGCTGGTCTCGAACTCCTGACCTTGAGCGATCCACCCTCCTTGGCCTCCCAGAGTGCTAGGATTACAGGCGTGAGCCACTGCGCCCGGCCCAAGTTTCTAATTTCTGAGACATGTGAGAAAGATCCATCAGAGGGAGAGGAGGAAAAGAAAGATTTGGATAAAATATATGATCTCATTGTTGACCCTAATTTGTTGTGACCAGGGAAAGTACCTAAGCCTATCCTTGGGCAAACAGTGGGCAGAAAATGAGTCTTTTACTTATGACTCAGGCTTATTGTAACCAACAATGAAAGTGTACACCAAGACACTTAAATGTTCATATTATAGAGAAAATATAGTGTGAGATATTGTGACTGCTGCTTATATTATAATATTTTAATAAGAGTTTCTATTTGCTCTGAACTCATAAGAAATCATAATTCAGCTTTGCACCAAAAAGATGCAGGGGCAATTAAACCTTGACCTAATTCTTGGTACTTTGGTTTGTCATATTCTACAGTTTCCTGGGATCAGATAAAATTATACAGTGAGTAGTTTGGTTGTTTTTTCAAGGGACTAGATTTCCTGATGCCTTTACTTTGAGGAGAAGGAAAAGGACTGGCTTTTCCAAGCTCACACACAGGCTGTTTGCTGTTTGGAAGGTGTGTACGAGAGGAAATGAGGCTGCAAGTAGGACTCATGCATCAGATGGGAACTGTTAAAAGTAAGAATCATTGCCTCTATTCACTTGTTACTTCTCCTCATCTGTACCCCCATTACATGTTATATTTTTACATAGTGAGATAAAGGCAGTTGGTGGAAAAAAACCAAAGACAAAGATACAGAATGTTTTACCAGACAGAATTTCTTAAATTTGTCAAAAAGCACTAATTTTCTCATTTATGCTTCAGTCATTCTCTAACTACTTGCATATGGTTTCTGAAAGTCTTTGAGGCTTTGTTGTCTCAGATTTAACACTTTTGGGGAATAAGGAAAAGAAGTGTGGGTAGGGATAGCCAAGTTGTGGGAGTAGAAATAGAAAGTGCTGCAGAAAGTTCTAAATGATGATGTCTAAGCTTAACTGGTGATGTGATTATTCACAAAGAAATAGGAAATTCACAAACACTAGGAAATTTGCAATCATGCATGTCTAAAGCATCCCTCATGAGCTGACTGTTTGCTTCCATGATGATCTGATATTTCATAGACCAATACACCATGGGGTGTATTAGTTATCTGTTACTGCATAACAAATTACCTCTAAACTTTGTAGCTTAATACTACAAACAGTTATTTCACAGTTTCTGTGAGTCAGGAATTCAGGAACAGCTAAACTGGGTAGTTCTGACTCAAGGTTGCTCAAGAAGCTGCAGTCAGGATGCCATTAGTGCCATTAGTGCTGCAGTTATTGGAAGGCTTTAGTAGAGTTGGAGGGTTTGCTTCCACATGGCTTTGGTTCCTTGATGGTATCACAGGAAGACTCAGTTCCTTTCCACATGGACTTCTCCATGAGTTGCCTGAATGGCTTCACTAAATGGTTTTTGGCTTTTTATGATCAAAAAGTTTAAATACTTAAAGCCATCATGTCTTTAGGACACTGTCTCAGAAAATTCACAAATATGTGGAAACTAAACAACACATTCCTGAACAAGCAATGGGTCAAAGAATGAATTAAGAGGAAAAATGTAAAAATCCTGAGAAAAAGAAAATGGAAACACGACATACTAAAACTATGGGAGGCAGCAAAAGCAGTTCTAAGAGGGAAATTTATAGCAATAAATACCTTTATTAAGAAAAAAAAGAAAGATCCCAAATAACATAATTTTATACATTAGGGAACTAGAAAAAGAAGAACAAACTAAGCCCAAAGTCAGCAGAAGGAGGGAAATAATAAAAGTCAGTGCAGAAATAAATGAAATGGAGACTAGAAATATAATAGAAAAGATCAATGAAATTAGTAGTTGGGTTTTTGGAAAGATAAACTAAATTGACAAACCTTTAGCTGAACTAAGAAAAAAAGAGGAGACTCAAATAAAATTATAAATGAAAGAGGGGGCGTTACAACTGATACTACAGAAATACAGAGATCATAGGAGACTATGAACAATTAAATGCCAACAAATTTTATAACCTAGAAGAAATGGATAAATTCTTAGAAAAATACAACTGCCAAGACTGAATCACAAAGAAACAGAAAATCTGGACAGTTCAATAATGAGTAAGGAGATTGAATCAGTAATAAAAAGTCTCCCATGAAAGAAAAGCCTAGTACGTGATTGCTTCGCTAGTGAATTCTAGCAAATATTTAAAGAATTAACAACAACGTTTCTCAAAGTCTTCCAAAAAAATTGTAGAGTCCAACATTATCCTGATACCAAAGCCGGACAAGGACGCTACAAGAAAAGAAAATTATAAGTCAATATCTCTTATGAACATAGATGCAAAAATCCTCAACAAAATATTAGCAAACCAAATTCAACAGCACATTAGAATGTCATTTTCCGCCCATCCACCTTCTTCGTATCACTGGTGTGTACTCAAGTATTCAAAGCACATAATTCCCGAAAATTTTAACTTACAGTCTAAAGGAGACATTTGTCATTTTTTGAGCTGCTCAGCATCCATCCCTCCTCTGAACTACACCCAGTTTCCTTTCAGGGAATTAATATGTCCCTTTGTGTTTAGAGGTGTTTGTGGCAAGTGTTTTGGAAACCCCTAGAAGCAGATCCTTCCCAGTTTCCTCTGGACTGAGGGAAAAAATTGTGATCTATGATTGGACAATCAGACACTACTCAGGGTCCCTGTCTCTGGAGTGAGTGAATCAAGGATTGGAGGAACTGTTGGAGGAATTCATCATTTCAAGGGCAGCATCAATGGCAGTAGCATTTGTATCAGACTGATCTAATATGAAACAATTACTGTGGTTTTGGTTCCTGCTTTTTTTTTCTTTAGAGAAAGGGTCTTGCTCTGTTGCCTAGGCTGGAGTACATTGGTGCAATCATAGCTCACTGCAGCCTCGAACTCCTGGGCTCGAGTGAGCCTCTAGCCTTGGCCTCCCAAAACGCTAGGATTAGAGGAGTCAGCCACCATGCCTGACCCTGGTTCCTGGTTCTTTATTCTGTGCCATCATAAATCTGGTTCCCTGCCTCCTTCCTTGCTTGAGTCTGCAACTAACTTTCCAATGAATTCCCTTTTGGATGAGAGGCTCAGTATCAGTTTCTGTTGTTTGAGACAAAATATCTGCCCTAATACACAGCCTTATCTTGTGGTCCAGCCAGTTATACTTCGTGCAGATGGAAATAAATAGGTTTGGCATCGTCAATTTTCTTCAGCAAGCAGCAGCACAGAGTTAGTTACTAGCTCTGGTTCCATTATAGTCCTAATCTCATTTGAGAATGTTTGGCTAGAGCAAGACTAGAAGCAATCATGCTCTCTGCTTATTAGGCTAGATTCTTTTTGTCTTTGCTTATTCAGTAAAATTATGCACATTGGGAATTTCCATGAGAGAATGCTGACTGGGTTTAATTTGTTTAGGAAACAAAATAGTGTGTCTATTTTCTTTCTGACTCTTATGAAGTCTGTTTTCTCTAGGATTTAAAATTAAATGTTGCATCATTTCAAAGGACTCTTGCATAAAGAATAAATTGTGATGTAAGTCAAGGTTATGGATAATATTCACCTTAAAAATGAAATCCAGTATTATTGAGGAAGAAGTACCAATGGAAGTTAGACTGTGACTATTAGGATATTTTATTCAGTGAAGCTAAAAATTTTGGTTCTGGCCATGCCTTAGCCTGTTTTGTACCGCTACAACAAAATACTACAGACTGGGTAATTTATAAAGAACAGAAATTCATTTCTCACAGTTCTGGAGTCTGGGAAGTTCAAGATGAAGGTGCCGTCATCTGGTGAGGGTTTTCTTGCCGAGTCCTCACGTTGGCAGAAGAGCAGAACAATCTAGCTGAATGCTGCATGAAGCCTCTTTTATGAGGGACTTAATCTCACTCACAAGGCAGTAGCCCTCACAACCGAATTGCCTTTTAAAGGCCTCACTTCTTAATACTATCACTTTGGGAACATCTGAATTTTGGAGGGGACATATTCAAATCGCAGCAGGCCCTCCCTTCGGGAATCTAGTTGGTTGAGGCCAGTTTCTGAATTTGCTATGCCATATTAGACACCAGGAGAAATCTGTGTAAATAATCTTTGTTTTATTTCTATCGTTCTATTTCTAAAAGGTATTTAGATCAGATTGGCTATTCTGGATAGAAGAGATACATTATGATTGTTTTCATTTTTTAAATTGTACTTTACCATACTCATAAATATATTGTGTATCATATAATCCCAAGATTGATGATAGGACATGGCCCAGATGAAATGGTTCATACATACCCAGGATAGCCCACGAGCAGAATTTCTTCAGCTCATGTATAGAAAGTTGGGTTTTAGAGGGTGTCGTGGAGATTCACAAAAGCTTAATGGGACTCTCATTCACTCAGATAGTATAATTAAAATCTATGTACCTCCAAGTCAAGATAGGTGTCTAGAAGAATGATTTTCCAGTGCCCCTCTCCTTGGTCAGTGAAGGGGAATAGAAGCTCTTGCCCCTAAGCATTCGTTTATACCAACCAAGATAAATCGGAAGTTTATTTCTGATTGTAAAGACAGGGATGAGGAATGGGAGGAGACTAACAGACCGGATGGTGACAAAATGTGCCAAGAACAGTGGACACTCTGTCTACCATCCCCATCATTACTCCTTATCTCATTTTCAGAAAGTTTTAAGCAATAGTAATACAAAGAAGTTAAGAAGTTTGAAAAAAAAAAAGAGATAAATTTTTACTTAAACTGGACAGATAAATTTTTTATCATATGATTCTCCAGCCTTTTTCTGAGATGGTGTATTCTCAGATCCTGCTACTTCTACTGGAAAGGGAGGAAAAAAATTGTGGATAATTGTGACTGTGCCAGACAGTGAGAAATTGTTTATAGTTTTGTGAACACTGGTGTCTAAGCTAAAGAAAACATGTGGGAATTCACACAAATAACATCAGACAATTGAAAAGTACTTTGGGGAGTTTGCTTCCCTAAATATTTTGTCCTGAGATGTCCCCTATCTGGATCTACTCCTTCATGGTCCCATGTGTTGTGTCGTATGGAAAGAACAAGACAAGTGAAATACCTACAAATATAGTGTTGGAAAGATGTATTGTGCACATGTCTCAATGGGATTTGAGTTCTCTTTGTGTGCCAAATTATGTCACAAGAAAGAAAGTTCCAAATTTGGAAACCACACATAACCATACCAGAGCCACTACACTAGAATGAAGCACTTTATTCTTTCTGCTAAACTAGAGAATCACATGAATGTGTCTTTGGGGCACACTTCAGGCAACCATTTCCTGTTCCTCTTGGTGCTGGTCATCTTTTCATTGCAGGCATTTATACACACAACACATTCAAAACATGCTGAATTATGTGACCTGTGTGAAACCACATCTCAGAGAACTATCTGTGAACCCAGCCCATGTTGCCTTTGAGTGGTATTGGGGGGAAAAGAGAGGGAGGTGGATGATTAAAATGAATAGAATCAAAATTTACCAGGATTATATCCTCCCACCCTAACCTCTTAGAGAATACTCTGCTACGATGGTGGAAGAAAGACACCTTTCTGGTGGATGATGTTTATCTGTTAGTCAAGTGAGACTATATCATCTACACCATCAGGAATAAATTCTTGGGTTTCATTTTTCCAGCGACAAGTGATAAGAGCATGTCCTTTCCTGTAAATAGATTCATAGAGACAGCTTGGCATGCTGTCTCCTTCCGTCAAATTACAATACACTCCTTCTATTTTTCGACCGCTTAGCCTACATCTTTTAATTCCATTCTTACATAGCGCTATTGGCTGGCTACAGAGCATTTTCAAGTACTCATATGACACATAGAGGAAGTAATGTTTTATCACACACTGGAACCTATAATGAACATTTCTCATCCTCATTTCATCAGAACAATAATTGTCATCAATTAAAGGTCTTTCAGGTTCAGCGATGAACATCTGTAGGATTTTTTTTTGGGTGGGTGCTCTGGTAGGCCCTGTACCCCTAACTTCCTCCAAATATTCTAAAAATTCTTCACTTATATTACCATACGAAGAGAACTGGAGGGCTCCCCCTTGAAGCTGCAGTGGCTGCTGCAGCAGTAGCAGCAGAAGCAGTAGGTGCCTGATGACCAGAGTCCTCATCCTTCTTCTGTGGAGAACAAAAGTGATGAGATATGTTCTTTTGTGATAGTATGTTAGCTTCTATGTCCTGGGCAGGGTCCATTCCTGTTCCTGTTCTGAGCTGTAAGACTTTAAAATAACTGTAAGTGACAATTCAGAATCTGTTTAAATAACTCTAAAATATTGACTAAAAAATGACCTTACCAGGTGTATATTGGCCCTGAAGACTGTGAATAAGGGAAGGAAAGGTGAAAGAAAGAAGAAGACAGGGAAAGAAAGACAGGAGAGAAAGTGTGTGTGTGGGAGAGAAAGAGCGAAAGAGAGAGGGAGAGAGGGAGAGAGGGATGGAGGAAGGAAGAGAGAGGAAGAGGAGGGAACAGGGAAAAGGAGAGAAGGAAGGACACAAGAATGATGAAAGGAGAGATGAAGGTAGAAGGAAGGAGACAGGAGATCTAGACAGCTGTGGGGAGAGAGGGGGGAGGCAGAGAAGAGGCGCACGTGTTCCTTCCACCTGGAACAAATACATCTTGTCCCTTCATAACTTCCACTGAAAAGAGTCCTAAGTGATGCACCCTCCCCTCCTTAACATCCTTCTTTGCTAAGGAAAATTCTTCAACATACGACTTTCTTTCTCTTCTTGCTCATAGATGCCCTTGGAGGAGAGGTCGAGCGAGGTGTATAGCACCCAAGTAAACAAGGTGCTAAGCTTCTTTTTGTGTCTGTTTTTTCCTTTGCCTCATTGCCTGATACTGCTTAGTGCATTTTGCAACTATGCCTAGTCTTACCTCTTGGCATAGTTCTCCCACTAAGGTACATCACTTAGTTCTGCTTTTCTCATTCATTTGTTTCTTCTCTTAGGTAGACTTCATAGTTTCTGCTATGATCAAATTTTTGTATCCCTTCAACTCTTTCCTTACTGTGTGCCTATCTGCAACTATGGCCACCTCATCATCAGAGACTTCACAGTCATTACATGACTTCTCTGTGTGTCTCCATGTCTCTTCACCTGCAGTAGGCTGCACTAATATGTCCCCAATACTTTAAAAAGCTATGAGCAAGTGTCTTTGCTATGTAAACGTGTAATGCTAAGCAGATGACATACATTAAAAATTATTTTAAAAAGAAAATGAAAATATCAATGTGGTACATATTAATGATATTATGCTGCATGGTAAATTATGATAACTAATTTCTTTTTTTTGAGACAGAGTCTCACTCTCTTGCCTGGGCTAGAGTGCCGTGGCATGAGCCTAGCTCACAGCAACCTCAAACTCCTGGGCTCACGCAATCCTCCTGCCTCAGCCTCCCGAGTAGCTGGGACTACAGGCACGCACCACCATGCCTGGCTAATTTTTTTTCTACTTTTTTTTTTTTTAGTTGTTTGGATAATTTCTTTCTATTTTTAGTAGAGACAGGGTCTTGCTCTTGCTCAGGCTGGTCTCGAACTCCTGAGCTCAAGCAATCCTCCCACCTCAGCCTCCCAGAGTGCTAGGATTACAGGCGTGAGCCACCGTGCCCGGCCGCGATAACTAATTTTTAAAAAACTTTCCTTACAGGCTCCTGAGCAGTAGTAACATGTCTAAGGAATTCAGTGCACAGTCTCCTCTTTAGTAGAATATCTTTCATAGAGAAGTCTTGGGCTTATTTATCATTTCCTATTCTTATTGCAAATCTGACTGTTTCTCATTAATTTTTGAAGGAGCTTTTCTCTTAGAGAAAGGCAAGTACCTTAGGTCTAAGGTCTAAGAAGCCTGGAGAGTAGCCTTCTAGGCCTGTCTTTGCCTCCTGTGGTCTACTTACCGTATTCAGTCCTTGCGTTGTCTGTCCTTCAGAGAACAGATGTTTCAAAAGCTGGGGAGATCCTAATACTGGGGATATTGCCCTTCAGTGAGAGGGCAGAATCCTGGAGTTAGGAAGAGAGAAGAACAAATTTTGTCAGCTCATAAATACTTTGTCGGGGTCAACCTAAAATAAAAATAATGACAACATAGATAACAAAATGAGCAGTCATATGCCATGTACTGTGCTAAGGACTTTGTATACATTACTGTCAGCATCCAAACAACCAGAGAATAAAGGCACTGTTTTGTTGTCATTGTTGCTGTTAGCATGTCCTCCAACCTGAGTGATTCTCTAACAGTTGTAACCCAGAGTCCCTAGTCTATATGTGACGGAGATGGAGGTGGAGAGCTGTCGCTGATTTTAGGTTTGGATTTTAATCTTGTGAGTAGTGAAGTCTAGAGAATTGTAGAGATAAAGAAAGGTGGATGTTGGGGGACACAACAGGAAGTGGAGACAATAGGAAAGTTCAGCGTACGAGTGCAGAGAATAGGACAAAAAAGAAAAAAATTGTCTGACATGGTAATGTGAGAGTGGGCACTCTGGTGTGAAACCATGTTCATAACCGGTTCTTCCCACCCTTGCTTTCACACTCTCCTCAGTGTCCTCCAGGGAGTCTTTTCAGAAGAATGATCTCAGCACACATGCCCATAATGAGAACGGGGAGCCTCTGTAACATCTTCGGCTTGGACAGCACATACATGAATAGCAGGGTTCAGGGTCCTGTGGTCCTGCCCTTTGTCCATACAGCAGCCGGGCTACAGGACTGAGGACACACACAGGGCATGCTTTATATTTATAATAAAATATTTAGAACATATATAATACGTTGCAAATTCAGTGCTGATGAGAGTATAATAAGGTGGCCAATCATGCATTTCTGATCAAAAAGAAATTGTTACAATCCTTTTGAAGGAAAAAGATGGCAGATATTTAAAAAGTTTTAAAAGCCAGATGCTTTTTTACAGAATATTTTAATACCTAGAATTCTAAGCTGAGGAAATAATGAGAGTGCAATAATTTATGTGTTAAGATGGACAGCAAGGTTTATCTAAGAAAGACAAAGATTGAAAATGTATATGTCTAATAATATGGGAAAGATGTAATTGGTTCTGATATGTTAATAGCAATAGCAATAATATACACATCAATAATGGCCATTTTAATAAGAACTAGTATTTATTAAGACAGTAATCTATATTTGTGAAATTATAGAGACTTAGCATGAGCTTTTATTTTTGTGAGGCAGAGTCTCACTCTGTTGCCTGGGCTAGAGTGCCGTGGCATCAGCCTAGCTCACAGCAACCTCAAACTCCTGGGCTTAAGCAATCCTTCTGCCTCAGCCTCCTGAGTAGCTGGGACTACAGGCATGCGCCACCATGCAGGGCTAATTTTGGCTAATTTTTTTCTATATATATTTTTAGCTGTCCAGATAATTTCTTTCTATTTTTAGTAGAGGCAGGGTCTTGCTCTTGCTCAAGCTGGTCTCGAACTCCTGACCTTGAGCGATCCTCCTGCCTCGGCCTCCCAGAGTGCTAGGATTACAGGCATGAGCCACTGCGCCTGGCCTAGAATGGGCTTTTTCCAGAATTTGCAAATGTATTAATCAATGAAATTTTAGAGATATGAAATATTTTGTGCTATAATATCATAGTAGTAGGACTGTCTGACAGTGAGAAATCCCAAACAAATTACCTTAAACATAAGAGGTACTACATAAACTCACAGAAGATGGAAGTCCAAGAGGTATAGCAGGAGCAAAAAATGAAATTCTTCACTAGACTCTTGTTCACTCTCTCCTGCTCTGCTCTCCTTTGTATGCTAACTTCATTCTCGTGTAGAATCTCTCCATGTAATGACAGAGTCAATCATGGTCACTTTTGTAGCCTTGTATGTAGGGTCACAATGGGAGGAAGTGCCTTCCCCTCCCACCTTCACCCAATGTGGAAAATAACTCTTCTGATTGGCTGTGCGTCTGTCACATGAATAAATTCAGGGATGTGGGGTCCTCTGATTGGTCAGCCTGAAATGCATATCCTTCCTTGAAAAGTAAAGGCAAAACTACACAGTTAAAACCTAGCAGAATCCCAATTGGTGACAGAAGGGCTGTTCTCTACTACGCAAAAAGGAATGGAGACCACATATAAAGGTAGCAAAGCACACTGCAAATGAATGGGGGAAAATCAAAACACTGTATCTATAGCATGATCTAGATTAACGGAAATATAGATTACATGGGGGAAAACAGAACAAATAAAAGAAAATCTTAATGAAGTGTTATTTCTGAGTGATATATTTCTGGTTAATTTTTTATTCTTATCTTTAAAGCTGTCAATTTTACAGATTCACACAAACTAACAACAAAATGTCATTGAAGAAATGAAGTTTTGGCCAGGTGCAGTGGCTCACGCCTGTAATCCCAGCACTCTGGGAGGGCGAGGTGGGTGGATCGTTTGAGCTCAGGAGTTCGAGACCAGCCTGAGCAAGAGCAAGACCCTGTCTCTACTAAAAATAGAAAGAAATTATATTGACAACTAAAAATATATACAGAAAAAATTAGCCGGGCATGGTGGCACATGCCTGTAGTACCAGTTACTCGGAAGGCTGAGGCAGGAGGATTGTGTGAGCCCAGGAGTTTGAGGTTGTTGTGAGCTAGGCTGACACCATGGCACTCTAGCCCGGGCAACAGAGTGAGACTCTGTCAACAACAACAACAAAAAAAAAAGACCCAAAGGTATGACAACTTCTTGTGTTATAAAAATAAAGAAGTACTCCCTTTCTTTTCCAGTCTTTCACAGCAATAAAAACAAAATGCCAATACCTTAATTACAAGGCATAAAATGCCAATTTATACATTATCCTACTTAACTGGTTCCCTAATAAATCTTTGTAATGCATAAAAGATATATGTTCCCTTATATAAGGGACTCCTAAAAGATGAGTTACATGGAAGTTATTGTTTAAAGTACATGTTTTTTTTTTTTTTTTTGAGACAGAGTCTCACTCTGTTGCCCAGGCTAGAGTGAGTGCCGTGGCGTCAGCCTAGCTCACAGCAACCTCAAACTCCTGAGCTCAAGCGATCCTCCTGTCTCAGCCTCCCCAGTAGCTGGGACTACAGGCATGCACCACCATGCCCGCTAATTTTTTCTATATATATATTTTTAGCTGTCCATATAATTTCTTTCTATTTTTAGTAGAGGTGGGGTCTCGCTCTTGCTCAGGCTGGTCTCGAACTCCTGAGCTCAAACGATCTGCCCACCTCGGCCTCCCAGAGTGCTAGGATTACAGGCGTGAGCCACCGCGCCCGGCCTAAAGTACATGTTTTTCCCTACTTCTAGTTACCAACCTCGGCCATTCATGCTCTCTGCCCTCTCAGGAACAAAATCCAGCTTAGCGAACTTCTATATCCCACTTGCAGGTAGAAGTGGCCATTTGAGTAAATCCTAACCATGAGATATAATCAGAAATGCTCATTTGTAGGACTTCCAAGAAGACTCTGTAAAAGAAAGGGAGATCCCTTTGGTCCTATGAAGCTTTCTCCTGATATTGGTCTGGAATGTGTGTCTTGACTGAAATTTCAGCTGCAATCTCATCCCAAGAGTGTCCTTGAGAACAGAAACCACACTCTGAGGCTGGCACAGTGGACCCTGTGAGCCCAGGTTCCCGGTGAAAACATGGGTACCTGTGCCAGTCCCTGAGTGCCTTACCTCCAGATTTTTTTTTTACATGAGGAAGAAGATTTTCAGCCTTCTTTAAGCTACTGATACTTTGTTTTCCATTTTATCTGGTAATAAATTGTTGAATCCCATCCAAACAGATATAGACAAAAAGTATTACGCAGGAAACAAGCAATAATTACTACACAGAAAACATCATTGAAAGCAATGATGTTCTCTTCAGGTTTTCTAAGGTCTGTGTTGTAACCCTGGGTATGGGATAAATTTAGCTCCTTATACTGGTCTGCAGTTTTCTTTTTTTGTTACATCCTTTCCTAGCTTTGGTATCAGGGTGATACTGGTTTTGTACAATGAGTTAGAGACAATTTCCTCCTTCTCAGTCTTTTGGAATAGTTTCAGTAGGATTGGCCGTAGTTCTTTGTAAGTCTGGTAGAATTTGGCTGTGATCTATCTTGTCCTGAGATTTTTTTTGTGGGGAATTTTTTTTATGACTGATTCAATCTCGCTACTCATTGTTGGTCTGTCTATTCAGGAGATGTATTTCTTCCTGGTTCAATCTCAGGAGGTTGTATATTTTCACAAATTGATTCATTTCCTCTAGGTTTTCTAGTTTGTGAGTGTATGGTTATTCATAATAGTGACTAATGACCTTTTCATTTCTGTAGTGTCAGTTATAATGTCTCCTTTTTCATTTCTGATTGTGTTTATTTGGCTCTTCTCTCCTCTAGGTCAGTCTATCTAGTGGTTAATCAATTTTGATTATCTTTTCAAAGAATTCATTTTTCATTTAATTGATCCTTTGTATTTTTTCATCCCATTTCATTTAATTCCGCTCTGATCTTTGTTCTTTCTTCTCTTCTGCTAATTTTGAGTTGGGTTTGTTCTTTTTTTTTTTTTGAGACAGAGTCTCACTCTGTTGCCCGGGCTAGAGTGAGTGCCGTGGCGTCAGTATAGCTCACAGCAACCTCAAACTCCTGGGCTTAAGCGATCCTACTGCCTCAGCCTCCCGAGTAGCTGGGACTACAGGCATGCACTACCATGCCCGGCTAATTTTTTGTATATATATATTTTAGTTGTCCATATAATTTCTTTCTATTTTTAGTAGAGACGGGGTCTCACTCTTGCTCAGGCTGGTCTTGAACTCCTGACCTCGAGCGATCCACCCGCCTCGGCCTCCCAGAGTGCTAGGATTACAGGCGTGAGCCACCGTGCCCAGCCTGTTCTTTTTTTTCTTGAGGTACAATGTTAGGTTGTTAATTTGTGATCTTTCTATTTTTTTATGCAGGCATTCCATGCTATAAAATTTCCTGTTGGCACTGCTTTTTCTGTATCCCATAGATTTTGGTATGCTGTGTTTTTATTTTAATTCATCTGAAAAAAATTTTAACTTTTGTCTTTATTTTTTCATTTACCCAGTGATCATTCTGGAGCATGCTTAATTTCCAGGTATTTGTATAGTTTTTGAAGTTCCTCTTTTTATTGATTTCTAGGTTTATTCCACTGTGATCTGAGAAGCTCCTGATATGATTTTGATTTTTTTTAAGTTTGTAAAGACTTGTTTCAGGGCCCAAACTGTGGTCTATCTTGGATAATGTTCCATGTGCTGATAAAAAGAATGTATATTCCAATTTGTTGGGTGGAATGTCTGTAAATGTCTGTTAAATCCAATTGGTCTAAAGCCCAATATTTCCTTGTTGATTTTCTGTCTCAGCATTCTGTTTAGTGCTGTGAATGAGGTGTTGAAGTCCCCCACTATAATTGTGTTGCTATCTTTCTTTTTCTTTAGCTTTAGTAATATTTGTTTTGTGAATCTGGGTGCTCTGATGTTGGATGCACATATATTTAGGATCATTATATCCTCTTGCTGAATTGATACTCTTATAATTGTATAAGGAACTTCTGTGGCTTTTTTTTTTTTACAGTTTTTGATTTAAAGTCTGTTTTATCTGATATAAGTATGGCTACTCCTGCTAACTTTTGGTTTCTGTTTGTGTGGAGTATCTTTTTCTACCCCTTTACTTGTAGTCTATATCTGCCTTTATGGGTAAAGTAAGTTTCTTGTAAGCACCATACAGTTGTATCATGTTTTCTTATCCATTCTGCCAATCTATATCTTTTATTTATTTATTTTATTTATTTTTTTTTTTTTTTGAGACAGAGTCTCACTCTGTTGCCCAGGCTACAGTGAGTGCCATGGCGTCAGCCTAGCTCACAGCAACCTCAAACTCCTGAGCTCAAGCGATCCTCCTGTCTCAGCTTCCCGAGTAGCTGGGACTACAGGCATGCGCCACCATGCCCGGCTAATTTTTTCTATATATATTTTTAGCTGTCCATATAATTTCTTTCTATTTTTAGTAGAGGTGGGGTCTCGCTCTTGCTCAGGCTGGTCTTGAACTCCTGAGCTCAAACGATCCGCCCACCTCGGCCTCCCAGAGTGCTAGGATTACAGGCGTGAGCCACCGCGCCCGGCCCCAATCTATATCTTTTAAATGAAGCATTTAATCCATGTATATTCAAGGTTAATATTGATATTTGAGACTTTGTTCTTACCATATTGTTAATTGACTTCTTACTGTTTTATAAATTCTTTGTTTCCTTCTTTTACCCCATCTTTTTGTCTCTGTGGTTTGCTGAACTTCTGTCATGTTGCCATTTAATTCCTTCATTTTCTTCTTTTATGTGATTGTTTTATTAGACCTTTGAGTTTTATGTTTTTGTATGTTTTCATTTTCATGTTTAAGACACCTTTGAGCATTTCCTGTAGTGCTGGTCTAGTGGGGATGAATCTCTCAGTGTTTGCTTGTCTGGGAAAGACTTTATTTCTCCTTCATTTATAAAGCTTATTCTGGCAGGATAAAAAATTCTTGGATGATAGTTTTTTTTCTTTTGGCTCTTTAAAAAATGCCATCCCATTCTCTTCTGGCCTGTAAAGTTTCCACTGAGAAGTCTGTTATTAGTCTGATGTGGTTTCCTTTATAGATGGCTGGATACTTTTCTCTTGCTAATTTTATTTTATTTTAGATTTGGTATATGTTTCTTATTTGCTTGCAGTCTACCCTGTGGCTTTTCATCTTGGGCTAATGAAAGAGAAATGAATATGAAATCATCACATGCAGGATATGTGACCTATGGAGATTTACTGCTACCTCAGAACAGATGCATATCCCAAGTAGAGATTGTTAGAAAGTTTTCTTAGGAAAAAATCAAGTTTCTGGTAGTTTAAGCTCACTATCCCAGCACCTCTATTTGGAGTATATTCTTTTTTTTTTTTTTTTAAATTTCAGAATATTATGGGAGCATACAAGTTTTGGTTAAACAATTTGTTTTTGTACAGTTTGAGTCAAAGTTATAAGTGTGCTCTCTTGCTAATTTTAAAATTCTCTTTTTCATTTTGACTTTAGTCATTCTGATTATTATATGCCATGGTGAAGTCCTTTTTGCAATATGTTTGCCTCAGGATCCTTGGGCCACCTGTATCTGACTGCCTAATTCTCTTGCTAGTACTGGGAAGTTTTCATTGATTATTTCCTTAAATAGGTTTTCTAAACTTTTTGATGTCTCTCACCCCTTGGGAATACTGATAATTCATAAGTTTGGTTCCTTTATGTAGTTCCAGATGACTTTAAGACTTTGCTCATTCTTTTTTATTCTTTTGTTCTTATTTTTGTCTGACTAGATTATTTCAAAAGACCTGTCTTCATATTCTGATATTCTTTCTTCTGCTTGGTCTAGTCTATCCTTGAAGCTTTTGAATGTGGTTTTATTTCCTTCAATGAATTTTTCAGCTCCAGAATTTCTGTTGTTGTTGCTTTTTTTTTAAGATATCTATCTCCTTGACAAATTTCTCATCATATCCTGAATTGATTTTCTGATTTCTTTATATTGGTTTTCAGATTTCTCTTGTATTTCATTGAACTTCTTTAGAATCAGTATTTAGAATTTTTTCTTTTTTTTACTGAAGAAGAAATTATCTTTTTTTAATGGTGGTAAATATATGTAATATAAAGTTTGCCATTTTAGCCATGTTTAAGTGTACAATTCAGGAGCATTAAGAACATTCACAGGGTCATGCAGGCATCACCACTATGCACCTCTAGTACCTTTTTGTGATGAAAAACTGAAGCTCTGTACCCATTAAAAATAACTCCCCATTCCACTCTCCCCCTAGCCCCTGGCAACAACCATTCTACTTCTTATCTTTGTGAATTTGACTAAACTAGGTACCTCATATAAGTAACCTCATACAATATTTTTCCTTTGAGAACTGGCTTATTTCACTTAGCATAATGTGCTCATGATGGAAAAACATGCACCACATGTACTCGCTATCAAATTGGTACTAACCGATCAACACTAAGGTGCTCACACAGTAGTAATACTCCCTGGGTGCTGGTCTGGTGGAGGAGTGGAGGGAGTGGGGAGGGTAAACTCACAGCTAATGGAAACGGGGCACACTGTATGGGGGAAGGATACGCTTGTAGCCCTGGGTTGGAGGAGTCATATGCAATTCATGTAACAAAAATGTTTGTACCCTCATAATATTCTGAATTAAAAAAAAAATGAAATACTTAGCAATAGATTTAACCAAGGTGGTGCAAGACTTGTACACTAAAAACTATTATACGAACATTGCTACAAGAGATTAAAGAATTAAATAAGCAGAAAAACATTATTATTCATGAACTGAAAGACTTAATATTGTTAAGATGGTAATATTTCCCAAATTGATCTAAAGGTTCAATGCAATCCTTATCAAAATCCCAATGACAGGTTTTTGATGTAGATGGAAAAGTCAATACTAAAATTCACATGGAATATTTAGAATTCTTTATCTGGCATTATGATGAATTCTTTTTGATTGGGATTCATTGCTGGACATTTGATTGGGATTCATTGTGGTCCTTTTGTTGTATCATATTTCCTTGTTTTTTCATGTTTTCCGTGTCCTTCCATTGATACCTGTGCATCTGATGTAGCAGTCAATTGTTATGAGTTTTTGAAATTACTTTAAAAGAGAATTTTTTCCTGAAGATGTATATATGTTTTTGGTTGAGTAGGACACCTTGGCTTTGATTTTGGGTGCCTGCACTAGTGTGATCTTTGTATGATTTCTTAGGCAGTACACGGGGTCATTGGCATCTGTGATTTCCTTAGTGGCTTAGGAAATTGTTATTAGTTGAGGCTGTGGTGAAGTTTTGCTGGGGACTTAAATGCCAGCTGAGCCAGTCTTTGGGCCCCAGTGGTGGAAGCAGTGGGCTTAGTATACCTGATTTTGGGCCCCAGAGCAACTTATGCTGGCAGGGGTATTGGTGTGTCTTGGAGGGCCAATTATCAGGTCTTCAGGTGGATTTCTCAGAATTTAGTAACTGGAGCAGAGGGCCACATATGTTGGTGGGTTCTCAGGCCCCTGGGCAGTTGGAGTGATGTGGGAGGTGGCAGTAGCAGTGCTGGAGCCATCCACTGGGACCCAAATGGTCTGTGTTGGTGTTACTGATAGCTGCAATGGAGTGGGCAGGATAGTCTCCAGTCCCACAGCTGCCAGGAACAGGGTGGTGGGTATTTTCCTAAGTGTGCTCAGGAGAGCTTGGTCTCCCCTGTCCCTTCCTGACTGGATGGCACTGCAGCCTTGTCACCTTGAACTCAACCTGAGGGCAGGGTGCAGCCCAGTGTTAAAATCTCAAAATGTCACCAGCTGTGGGCTTGAAATGAAAGATGGCAAGCCCAGAGCAGGGCAGTGGGGACCTTCTCAGGGGTGCATGAGAATACCTGGGCTCCTCTTTCCCTCCTCCGAGATGCACAATGGCTGCAGGCATGCCCGCAGTTCTCTGGTGTCTAGGCTTTCAGAATGGTGCCTGGCTCATGCTACACTAGTCTGAGACGCCTGTGGGATTCCACATGGGTTTTCTTTTTGGAGCAGTGTCTTTGTGCAGTCTCTAACAACTCCCTGTGTTAGTCCCAAGACCTACATGGGTCAGGGGATTCTCTTGTAGGCAAGATCATAAAAGCTCATCTCAGAGGGTGGAGCCCTGGGGGCTTCTCTCTTACTGTTTCTCCACATGCAGCAGCTTCTCTTGGCTCTTTGCCAGTCTTCAGCCAGCCAAGTTGCCCTGAACCCTCTCCTTACTCACTTTTGGTCCTCCCCATTGCTTCTCTGGTGAATCCTAGCATTCTCTCTTATATATACTAAGCTTTTCCATATATATATATATACTTGAGACAAAGTTTAATTTATAAATTAGGCACATAAAAAGATTAACAATAATAAAATACAGCAATTATAACAATATACTTTTATAAAAGGTATTTAAAACTTATGAATTATTTCTGGAACATTTTCACATCATAATTGATTACAGGTCACTGAAACTACGGAAAGCAAGCAAAACCAGGGATAAGGGAGGATGACTACTGTGTATTTCTCTTTTCTTTCTTTCTTTTTCTTTTTTTCTTTCTTTCTTTCTTTTTTTTTTTTTTTTGATTCGGAGTCTCACTCTGTTGCCCGGGCTAGAGTGAGTGCCGCGGCGTCAGCCTAGCTCACAGCAACTTCAAACTCCTGGGCTCAAGCAATCCTTGTGCCTCAGCCTTCCAAGTGGCTGGGACTACAGGCATGTGCCACCATGCCCGGCTAATGTTTTCTATATATTTTTAGTTGACCATATAATTTCTTTCTGTTTTTAGTAGAGACGGGGTCTCGCTCTTGCTCGGGCTGGTCTCGAACTCCTGACCTTGAGTGATCCTCCCACCTCAGCCTCCCAGAGTGCTAGGATTACAGGCGTGAGCCACTGCACCCAGCCTCTTTTCTTTTCTTTCTTTCCTTCTTTTTCTCTCTTCCCTCCCTCTTTCTTTCTTTCTTTTCCCTCCCTTCCCCCTTCCTTCCTTCCTTCCTTCCTTCCTTCCTTCCTTTGTTTGACAGAGTCTCATTCTGTTGCCCCAAGTAGAGAGCAGTGGCCTCATTATAGCTCACTGTAACCTCCAACTTCTCAGCTTAAGCGATCCTCCTGCCTGAGCCTCCCAGGTAGCTGGGACTGCAGGTGCCCACCACAACACCTGGCTAATTTTTTAATTTTTAGTAGAGATGGGGTCTTGCTCTTGCTCAGGCTGGTCTCGAACTCTTGAGCTCAAGCAATCCTTTCTCCTCAGCTTCCCAGAGTGCTAGGATTACAGGCATGAGCCACCACGCCAGGTCCCATATATGAACCTTTTCTAGGTTCAAATGCCTATTCAACTACTCTAGGCCTACATTAACATGGCTTTCAACTTTTATAATTTATGGGCAGGTGAGTGTCTGACATGAGGAATAAAAGTTTTAATGTATGAACAAATTTTTGAATGGTGGGACAAAATTTTACGTCAGTATAATTTGCCACACATTGGTTGATACTCGTAGGCATCATCATACTGCACAATCATCAGGCACAAAAGGAAGCAGTTCATAGAAAATGATTATATTAAGTATGATATTTTGTAAAGACAGCTGAGCACTTCTGGAGTTTCCTAGAGGAAGACAAGGGGAACTTAGCAGAATAGGGAGCTGCTCAGCGGCATCCTCTGAAAGGACTTCATGTGAACCTAGTGGGGAGTCCAGCAGTTAGTGCTGCTCTTTTCCTTTCCCACCTGGGTAACTCAGACCCACATGTTCCACAGGCCCTGTATTAACACGTGGACTACTCCCACAGGGGCTGAAACCAGGACATACTTAATGTCAGCCTTTGAGTGAGAGTCTTACAATTGGCCTGGCTCCAGAAATCTGTCCAAATTGTCACTCTACAACTGGACAGTGAATGTGAATGCCAGACACATAGAGAAGAACACATAAAGTTGAATGGTGCAAAGCTTAAAAAGAAAAGAAAATAGAGGAGTCACAGCAGGACACAAAAGGGAGATGTGTATTGAGGGCACACTCTAGTCAAGAGGAGAGAATATGGGCCTGGCGTGGTGACTCATGCCTATAATCCTAGCACTCTGGGAGGCCGAGGCGGGAGGATCATTCAAGGTCAGGAGTTTGAGACCAGCCTGAGCAACAGTGGGACCCCCGTCTCTAGTAAAAATAGAAAGAAATTATCTGGCCAACTAAAAATATATAGAGAAAAAATTAGCCGGGCATGGTGGCGCATGCCTGTAGTCCCAGCTACTCGGGAGGCTGAGGCAGGAGGATCGCTTAAGCCCAGGGGTTTGAGGTTGCTGTGAGCTAGGCTGATGCCACGGCACTCTAGCCTGGGCAACAGAGTGAGACTCTGTCTCGGAAAAAAAAAAAAAGAAGTCAAGAGGAGAGAATATGAAAGTTCAATGAGGAAGGGATAGAAATGGGTCAAAGGGCAAAGGTTAAGGGAGGGGATGTGAGGGCCATCACACTCTGTGTGGGCATGTTCAACATCCATCCTCCCAACCCTGCCCTCTACCCGCATATTCCACCTCTAACCAGCCCTACCTTCTGTACCCAGGAGAGCTCTCAGGAGGGGAATTTAATATGAAAGGTCAGAAAAGCTCAGCGCATATTCCGTTACAGGAGAACATGGAGTCCCTGGAACCGCCTGAGCTGGGGAGAGCAAGGCGAGAACAGGCACAGCAGCATGTCCCAGAGCTCTCACGTGCTCAGGGCTCTTATGGCCCTGTCCTTTGACCCTAGGCAAGATAAGTCCCAGAGCCTACTGAGGCCTCCAATGAGGACCCGACCTCAAAGACCACCAGGGCCAGAACTCTTACCTAAATGATGTCTAAGAGAAAGGGGTAGTGTCAACAGGGAGATAAAGCAGACAACTGTGCAGAGGACCTGGAAACCAGAATGAGGCTTAGCTCACCTTGCTTTCCAGAAAGACAGCACATGTGCCAATTTGCTTTCCCAGGAGGAGTGCATGAGAATGTCTCAGTCCTGTACCTATGCCAGCACTATGTCATATATTTAATATTATTTCTACTGATTGGGTAGGTAAAATACGATGGCACATTGGTTTTATTTATATTACATTCAGTAGAAAGGAAAAAATTTTCAAGTCTTTAACAACCATTTATTTATTTATTTATTTTTTATTTATTTATTTATTTTTTTTTGAGACAGAGTGTCGCTTTGTTGCCCTGGCTAGAATGAGTGCCGTGGCGTCAGCCTAGCTCACAGCAACCTCAAACTCCTGGGCTTAAGCGATCCTACTGCCTCAGCCTCCCGAGTAGCTGGGATTACAGACATGCGCCACCATGCCCGGCTAATTTTTTCTATATAGATTTTTAGTTGGCCATATAATTTCTTTCTATTTTTGGTAGAGACGGGGTCTCGCTCTTGCTCAGGCTGGTCTTGAACTCCTGACCTCAAGCGATCCACCCGCCTCGGCCTCCCAGAGTGCTAGGATTACAGGCATGAGCCACCGCGCCCGGCCTTTAACAACCATTTATATCTTCTTTGGTTAATTTTTTGTTTGTGCCTCTTGTTTATTTTTCTGTAGGGTACGTTCATTTTTTTCTGATTACACTGATAGACCTCTTTTGATATTAAATATATCAACTCTTTATAGATTGGGAAAAAATTTTAATTGTGTACTTTAATTGTGTACAGAGCACAGTGCTCTGATTTAGTCAAAATTAATATAATAATAACAATAGCTACCATTTAATCCTCAAAACAATCCTGTGGGGTCAAGTTTATTCAGCAGCATTCCACTATTATCTTTCTGTATGGTTATGAGCAAGTTTGCTTTTTTCTTGTCAAATAAAAATGAGTGGTTAGGATGGGCACAGTGGCTCACTCCTGCAATCCTAGCACTCTGGGAGGCTGAGGCAGGAGGATCACTTGAGGTCAAGAGTTCAAGACCAGCCTGAGCAAGAGTGAGTCCCTTGTCTCTACTAAAAATACAGACAGTGCCAGTAGTCCCAGCTACTCGGGAGGCTGAGGCAGGAGGATCACTTGAGCCCAAGAGTTTAAGGTTGCTGTGAGCTAGGCTGACGCCACAGCACTCTACTCAGGGCAACAGGGTGAGACTCTGTCTCAAAAATAAAATAAAATAAAATAAAATAAAATAAGTGAGTGGCTAAAAGTATGGCCTATGGAATTAGACTGTCCTTGCTTCCTACTGGAAGACGAGCACTCCACGTCCTGCACTTTTTCCATGTGTGATCTTGTATGTTGCCTAACATCTTTGTATTTCTGTTTCTTTATCACTAAAGCAGGAATAATAATATCTACTTCATGGGGGGGGGGTTGAGAACAAAAAGAGAATATGTATATCTTAGGCTAGTTCCTGGCACATCATAAAATCTCAATTTTTGTTATTGCTATTGTTGCTATTACCGATAAATAGCCTTGTGATGATTGTTGTATATGATTTTGAAAAAATTTAGCATACTTCGCAAACGTGAAGGATTAAGGACTTAAAACAGGCATTTTATCCCAAACCTGCCAGTTATCTGGAGGAAAAAGGATGCATTTCACATGTGTGATGCCTCTTTCAACTTGTCAGCCACTGTTTTGGAAACATGAGCGCCTTTCAGTGCCTTGTGTTTGTTCATAGATGTATCCTATGGCTTGGAACTTTCAGGCTAAAGAGACTGCCTTGCTAGTTCTGGGAGACTGTGGCAAGTAGAGGCTCCTTGAGTTAAACTGAATTATTTTGCCTCGGTGCTGTCTTCAAAAGCTCTGAATGCACAGGCAGCAACATTTTTTCCCTCATTAGGACTAGAATGGTCTATGACTGAAAGAAAGATTTTATTTCATTTAATGTAGTGGTGTTCAAACTTTGGAGCACATCAGCAAACCTAACACACTTGTAAAAGACCCCTCTGCTATAGTCCTATCTCTGGTCTGTAGAACCCAAACTTCTGGGATTAGGGTTCAGGGATTTGTATTTAATAACAGCTCCTGAAGTTATTATATTTGTTAGGGTAAGGCTAAGCTCATGGGATACAATTTCAGAGTATAGTAGGTTAAAAAATATAAATATTTCTTTTTCTTCCATGTAACAGTCTCAAAGCGAGCAGTCCAGGTTAGCAAAATAACTGCTTAACAGTTATTCGGGGATGTGGCTCCCTTCCATTTTGCTGTTCCCAGGCCATTCTTGGGACATGATCATCATTTCACCATTTTCATGATTAAAGTTGGGGAACACTCATGTCCACTTTGGGGATCTAGCTGTTGAGAAGAAAAAAAAAGCACAGAGGAGTCCAGTCCAATGTCATAAGACCTGAACTTGGATGTGGCACCTGTCACCCTGATCAGAGAGCCCAGGAAAGGAAGTCTGGCTGGGCACTCTGTACCTCACTTAACTTCTGTCCCTTTGAGAGCACGGAGGGTTTATTTGGGTGAACAGCCTGAAGACTTTGCCACAGGGATCCTGACGCATACCTAAGTCTGAGAACGCAGATCTAATCCAACTGTTTCCTTGTGTAGATGAGGAAACTGAATCCCAGTGAGGACAAATGACTTTTGGAGAGCATGGGGAGGCCTGCTTCACAGAATATATGAGAATTTATCTGTGATGTTACAATGGATCTCTTTCTTTCAGGATCATTTTGGGCACTTGAAGCCAGGGATTTGCTTTCACTTTAGGATTGCTGCTTAAAAGAAATTTAGTACCCATTATGTTGGGAAAATAGAGGGAATGGTTAGACACAAGAGGAGTACTTCTCTTACGCTAAATAACCCCTCTCAACATCTCTTTCACAAACCTATGATTCCATTCTCAACTTCCTTTCCCTACCTGACTCTCCCTTCCATGGCCCTTTTACAATTGGATTTGTCCCCTTTGTCACTTCATTTCATGCCCTCAAATTTTTCCTTTCAGGTACAGGGATATAACATACATCTACCTCTCACTTATTTTTCTAACAATTGTAAAAGACATTTGTTGCACCATTGCTAGTCAGATGAGTTTGTGTGATCGAGTGGGCTGAGATAACAGAATGAGAAAGGAGAAAGGAAGCATTGAGATAAGCCTACCCCAGGAGTGAAGACAAGTTGCAGCAAATTCTGTGGATGCTGAAGAGGGTAGCCCCAAAATGACAGAGACACTTGCTGGAGACAGGTTAGGTAAGATGAGAATGGAGCGTTGGGGGCCTTGAAAGTCAGCCTGAGAAAAAAGGAGCCCTCTATGGTTTGGGAGCAGAAAAGAGACATTATAAAAACTTAGTATTTTAACATGTGAAATCCCCTGCCCAACGTCCTTATGAGGGACCTTAGGATGCACATGATGTCAAAGAGGTGACAGCCTTCAAGGGTGAGAAGTGCTAGCTCTGAGGGGCACTAACAGTTCGTGGCACCTCCACATTTGGCATCCTTTAGACCTCCTAGTATGGATCCTGGATGCCATAGACCCTGGGAAATCAGGGCTCCAAAGGGCTGGGACCCAGAGCTCCTGCTTCTTTCAGAGAAGTGGAAAGTTTTGGTCTTAACTAAGCCTCTTCAAAGGGCACTCCTGGTCTAGAAAGAGGTATCTATTCTGAGTATTTTCTCCTCTCTTTTGGTGAGCGAGAAAATCAGTACTTAATTCCAAACTAGGCAGGGTTTGCTTCTTCTTACACATTATAAAAAATCTCTCCGAGCACTTAAATAGTTATTGTCTCTGGGGCTGACATGCCCCTCAACCAGAACCGGAAATCCTACTATAGGAAAGAAGTTGCTCAAATCTGAACTAAATTTGAACCCAGAGGAGACTGCTTAAACCATTCTACTGTGGATGGAACCCACCCTTCCATTTGGTGAGTGGGTGGTAGCATCAGAGTTGCCACATGAAACTATCCCTGGGGTAGAACTTGAGCACATCCCCTTCCTGGGTCCTGGGTTTTCCTCCTACAGAGATGAGACCTTTGGGACCCAGGTATTTTCCTCCATCAATCACTCTCTCCTCTGGCTGCCAAGTGAAAATCGAGTGCTAATTACATACTTGTTGGCAAAATCCACAGTGATTATTTATTTAAGCTGCCAGCACACTGACAAGGAAAACCCAGCTAAAAGGTACTAAAATGTTCCTGTAATGCTGCATATTGGTTGATTGTCCGAGTTTTGCAGTTCCAATATAATGAGAATCTTGCACCAAATATGATCAATGCTGGGGAAACTAACACATACAGAGTTTATGTACAATAAGAAAAATGTTCCTGTGACACACATTCATTTACATGCATTTATTTAAAATTAGAACATTAAGAAAGAGTGGCTTCAGGAGGGAAGGAAGATGAATAGAGGGAACAGATCATGTAGGCACAAATCAATAAACAAGATGACTGCTCATACTTTATGCAGAATGTTGAACCATGAAGACTTCCAAATAAATAATTGATAGTGGAAAAGTTGACTAAAATATCAGAAAAACATTCATGCTGAAAACCAATCCTGCCTGGTACTTGGCATAGACTTCTTATTCTTATCTTTCTGCCTTATCTATTTCTCCATGGCTTGCCATTCCTCTCCATAGCCCCAGGGTATCAAGACTTTGCTTGAGAAAAAAGTTGCAATAAGAGCTGTATTTCTTATCTTACCATCAACCTGTAAGATGGGGATGAGGGTGGAGGAATGGAGACTGCATAAGGCTGGAGCTGTGGACACTGAGAACACCTGCTAAGCCAAAAGATCTTTTTCCTCTGGCAACTGCTAAAGGACAGGCAGACTCCTTGTGTGGGTGAGTGCTCATGCGTGTGTGCACACATCAATGTGCACACTTCTTTGAAGGGAAGCAATGATACTAGTATTTCTCTCACTCATTTATTATTTTTCTGAATGCCTCACTGGCAGTACAATTAACTCTTAATTATTCATACTGGTTTGGGGCCTTCTCTCCTTAATTTTGCCCAGTTAAGTGGACTCAGCCTCTTGGCTTTATAGTACAGCTAGGGTGGAATTCAATTTGGCTCAGAAGAAAAGTGTGTGTGTGTGAGAGAGAGAGAGAGAGAGAGAGAGAGAAAGAGAGAGAGAGAGAATCTGTACTCCAGGATCAGTTATAAATTTTAATTGAATTATTCACAATTTTGGATTTTTCAGTCTTTCAGTTAGTAAATAAGCAAGAATTTACTATAGTGCTAAAGGGTAGATCTGAATAATGGAAGGAAAGGAAAAAAATGAACATGAATATGTCCTTCTTTAGTTAGACCCCAGTCTCAAAGCTCTGTAGGATTTACAACTTAGAGCCACTAACCAACCAGCTCATTAGAGAATGACCTGTCAGCACTGTCAACATTTTCTTTAATGAAGTAACACCGTGGTATTGGCATCTGGGGAGTTGTTTGTCTGTGGTGAGCTGGCACATAGTATTCTCCAGTTCTGGACTCTCACAGCAGCATATGCCACGATTGTGTCCAAACTTGCAGCTTGGGGCCTTGTGGACCCCATGGATCACTTCCAAAGAGCCATGGATGAAGTTACTGCTCAACTTGCATGACCCATTAACTTCTGAAACTTTTCTCCAAACTGTCATGTCATTGCAACACTCCTTGCCATCACCTGAACTGTTTCCCTTGGGGACACTATAATGTAATCTTCTGAATGTCAATGATGGGAAAGATATAATATCCTTGGATGTGCTGAGGCTGGTATTTTTATCTAACAGGGTGAAGTTCATTAATACCTCAATGATCTGTTTTTCTTGGTCACTTTTTGCCATGTCATGTTGCATCTCTTCCTCTGTAATTCTTCTTTAATTATCTCCATTACGCTTTCTGAAACTCCTGCAAGCACCAACCCCAGGCTGAGTAGCAGAAGAGAGAAGGTTTCCATCTCAGATCTGGTGTAATCCCTTCTGCAGTAGAGATAAAAATAGGGAGCGGGGAGAAGGGAACAGGTAAATTCGCACCTAACAGGTACAGTGCATACTAGGTGGGAATAACTTTGACTCAAATGATACAAATGCAATTTATGTGTATATCTACCAAAACGTTTGTATCCCCATAATATTGTGAAATAAAAAAGTAAATAAATAAAATTTAAAAAAAGAAAAGATTATAAATGAGAACATTAAGATTGGTCTCTTTTCTTTTCTTTTTTTTTTGGGGGGGACAGAGTGTCACTTTGTTGCCCTGGCTAGAGTGAGTGCCGTGGCATCAGCCTAGCTCACAGCAACCTCAAACTCCTGGGCTTAAGCAAGCCTTCTGCCTCAGCCTCCCAAGTAGCTGGGACTACAGCCATGCACCACCATGCCCAGCTAATTTTTAATATATATTTTTAGTTGTCCGTATAATTTCTTTCTATTTTTTAGTAGAGACGGGGTCTTGCTCTTGCTCAGCCTGGTCTCAAACTCCCGACTTCCAGCGATCCTCCCGCCTCGGCCTCCCAGAGGCCTAGGATTACAGGCATGAGCCACCGTGCCCGGCCCACCTTTCTTATTCTTAATGTCTGCTCCTCCTTAGACGCCCTCCGTTCCTAGACCAGTATCCTTAATGGATTTTGCTTCATGGAAACCCCAAAATGTGCTGTTCTTCCCTTTGTTTACCTCTCATCTGGACAATAAGCAAAGTGCATGCTGTGGAGCATGAGTAAAAAATAATAGTTCATCAAAATGTTTATTTCATTGAAAATCCTTTATTATATATTAATTTACTTATTCACTTAAAAATGCATACTGATTATTACTTAAGTGGCAAGCACTAGGCATTGAGGATGGAATCAAAAATGAGAGAATGCCTAAAATATTATGCATTTCAATATGAAAATGCTCAGACACTACTACACTAAAGCATATTATTGAAGTGGTAAGTTGCTTGTACCTACTTATAATATACATATTCTAATAGGAGAAGAAAGGCAACCTTAACAATTGAATATTTTCAAATATTTAATATTTTGAAATAGATCTAAGTAAGCTTATTTTTATATATAATTATAGTGAATGTTCCGTTTCTTGAAATTTACAATCTAGCTGTTGGAAAATATATAAAGTCTCTGAATCTACTTTTATGGGGGAAGGTTTTCCTAAATTCTAAACCTCATTTTGGATCAAGCCTATTTTACTTCTTTTGATAGGACTAGAGGCACTCTCCAGAGGCTCTAAGTTGCTGGAGGTTATCTCCTTTGATCTCTCAAGAAAAGCTTGATACTGTTTACTAGATTTTGTAATCTTCCAACCATGAAAACTGAGGCATAATATTTATTCTCATACTTAATGCAAATTATAGAATTACTGCACCAAGTACAGTAAGAAATTAATTTTTGTTGTTGTTGTTGTTAAGACAGAGTCTCACCCTGTCACCCTGGGTAGAGGGAAGTGTCATCATCGTAGCTCACTGCAACCTCCAACTTCTGGGCTTAAGTGATCCTCTTGTTTCAGCCTTTTGAGTAGCTGGGACTACAGATGCCTGCCACAACACCCAGCTCATTTTTCTATTTTTAGGAGAGACGGTGTCTTGCTCTTGTTCAGGCTGGTCTTGAACTCCTGAGCTCAAGCAATCCTTCCATCTTGGCATCCCAAAGTGCTAGGATTACCGGCGTGAGCCACTGTGTCCAGCCTGAATCATTGTTTTATTATCTTCATAAAAATATGGTTGTTCACAGGCATCAAGTTTCTAATTTCTTTCTTTCTTTCTTTCTTTTTTTTTTTTTGAGACAGAGTCTCGCTCTGTTGCCTGGGCTACAGTGCCATGGCGTCAAGCTCACAGCAACCTCAAACTCCTGGGCTTAAGCAATACTTCTGCCTCAGCCTCATGAGTAGCTGGGACTACAGTCATGTGCCACCATGCCGGGCTAATTTTTTTTTCTATATATATTTTTAGCTGTCCAGATCATTTCTTTCTATTTTTAGTGGAGATGGGGTCTCGCTTTTGCTCAGGCTGGTCTTGAACTGCTAAGCTCAAACGATCCACCCATAGTTAAGAAACACACAGTTAAGAAAATTCAGCCTTTTTGCTATGTATCATTCATATATTAACTCATAATGCAAATCTATGAATTTATAGGGAGAATCAGAACTGCCATAAAGACAAACTTTCATGCCTTGGTTATTTTTTTTTTCTTTTTCTTTTCTTTTTCTTTTTTTTTTTTTTAGTTGTCTGGCTAATTTCTTTCTCTTTTTAGTAGAGACGAGGTCTCTCTCTTGCTCAGGCTGGTTTGAACTTCTGACCTTGAGCTATCCTCCCGCCTTGGCCTCCCAGAGTACTAGGATTACAGGTGGGAGCCACTGCGCCCGGCCCAAGTTTCTAATTTCTGAGACATGTGAGAAAGATCCATCAGAGGGAGAGGAGGAAAAGAAAGATTTGGATAAAATACATGATCTCATTGTTGACCCTAATTTGTTGTGTGACCAGGGAAAGTACCTAAGCCTATCTTTGGGCAAACAGTGGGCAGAAAATGAGTCTTTTACTTATAACTCAGGCTTATTGTAACCAACAATGAAAGTGTACACGAAGACACTTAAATGTTCATATTATAGAGAAAATATAGTGTGAGATATTGTGACTGCTGCTTATAATATTTTAATAAGAGTTTCTATTTGCTCTGAACTCATAAGAAATCATAATTCAGCTTTGCATCAAAAAGATGCAGGGGCAATTAAACCCTGACCTAATTCTTGGTACTTTGGTTTGTCATATTCTACAGTTTCCTGGGATCAGATAAAATTATAAAGAGACTAGTTTGGTTGTTTTTTCAAGGGACTAGATTTCCTGATGCCTTTACTTTGAGGAGAAGGAAAAGGACTGGCTTTTCCAAGCTCACACACAGGCTGTTTGTTGTTTGGAAGGTGTGTACGAGAGGAAATGAGGCTGCAAGTAAGACTCATGCATCAGATGGGAACTGTTAAAAGTAAGAATCATTGCCTCTATTCACTTGTTACTTCTCCTCATCTGTACCCTCATTACATATTATATTTTTACATGGTGAGATAAAGGCAGTTGGTGGAAAAAAAACCAAAGACAAAGATACAGAATGTTTTACCAGACAGAATTTCTTAAATTTGTCATAAAGCACTAATTTTCTCATTTATGCTTCAGTCATTCTCTAACTACTTGCATACGGTTTCTGAAAGTCTCTGAGGCTTTGTTGTCTCAGATTTAACACTTTTGGGGAATAAGGAAAAGAAGTGTGGGTAGGGATAGCCAAGTTGTGGGAGTAGAAATAGAAAGTGCTGCAGAAAGTTCTAAATGATGATGTCTAAGCTTAACTGGTGATGTGATTATTCACAAAGAAATAGGAAATTCACAAACACTAGGAAATTTGCAATCATGCATGTCTAAAGCATCCCTCATGAGCTGACTGTTTGCTTCCATGATGATCTGATATTTCATAGACCAATACACCATGGGGTGTATTAGTTATCTGTTACTGCATAACAAATTACCTCTAAACTTTGTAGCTTAATACTACAAACAGTTATTTCACAGTTTCTGTGAGTCAGGAATTCAGGAACAGCTAAACTGGGTAGTTCTGACTCAAGGTTGCTCAAGAAGCTGCAGTCAGGATGCCATTAGTGCCATTAGTGCTGCAGTTATTGGAAGGCTTTAGTAGAGTTGGAGGGTTTGCTTCCACATGGCTTTGGTTCCTTGATGGTATCACAGGAAGACTCAGTTCCTTTCCACATGGACTTCTCCATGAGTTGCCTGAATGGCTTCACTAAATGGTTTTTGGCTTTTTATGATCAAAAAGTTTAAATACTTAAAGCCATCATGTCTTTAGGACACTGTCTCAGAAAATTCACAAATATGTGGAAACTAAACAACACATTCCTGAACAAGCAATGGGTCAAAGAATGAATTAAGAGGAAAAATGTAAAAATCCTGAGAAAAAGAAAATGGAAACATGACATACTAAAACTATGGGAGGCAGCAAAAGCAGTTCTAAGAGGGAAATTTATAGCAATAAATACCTTTATTAAGAAAAAAAAGAAAGATCCCAAATAACATAATTTTATACATTAGGGAACTAGAAAAAGAAGAACAAACTAAGCCCAAAGTCAGCAGAAGGAGGGAAATAATAAAAGTCAGTGCAGAAATAAATGAAATGGAGACTGGAAATATAATAGAAAAGATCAATGAAATTAGTAGTTGGGTTTTTGGAAAGATAAACTAAATTGACAAACCTTTAGCTGAACTAAGAAAAAAAGAGGAGACTCAAATAAAATTATAAATGAAAGAGGGGGCGTTACAAATGATACTACAGAAATACAGAGATCATAAGATACTATGAACAATTAAATGCCAACAAATTTTATAACCTAGAAGAAATGGATAAATTCCTAGAAAAATACAACTGCCAAGACTGAATCACAAAGAAACAGAAAATCTGGACAGTTCAATAATGAGTAAGGAGATTGAATCAGTAATAAAAAGTCTCCCATGAAAGAAAAGCCTAGTACATGATTGCTTTGCTAGTGAATTCTAGCAAATATTTAAAGAATTAACAACAACGTTTCTCAAAGTCTTCCAAAAAAATTGTAGAGTCCAACATTATCCTGATACCAAAGCCAGACAAGGATGCTACAAGAAAAGAAAATTATAAGTCAATATCTCTTATGAACATAGATGCAAAACTTCTCAACAAAATATTAGCAAACCAAATTCAACAGTACACTAGAATGTCATTTTCCGCCCATCCACCTTCTTCGTATCACTGGTGTGTACTCAAGTATTCAAAGCACATAATTCCCGAAAATTTTAACTTACAGTCTAAAAGAGACATTTGTCATTTTTTGAGCTGGTCAGCATCCATTCCCCCTCTGAACTACGCCCAGTTTCCTTTCAGGGAATTAATATGTCCCTTTGTGTTTAGAGGTGTTTGTGGCAAGTGTTTTGGAAACCCCTAGAAGCAGATCCTTCCCAGTTTCCTCTGGACTGAGGGAAAAAGTTGTGATCTATGATTGGACAATCAGACACTACTCAGGGTCCCTGTCTCTGGAGTGAGTGAATCAAGGATTGGAGGAACTGTTGGAGGAATTCATCATTTCAAGGGCAGCATCAATGGCAGTAGCATTTGTATCAGACTGATCTAATATGAAACAATTACTGTGGTTTTGGTTCCTGCTTTTTTTTTCTTTAGAGAAAGGGTCTTGCTCTGTTGCCTAGGCTGGAGTACATTGGTGCAATCATAGCTCACTGCAGCCTCGAACTCCTGGGCTCGAGTGAGCCTCTAGCCTTGGCCTCCCAAAACGCTAGGATTAGAGGAGTCAGCCACCATGCCTGACTCTGGTTCCTGGTTCTTTATTCTGTACCATTCATAAGTGTGGTTCCCTGCCTCCTTCCTTGCTGTGAGTCTGCAATTAACTTTCCAATAAATTCCCTTTTGGATGAGAGGCCCAGTATCAGTTTCTGTTGTTTGAGACAAAATATCTGCCCTAATACACAGCCTTATCTTGTGGCCCAGCCAGTTATACTTCGTGCAGATGGAAATAAATAGGTTTGGCATCGTCAATTTTCTTCAACAAGCAGCAGCACAGAGTTAGTTACTAGCTCTGGTTCCATTCTAGTCCTAATCTCATTTGAGAATGTTTGGCTAGAGCAAGACTAGAAGCAATCATGCTCTCTGCTTATTAGGCTAGATTCTTTTTGTCTTTGCTTATTCAGTAAAATTATGCACATTGGGAATTTCCATGAGAGAATGCTGACTGGGTTTAATTTGTTTAGGAAACAAAATAGTGTGTCTATTTTCTTTCTGACTCTTATGAAGTCTGTTTTCTCTAGGATTTAAAATTAAATGTTGCATCATTTCAAAGGACTCTTGCATAAAGAATAAATTGTGATGTAAGTCAAGGTTATGGATAATATTCACCTTAAAAATGAAATCCAGTATTATTGAGGAAGAAGTACCAATGGAAGTTAGACTGTGACTATTAGGATATTTTATTCAGTGAAGCTAAAAATTTTGGTTCTGGCCGTGCCTTAGCCTGTTTTGTACCGCTACAACAAAATACTACAGACTGGGTAATTTATAAAGAACAGAAATTCATTTCTCACAGTTCTGGAGTCTGGGAAGTTCAAGATGAAGGTGCCGTCATCTGGTGAGGGTTTTCTTGCCGAGTCCTCACGTTGGCAGAAGAGCAGAACAATCTAGCTGAATGCTGCATGAAGCCTCTTTTATGAGGGACTTAATCTCACTCACAAGGCAGTAGCCCTCACAACCGAATTGCCTTTTAAAGGCCTCACTTCTTAATACTATCACTTTGGGAACATCTGAATTTTGGAGAGGACATATTCAAACCGCAGCAGGCCCTCTCTTCGGGAATCTAGTTGGTTGAGGCCAGTTTCTGAATTTGCTATGCCATATTAGACACCAGGAGAAATCTGTGTAAATAATCTTTGTTTTATTTCTATCGTTCTATTTCTAAAAGGTATTTAGATCAGATTGGCTATTCTGGATAGAAGAGATACATTATGATTGTTTTCATTTTTTAAATTGTACTTTACCATACTCATAAATATATTGTGTATCATATAATCCCAAGATTGATGATAGGACATGGCCCAGATGAAATGGTTCATACATACCCAGGATAGCCCACGAGCAGAATTTCTTCAGCTCATGTATAGAAAGTTGGGTTTTAGAGGGTGTCGTGGAGATTCACAAAAGCTTAATGGGACTCTCATTCACTCAGATAGTATAATTAAAATCTATGTACCTCCAAGTCAAGATAGGTGTCTAGAAGAATGATTTTCCAGTGCCCCTCTCCTTGGTCAGTGAAGGGGAATAGAAGCTCTTGCCCCTAAGCATTCGTTTATACCAACCAAGATAAATCAGAAGTTTATTTCTGATTGTAAAGACAGGGATGAGGAATGGGAGGAGACTAACAGACCGGATGGTGACAAAATGTGCCAAGAACAGTGGACACTCTGTCTACCATCCCCATCATTACTCCTTATCTCATTTTCAGAAAGTTTTAAGCAATAGTAATACAAAGAAGTTAAGAAGTTTGAAAAAAAGGAGATAAATTTTTACTTAAACTGGACAGATAAATTTTTTATCATATGATTCTCCAGCCTTTTTCTGAGATGGTGTATTCTCAGATCCTGCTACTTCTACTGGAAAGGGAGGAAAAAAATTGTGGATAATTGTGACTGTGCCAGAAAGTGAGAATTGTTTATAGTTTTGTGAACACTGGTGTCTAAGCTAAAGAAAACATGTGGGAATTCACACAAATAACATCAGACAATTGAAAAGTACTTTGGGGAGTTTGCTTCCCTAAATATTTTGTCCTGAGATGTCCCCTATCTGGATCTACTCCTTCATGGTCCCATGTGTTGTGTCGTATGGAAAGAACAAGACAAGTGAAATACCTACAAATATAGTGTTGGAAAGATGTATTGTGCACATGTCTCAATGGGATTTGAGTTCTCTTTGTGCCAAATTACGTCACAAGAAAGAAAGTTCCAACTTTGGAAACCACACATAACCATACCAGAGCCACTACACTAGAATGAAGCACTTTATTCTTTCTGCCAAACTAGAGAATCACATGAATGTGTCTTTGGAGCACACTTCAGGCAACCATTTCCTCTTGGTGCTGTTCCTCTTGGTGCTGGTCATCTTTTCATTGCAGGCATTTATACACACAACACATTCAAAACATGCTGAATTATGTGACCTGTGTGAAACCACATCTCAGAGAACTATCTGTGAACCCAGCCCATGTTGCATTTGAGTGGTATTGGGGGGAAAAGAGAGGGAGGTGGATGATTAAAATGAATAGAATCAAAATTTACCAGGATTATATCCTCCCACCCTAACCTCTTAGAGAATACTCTGCTACGATGGTGGAAGAAAGACACCTTTCTGGTGGATGATGTTTATCTGTTAGTCAAGTGAGACTATATCATCTACACCATCAGGAATAAATTCTTGGGTTTCATTTTTCCAGCGACAAGTGATAAGAGCATGTCCTTTCCTGTAAATAGATTCATAGAGACAGCTTGGCATGCTGTCTCCTTCCGTCAAATTACAATACACTCCTTCTATTTTTCGACTGCTTAGCCTACATCTTTCAATTCCATTCTTACATAGCACTATTGACTCGCTACAGAGCATTTTCAAGTACTCATATGACACATAGAGGAAGTAATGTTTTATCACACACTGGAACCTATAATGAACATTTCTCATCCTCATTTCATCAGAACAATAATTGTCATCAATTAAAGGTCTTTCAGGTTCAGCGATGAACATCTGTAGGATTTTTTTTTGGGTGGGTGCTCTGGTAGGCCCTGTACCCCTAACTTCCTCCAAATATTCTAAAAATTCTTCACTTATATTACCATACGAAGAGAACTGGAGGGCTCCCCCTTGAAGCTGCAGTGGCTGCTGCAGCAGTAGCAGCAGAAGCAGTAGGTGCCTGATGACCAGAGTCCTCATCCTTCTTCTGTGGAGAACAAAAGTGATGAGATATGTTCTTTTGTGATAGTATGTTAGCTTCTATGTCCTGGGCAGGGTCCATTCCTGTTCCTGTTCTGAGCTGTAAGACTTTAAAATAACTGTAAGTGACAATTCAGAATCTGTTTAAATAACTCTGAAATATTGACTAAAAAATGACCGTACCAGGTGTATATTGGCCCTGAAGACTGTGAATAAGGGAAGGAAAGGTGAAAGAAAGAAGAAGACAGGGAAAGAAAGACAGGAGAGAAAGTGTGTGTGTGGGAGAGAAAGAGCGAAAGAGAGAGGGAGAGAGGAAGAGAGGGAGGGAGGAAGGAAGAGAGAGGAAGAGGAGGGAACAGGGAAAAGGAGAGAAGGAAGGACACAAGAATGATGAAAGGAGAGCTGAAGGTGGAGGGAAGGAGACAGGAGATCTAGACAGCTGTGGGGAAAGAAGGGGGAGGCAGAGAAGAGGCGCACGTGTTCCTTCCACCTGGAACAAATACATCTTGTCCCTTCATAACTTCCACTGAAAAGAGTCCTAAGTGATGCACCCTCCCCTCCTTAACATCCTTCTTTGCTACGGAAAATTCTTCAACCTACGACTTTCTTTCTCTTCTTGCTCATAGATGCCCTTGGAGGAGAGGTCGAGCGAGGTGTATAGCACCCAAGTAAACAAGGTGCTAAGCTTCTTTTTGTGTCTATTTTTTCCTTTGCCTCATTGCCTGATACTGCTTAGTGCATTTTGCAACTATGCCTAGTCTTACCTCTTGGCACAGTTCTCCCACTAAGGTACATCACTTAGTTCTGCTTTTCTCATTCATTTGTTTCTTCTCTTAGGTAGACTTCATAGTTTCTGCTATGATCAAATTTTTGTATCCCTTCAACTCTTTCCTTACTGTGTGCCTATCTGCAACTATGGCCACCTCATCATCAGAGACTTCACAGTCATTACATGACTTCTCTGTGTGTCTCCATGTCTCTTCACCTGCAGTAGGCTGCACTAATATGTCCCCAATACTTTAAAAAGCTATGAGCAAGTGTCTTTGCTATGTAAACGTGTAATGCTAAGCAGATGACATACATTAAAAATTATTTTAAAAAGAAAATGAAAATATCAATGTGGTACATATTAATGATATTATGCTGCATGGTAAATTATGATAACTAATTTCTTTTTTTTGAGACAGAGTCTCACTCTCTTGCCTGGGCTAGAGTGCCATGGCGTCAGCCTAGCTCACAGCAACCTCAAACTCCTGGGCTCACGCAATCCTCCTGCCTCAGCCTCCCGAGTAGCTGGGACTACAGGCACGCACCACCATGCCTGGCTAATTTTTTTTCTACTTTTTTTTTTTTAGTTGTTTGGATAATTTCTTTCTATTTTTAGTAGAGACAGGGTCTCGCTCTTGCTCAGGCTGGTCTCGAACTCCTGAGCTCAAGCAATCCTCCCACCTCAGCCTCCCAGAGTGCTAGGATTACAGGCGTGAGCCACCGTGCCCGGCCGCGATAACTAATTTTTAAAAAACTTTCCTTACAGGCTCCTGAGCAGTAGTAACATGTCTAAGGAATTCAGTGCACAGTCTCCTCTTTAGTAGAATATCTTTCATAGAGAAGTCTTGGGCTTATTTATCATTTCCTATTCTTATTGCAAATCTGACTGTTTCTCATTAATTTTTGAAGGAGCTTTTCTCTTAGAGAAAGGCAAGTACCTTAGGTCTAAGGTCTAAGAAGCCTGGAGAGTAGCCTTCTAGGCCTGTCTTTGCCTCCTGTGGTCTACTTACCGTATTCAGTCCTTGCGTTGTCTGTCCTTCAGAGAACAGATGTTTCAAAAGCTGGGGAGATCCTAATACTGGGAATATTGCCCTTCAGTGAGAGGGCAGAATCCTGGAGTTAGGAAGAGAGAAGAACAAATTTTGTCAGCTCATAAATACTTTGTCGGGGTCAACCTAAAATAAAAATAATGACAACATAGATAACAAAATGAGCAGTCATATGCCATGTACTGTGCTAAGGACTTTGTATACATTACTGTCAGCATCCAAACAACCAGAGAATAAAGGCACTGTTTTGTTGTCATTGTTGCTGTTAGCATGTCCTCCAACCTGAGTGATTCTCTAACAGTTGTAACCCAGAGTCCCTAGTCTATATGTGACGGAGATGGAGGTGGAGAGCTGTCGCTGATTTTAGGTTTGGATTTTAATCTTGTGAATAGTGAAGTCTAGAGAATTGTAGAGATAAAGAAAGGTGGATGTTGGGGGACACAACAGGAAGTGGAGACAATAGGAAAGTTCAGCGTACGAGTGCAGAGAATAGGACAAAAAAGAAAAAAATTGTCTGACATGGTAATGTGAGAGTGGGCACTCTGGTGTGAAACCATGTTCATAACCGGTTCTTCCCACCCTTGCTTTCACACTCTCCTCAGTGTCCTCCAGGGAGTCTTTTCAGAAGAATGATCTCAGCACACATGCCCATAATGAGAACGGGGAGTCTCTGTAACATCTTCGGCTTGGACAGCACATACATGAATAGCAGGGTTCAGGGTCCTGTGGTCCTGCCCTTTGTCCATACAGCAGCCGGGCTACAGGACTGAGGACACACACAGGGCATGCTTTATATTTATAATAAAATATTTAGAACATATATAATACGTTGCAAATTCAGTGCTGATGAGAGTATAATAAGGTGGCCAATCATGCATTTCTGATCAAAAAGAAATTGTTACAATCCTTTTGAAGGAAAAAGATGGCAGATATTTAAAAAGTTTTAAAAGCCAGATGCTTTTTTACAGAATATTTTAATACCTAGAATTCTAAGCTGAGGAAATAATGAGAGTGCAATAATTTATGTGTTAAGATGGACAGCAAGGTTTATCTAAGAAAGACAAAGATTGAAAATGTATATGTCTAATAATATGGGAAAGATGTAATTGGTTCTGATATGTTAATAGCAATAGCAATAATATACACATCAATAATGGCCATTTTAATAAGAACTAGTATTTATTAAGACAGTAATCTATATTTGTGAAATTATAGAGACTTAGCATGAGCTTTTATTTTTGTGAGGCAGAGTCTCACTCTGTTGCCTGGGCTAGAGTGCCGTGGCATCAGCCTAGCTCACAGCAACCTCAAACTCCTGGGCTTAAGCAATCCTTCTGCCTCAGCCTCCTGAGTAGCTGGGACTACAGGCATGCGCCACCATGCAGGGCTAATCTTGGCTAATTTTTTTCTATATATATTTTTAGCTGTCCAGATAATTTCTTTCTATTTTTAGTAGAGGCAGGGTCTTGCTCTTGCTCAAGCTGGTCTCGAACTCCTGACCTCGAGCGATCCTCCTGCCTCGGCCTCCCAGAGTGCTAGGATTACAGGCATGAGCCACTGCGCCTGGCCTAGAATGGGCTTTTTCCAGAATTTGCAAATGTATTAATCAATGAAATTTTAGAGATATGAAATATTTTGTGCTATAATATCACAGTAGTAGGACTGTCTGACAGTGAGAAATCCCAAACAAATTACCTTAAACATAAGAGGTACTACATAAACTCACAGAAGATGGAAGTCCAAGAGGTATAGCAGGAGCAAAAAATGAAATTCTTCACTAGACTCTTGTTCACTCTCTCCTGCTCTGCTCTCCTTTGTATGCTAACTTCATTCTCGTGTAGAATCTCTCCATGTAATGACAGAGTCAATCATGGTCACTTTTGTAGCCTTGTATGTAGGGTCACAATGGGAGGAAGTGCCTTCCCCTCCCACCTTCACCCAATGTGGAAAATAACTCTTCTGATTGGCTGTGCGTCTGTCACATGAATAAATTCAGGGATGTGGGGTCCTCTGATTGGTCAGCCTGAAATGCATATCCTTCCTTGAAAAGTAAAGGCAAAACTACACAGTTAAAACCCAGCAGAATCCCAATTGGTGACAGAAGGGCTGTTCTCTACTACACAAAAAGGAATGGAGACCACATATAAAGGTAGCAAAGCACACTGCAAATGAATGGGGGAAAATCAAAACACTGTATCTATAGCATGATCCAGATTAACGGAAATATAGATTACATGGGGGAAAACAGAACAAATAAAAGAAAATCTTAATGAAGTGTTATTTCTGAGTGATATATTTCTGGTTAATTTTTTATTCTTATCTTTAAAGCTGTCAATTTTACAGATTCACACAAACTAACAACAAAATGTCATTGAAGAAATGAAGTTTTGGCCAGGTGCAGTGGCTCACGCCTGTAATCCCAGCACTCTGGGAGGGCGAGGTGGGTGGATCGTTTGAGCTCAGGAGTTCGAGACCAGCCTGAGCAAGAGCAAGACCCTGTCTCTACTAAAAATAGAAAGAAATTATATTGACAACTAAAAATATATACAGAAAAAATTAGCCAGGCATGGTGGCACATGCCTGTAGTACCAGTTACTCGGAAGGCTGAGGCAGGAGGATTGTGTGAGCCCAGGAATTTGAGGTTGTTGTGAGCTAGGCTGACACCATGGCACTCTAGCCCGGGCAACAGAGTGAGACTCTGTCAACAACAACAACAAAAAAAAAAGACCCAAAGGTATGACAACTTCTTGTGTTATAAAAATAAAGAAGTACTCCCTTTCTTTTCCAGTCTTTCACAGCAATAAAAACAAAATGCCAATACCTTAATTACAAGGCATAAAATGCCAATTTATACATTATCCTACTTAACTGGTTCCCTAATAAATCTTTGTAATGCATAAAAGATATATGTTCCCTTATATAAGGGAATCCTAAAAGATGAGTTACATGGAAGTTATTGTTTAAAGTACATGTTTTTTTTTTTTTTTTTGAGACAGAGTCTCACTCTGTTGCCCAGGCTAGAGTGAGTGCCGTGGCGTCAGCCTAGCTCACAGCAACCTCAAACTCCTGAGCTCAAGCGATCCTCCTGTCTCAGCCTCCCCAGTAGCTGGGACTACAGGCATGCACCACCATGCCCGCTAATTTTTTCTATATATATATTTTTAGCTGTCCATATAATTTCTTTCTATTTTTAGTAGAGGTGGGGTCTCGCTCTTGCTCAGGCTGGTCTCGAACTCCTGAGCTCAAACGATCCGCCCACCTCGGCCTCCCAGAGTGCTAGGATTACAGGCGTGAGCCACCGCGCCCGGCCTAAAGTACATGTTTTTCCCTACTTCTAGTTACCAACCTCGGCCATTCATGCTCTCTGCCCTCTCAGGAACAAAATCCAGCTTAGCGAACTTCTATATCCCACTTGCAGGTAGAAGTGGCCATTTGAGTAAATCCTAACCATGAGATATAATCAGAAATGCTCATTTGTAGGACTTCCAAGAAGACTCTGTAAAAGAAAGGGAGATCCCTTTGGTCCTATGAAGCTTTCTCCTGATATTGGTCTGGAATGTGTGTCTTGACTGAAATTTCAGCTGCAATCTCATCCCAAGAGTGTCCTTGAGAACAGAAACCACACTCTGAGGCTGGCACAGTGGACCCTGTGAGCCCAGGTTCCCGGTGAAAACATGGGTACCTGTGCCAGTCCCTGAGTGCCTTACCTCCAGATTTTTTTTTACATGAGGAAGAAGATTTTCAGCCTTCTTTAAGCTACTGATACTTTGTTTTCCATTTTATCTGGTAATAAATTGTTGAATCCCATCCAAACAGATATAGACAAAAAGTATTACGCAGGAAACAAGCAATAATTACTACACAGAAAACATCATTGAAAGCAATGATGTTCTCTTCAGGTTTTCTAAGGTCTGTGTTGTAACCCTGGGTATGGGATAAATTTAGCTCCTTATACTGGTCTGCAGTTTTCTTTTTTTGTTACATCCTTTCCTAGCTTTGGTATCAGGGTGATACTGGTTTTGTACAATGAGTTAGAGACAATTTCCTCCTTCTCAGTCTTTTGGAATAGTTTCAGTAGGATTGGCCGTAGTTCTTTGTAAGTCTGGTAGAATTTGGCTGTGATCTATCTTGTCCTGAGATTTTTTTTGTGGGGAATTTTTTTTATGACTGATTCAATCTCGCTACTCATTGTTGGTCTGTCTATTCAGGAGATGTATTTCTTCCTGGTTCAATCTCAGGAGGTTGTATATTTTCACAAATTGATTCATTTCCTCTAGGTTTTCTAGTTTGTGAGTGTATGGTTATTCATAATAGTGACTAATGACCTTTTCATTTCTGTAGTGTCAGTTATAATGTCTCCTTTTTCATTTCTGATTGTGTTTATTTGGCTCTTCTCTCCTCTAGGTCAGTCTATCTAGTGGTTAATCAATTTTGATTATCTTTTCAAAGAATTCATTTTTCATTTAATTGATCCTTTGTATTTTTTCATCCCATTTCATTTAATTCCGCTCTGATCTTTGTTCTTTCTTCTCTTCTGCTAATTTTGAGTTGGGTTTGTTCTTTTTTTTTTTTTGAGACAGAGTCTCACTCTGTTGCCCGGGCTAGAGTGAGTGCCGTGGCGTCAGTATAGCTCACAGCAACCTCAAACTCCTGGGCTTAAGCGATCCTACTGCCTCAGCCTCCCGAGTAGCTGGGACTACAGGCATGCACTACCATGCCCGGCTAATTTTTTGTATATATATATTTTAGTTGTCCATATAATTTCTTTCTATTTTTAGTAGAGACGGGGTCTCACTCTTGCTCAGGCTGGTCTTGAACTCCTGACCTCGAGCGATCCACCCGCCTCGGCCTCCCAGAGTGCTAGGATTACAGGCGTGAGCCACCGTGCCCAGCCTGTTCTTTTTTTTCTTGAGGTACAATGTTAGGTTGTTAATTTGTGATCTTTCTATTTTTTTATGCAGGCATTCCATGCTATAAAATTTCCTGTTGGCACTGCTTTTTCTGTATCCCATAGATTTTGGTATGCTGTGTTTTTATTTTAATTCATCTGAAAAAAATTTTAACTTTTGTCTTTATTTTTTCATTTACCCAGTGATCATTCTGGAGCATGCTTAATTTCCAGGTATTTGTATAGTTTTTGAAGTTCCTCTTTTTATTGATTTCTAGGTTTATTCCACTGTGATCTGAGAAGCTCCTGATATGATTTTGATTTTTTTTAAGTTTGTAAAGACTTGTTTCAGGGCCCAAACTGTGGTCTATCTTGGATAATGTTCCATGTGCTGATAAAAAGAATGTATATTCCAATTTGTTGGGTGGAATGTCTGTAAATGTCTGTTAAATCCAATTGGTCTAAAGCCCAATATTTCCTTGTTGATTTTCTGTCTCAGCATTCTGTTTAGTGCTGTGAATGAGGTGTTGCAGTCCCCCACTATAATTGTGTTGCTATCTTTCTTTTTCTTTAGCTTTAGTAATATTTGTTTTGTGAATCTGGGTGCTCTGATGTTGGATGCACATATATTTAGGATCATTATATCCTCTTGCTGAATTGATACTCTTATAATTGTATAAGGAACTTCTGTGGCTTTTTTTTTTTTACAGTTTTTGATTTAAAGTCTGTTTTATCTGATATAAGTATGGCTACTCCTGCTAACTTTTGGTTTCTGTTTGTGTGGAGTATCTTTTTCTACCCCTTTACTTGTAGTCTATATCTGCCTTTATGGGTAAAGTAAGTTTCTTGTAAGCACCATACAGTTGTATCATGTTTTCTTATCCATTCTGCCAATCTATATCTTTTATTTATTTATTTTATTTATTTTTTTTTTTTTTTGAGACAGAGTCTCACTCTGTTGCCCAGGCTACAGTGAGTGCCATGGCGTCAGCCTAGCTCACAGCAACCTCAAACTCCTGAGCTCAAGCGATCCTCCTGTCTCAGCTTCCCGAGTAGCTGGGACTACAGGCATGCGCCACCATGCCCGGCTAATTTTTTCTATATATATTTTTAGCTGTCCATATAATTTCTTTCTATTTTTAGTAGAGGTGGGGTCTCGCTCTTGCTCAGGCTGGTCTTGAACTCCTGAGCTCAAACGATCCGCCCACCTCGGCCTCCCAGAGTGCTAGGATTACAGGCGTGAGCCACCGCGCCCGGCCCCAATCTATATCTTTTAAATGAAGCATTTAATCCATGTATATTCAAGGTTAATATTGATATTTGAGACTTTGTTCTTACCATATTGTTAATTGACTTCTTACTGTTTTATAAATTCTTTGTTTCCTTCTTTTACCCCATCTTTTTGTCTCTGTGGTTTGCTGAACTTCTGTCATGTTGCCATTTAATTCCTTCATTTTCTTCTTTTATGTGATTGTTTTATTAGACCTTTGAGTTTTATGTTTTTGTATGTTTTCATTTTCATGTTTAAGACACCTTTGAGCATTTCCTGTAGTGCTGGTCTAGTGGGGATGAATCTCTCAGTGTTTGCTTGTCTGGGAAAGACTTTATTTCTCCTTCATTTATAAAGCTTATTCTGGCAGGATAAAAAATTCTTGGATGATAGTTTTTTTTCTTTTGGCTCTTTAAAAAATGCCATCCCATTCTCTTCTGGCCTGTAAAGTTTCCACTGAGAAGTCTGTTATTAGTCTGATGTGGTTTCCTTTATAGATGGCTGGATACTTTTCTCTTGCTAATTTTATTTTATTTTAGATTTGGTATATGTTTCTTATTTGCTTGCAGTCTACCCTGTGGCTTTTCATCTTGGGCTAATGAAAGAGAAATGAATATGAAATCATCACATGCAGGATATGTGACCTATGGAGATTTACTGCTACCTCAGAACAGATGCATATCCCAAGTAGAGATTGTTAGAAAGTTTTCTTAGGAAAAAATCAAGTTTCTGGTAGTTTAAGCTCACTATCCCAGCACCTCTATTTGGAGTATATTCTTTTTTTTTTTTTTTAAATTTCAGAATATTATGGGAGCATACAAGTTTTGGTTAAACAATTTGTTTTTGTACAGTTTGAGTCAAAGTTATAAGTGTGCTCTCTTGCTAATTTTAAAATTCTCTTTTTCATTTTGACTTTAGTCATTCTGATTATTATATGCCATGGTGAAGTCCTTTTTGCAATATGTTTGCCTCAGGATCCTTGGGCCACCTGTATCTGACTGCCTAATTCTCTTGCTAGTACTGGGAAGTTTTCATTGATTATTTCCTTAAATAGGTTTTCTAAACTTTTTGATGTCTCTCACCCCTTGGGAATACTGATAATTCATAAGTTTGGTTCCTTTATGTAGTTCCAGATGACTTTAAGACTTTGCTCATTCTTTTTTATTCTTTTGTTCTTATTTTTGTCTGACTAGATTATTTCAAAAGACCTGTCTTCATATTCTGATATTCTTTCTTCTGCTTGGTCTAGTCTATCCTTGAAGCTTTTGAATGTGGTTTTATTTCCTTCAATGAATTTTTCAGCTCCAGAATTTCTGTTGTTGTTGCTTTTTTTTTAAGATATCTATCTCCTTGACAAATTTCTCATCATATCCTGAATTGATTTTCTGGTTTCTTTATATTGGTTTTCAGATTTCTCTTGTATTTCATTGAACTTCTTTAGAATCAATATTTAGAATTTTTTCTTTTTTTTACTGAAGAAGAAATTATCTTTTTTTAATGGTGGTAAATATATGTAATATAAAGTTTGCCATTTTAGCCATGTTTAAGTGTACAATTCAAGAGCATTAAGAATATTCACAGGGTCATGCAGGCATCACCACTATGCACCTCTAGTACCTTTTTGTGATGAAAAACTGAAGCTCTGTACCCATTAAAAATAACTCCCCATTCCACTCTCCCCCTAGCCCCTGGCAACAACCAGTCTACTTCTTATCTTTGTGAATTTGACTAAACTAGGTACCTCATATAAGTAACCTCATACAATATTTTTCCTTTGAGAACTGGCTTATTTCACTTAGCATAATGTGCTCATGATGGAAAAACATGCACCACATGTACTCGCTATCAAATTGGTACTAACCGATCAACACTAAGGTGCTCACACAGTAGTAATACTCCCTGGGTGCTGGTCTGGTGGAGGAGTGGAGGGAGTGGGGAGGGTAAACTCACAGCTAATGGAAACGGGGCACACTGTATGGGGGAAGGATACGCTTGTAGCCCTGGGTTGGAGGAGTCATATGCAATTCATGTAACAAAAATGTTTGTACCCTCATAATATTCTGAATTAAAAAAAAAATGAAATACTTAGCAATAGATTTAACCAAGGTGGTGCAAGACTTGTACACTAAAAACTATTATACGAACATTGCTACAAGAGATTAAAGAATTAAATAAGCAGAAAAACATTATTATTCATGAACTGAAAGACTTAATATTGTTAAGATGGTAATATTTCCCAAATTGATCTAAAGGTTCAATGCAATCCTTATCAAAATCCCAATGACAGGTTTTTGATGTAGATGGAAAAGTCAATACTAAAATTCACATGGAATATTTAGAATTCTTTATCTGGCATTATGATGAATTCTTTTTGATTGGGATTCATTGCTGGACATTTGATTGGGATTCATTGTGGTCCTTTTGTTGTATCATATTTCCTTGTTTTTTCATGTTTTCCATGTCCTTCCATTGATACCTGTGCATCTGATGTAGCAGTCAATTGTTATGAGTTTTTGAAATTACTTTAAAAGAGAATTTTTTCCTGAAGATGTATATATGTTTTTGGTTGAGTAGGACACCTTGGCTTTGATTTTGGGTGCCTGCACTAGTGTGATCTTTGTATGATTTCTTAGGCAGTACACGGGGTCATTGGCATCTGTGATTTCCTTAGTGGCTTAGGAAATTGTTATTAGTTGAGGCTGTGGTGAAGTTTTGCTGGGGACTTAAATGCCAGCTGAGCCAGTCTTTGGGCCCCAGTGGTGGAAGCAGTGGGCTTAGTATACCTGATTTTGGGCCCCAGAGCAACTTATGCTGGCAGGGGTATTGGTGTGTCTTGGAGGGCCAATTATCAGGTCTTCAGGTGGATTTCTCAGAATTTAGTAACTGGAGCAGAGGGCCACATATGTTGGTGGGTTCTCAGGCCCCTGGGCAGTTGGAGTGATGTGGGAGGTGGCAGTAGCAGTGCTGGAGCCATCCACTGGGACCCAAATGGTCTGTGTTGGTGTTACTGATAGCTGCAATGGAGTGGGCAGGATAGTCTCCAGTCCCACAGCTGCCAGGAACAGGGTGGTGGGTATTTTCCTAAGTGTGCTCAGGAGAGCTTGGTCTCCCCTGTCCCTTCCTGACTGGATGGCACTGCAGCCTTGTCACCTTGAACTCAACCTGAGGGCAGGGTGCAGCCCAGTGTTAAAATCTCAAAATGTCACCAGCTGTGGGCTTGAAATGAAAGATGGCAAGCCCAGAGCAGGGCAGTGGGGACCTTCTCAGGGGTGCATGAGAATACCTGGGCTCCTCTTTCCCTCCTCCGAGATGCACAATGGCTGCAGGCATGCCCGCAGTTCTCTGGTGTCTAGGCTTTCAGAATGGTGCCTGGCTCATGCTACACTAGTCTGAGACGCCTGTGGGATTCCACATGGGTTTTCTTTTTGGAGCAGTGTCTTTGTGCAGTCTCTAACAACTCCCTGTGTTAGTCCCAAGACCTACATGGGTCAGGGGATTCTCTTGTAGGCAAGATCATAAAAGCTCATCTCAGAGGGTGGAGCCCTGGGGGCTTCTCTCTTACTGTTTCTCCACATGCAGCAGCTTCTCTTGGCTCTTTGCCAGTCTTCAGCCAGCCAAGTTGCCCTGAACCCTCTCCTTACTCACTTTTGGTCCTCCCCATTGCTTCTCTGGTGAATCCTAGCATTCTCTCTTATATATACTAAGCTTTTCCATATATATATATATACTTGAGACAAAGTTTAATTTATAAATTAGGCACATAAAAAGATTAACAATAATAAAATACAGCAATTATAACAATATACTTTTATAAAAGGTATTTAAAACTTATGAATTATTTCTGGAACATTTTCACACCATAATTGATCACAGGTCACTGAAACTACGGAAAGCAAGCAAAACCAGGGATAAGGGAGGATGACTACTGTGTATTTCTCTTTTCTTTCTTTCTTTTTCTTTTTTTCTTTCTTTCTTTCTTTTTTTTTTTTTTTTTTTGATTCGGAGTCTCACTCTGTTGCCCGGGCTAGAGTGAGTGCCGCGGCGTCAGCCTAGCTCACAGCAACTTCAAACTCCTGGGCTCAAGCAATCCTTGTGCCTCAGCCTTCCAAGTGGCTGGGACTACAGGCATGTGCCACCATGCCCGGCTAATGTTTTCTATATATTTTTAGTTGACCATATAATTTCTTTCTGTTTTTAGTAGAGACGGGGTCTCGCTCTTGCTCGGGCTGGTCTCGAACTCCTGACCTTGAGTGATCCTCCCACCTCAGCCTCCCAGAGTGCTAGGATTACAGGCGTGAGCCACTGCACCCAGCCTCTTTTCTTTTCTTTCTTTCCTTCTTTTTCTCTCTTCCCTCCCTCTTTCTTTCTTTCTTTTCCCTCCCTTCCCCCCTTCCTTCCTTCCTTCCTTCCTTCCTTCCTTCCTTTGTTTGACAGAGTCTCATTCTGTTGCCCCAAGTAGAGAGCAGTGGCCTCATTATAGCTCACTGTAACCTCCAACTTCTCAGCTTAAGCGATCCTCCTGCCTGAGCCTCCCAGGTAGCTGGGACTGCAGGTGCCCACCACGACACCTGGCTAATTTTTTAATTTTTAGTAGAGATGGGGTCTTGCTCTTGCTCAGGCTGGTCTCGAACTCTTGAGCTCAAGCAATCCTTTCTCCTCAGCTTCCCAGAGTGCTAGGATTACAGGCATGAGCCACCACGCCAGGTCCCATATATGAACCTTTTCTAGGTTCAAATGCCTATTCAACTACTCTAGGCCTACATTAACATGGCTTTCAACTTTTATAATTTATGGGCAGGTGAGTGTCTGACATGAGGAATAAAAGTTTTAATGTATGAACAAATTTTTGAATGGTGGGACAAAATTTTACGTCAGTATAATTTGCCACACATTGGTTGATACTCGTAGGCATCATCATACTGCACAATCATCAGGCACAAAAGGAAGCAGTTCATAGAAAATGATTATATTAAGTATGATATTTTGTAAAGACAGCTGAGCACTTCTGGAGTTTCCTAGAGGAAGACAAGGGGAACTTAGCAGAATAGGGAGCTGCTCAGCGGCATCCTCTGAAAGGACTTCATGTGAACCTAGCGGGGAGTCCAGCAGTTAGTGCTGCTCTTTTCCTTTCCCACCTGGGTAACTCAGACCCACATGTTCCACAGGCCCTGTATTAACACGTGGACTACTCCCACAGGGGCTGAAACCAGGACATACTTAATGTCAGCCTTTGAGTGAGAGTCTTACAATTGGCCTGGCTCCAGAAATCTGTCCAAATTGTCACTCTACAACTGGACAGTGAATGTGAATGCCAGACACATAGAGAAGAACACATAAAGTTGAATGGTGCAAAGCTTAAAAAGAAAAGAAAATAGAGGAGTCACAGCAGGGCACAAAAGGGAGATGTGTATTGAGGGCACACTCTAGTCAAGAGGAGAGAATATGGGCCTGGCGTGGTGACTCATGCCTATAATCCTAGCACTCTGGGAGGCCGAGGCGGGAGGATCATTCAAGGTCAGGAGTTTGAGACCAGCCTGAGCAACAGTGGGACCCCCGTCTCTAGTAAAAATAGAAAGAAATTATCTGGCCAACTAAAAATATATAGAGAAAAAATTAGCCGGGCATGGTGGCGCATGCCTGTAGTCCCAGCTACTCGGGAGGCTGAGGCAGGAGGATCGCTTAAGCCCAGGGGTTTGAGGTTGCTGTGAGCTAGGCTGATGCCACGGCACTCTAGCCTGGGCAACAGAGTGAGACTCTGTCTCGGAAAAAAAAAAAAAGAAGTCAAGAGGAGAGAATATGAAAGTTCAATGAGGAAGGGATAGAAATGGGTCAAAGGGCAAAGGTTAAGGGAGGGGATGTGAGGGCCATCACACTCTGTGTGGGCATGTTCAACATCCATCCTCCCAACCCTGCCCTCTACCCGCATATTCCGCCTCTAACCAGCCCTACCTTCTGTACCCAGGAGAGCTCTCAGGAGGGGAATTTAATATGAAAGGTCAGAAAAGCTCAGCGCATATTCCGTTACAGGAGAACATGGAGTCCCTGGAACCGCCTGAGCTGGGGAGAGCAAGGCGAGAACAGGCACAGCAGCATGTCCCAGAGCTCTCACGTGCTCAGGGCTCTTATGGCCCTGTCCTTTGACCCTAGGCAAGATAAGTCCCAGAACCTACTGAGGCCTCCAATGAGGACCCGACCTCAAAGACCACCAGGGCCAGAACTCTTACCTAAATGATGTCTAAGAGAAAGGGGTAGTGTCAACAGGGAGATAAAGCAGACAACTGTGCAGAGGACCTGGAAACCAGAATGAGGCTTAGCTCACCTTGCTTTCCAGAAAGACAGCACATGTGCCAATTTGCTTTCCCAGGAGGAGTGCATGAGAATGTCTCAGTCCTGTACCTATGCCAGCACTATGTCATATATTTAATATTATTTCTACTGATTGGGTAGGTAAAATACGATGGCACATTGGTTTTATTTATATTACATTCAGTAGAAAGGAAAAAATTTTCAAGTCTTTAACAACCATTTATTTATTTATTTATTTATTTTTTATTTATTTATTTTTTTTTTTTTGAGACAGAGTGTCGCTTTGTTGCCCTGGCTAGAATGAGTGCCGTGGCGTCAGCCTAGCTCACAGCAACCTCAAACTCCTGGGCTTAAGCAATCCTACTGCCTCAGCCTCCCGAGTAGCTGGGATTACAGACATGCGCCACCATGCCCGGCTAATTTTTTCTATATAGATTTTTAGTTGGCCATATAATTTCTTTCTATTTTTGGTAGAGACGGGGTCTCGCTCTTGCTCAGGCTGGTCTTGAACTCCTGACCTCAAGCGATCCACCCGCCTCGGCCTCCCAGAGTGCTAGGATTACAGGCATGAGCCACCGCGCCCGGCCTTTAACAACCATTTATATCTTCTTTGGTTAATTTTTTGTTTGTGCCTCTTGTTTATTTTTCTGTAGGGTACGTTCATTTTTTTCTGATTACACTGATAGACCTCTTTTGATATTAAATATATCAACTCTTTATAGATTGGGAAAAAATTTTAATTGTGTACTTTAATTGTGTACAGAGCACAGTGCTCTGATTTAGTCAAAATTAATATAATAATAACAATAGCTACCATTTAATCCTCAAAACAATCCTGTGGGGTCAAGTTTATTCAGCAGCATTCCACTATTATCTTTCTGTATGGTTATGAGCAAGTTTGCTTTTTTCTTGTCAAATAAAAATGAGTGGTTAGGATGGGCACAGTGGCTCACTCCTGCAATCCTAGCACTCTGGGAGGCTGAGGCAGGAGGATCACTTGAGGTCAAGAGTTCAAGACCAGCCTGAGCAAGAGTGAGTCCCTTGTCTCTACTAAAAATACAGACAGTGCCAGTAGTCCCAGCTACTCGGGAGGCTGAGGCAGGAGGATCACTTGAGCCCAAGAGTTTAAGGTTGCTGTGAGCTAGGCTGACGCCACAGCACTCTACTCAGGGCAACAGGGTGAGACTCTGTCTCAAAAATAAAATAAAATAAAATAAAATAAGTGAGTGGCTAAAAGTATGGCCTATGGAATTAGACTGTCCTTGCTTCCTACTGGAAGACGAGCACTCCACGTCCTGCACTTTTTCCATGTGTGATCTTGTATGTTGCCTAACATCTTTGTATTTCTGTTTCTTTATCACTAAAGCAGGAATAATAATATCTACTTCATGGGGGGGGGTTGAGAACAAAAAGAGAATATGTATATCTTAGGCTAGTTCCTGGCACATCATAAAATCTCAATTTTTGTTATTGCTATTGTTGCTATTATCGATAAATATCCTTGTGATGATTGTTGTATATGATTTTGAAAAAATTTAGCATACTTCGCAAATGTGAAGGATTAAGGACTTAAAACAGGCATTTTATCCCAAACCTGCCAGTTATCTGGAGGAAAAAGGATGCATTTCACATGTGTGATGCCTCTTTCAACTTGTCAGCCACTGTTTTGGAAACATGAGCGCCTTTCAGTGCCTTGTGTTTGTTCATAGATGTATCCTATGGCTTGGAACTTTCAGGCTAAAGAGACTGCCTTGCTAGTTCTGGGAGACTGTGGCAAGTAGAGGCTCCTTGAGTTAAACTGAATTATTTTGCCTCGGTGCTGTCTTCAAAAGCTCTGAATGCACAGGCAGCAACATTTTTTCCCTCATTAGGACTAGAATGGTCTATGACTGAAAGAAAGATTTTATTTCATTTAATGTAGTGGTGTTCAAACTTTGGAGCACATCAGCAAACCTAGCACACTTGTAAAAGACCCCTCTGCTATAGTCCTATCTCTGGTCTGTAGAACCCAAACTTCTGGGATTAGGGTTCAGGGATTTGTATTTAATAACAGCTCCTGAAGTTATTATATTTGTTAGGGTAAGGCTAAGCTCATGGGATACAATTTCAGAGTATAGTAGGTTAAAAAATATAAATATTTCTTTTTCTTCCATGTAACAGTCTCAAAGCGAGCAGTCCAGGTTAGCAAAATAACTGCTTAACAGTTATTCGGGGATGTGGCTCCCTTCCATTTTGCTGTTCCCAGGCCATTCTTGGGACATGATCATCATTTCACCATTTTCATGATTAAAGTTGGGGAACACTCATGTCCACTTTGGGGATCTAGCTGTTGAGAAGAAAAAAAAAGCACAGAGGAGTCCAGTCCAATGTCATAAGACCTGAACTTGGATGTGGCACCTGTCACCCTGATCAGAGAGCCCAGGAAAGGAAGTCTGGCTGGGCACTCTGTACCTCACTGAACTTCTGTCCCTTTGAGAGCACGGAGGGTTTATTTGGGTGAACAGCCTGAAGACTTTGCCACAGGGATCCTGACGCATACCTAAGTCTGAGAACGCAGATCTAATCCAACTGTTTCCTTGTGTAGATGAGGAAACTGAATCCCAGTGAGGACAAATGACTTTTGGAGAGCATGGGGAGGCCTGCTTCACAGAATATATGAGAATTTATCTGTGATGTTACAATGGATCTCTTTCTTTCAGGATCATTTTGGGCACTTGAAGCCAGGGATTTGCTTTCACTTTAGGATTGCTGCTTAAAAGAAATTTAGTACCCATTATGTTGGGAAAATAGAGGGAATGGTTAGACACAAGAGGAGTACTTCTCTTACGCTAAATAACCCCTCTCAACATCTCTTTCACAAACCTATGATTCCATTCTCAACTTCCTTTCCCTACCTGACTCTCCCTTCCATGGCCCTTTTACAATTGGATTTGTCCCCTTTGTCACTTCATTTCATGCCCTCAAATTTTTCCTTTCAGGTACAGGGATATAACATACATCACCTCTCACTTATTTTTCTAACAATTGTAAAAGACATTTGTTGCACCATTGCTAGTCAGATGAGTTTGTGTGATCGAGTGGGCTGAGATAACAGAATGAGAAAGGAGAAAGGAAGCATTGAGATAAGCCTACCCCAGGAGTGAAGACAAGTTGCAGCAAATTCTGTGGATGCTGAAGAGGGTAGCCCCAAAATGACAGAGACACTTGCTGGAGACAGGTTAGGTAAGATGAGAATGGAGCGTTGGGGGCCTTGAAAGTCAGCCTGAGAAAAAAGGAGCCCTCTATGGTTTGGGAGCAGAAAAGAGACATTATAAAAACTTAGTATTTTAACATGTGAAATCCCCTGCCCAACGTCCTTATGAGGGACCTTAGGATGCACATGATGTCAAAGAGGTGACAGCCTTCAAGGGTGAGAAGTGCTAGCTCTGAGGGGCACTAACAGTTCGTGACACCTCCACATTTGGCATCCTTTAGACCTCCTAGTATGGATCCTGGATGCCATAGACCCTGGGAAATCAGGGCTCCAAAGGGCTGGGACCCAGAGCTCCTGCTTCTTTCAGAGAAGTGGAAAGTTTTGGTCTTAACTAAGCCTCTTCAAAGGGCACTCCTGGTCTAGAAAGAGGTATCTATTCTGAGTATTTTCTCCTCTCTTTTGGTGAGCGAGAAAATCAGTACTTAATTCCAAACTAGGCAGGGTTTGCTTCTTCTTACACATTATAAAAAATCTCTCCGAGCACTTAAATAGTTATTGTCTCTGGGGCTGACATGCCCCTCAACCAGAACCGGAAATCCTACTATAGGAAAGAAGTTGCTCAAATCTGAACTAAATTTGAACCCAGAGGAGACTGCTTAAACCATTCTACTGTGGATGGAACCCACCCTTCCATTTGGTGAGTGGGTGGTAGCATCAGAGTTGCCACATGAAACTATCCCTGGGGTAGAACTTGAGCACATCCCCTTCCTGGGTCCTGGGTTTTCCTCCTACAGAGATGAGACCTTTGGGACCCAGGTATTTTCCTCCATCAATCACTCTCTCCTCTGGCTGCCAAGTGAAAATCGAGTGCTAATTACATACTTGTTGGCAAAATCCACAGTGATTATTTATTTAAGCTGCCAGCACACTGACAAGGAAAACCCAGCTAAAAGGTACTAAAATGTTCCTGTAATGCTGCATATTGGTTGATTGTCCGAGTTTTGCAGTTCCAATATAATGAGAATCTTGCACCAAATATGATCAATGCTGGGGAAACTAACACATAAAGAGTTATGTACAATAAGAAAAATGTTCCTGTGACACACATTCATTTACATGCATTTATTTAAAATTAGAACATTAAGAAAGAGTGGCTTCAGGAGGGAAGGAAGATGAATAGAGGGAACAGATCATGTAGGCACAAATCAATAAACAAGATGACTGCTCATACTTTATGCAGAATGTTGAACCATGAAGACTTCCAAATAAATAATTGATAGTGGAAAAGTTGACTAAAATATCAGAAAAACATTCATGCTGAAAACCAATCCTGCCTGGTACTTGGCATAGACTTCTTATTCTTATCTTTCTGCCTTATCTATTTCTCCATGGCTTGCCATTCCTCTCCATAGCCCCAGGGTATCAAGACTTTGCTTGAGAAAAAAGTTGCAATAAGAGCTGTATTTCTTATCTTACCATCAACCTGTAAGATGGGGATGAGGGTGGAGGAATGGAGACTGCATAAGGCTGGAGCTGTGGACACTGAGAACACCTGCTAAGCCAAAAGATCTTTTTCCTCTGGCAACTGCTAAAGGACAGGCAGACTCCTTGTGTGGGTGAGTGCTCATGCGTGTGTGCACACATCAATGTGCACACTTCTTTGAAGGGAAGCAATGATACTAGTATTTCTCTCACTCATTTATTATTTTTCTGAATAGCCTCACTGGCAGTACAATTAACTCTTAATTATTCATACTGGTTTGGGGCCTTCTCTCCTTAATTTTGCCCAGTTAAGTGGACTCAGCCTCTTGGCTTTATAGTACAGCTAGGGTGGAATTCAATTTGGCTCAGAAGAAAAGTGTGTGTGTGTGTGTGTGTGTGAGAGAGAGAGAGAGAGAGAGAGAGAAAGAGAGAGAGAGAGAATCTGTACTCCAGGATCAGTTATAAATTTTAATTGAATTATTCACAATTTTGGATATTCAGTCTTTCAGTTAGTAAATAAGCAAGAATTTACTATAGTGCTAAAGGGTAGATCTGAATAATGGAAGGAAAGGAAAAAAATGAACATGAATATGTCCTTCTTTAGTTAGACCCCAGTCTCAAAGCTCTGTAGGATTTACAACTTAGAGCCACTAACCAACCAGCTCATTAGAGAATGACCTGTCAGCACTGTCAACATTTTCTTTAATGAAGTAACACCGTGGTATTGGCATCTGGGGAGTTGTTTGCCTGTGGTGAGCTGGCACATAGTATTCTCCAGTTCTGGACTCTCACAGCAGCATATGCCACGATTGTGTCCAAACTTGCAGCTTGGGGCCTTGTGGACCCCATGGATCACTTCCAAAGAGCCATGGATGAAGTTACTGCTCAACTTGCATGACCCATTAACTTCTGAAACTTTTCTCCAAACTGTCATGTCATTGCAACACTCTTTGCCATCACCTGAACTGTTTCCCTTGGGGACACTATAATGTAATCTTCTGAATGTCAATGATGGGAAAGATATAATATCCTTGGATGTGCTGAGGCTGGTATTTTTATCTAACAGGGTGAAGTTCATTAATATCTCAATGATCTGTTTTTCTTGGTCACTTTTTGCCATGTCATGTTGCATCTCTTCCTCTGTAAATTCTTCTTTAATTATCTCCGTTATGCTTTCTGAAACTCCTGCAAGCACCAACCCCAGGCTGAGTAGCAGAAGAGAGAAGGTTTCCATCTCAGATCTGGTGTAATCCCTTCTGCAGTAGAGATAAAAATAGGGAGCGGGGAGAAGGGAACAGGTAAATTCGCACCTAACGGGTACAGTGCATACTAGGTGGGAATAACTTTGACTCAAATGATACAAATGCAATTTATGTAACCAAAACGTTTGTATCCCCATAATATTCTTAAATAAAAAAAGTAAATAAATAAAATTAAAAAGAATAAAAGATTATAAATGAGAAGATTAAGATTGGTCTCTTTTCTTTTCTTTTCTTTTTTTTTGGGGGGGACAGAGTGTCGCTTTGTTGCCCTGGCTAGAGTGAGTGCCGTGGCGTCAGCCTAGCTCACAGCAACCTCAAACTCCTGGGCTTAAGCAATCCTACTGCCTCAGCCTCCCAAGTAGCTGGGACTACAGGCATGTGCCACCATGCCCGGCTAATTTTTTCTCTATATATTTTAGTTGGCCAGATAATTTCTTTCTATTTTTTTAGTAGAGACGGGGTCTCGCTCTTGCTCAGGCTGGTCTCGAACTCCTGACCTCGAGCGATCCACCCACCTTGGCCTCCGAGAGTGCTAGGATTACAGGCATGAGCCACCTCTCCCGGCCTGGTCTCTTTTCCTTATGACAGTTATTCCCAGGAGTGAACCCTACATGTAAGTTGAGACATCTACATTAGTAGTTGTCTTAACATGTAAGTTAAGACATCAGACATTCTATCTGTTAATGGAACTATGATCGGATGAAAACACAATCAGCTGTGGAGTCTGAAGACCCAGGTTCAAGTCCTTGCTTCTCCACTTACAATTTATCTCGTTTAACCTCAGTTTCCGAATGTGAAAAAAAAAAAAAAGAAAATGTAAGAATTATCTAAGGTTTATGTAAAAATATATTTAAAGTGCTAGAACATTTTCCCTTTGTTAATAATCTCGTTGGTAGGTTCTACAATCTCCATGGTGTTTCACAATTCTCACCCAACACATTCCTCACCATTGTGATATCTCCTACAGCCTCACATAGTACCTGGCACATGGTAGCCACTTAAAAGCACAAAACACACAGTCATTTCCCCATCTCTCATTTCTTTCCCCACCCATTCTCAGTCATGGGATTCTGGTCTTTACCGGTTCCTTTGGCAAGTTGATCCTGTAGAGAAAGATTCCAGCTTGTTGCAGGGCTAGAAGAGAAATTATGTTTGTTTCCTGGGAGTTTCTGTTATTGAGTCTAACTGAGGGAAGGAGGGGCAAGAAGGAGGTAGATAGAATTGTCTGAGATTGGCGGAGGAGACAATGTGGAACCAAGGACGCTCAGGGGGAACTGAACACAGTGTCCACCTGGCAGTCAGAATCCCAACGACCCAGGCAGGCAGCACCACTGTTATCTTCCATGAAATCTCCCCTGTCTATTAATACTTTAACCCAGAGTGATTACTTTTCTTTTCTGAAACCCGATAGCGCAGATTATGTTGCACTTCATTTTATATGATCTTTTTCATTTTTCTAGTTAGTTGATACATGTTAAACTTTTCCCCTTCTTATTAAGGCTGAAGACTCCTTGAGCCTGGAACACAGTTTCTGATTATTTTTATTCTGTACGGCATCAAATACTGAACTGTACACAGACTAGTTTTTCCACAATATTTGTAAACAACATAATGTGGCTTGACTAGAGTATAAAATCCTTTACTTGAGGTCAATGCTGAAAAATTCATAATGAGAATCCCAGAATGGATGGTTATTTGAGGTGATAATTCTTATACCATTCATTTGACATTAGTACATATGGATTTTTGTTTTGTTTTGTTTTTGTTTTTGAGACAGAGTCTTGCTCTGTCACCCGGGCTCGAGTGCCATGGCGTCAGCCTGGCTCACAGCAACCTCAAACTCCTGGGCTCAAGCAATCCTTCTGCCTCAACCTCCCCAGTAGCTGAGACTACAGGTATGCGCCACCATGCCTGGATAATTTTTTCTATATATTTTTAGTTGTCCAGCTCATTTCTTTCTATTTTTTAGTAGAGACGGGGTCTTGCTCTTGCTCAAGCTGGTTTCAAACTCCTGAGCTCAAACGATCCACCTGCCTCGGCCTCCCAGAGTGCTAGGATTACAGGTGTGAGCCACCGCGCCCGGCCTACATATGGACTTTTAAAAGTTATATTTGATTTTAAAATGTCCTGTTTATGAAACTAGAGCAAAGACCTAGCACCAAGAATATATAAGCCTTAATTGGGTTGATGGATTATTGATAAATTATTAAGAAGTAAGTGGATGTGTTCAGGTATGTGCCTTGAGAGGGTGCATTGACCACAGACTTGATGCATGTTCAAGGAAGTAAGCAAGAGGGATTTGTAGGGAATTTATTTTGTTTCCTAAACTTCTACATTCTGTGCCATTCACATCAATAGTGAGGTGATACACGAGAACAAAAAGACGAGGAGAAAAATAAACAGGAAGAACAGATCAGAGATTCCCAATCTTTCTGAAACATGAATTTCAAGTGGGCAGAATTCAGAGCTGCCTGGGTTTTATTTCAAATTGCTAGAAGGTGCCTATTAAAACACATACCTCCCCAAAGTACAATTGACCAAAATGTCACAGTTCACTTGAATTAGGTTTTGATTTTCATTAAATGAAAATATTCTGAGGATAGATTCCACTGGAGAGTCTCAGTTACTTACACTAGTGGGAATGCATTTATCTGCAACATTTTTTTTTTTTAAATTAGAAGAGGGGAGGTTGGGGAAGGAAGGGAACAAAAAGCACTGAGAAGGAAAGAAAGAGCAATAAACCTAGGGAAAGGGGTAGGAAAAGGAAGCAGAATTCAGAAAATAGAATAATGGTCTTAAAGGACACATTTAATCTATTTCAGGGTTTTGTCCAGGAAATGATGCTACCAAGACCCAACAAGTCATACACTAGGGACCAGCTGTTCCTGCTCAGTTTCTATTCAGATGCCGAAGGCTCTGCTCACTTGGTGGCACCCAAAATTCCACGAAGACAACAATGACAATAGGCTTACCACAGATAAATAGATAATGAAACAGCTGAAAAAAGCCACCCCAGATGGAAGAAGCCATGAGATGGGTAAGGTTGGCCTACTAACAAGGTTGGCCTACTAACAAGGCTGCAAAGTGTCTTTTACTCATGATTGTCACCTTCATCCCCCCCCATAAATCAAATCAATCAGATAGAACTTTATGGTTACAAAAGACAGAGCTAACGATTATTGTAAGTGCACCTCCTTCTTTGATATGACCTTGAATTAAGTCCAAATGAGCCATGCAACAGTGAGATCTCTCAACTGAAAAGATCAGGACAGAAAGTGTTCTTTAAAGCTTGTGAATCACTCATGCCTGCTCGAGCTCACAGTACGAGTCTCTGGCTCTCACATACAGGATTGAAACATCATAGCTCAGAATTAGGGATCCCACAACCTGACCCTTACTTGCCAATTGCCCCTTGTTTCTTACTACTTCCGAATACAAAACAGCCCCTCCGGCAAAGCCCGTTTCTACACTACCTAAGAAATAGAATTATAGAGTAATAGATGTGGAAAGAACCTCAAAGATTATCTAGTTCAAGATCCTTGCTTTACAGAGGAGGAAACTAATAACCAGAGAAGAACAGGACTTAATGAAATTCCCAGAATTAGAAGCCTCTCTTTCTCTTCCGTCTTCCTACAGCTTAAGGATACTATGCCTATAGCTTAACATGGGGGAACTAAACAATGGGTTCAGTTGTAAGAATTAAAAAGGGAAAGGAGTTAGTATTCCGGCTCAAAGTCTTCTCAGTCCCCTCTGGAGATGCAAAGAGGAGATACACTAAACTCCGAGAGACCCACTCCCTCCCTTATCCATGTCTTTCCACAGTTTAACTCATGTAACTCACCTCATTTTAATCCCAGCCCTGTCACATTGGATATTAAAAATTTAGATATTTTGTGCATCAAATATTTTTGCATTAATTTTGATTTTTTAAAATATTGAATTAAGGCCAGGCACAGTGGCTCATGCCTGGAATCCCAGCACTTTGGGAGGCAGAGGGGGAAGGATTGCTTGAGCCCACAAGTTTGAGACCAACCTGGGCAACATAGCAAGACTCCTGTCTCTACAAAAAATAAAAAAAAACTTAGCCGGGCATGATGGTGTGCATCTGTAATCCCAGGTACTTGGAAGGCTGAGGCAAGAGGATCTCTTGAGCCCAGGAGCTCGAGATCAGCCTGGGCAACATAACAAGACCCTGTCTCTTAAAAAAATTGAGCAGACATTCTATTAATATATGGCCTATGAAACAAAACAAAATAATATTGAATTAAAATATTATTTATCTAGATTACCGGGGTGTTTTAGTGCCCCCTTAAATCTTGTACCTAAAATGAGAGTCTCAGTCACTTTGTCTTAATTCCTGCCTTTGATTCAATCTTGGCTCTTATCAAATGACCCAAAGACAAGGGACAAAAATTGAAACACATGTAGAGTTTATGGTTTAATTCAGGAAAGATTTTTTATTGATTCCAACTCAGCAATACTGGAAGGATAAACTATTAATAATTACCAGTGGCTACCCATTTCATTCAAGGCAGTCCCCCATGTCCACAGTTCCAGTCTGCCTCGGGACACCCAGCCCTAGTGCCACTGAGAGAGCAGACGAGAGGATCTCAGACTCAGGCGCTGAGTTATGTGAGCTCAAGTTATTCAACATATCCCTGGAATTTAACTGGCCCCAAGTCATCACAAGTGACAAGAACAAACCCCTCTATGAGGGAAATGTGGTACCTACAGGCAGGATATCTGGTGCCTTCAATGAGCTGACAGACCGTCATTTGAAACTTTGTCTCACTCTGGAAGCAGAAAGTGGTGGAATGGTTTTGGCAAGGCGCCTTCTTGGGAGAAGTGCAAATACTATTGATTTTTCGAGGCCTCTCGTGGATGAAGACATGCTTCTTTTTACAAGTGTAGTCAGGTTCCCTGATGACTTTTTCTATGATCATGTAGTTGCAGTACCTTACAGGAATGTCACTCTGAGGGTAGTCCACATGCAGGTGCTCTAAGCTTGACACCTGCATTATTTTCTCATTCAATTCATTTTCCCAGAACAGAAGCAGCAAGAAAATTATCACCATTATTATCATTAGAGGTAAGATTCCCTTCATATCTCTGGGTTTAACTCCTGTTGAGTAGGGGGAGACAGAAAGTAGCAAAGGGTAGTCACATTCCTCCTGCTCCCGCCCCTGACTGCTCCCCCATCCTTGGGATATTTTATTTCCTTTTCTCTGCTAATGAAAATTGTGCTAACCCTGCAAGATAGCTGGAGGCACAGTTCTCCAAGAAAGCCCTTTTTGACTATTTTAACTCTCAAAGTTTGGTATTTAACTGTTCTCTAATTATTCCTTTTGTATTTATATGTTTCTGTAAGTTCTTTGATAGCAGGTACCACATCTGCTATTTTCTCCTGAATCCTTCAAAGTGCTTAACGCAGAGCTGGGCATACAGAAGGTGGTCAGAAATACCTGTGCCAGATTGTTTTATTCATGTTGCTGAATAACTGGCCCATAATTTTCTGAACCCTAATTCCCCCCCATTTCACATGATTTTAGTACATTCTGCTAACCTTTTCTTCCCAATCCCTTCCCAACCCCTCCTTCCTTGCCTCTGTGCTATCTCCTCTCACCTGCATTTTTTGCTGCTGCTCTCACAGGTAACATATCCTTGCTGTTGCTCTCACAGATAATATAGTCTTTTGATCATGGATCTGAGAAAATCCCTTGTGTCCTGCTGTTCCCTGGCAACATCTGATAAGGAGCCAGCTGAGTGTGGGGAGGGCCAAAGTGGAAAGAGCAGAAAGGAGGGACCTGTAGAGAAGTGTGCTTGAGCACCACTGGGGAGGAAGAGAAGCTACTTTCAGAAGGAGAGTTGGATAAAGCAGGCCATGAATGTGCCCTCATTAAATAAGTGTGGACCTTTCTTTTTTTATTTCAAAATATTAAGGGTGTACATATATTCTTGTTACATGGATACCTTGTATAATACTGAAGTTGGGGCTTTCAGTGTGCCCCTCACCATAATAGTGTTCATTGTACATGATAGTTTTTATCCCTAGTCTCCCTCCCACCCTTCCCCTTCTTGGTTTCCATTGTCCTTTAGATCTATTCCACGTCCTATTGCATGGTGTGTGTGTGTGTGTGTGTGTGTATGCACCACATTTTCTTTATCCATTCACCAGTTGATCAGTTGGTTGTAGGTAGATAGCTTTATTTCTGTGTTCTCTCTTCTTTTCTGTTGCTCTGTGTCTCTACTTTTATACCAGCACCGTGCTGTGTTGGTTACTATAGACTTCTAGTGTAATTTGAAGTCAGGTAATATGATGCCTTCAGATTTGTTCTTTTGCTTAAAATTGCTTTGGTTATTAGGGCTATTTTTTGGTTCCAAATGAAGTTTAGAATTATTTTTTCTATCTATGAAATATGATCTATGAAATATGACGCTGATATTTTGATAGGGATTGTGTTGAATCTGTGAAACACTTTGAGCAGTATGGACATTTTAACAATGTTGATTCTGCTAATCCATGAGCATGGAATATTTTTCTATTTGTTTGTGTCATCTATGATTTCTTTCATCAGTGTTTTGTAGTTCTCCTTGTAGAGGTCTTTCACCTCCTTGGTTAAGTATATTCCTAAGTATTTTGTTTTCTTTGTAGCTATTGTATGTGGTATGCAGTCATTGATTTAACTCTCAGCTTGACTATTACTCGTGTATAGAAATGCTACTGATTTGTGTACATTTTGTAATCTGAGACTTTGAGAAATTTATTTATCAATTCTAGGAGTCTTTGTTGGAGTTTCTTTTTTAAATTTCAGAATATTATGAGGTTACAAACATTTTGGTTACATGAATTGCTTTTTGTTTGTTTGTTTGTTTGTTTGAGACAGAGTCTCACTCTGTTGTCCCCGCCAGAGTGCTGTGGCATCAGCCTAGCTCACAGCAACCTCAAACTCCTGGGCTCAGGCAATCCTTCTGCCTCAGCCTCCCGAGTAGCTGGGACTACTGGCATGCGCCACCAAGCCCGGCTAATTTTTTCTATATATTTTTAGTTGTCCAGCTAATTTCTTCCTATTTTTTTTTTTAGGAGAGACAGGGTCTCACTCTTGCCCAGGCTGGTCTTGAACTCCTGAGCTCAAACGATCCACCCACCTCGGCCTCCCAGAGTGCTAGGATTACAGGCGTGAGCCACCGCACCCGACCCATGAATTGTTTTTGTACAGTTTGAGTCAAAGTTATAAATTTGTCCATCACCCATATAGGGTGCATTATACCCATTAGGTGTGAATTTACCCATCGCTTCCTCTCCCCTCCCATCTGCTTGATTGCTATTGAATTTTACTACCACATGTGCATATGAGTGTTGATCTGTAAGTGTTAATTTAGTAGTGAGCACATGTAGTTATTGTTCTTCCATTCTTGTGATATTTCACTTAAAAGGATGGTCTCCAGTTCCATCCAGTTTGTTATAAAAGGTATTAGTTCAGTGTTTTTTTTTCATGGCTGAGTAATACTCCATGGTATACATACACCACATTTTATTGATCCACTCATGTATTGGACACTTGGGTTGTTTCCACATCTTTGTGATTGTGAATCGTGCTGCAATAAACATTTGAGTGCAAGTGTCTTGTTTTTATAAAATGTCTTTTTTTTCCCCTTTGGGTAAATACCCACTAGTGGGATTGCTGGATTAAATGATAGGTATACTTTTAGTTCTTTGAGCTATCTCCATACTACTGTCCATAGAGGTTGTACTAGTTTGCCGTCCTACCAACAGTGTATAAGTGTTCCTTTCTCTCCACATCCATGCCAGCATCTGTTGTCTTGGGACTTTTTGATAAAAGCCATTCCCACTGGAGTTAGGTGATATCTCTTTGTGGTTTTGATTTGTATTTCCCTGATGAGTAGAGACACTGAGCATTTTTTCATATGCTTATTGGTCATTAGTCTATTTTCTTTTGAAAAGCTTCTGTTCATGTCTTTTGCCCACTATTTAAATTTTGTCCACCCACCCCACCCTTGCCCACTTTTAATGGGGTTATTTGATGTTTTCTTGCTGATTTGCTTGAATTCTTTGTAGATTCTTGTTACTAGCCCTTTATTGGATGTATAGAATGCAACTATTTTCTCCCATTCTGTAGATTGTGTGTTCCCTCTATTGATTGTTTCTTTGGCTGTGCAGAAGCCTTTTAATTTTATCAGGTCCCATTTATTTATTTTTATAGTTGCTGTGATTGCCTTTGGGATTCTCTTCATAGATTCTTTGCCTAGGTTGATATCTATAAGAGTTTTTCTGACCTCTTCTAAAATTATTATCATTTCATTCCTTAGGTTTAAGTCTGTTATACATCATGAATTAATTTTTGTGAGCGGTGAGAGGTGCAGATTCTGTTTCAGTCTTCTACAAGTGGCAATACAATTTTCCCAGCACCACTTATTGAATAGGGATTCTTTTCCCCAGTGCATGTTTTTGTCTGCTTTGTCAAAGATCAGTCTTTAGGTTTTTCTAGATACAAGATCATATCATCAGCAAACAGGGATAGTTTGACCACCCCTTTCCTGATTTGGGTACCCTTTATTTCTTTCTCTTGCCTGATTGCTCTGACTAGGACTTCCAATTCTATGTTGAATACAAGTGGTGACAGTGGGCACCCTTGTCTTGTTCCAGTTCTTAGGAGGAACGCTTTAAACTTTTCCCTATTCAGTGTGATGTTGGCCATGGGTTCACCATATATAGCTTTTATGATTTTGAGATATGTTCCTTCTGTGCCTAGCCTGTTGAGGGTTTTTATCATGAAAGAGGGCTGGATTTTATTCAATGGTTTTTCTCCATCTATTAAAATGATCATGCCTTTGTTTTTGCTTATGTTTATGTGATGAATCACATCTATTGATTTGTATATATTGAACCATCCTTGCATCCCTGGGATGAAACCACTTTATCATGGTGAATAATCTTTTTGATATGTTGTTGAATTCAGTTAAGCATGAAATATCTGATTTCCTTAAGTACTAAGTTTGACAGTTGCTATCTCTGATATTTCACTTTGACACTTCTTGTTTTATGCTTATTGTGAAGGTACATCCTCAGTCTTTCAAACACACATTGTGGTTTGTGATTATTTTTCAAAAAAATTTTTAGAGCAATTTTTGTGAAACCATGGACAAGTCAAAAATTCATGCTATTTTCTTTTTCTTTTTTTCCTTTTCTTTTGAGACAGAGTCTCACTCTGTTGCCTGGGCTAGAGTGCCATGGCTTCAGCCTAGCTCACAGCAACCTCAAACTCCTGGGCTCGAGTGATCCTTCTGCCTCAGCCTCCTGAGTAGCTGGGACTACAGGCATGTGCCACCATGCCCAGCTAATTTTTTTCTATATATATTTTTAGCTGTCCAGATCATTTCTTTCTATTTTTAGTAGAGACGGAGTCTTGCTCTTGCTCAGGCTGGTCTCGAACTCCTGACCTCAAGTGAGCCTCCTGCCTTGGCCTCCCAGAGTGCTAGGATTACAGGCGTGAGCCACCGCACCCAGCCGGTGCTATTTTCTGATATGAGTTCCATCATGGAACTGATGCTGTGCAGGCAGCTTGAAATATCAACAAAGTGTTTGGGAAGGATTTGGTTAATGAATGCATAGTGCATGGATGGTTTGAGAAGTTCCATTCTGGTGATTTTAATCTTGAAAATGAGCCATATGGGCAACCTGAAACCAAAGTGGATAATGATGAGCTGAAAGCCATAGTGGAAGTGAATCTATCTCAATGTATTCATGAATTAGCAGCAAGGGTTGACGTTACTATTCCAACAATATTGAACCATTTGAAACAAATCGAAAGGTAAAGAAGCTGCATAGAGGGGTACCGTATGAATTAAATGAACATAAGAAGAGAAATTGTCTCAAAGCTTGCCTTTCTTTGAGGTCATGACATAAAGACAAAAAAATTCTACATTGTATTGTTACATGTGACAAAAAATTCTTTTTGACAATCACAAGCATTCAGCACAACAGTTGGATAAAGATGAAGTGCCAAAACACAGTCCAAAACTGAATATTCATCAAAAAAAAAAAAAAAGCTAATGGTGTCTGTTTTGTAGTCCAGCACCGGTATTACCCACTACAGATTCATGAAACCTGGTCAATCAATTACAGCAGATGTCTACTGCAACCAATTGGATGAAATGATGAGGATGCTTGTGATTAAGCAGCAAAGACTGGTCAACAGAGATAGGTCAATCCTCTTGCAAGACAACACTCAACCACATGTCACACAAACAACACTGCTCAAACTACACAGGCTGGACTTGGAAATTCTCTGTCATCCACCATTATTCACCAGGCCTTGCACCAACTGACTACCACTTCTTGCAGGCTTTGGACCACTTCTTGCAAGGAAATATATTCAATTTTCAACAAGTTGTGGAAAACACCTTTTGCAATTTCACCACCACTCACTCTCTAGGCTCCTTTGCTGCTGGCATAAACAAACTACCATTAATATGGCAAAACTGTGTCAATAGTTTAGGTGCATAGTTTGATTAATTGTACTGCTTCTTGTTTGAGATATAATACACTGCAATTTTGATTCAAAATAGGACATTTCATATTAATGACCATATATATATATATATGTACTTTTTTATTTTTGTTGAGGATTTTTGTATCTATGTTCATAAGGGATATTGGTCTGTAGTTTTCTTTTTTTGTGTGTCTTTTCCTGGCTTTGGTATCAGAGTGATACTGGCTTCATAAAATGAGTTAGGGAAGATTCCGATGTTATGAAATAATTTCTGTGGGATAGGTACCAGCTCTTCTTTGTACATCTGGTAGAATTTGGCTATGAATACATCCGGTCTGGGCATTTTTTTTTTCTGGGAGATTCTTTATTGCTGCTTCAATCTCACTGCTCATTATTGGTCTATTTAGGATTTCTATTTCTTTCTGATTCGGGCTTGGCAGGTTCTGTGTTTCCAGGAATTTATCCATTTCTTCTCTGTTTTCTAGTTGGTATGCATAGAAGGTTTCATGGTATTCACAAATGATATTTTAAATTTCTACAGTATCAGTTGTAATGCTTCCTTTTAAATTTCTGATTGAGTTTATTTGAATCCTTTCTCTTCTATATGTGGATAATCTGACTAGTGGTCTGTCACTTATGTTTATCTTTTCAAAGAATCAACTTTTTGTTTTATCAATCCTTTGTATTTTTTTGTTTGTTGGTTTCTATCTTGTTTACTTCTGCTCTGTGCTTTGTTATTTCTTTTCCTCTGCTGGCTTTGGGTTTAGTTTGCTGTTCTTTTTCTAGTTCCTGAAGATGTGACTTTAGGTTGTTCATTTGCGAGCTTTCTGTCTTTTTAATGTAGGCATTTAAGTGTATGAACTTTCCACTTAGGTCTACTTTGGCTATATCCCACAGATATTGAAAGCTTGTGACCCCTTTGTCATTCAGCTTAAGGAATCTTTTGATTTCCATCTTAATTTTATCATTGACCCAAGCAACAGCAGGTTGTTTAACTTCCATGACTTTGTGAAGATTTGAATGTTTCTCTTGGATTTGATTTCTAGCTTTATTCTACTATGGTCTGAGAAGATACATGGTACGATTTCAATTTCTTTTTGAATTTGTTCAGACTTGTTTTGTGGCCTAAGACATGATCAGTCTTGGAAAATGTCCCATTGCATATTCAGTAGTTTTAGGGTAGAATGTTCTGTAAATGTCTGTTAGATCCCTTTGTTCTAGAGTCCCATTTAAGTCTGGTATTTCTTTATTGATTTTCTGCTTCAAGGTCTTTCAGTGGGATGTTGAAGCCTAGAAGTTATGATGCTACTATTTATTTCTTTGCTTAGATCTAGTAGAATTTGCTTAATGAATCTGGGAGCTCCTGTGTTAGGTGCATATATATTTAGGATTGTTATGTCTTCTTGTCGAATTGCTTCCTTTACCGTTATGTAATGACCATCTTTGTCTTTTTTACCATTGTTGATTTAAAGTCTATTTTATCTGACATAAGACTGGCTACACCTGCTCACTTTTGGTTTCCATTTGTGTGGAATATTTTTTTCCATTCCTTTCCCTTCAGTCTGTGTGAGTCCTTATGAGTCAGATGTGTTTCTTGGAGACAGCATATACTTGGCTTATGTTTTTTCATCCATTCAGCCAGTCTTTGTCTTTTAAGTGGGGCATTAAGACTGTGTTCAGTGTTAGTATTGATTTGTGGGATACTGTTCTGTTCATCATGGTGGATGATATCTTGTTGTTTTGTTTTCCCTCTTGTGCTATTGTTTTATAAGAGCTCTGAGCTTTAATTTTCAGGTGATTTTATACTTGTGGATATCTATCATGCTGTTCCATATATAATGCACTTTGGAGTATTTCCTGTAGTACAGGCCTAGTATTGATAAGTTCCCTTAGTGTTTGCCTGTCTGGAAAAGTTTTTATTTCTCCGTCATTTATGAAACTTAGTTTTTCAGGAAAAAAATTCTTGGCTGGCAATTTTGTTCTGTTTAAGAAGACTAAAAATGGGGCCCCAATTCCTTCTAGCTTGTAAGATCGCTGCTGAAAAGTCTGCTGTTAGCCTGGTGGATTTTCCTTTGTAGGTTAGTTGTTGCTTTCATTTTGTAGCTTGTAGAATTTTCTCCTTCATTTTAACTTTGGCCAAGTTGATGACTATGTGTCTTGGAGATGTCCTATTTGCTATGAATCTTCCTTGTGTTCAATGACTCATCTTGTCTCTGGATGTTTGAATCTCTGGTGATACCAGGGGAATTTTCCTCAATAATTTCCTCGAATAGGTTTTCCATGCTTTTTGCTTTTTCTTCTTCTCCCTCAGGGATACCTATAATTTTTATATCAGCTTGTTTCACCTAGTCCCATATTTCTCTGAATGATTGTTCATTCTTCTTTATTCTTCTTTCTCCATCTTTGACTGACTGGGTTAGTTCAAAAGCCTTGTCTTTAAGCTCTGAGATTCTTCATTCTACTTGGTCTAGCATAAAAGAAAGCTGCAAGTAGTTGGTCCAGGATTGGTATTGTACTATAAGGCACTGGACTTCTATCCCAGCATGTGGCTTCCACATCATGGTCCAAGATGGCTGCTCTGTCCAGAGCCATTATGTCTGCATTCCAGCCAGCAGGGAGAAGAAAAGCAAAAAAAGGGGCATGACACTGCCGTCTGAAGACACATCCCAAAGGTTCCCACACCATTCTACTTACATCTCAATGACAATAACTTGGTTATACAGTCACATTCAATTGCAAGGACACTGGGAAATGTAGGGTTTATTCTGGTTGGACATGTGCCCAGCTAAAATCCTGGGGTTCTATTATTAATACTAAGTAAAAAACAGAGAATAAATACTGGAGGACAACTGGAAGCATTGTTCCTACTTGCCTTCAGAGAAACATCATGCTGGGAAATGTTAATGAGTGTGCTTCAAGAAAAAAGTTTCATGATCAAAAGTTTGAGAAACATTGTTAACCATATTCCTTCCCTTCCGGAATCCAAGATTCACAGAGCATCAGATTCTGAGAAACCCAGTAATAGAGAAGCTTTACTAATCTAATTTAATTTAGGATTTTACAAACCAATTTGAGCATGGAACTTCATTTTAGAGGCACCAGCATTAACATTGTAAGGGACTAAGTTCTATGGAATATAAGTTTGGAAGATGCTGCAAGGAACTAGAAACCATAGATGGCAAACCACGATCCAGGCCTCTAAGTGGGAACAGAGGAAACAGTAAGCAAAAGGAATGCAACCTCAGTAGCCCCAGGTTTTAGATTTGGGGGATTGCCCTCTGGAATATCCATCTGACAATAGTCCTTCATTCCTTCTAGAATTCTAGTTCCCTTCCCAGCATGTTTTACAGGCGCTCTGAGGAGTGTTTTTGTGCCCTGTGCAAAACTAGTACTCCGGACTTCTCAGTTTGTCCCGGGCTTCTCATTACTGATTCTTCACAGAACTGCAGCTGTCTCTGGCCTGCTTCACCCTCCTCCCAAAGCCTGGGTACAGGCCCTGCCTTTTATTCCCTAATGCAGTGGTCCCAGACCTTTTTGGCACCAGGGATCGGCTTCATGGAAGACAATTTTTCCACGGACCCACGGCTGGTGGGGGCTGGGGGACGGTTTCGGGATGATTCAAGCACATTACATTTCTTGTGCAGTCAAACCTCTCTGCTAATGATAATCTGTATTTGCAGCTACTCCCCAGCGCTAGCATCACTGCCTCAGCTCCACCTCAGAGCATCAGCCATTAGATTCTCATAAGGAGCCATAACCTAGATCCCTCCCATGTGCAGTTTACAGTAGGGTTTGTGCTCCTGTGAGAATCTAATGCTGTAGCTGATCTGACAGAAGGCGGAGCTTATGCAGTGATGCGAGCAATGGGGAGCGACTGTAAATGCAAATGAAGCTTCTCAGCTTGCCTACTGCTCACCTCCTGGTGTGTGGCCTGGCTGGGTCTGCCGCCTGGGAGTTGGGGACCGCAGCTCTAATACACACTAAGCGTAAGGATACAGGGTATAACAGACTTTCTGAAAACTCTTAATTACAGAAGAGAGAGAAAAATGAACACTGCTTCACAGTATCTACTATTCCTAGCATCCATCAGCAGGCCCTTCACAGGAATGCCCTTTTTGGATTGTCCTTTCCTTGGCTATTCTGGCGTGGGACTTTATCCTTACTTCCCCAAGGCCTGGACTCTCATTGAACTTCTGTAATGGTGACCACAGCGTTTCTACGAAGGAGGGCCTAGGAGACAGCAATCATGCCAGAGAGAGGGCTGGGCACTCTTCTGGAAGATGCATTTTCTGAATGCTTTACATGTAACTGAGAGAACATGAATTGCCCATATGAAAGAATGGGAATGGAAAGAGTCTGCAGAGTATACGGGGGCGGGCTGATGAGCTCACCACCAGCCCTCAACCACTCCTTACACTGCCACTTCTTGGCTCCCACAGACTTTTTAAAAAGGGGGTGGTTTTTAAATGAAACCTATCAGAGTATCTTGGATACTAATTAAAAATACAGAAACTCGGGCCTTATCCCTGACCTATTGAATCAAAGTCTCTGGCTTTAAGGGAATCTGCATTTGTGATCAACAGCCCATATCGTAATAGATCAACCCCAAACCAGTAAACAGCATAATCATTTCTAAAGAGTTTCACCCATCCCACAACAAAACTGCCTTTTAAATTATACGGAATACTCAATACCCCAATCTGAAAGCTCTGCGTCTGGATTACTGCCCTTGTCCTGAGCATCCACAAGAAAAGGGGTATGTCCTAGCCTCACATCACAGAATTGAGACAGCTCATCAGTGTTCTTCTTGCCGGGGCACTGACAGGGCCTGCCTCCCAAACACCACATCGAAGAGGGAGGGTTGGTCTGTATTTCTCAGAGTTGTTCATTATCTGTGTTCTTTCAGCAGTTGGGGAAACCAGTTCACAAGGGATCATGGAGATGAGCTGGAGTGATCTGGGTTCCAGAGTTCACCAGGGAGACAGGTTCCAGGCTCAGGCACGGGGAAGGGAGAATATGCAAGTGGGTTTGGAAGCAGAGCCAAGGAGGGCTACTGGCTGGGAAGGAGCCAAGAATTGCTTGGATGCAAGAAGGTCGTTTAAAGCAGAAAGTGCTCCCTTCCCTCCACCACTTTCTCTTTTCCTACTTCTCTATTGCCCAGCAGCCACCTTTCAGTATCTCTCTTAATACCTCTTTAGATTGGAAGTACCTCTGAGCTGGGATTTGATTTCTTTGTTCCCCTACTCATTTCCACTAAGGAGCCCTACCTCCCTAACCATTTTCACCTACTACCCTGGTGAGGAAAAGAGTCAGATGACACCTTGACTTTCTTTCTAACTATGGAAGTAGGCCCATGAAGAAATCTATGCTGGTTCACACATACTCTGAGGTGTTCAACGTGAGCTCACATATCAAGAAATAATTCTAAATGCCAGGCAAAGGCCATGGGACTTCATCAACTCCTCCAGGAACCATTTTTTACACTGACCACCCTCATCTCCTCCTTGAGTGTGTGTAAGAAGCTCTCCTCTGTGGTTCCTGTACATAACTTACTATGTGGTGCTACTACAAAGGGTTTATTCGGCCTTGTTTTCCACATGCTGTGTGCTTCTGCAGAGCCAGAACAATGTACTTGTTTTCTCTAGCACAATGCCTGGTGTCTCTTGGGAGACCAAAAAATGTTTGTGCAGTTGATGAATGGATAAAAGATGTCAGACCTCGCCCCTCTTCTGCCACTAACTAGCTGTGTGATCATGGGAAAATTATGTCACTTCTCAAGGTCTCTGTTTCTTATTTCTAAAATGGGGGTGGTAGGAAAGAATAAAGGAAGAATTTGACTATCTATAAGGTCCCGCTCTGATTTTACAAACTAAGGTTCTGAGATAAATTAAAATGAACTCAATGGCTATTCTCTTAAGATGACAATTCTCTGACTACAGGTTCTATTTCTGCTTCTCCATCCCCAGCACACTCAAGGGAATGGAGGTGGTCCCTGCTTCCTGGCCTGGAGTGGAGGTGAGCAATGGGGAAATGAGGAGCTGGAACTGGAAACCAGACCCTGAAATGGGGAGCTCTGACTCAGGAGTGTGATGGAGTAGCCCTGTGAAATGGCCTAGGAATTGGCATTCTGGCCAAAGAGACACCTCCCTAAATCACCCCTATTCTGGAGGGGTTCATTGGCTACCTCTGGCAAGTGCAGGCTGTTTTCTTCAACAAGCTATTAACTGAAGGATTCCTGCCATGCCCTCACGAGCCCTGGGCACTGTTCCAACTCCCCTCCCACTATCTCACCTGTCTTCTTGTCCAGGTAAGGTGGATAGACTGGGGTCTGCACATGTCCAGGAACAAGCTGCTCCTGATCTTGGGCAAGATGTGTTCTGAGTCAGAGGCCATCAGTCCTGGCCTTGCAGTTACAGCCCCAGGCTATGCACGGGGGGTGGGGGGGGTGGGGGTGGAGGTCCTGTTCCCCCTTGGGGGGAAACCAAGCCATTTCTTGTTTTATCACTTTCTTTGTGTTCCTGAAATGACTGCCACAAGGCGATAGCCCAAGGACCAGGTTGAGGGAAAGTGCCCTAAGCCTCTGACAGCCACTGTGTGTGGTAGACTCATCCCTTCAGTTTTCCATTTCTGAGAATGCTTTGATCATAGTGTTTCTGCCTTCTTCTGTGTGTCCCCAGGCTGAGGCCTCAACAGTTCCCTTTGAATCCTTATTGAGCAAGGACCATTAACCCAGCCTTCCCCTGCAGCACCTCCCAGGACATTCTGATCTTTCCTGCCACTCCCAGGCTCTGCTCTCCTTCTGGACCAGTTCCAGCTTTTCTGAATATCAGATAAGATTCCTGAAAAGAAGACAAAAAATTGTCTCCCGACCCCAAATAATCACCAAGCCTTAAAGAATCCAGTGTGTGTTTTAAAAACTCCCTTTTCAGAAGCACCCAGCTAGAGCAGGATGAGCAGTGGTTTGGGAGTCCTGAAAGCTGGGTGCCTGTCTTGACACTGCCTCTGCCACTGACTGGCTCTGCGATCCTGAGTCGAGCTCCAGGAGCCTCGCTGGCCTCCTACGAAAGTGGCTGAGAGCTGGCAGAGCTGATGCAGTGAAGGAGGCGAAAACAGCTAACAATTTTAGAGTTGATAAAGCACCCGGGGCTACACCATTCCCTGAAGCAGGGCTCTGCACCTGCTTGTCAAAAAGCTGAAAGGAGGCTCCTAAGGGCTTACTGTCAAGCCCACTGCACCACAGTAATCTTTTAAAAATACAAATCCAGTTACTTACTGAAGATATCCACTCCTGTTTCCACCTAAAATGTGTCAATGGCTGTTTCACTAGTCTTAAGATAATGACCACAGTCCTTACGACTGTCTCTGGGCCAAGCGTAGACAGCCTCACCCAAACCAGCCTCCTTCCACCTCCATATTCCTGCTGTACACTCCTCCATCCGGTTCCCTGAACTCATCAGGCTTCCTTCCAGCTCAAGGTTTTTAACGTATCTAACTCTCTCATTATGGAATATTCCTTACTCTACCGACCTTTCTCATTCTGCCTGGTTAAATCCTGTGTGTCCTTTCTTTCCTCAGACAAGCCTTCCCTAAAACCCCAGAGTAAGTGAACAGCTTCTATTGTGCTTGCATACAATCCTGCAAAAATCCTCCGTGGCCCTTATCACTAGAATAATAAATTAATTATATTTCTTAGGTTTAAAAAAATCGTTCCATGAGGGCAGAGACCACATCTGTCTGGTTTCCTGCAGTAATCTCTGTTGCAAGCACAGTGCCTGCAATACAATAGATGTCCAACAAATATTTGTTCGGTAAATATTGAATAAATAAAAGAATGCATGAGTGAATGGCCTAAAAGAGATGTATTTTGCTCTTTAATCATAGTATGAGAGAGCTTTTCTTTATAAAACTCAATCTTCTTTTTTGAGGGTTGCTTTGGTGGGACCCTATAGTATTATATGGGCATAAGATCAGAAAGATCAATGAAAGGAAAGAAAAAGTTGATTCACCTCTACTTACTATTCAAGGCCTTAAATCTAGTATTGCTCCTCTGACCCTCTCACTTCAGCTGTTAAAGATCAGGTCAGGAATTTTGTTATCGGCTGCTACCTCTGCTCTCTGCTTTCCCTCCATATCCACGGAATGCCATCTACTTTAATAAGTAGTTCAGTTTAGTTTTAATAACACCATGTCCCTGGACAATAGCACAACTCTCTTTCATATAAGTTCCACCTTTATCATATGCACAAAGATCAGCCAAAAGTAGCGACGTTTCTAGCAATTGACACAACCTACAAACTCTCCTTCAAGACCCTAAACGGAAGACCCATGACAATACCTGCCTTATCCACAAGGGGGCAGATTTCAGTTTGACCTATTCATGCGTGTTTTTGTGAACAGCGGCAGGTTCTCATTCCTCGTTCCACGTATTCCTCCCTCCACCCTCCTTACTTGCCAGCAATGTTTTCTTACGACTCACATTGATAGTGATTGATCTCTTATCACAAAAATCTGGTTAGTGAGGTTGAGGAAGTCCTGTTGGGTTATACAAGCCCTTTCTTAACCTTAGCTTTTCTCTTCCTCTCTGGTCCCCTATCGTGGACTTTTGTTCCTCACCTTGTTAAGTCATTTATCTTACAGACTCTTATAGAATGGCCCTGCTGTGTGCAACCCTGCGATGTGACCCATCGGTTCGGAATTTGTTTAAAGCCTTAAGAGCCTGATGCAACCCTGTAATTAAGCAGCTCTGCCTGAAGCAAGTTTGCAGCAAGTCATTGGCACTGATCCCCAATTTACAGCTCCCGAGAGCATACTCCGTGCCTGCCTTTACGTCTTTAGAGCCTTTATAGAGCCACACTGTGGCCAGAAGGAGCGCTGCCACAGTATGTTTTTCAGGCGTGCCCTTCCCCCTCAGTCTTTCCCTGAGGATGGCACTGTTCCCACACTGCAAGACCTCCTACTATCAAGGCCCCCAAACTTGCATGCTGCTTATCTTCCCCAGTGTCACAGGATCACTTGAAAGCCTGTATAGTCTTTATATCCCTTAAAAATCTGTGTAACTTTTTGGGCTTTTTTCTGGATGGGGGAGAGGTAATCCTGTATAACCTTTTGATTTAAAACGATTCACACAATTCATTAATCAAATATTTATAAAGTATTTGTTAGGTGCCAAGAATTGTTTCAGCCTCTGAAACTTCACCTATAAATAAGACTCTGGTCTCAGGGAACTTTCATTGTCATGGTGGGGGAGGGAGAATTACTAACAACAGCAAAAGTCCGGTGGTGGTATATGCGATGAAGAAAATTAAAATAGAGAAAGGAGGATAGTGAGCAAAGGGGGTGGGTGCAGTTTCATAATAGAGAGGTCAGAGACATTATCTCTGACAGATGAAATCTGAGCAGAGATTTTAAAGTGAGGGATTGAGCCTTGCAGATATGGGGGAGATAAGACTCAAGGCAGAGAGAAGAGCAAGTACAAAGACACGGAGGTATTTCTGAGGAGCGCAGAGGCTAACGTAGCCGGAACAGAGTGGCAGGAGATGAGGTCAGAGAAGCAAAGGGAGTCTAAAAAGCAGCAACATCATTTAGGGATATTTTAAGCCATGGCAAAGCGTTTTGATCTTATGCTGAGTGAAATAGAGATGCACAAAAGGTTGTAAGCAGAGGAATGACAAGTTCTGAGGTTTAAACAGGATCATTCTGATTGTTCTGTTGAAAATAGACTTAAAGGGAACAAGGACAAAGCAGAGAGACCTGCTAAAGGGCTAATGCAACAGTACAGGTGAGAAATAGTGATGGCTGGGACCACAGCAGTGATGGGTGAGGATGTTGAGAAGCGTATGGTTTCTGGAAATACTCAAAGGTAGAGCCAATATCATTTGTTAAGGGATAGAATATGAGTTGTAAGAGAGAGGAGTAAAGGATGATTCTAAGATTATTTTTTGCACAGCTCTTCCAAATATCTGAAGAGTTACCAGAACTTAAATACTCAACAGCATAGTAGGAGTGAGGTGAAAAATACCTGTGGTTCTGGCTCTCGTTCATTAGGTGAGTCAGGACATATCTGGCTGAATTGTAGGATGTGAACACTGAATACTGAGCAGGTAGGGAGGGAATGAGGGTGAAAAGTGTGATCTAAGGGTCTATCTCTAGGGAATGAAAGCCCCCCCTACACACATCCACATACACGCCTCAAATAAGCAGACAACCGCTAAGCTCTCTTTTTTTCTCTTTGAGTTTCCTGCTGTTGGTCCATTTTCTATGGCTTGGGGAAATAAGGAGGATCACAGTGAGAAACTTAAGTTTGGCACATGGTTGGACCCAAGAGTAAATTTAACTAGGGAACATAGAGTACCAATTGGAAGGGGGTGATTCTGAGGAAGGTGGCATGGGACACAGGGTGCCTAGAGTTACTGGGATGCAGGGCGGTGGCTTGTAGAGCAACTTGGTAGCACATATAGTTCCCAGGCAATCCTAATTACACCTTGGGAGCTTTTCAAAAATAATCATGCCTGGGCCCCATCCTCAGAGATTCCAGTTTACTTGGTCTGGGGTTGGACCCAGCAGTGAATAGCTGAAAAGCTTCACAGGTGAGTCTAATATGCAGGCAAATCCCTGTTGAGTTCATTCAGAAAGGGCTACACCACCTGAGAGTCCCCCACCCACACGTGCACACACAAGGTCCCTGTAATCTCAGGATTGGATGAGGAAGTGAGCCCAGGCTTTATGTGACAAGACACTTCACCACATGTGCTGCTCATAGACTTCTCAGAGTGCCCAGAAGGGCCCCTGTACGTACAATGAAGGAAAAATGAGGGTTATGTGAAACTATTAATATAAAATATACCTAAGTCCTGAATGAACAATTCTGGAAAAGTAACAAAAAATTGCAAAAGAGAAACGTTGGTTGATTTTAGAATACTACTTTGTATAAGAAATACTATATAAATGATATGTGATAGCATCTGGTATTTATCCTCACGGTTTAATATTATGACAAAGAGTGTTCGTATAAAGATGAAGTATATACATCTGAAATACTGGAATATAATATGGTGTTAATATAGTAATATTAACTACAGATGATGCTTACTTTGTGCAAGGAATGTTTAACATCAACAAATCTGTGATTTTATTAAGGAGACAACCAACAGAGACAAAAATTGGGCTCGTCCGGGATTTGAACCCGGGACCTCTCGCACCCTAAGCGAGAATCATACCCCTAGACCAACGAGCCACGCATGAAATGTTTTTGCATTTACAAACTTCAGTATGGAAAGTTTTAGCCACGTCCACAGTTAGCTGTGAAGTGTTTTTTTTAAGCAACCATGGGTCTGAGGTGACACCTAGTGGATGAAACAACTCACTGCAGTCCCCCCTCCCCCCGCCACACACACACACACACACACACACACACACACACACCCCTCGCCCAAATTCCAGAAGGCGGCGCCTGGAGACCAAGAATCTTGTTTAGGAAAAATTTTCAGGCATTAACGAGAACAATTTCACTGATGGTTGTCACTTCCAAGTGGGCCAAAGATGATGCGAGAATGGAGGGAGGCAATCAGGCACAGTCCAGAGTGATTCAGGGGCCGGAGGGCGTTTCCTTAACAACTACCGACCGCTTTACCCGCGGCCGGCCTAGCGAAAGCTGTCGCCGCGTGGCGCCCCCCATACAGAGTACCCTGAGGGAGGAGAGCGCCCCAAACGTGCCAGGTGAGCAGCCTGCGTGCGGCGCAGGACCGGAGCGCCGTAATCGTCAGAGATGACGAAGATTGTCCTCCCTCTCTCCGGAAGCCTTGCAAAGCTTGGATTACAGCTCTTTCCACCAATCTCAAATACTGTAGCTTAAAAGAAGAAAGAAAGCTAAATACATCAGAACGAAAAGAAAAAGAGAAATACAAAAAACCCGATAAACAAATGTATGTGGGAGGCGGGGGAGGGAAAAGAGTGCCTAGTAGAGGATATGCCTTTCCTAGGCCAGCCAGTAGGTAGCGTGGCCGAGCGGTCTAAGGCGCTGGATTAAGGCTCCAGTCTCTTCGGGGGCGTGGGTTCGAATCCCACCGCTGCCACAGGTGCATTGTTTTGACACCGTCTGTACTCAGCAGCGATTGTACTAGAACTGCCACGTGAAGACAGTCGATTAACCTTCCTCCAGACCAATCACCTGTTTTTAATTGCTAGAGAATCTCGGCATGCACTGTTTTGGAACTTTTATTCTGAGTGTTTCATAACGGAAAATGCTTCTGAATCATAGTAACACCCTTGCAAGATCATAACGATGCCTTTGAATCGTAGTTTCCCAGAGGTAAAGTGTTAGGACATTAATACCATAAACTCGTAAGCTTTGCTTTACTTTTCTTCACTCAGCCAAAGAGCGTATTTTGAGCACTTGTCGTGTAATCGGCACTGTTCTAGTTGCTGAGGAGTATAGAAAGATGAGTAACACATAATGCCAGTTCACAAGGGAAACTCACAGGTGAAACTGGGAAAGTAAACCATATGATTACAAAAAGATCTGGAAACACTGCAAGACATCATCAAGCAAAAAACAAATGCGGTATAAGGAAAGCAGTGCGGTGACGTGGGAAGAATGGCGAGCGACCGTGGCCTTGGCTGTTAGAACACAAGGCTGCCATTTCTCACATTACTAGCTGAGTGACCTTCGGCAAGTTGCTTACCTAATTCCTCAATATTGTCAAATGGAGATAATATATACCTCTATTATGAAAATTAGTGAATACACGTAAGGTGCTTAGAACAGTCTGCAGAGATGAGGAAGATCGGTTTAAGCTTTCCATTTGTAATACAATCTCATAGCCATGGCTCTTATCCCTGGGAAGATTCCAATCTGAGTCTATAGAAAGCAGAAATAATTCTGTTTAACTGGGGCCTCTGGAGACCAGAAGGTGTGTGCAACAGTGTGGGACTATTCATCTATTCATTCATTCATTCCTAATTACCTAATACATGTAGTACACAATGCTAAGTACCAAGGGTACAGCATCGAGTGCAACAAAAGATTTGCCACACTGGAGCTTATTTTCTAGTAGGGAAAACAGAAAGAAAGGAAAGAAAGAAAGGAATGTATATAATAATATTAAGTAGTGGTAAGTGCTGTGAAGAGAAATAAAGTAGTGTAGGGTATAGTGACAATTGGAGGCTATTTTGGAAAGGGTGGTCAAGGAAGGTGCCTCTAAAGAGGTGACATTTGAGCACGGAAGGAGTGAAGGAGGAAGTCATACAAATGCCTGAGGGAGTAGTATTCTAGGAAAGGGAAACAGCAGTGAAAGGTCCAGAACAGGAAACAAGGCCCATGTATTTGAGGAACAACCAAAAGGTCAGTATAGCTGGAAGAGAATGAGTTAGGAGGAGGAGAAGGGAAGGAGTTGAGATCAGAGAGCTTGTCACTGTCAGAATATGCAAGGGCATAATCACGGATTTTGTTCTAAGTATGAGTAGAGTAGAAGCTATTGGATACTTTTTAAGTTGAGAAGAGTATTATTTTTCTTGCGTTCTAGTACAATAACTCTGACTGCTCTCTAGAATAGGGAGTAGAGAGAAAATAGGAAGATAAGTTAGAAGGCTACTGGGGGAGTCTGAGAAAGAGAGGAAGAAGGGTTTAGACTAGGGTGATAGTGAATGTGTTGGGAAATGGATGAAGGTAGACCCAACAGTGTTCATTGGTGGATTGGACATGATGTGTTGGGGAACTGGATGAATGGTGGATCTATTTCCTGAGACATGGGTATTGGGAGAGCAGTTGGAAGAGGAGTGGCAGGAAATCCAGAACACAAGTTAATTCTGAGATGCCTATAACACATTCACATGGGGCAAGCAGGTGACTATATGTACAAACCTAGGTTGAGGCTTGTGATGTAAATTTAGGGATCACCAGTATACGGATGCTATGTAAAGCCACATGATTGGATAAGTAAGTACAGACAGATAACCAGAGACAGCTCCAGGAAAGGAGGAGCCATCAAAAGAGACTGAAAGGTAGCCTCCTGAAATGAGGAGTGCAGTATCTTCATGGTGCTGAGAAGTCCAATAGGATGAAGACCTATGGACCTGAGAACTGACCTTTAGATTTGGAAATGTCAAAGTCATTGGTGACCTTGACAAAAGCCATTTCAGTGGAGTGATGGAGAGAAAAGCCCGATTATAACTGGTTGAGGAGAGAACACGAGGGGAGGAAGTTGAGATAGAGAATGGACAACTTTTAAGGATTTTTTTTCTACATAAAGAAAAGAGAATTGGTGGGACAACTGGAAAGAATAGTTAAGAAGGAATATTTTTTTAAGGATTGGTAATGCTACAGCCTGTTTGTAGGCTGATGAGAATGACCTGCACACTGGGAGAAACAACTGCTATGTGTGTTGTGGGTGGGAGGTGGGGATAAGGGTGGGAGTGGGAAAGGAATGTTGATTGCAGAAACCAAATCCCTGTGTAGGGAAGAACAAATGACAGTTATTTGATGAGAAACTGAGGGAGTTGTCCTTAAAAATGAAAAGTGGAAGATGGGGCCTTGAAACAGAAGACATGGAATATGAGTGTTGTGGGTAAGTTGGCCCCTCTGCTGCCAGCAAGGGGATATAGTTTACTTCTAATGGAGTCGTTCTATTCTGTGATAGTTATTTATGCAATAAAGTTGCTAAGGGTCCACAAAACAAACATTCTTTTTGAATTTATCATTTTAAAATTTGCCTTTGGGAATTTACGTTTCCTTATCACTCTATTGCTCTCCTGGTGTTAACAGAATTCATTGCTTACCTCACAGGGTTGTGGTAAGGAAAAAAAAAAGGAAAAGAATAGCAAACGGTTGTGATGGAAAAAAGAAAGAAAGAAAAAGGAAGAAGGGAGGGAAGAAATAAAGGAAAAGAGAAGAAAAGACATTATGTGATAACACATAAAAGGATAAGACACGACACACTTCCAGATCGTGATAATGTTTGTATGCATTCGCTTCCAATTCCTTACCAGGAAAGACAACATCCTCCTTATACTTACCTAGGGCTAAATTTTCCAAGCAGTTTTCCGTGCACTGTTTTCTTTTACTGAACAGGATTCCTGGAGGTAGGCGGGGAAAGGGAGATGTGTTACTATTTCCATTTTACAACAGATACGCTGAGAGGCCAACTTCCGTGATCTCCGACAGCCACTGGAGGGAGGAACGCTTTGTCAGAAATCCTGAAGTTGTTCTCTGTTTGGCTATTTCACGTCTTTGGGAAGCCTCTGGTTGCAAGTTTTCAAAGCAGAATACAGAGAGAGAGAACATAGTGCAGAGGTTTTCAAACAGTATGAATAAGATAAAACAGGGCTCGTCCGGGATTTGAACCCGGGACCTCTCGCACCCTAAGCGAGAATCATACCCCTAGACCAACGAGCCACGGCAGCAGCAAGTTTTAATCCCGCTTCAAAGCTTATTCATATCGCGAGGCGTTTTTCTGACGAACTGCGTCTTTGAGCGCCTTCTATTGGCAGGAATACGAGAATTGTGTTTGCACAACAGACGTAAGCCTCACGCCGCAAGTCATTTATTGATTGCTGTTATGGATACAGACCAGAATGGCAGTTTTTGCAGGCAGAAGTGAATACACATAACAAGAATGACTCCTGGAGCAGCGCCGAGGGGATGGAGATCCGTGCAGTATAGCCGCATAGGCACCCTCGTCTGGCCCTGCCCGCCGGATCTCCTGAGATGGAATTGACATACGGGGCGGGGGGGGGGGGGGGAGGCGGAAACCAAAACAAAAAGGAGGCCTCAGGCCCCAGCGAGATTTGAACTCGCGACCCCTGGTTTACAAGACCAGTGCTCTAACCCCTGAGCTATGGAGCCCTCGCCTGCCAGCAGCTTCTTTACTATCCACCTTATAGATGCTTATTATAAATCCGGCATTCAGAAATATTACTATAAAACAGGATTTTAGTCACAGTAAAAATCCAGGATATTCTCCTACAAAATTAGAACATTTTCGTGTCCTGTAAACCCCTCGAAAAGACTCCACTTTGAACAGAGCCACTACCAGCCACTATTTTCTCGTCCCTCACCCTGATACTCTGCTGAGATGTTGCTTCCCTTGCCTCTGCCGTGTGCGGAAAGGATACAGATATAAGAATTTCAGGTATGTGGGTACATGAGAGACCCCCTGAGATATGAAGCGCGTATGGAGGGTGTCTGATGGGCAAATAAATTACAGTGCACTCCTTCCACTTAATATGGTGCTAATTCCAGAGAAGGAGGTGAGAAGACATTTACCACGGTTCTGCCTTTTCTAAATCTAGAGCCCCAAATCTGAGTTTGCTTTTTTGGAGTTAATGCCTCTCTCTTAAAGGTCCAGGGGTAGGAATACACAGGAGAAAGGGGTGTTGGGGAAGAAGAGTTTAATCTTTTCCTAAGAACATACACAGAGTTATACACATCGTTGGTATGAAAATAATACGATTTTTAAGAAAGAATTGTGTTTTCAATTTTTGGAAACCTGGTTTATATAATCTGGTAAACAGGAACTAAAATTTCATTTAACTAAGAAAAGTCTTGTACATATTTCTTGCTGCAAATACAGCCCTGGATGAGAACATTGGGGAAAAAAGCACTGATTCATGCAACTCCAAGAAGTGAACTAACACAGCTTAGTAAGATTTAGACCCTCTGCCCACAGGTCTGCTCTTGTACCCAGTATTCTTTAAGGTTTTCATTTGTTCAAGATCACAAAGTTTGTAAGAAATCTGTAAGCTTATGATTCAATGTCTCCTTTAATTTTCATTATGTAAATATAAAATATAGCGCCACTGACCTTACAAATTTTTAAGGCTGAAAAGTGTTCTATTTGCCTTTAGACAGGCAAAAGAAGGCAATGGTAACAGATATTGTTGGTTCGGTGTTGAGTAACTGAGAGACCTCACAATGTTGTCGTAAGGCGAATATGTACACTGTACAGTGGGGAAAATGTAGCAGGATCTTGTGTGGCCTGATAAGGCCTGCTCCTCCCAATACTCCTAGGTGTTTAAACCTCAGTCTTTCTACACCAGCCTCCATGCCCCCAAGAGAACTACAAGACTTTGTTTTACTGACTGAATCAAGTACTGAGTCTCTATACCCCATTTGCTAACACAAGGCACTTCACTGGAGACAACATGATCTCTTTGGGCCTAAAGATAGGCCTCATAACTTAAGGAAATGGCAGGTTGCCTGCCTTTTTTCTAGAGCAGGAAAATCAAATTAAAACAAACTTTGGGTCATAGATGAATGTTGGAGAGTGCAGACACTGAGTAGGTGGTGCAGTGGTGAGAAAAAACCTGGGTCCGATGTTTAACTCTGCCAAGTCTCAGTGTCTGTGTTTTGGAAATGAATGTTCATTATTATTACTGTCATTATGATCTTCATTATTATTATTTTTGGAGAAACTGACAATAGGCAAAATCAATAAACAGTCAAAACTGTCTCTCATAAGCAGCCTTCTTACCCCTTCCATCCTTGCTATTCTCCTCCTCTCTTGACTTGTCTTTTTCTGATCATAGTCTTGGTACCTCTTACCTTTTCCCCAGCCTCTCCAAGCCTACAATTCACTGGGGTTGGCCTGTCTGACTCCAGGAGATTCTAAGAGTCCCTTCCACTAGTTTTTCAAACTTAGAGAGCAACATCAAATATGGTTGTGTTCCAGTCCATCCTTAGTGCTTCTCCTAAGCAGCTTGACCCCCTAGTTGGGATCTTACAAATATTTCAAAATTACTTTTAAAAAATTTATCTGTAACTCTTCCATTTCCCCTCAACTTTTTATTTTGAAAATCTTTAATCCTAGCGTGGAAATAAATGAACACTAACTAAAGGAGAACAAACAAAGGCTACTCAGAACTTGCTATAGCAAGGAAGTTAGCCACCACCACTTGTGTTTTGGCAGAGATTCAAAGGCAGGCAGGGGAGTGGGAAGCTTTATAGTGGACACAGGCAAGCCTTCAGGATGCCCTGATGGAAGGCTGTGGCGTGGGGAAGCTGTAGGCAGAGTACCTAGAAGCAGGGCATCCTGTGCTATTTGTTAGGGGTACATTATTTGGCTTTCTCTAGTTGGTCCTAAGTTGGAAGCAGGAACAAATATTAGGGAAGCTGCTAGTTATTAATCAATTCCTAGCCATTTGGGACTGATTTTTATGGAGGTTATTGTTTGGCATCTTGGGCTGGTTGCTAGAGACAGTAGTCTGACTTCCTAGAAGTCTAACTTATCAATGTCAGCTGGCTTTCTGAGCTGGTCACTGTGGATTGATTTCCTGGGCTGGCTGCGGAAGATTAAAGGTCTAAGTTTTATTTTTATATATGGTCTGTCTATTGTCCATTTGTATATTCACACACTAAAGAAAAGTGGGAAAAACAGTACAATGAAACCTGAATACCCTTTACCTAGAACACCATTTATTAACATTTGCCGAATTTGCTTTCTCCCTACCTCCCCAAACCTCTCTTCATATATCCATCTCCCTTCACACACAAATATTTCAACATGGATCTCCTAAAAATAAGAAGACTAAGAGTAGGGCAGGCGCGGTGGCTCATGCTGTAATTCTAGCACTCTGGGAGGCCGAGGAGGGAGGATTGCTCGAGGTCAGGAATTCGAGACCAGCCTGAGCAAGAATGAGACATCCCCCCCCCCCCCACCGTCTCTACTAAAAAAAGTATGGACAGCTAAAAATAATTAGCCGGGCATGGTGGCACATGCAGTCCCAGCTACTCAGGAGGCTGAGGCAGAAGGATCACTTGAGCCCAGGAATTTGAGGTTGCTGTGAGCTAGGCTGACGCCATGGCACTCGCTCTAGCCTGGGCAACAGAGCGAGACTGTGTCTCAAAAAAGAAGATACAAAAAAAAGAAAGAATAAGAGCATAGTTTTAGTACCATATTAGACCTAAAATAATTTATAATAATTGCATATAATCTAATGGACATATAGCCCATATTCAAATTTCCCCAATTGATCCTCCCCCCATTTAAAAAGTTTTGGACTTGAACTAAGTTTCTTTTTTCTCCTTGTATTTAGTTGTAATGTCTCTTTGGTCTCTTTTAATCTAGAAATTTCTGCTCTTCTCAGTCTTTCTTTTTCATGGCAATTGTCTTTTATGAAGTCTCACATTCTGAATTTGTCTGATTATTTCCTTATATTAGATTCAGTTTAACTTTTGGTTATTTCCTCATAATTAGATTCAGCTTAAATATTTTTTGTCAAGAACACTACTACAGAGACTTAATAGTCTGAAGAACTTGGCCAGGTGTGATGATTCATGCTTGTAATCCTAACACTCTGGGAGGCCCAGGTGGGAGGATTGCTTGAGCTCAGGAGTTTGAGGTTGCTGTGAGCTACAGTGATGCCACTGCATTCTACCTGGGGTGACAGAGGAGTGAGACTCTGTCTCAAAAAAAAAAAAAAAAAAAAGGAAATTGAACCCTCCTCCTTACTCCCCCCTTCAAAAAAAATAATATGAAGAACTCAATAATTTTCCAGGATAGATTATCTAGGTTCTAAGTAGGACTGAATTCTTAGCAACCCAAGCAGGAAGAATGAATCTAATAAGATTCTTTTATTTATTTGCATGAAAGCACACTGTTTACTATTCAGGGAGCTTTTGTTCACAAAAGGAGACTCTCATGTCATCCTTGGGTGGAGACCTTGTAATTTTCAGCTTCATAGACTATAGAGTAACTTTAAAATCAGAAATCTAAATCTCAGAAAAGTAGACACAATTGCCAGGGTCCAACCAATTATTCACAGTGATGACATCCAGGACCACCTGTGGTAGGCATACTGATTTCCAAGATAAATAGATTCTTTATCTCGAATATGAAAGAACACAGATTTGCAAAGCTTAAGCCAAAAAAAAAAAATGTACTTGCCTCAATTTGTGCTTTCTCAAAGTTATTGTCTTCAAATTTCCACAGACCTCTTACCTTCAGGAAACTGAGGTTGAACTCTGGTGATTATTGGTTACCACTTGTGTTGCCACCTAACCATAGTGTTGTGTGTGTGTGTGTGTGTGTGTGTGTATTTGTTCTTTTAGGTTTATATCATATATATTACAAAAGGTAAAGAAGATATTTTCTTTTATTCAATGGAAAATTCCCACTGAGCAGGGATAATAACCTCATTTGTCTTCTGCACCTCCCCATGAGCAAATGGTGAGCATAGATTTGGTGGATGTGAAATGGGCTGTGTGCTATCTTGAAAAGCCAAAGGAGATTCTATTTCCAAGTCCCAAAGGACCTCCTGGCTTTCCTGTCCTGTTGACCAGGACCTAGTTCAAGATTGCTTTTCTTCTCACCTTAAGCTTGCAGAGGTGATTGGTTCCGTAAGATTGCTCCATGAAGTCCCTGTTGTCCCATCTCTCCAGTGAAGTCCAGCGAACATTGTAAAGACAAATGCAAATTAAAAATAAGAGCCTTAAATCTCCCTGCTGAAAATAAGGAAAAAGATTTCCCTTCCCTCCTTTATCTTTGAGCATGTACTTTAGAAAACTTGAAAGTATATCACAGCACTTTGCATTGCTATGATGATCAGTGTGATAAACATGCAGATCACATAAGAGCTAAATATTTAAGTAGGGGTTCAATAAATGCTAAAAGGACTATCTTATACATCCATCAAAAAATATATTATTTACTAGTATTTAACCTTTAGCAAGATTTTATAGCACATGCCGAAGGGTTCTTCAGTCCAATAGCTGGATGACTCTGTTGGAGGTAGGGACAGAGCTTTACATTCCAATGTCGTATGTGTCTTCTGTGAGGCTGATCCAGAAAGATTCTGGTGGGAACTTTCAAATGTTTTTAATGAGCACAGACCACTTGATACATAGATTGGTACATAGAGTACTTCTCAAAATTTAATTTGTACTCTAATTTTGGGGGAGCTTGTTAAGATTCTGATTCAATAGGCCTGAGAGTCTGCATTTCTAATACACTGCTAGGAGATGCTGATCTGCCGATCTCTGGTCACACTTTGAGTATTAAGGCCTCAAAGTAAATATCTTGCTTGTCTATAGATTTTCATCATCTGGACTATTAATAAGGTACAGATAGCAGAAAATTCAAGGTTAAACTCTCCAGCAATATTGCAGAATGCTAGAGCCTAGAATACTAGCATCCTGACCTGAAGATTGAAGGAATAGCCATGTGCCAGACAAACACTTTGCATGTATCTGTAGCTGGCATTTTTCCAAAGGAGTGGTTACCCATTTGCTTCAGATACTGGGCAGTTATATATGTGCCAAAGTTGGCATTTTGCTAGGAAAGGTGAGACACCTGGCTTGTGGGTCTCAGGGCACTTCCTGTTTGACCTGCACAATCCAACCTGTGATCAACTTCTTGAGAGCAACAGACCAAGGCTCCTCCCTCCACTGAAGGATCCAGTGAGTGCAAGGCAGGCAATGGGTGCCCAAGCAATATGGATGATTGAATAGGAGAAGTCATGCCCACTTGTTAATAAAGAAACCTCAGCCAGGAGCATGAGAGTGTGGTACTTTCTCTCTTGATAAGAACGTGCTTTGAAATGTGTCAGTTTGGGGAACTTGAACATGCATTATTCCAGGATCAAAAGGGAGTTCTCCTGTAATGACCAGGTTCTTTCTTGTTGACTGGTTCCTGTTATTGCCTGATTTGGCAGTAAAAAAGATTAAGAAGGGCTCAGTTCACTTATTGTCCCATAAGAATCTCCATATTAAAAAAAAAGTTAACACATAGTTAACAGAAACCGTGGGTTATTTAGATGAGTGTTGTCTTAGTCCATTTTGTGTTGTTAGAATACCTGATGTGGAGTGATTTATAAAGAAAAGAGGTTTATTTAGCTCACATTCTGTAGACTGAGAAGTAGGAGAAGCATGGCACCAGTATCTGCTAGGCTTTTGGTGAGGGCCACTGTACTAGATCAAAACATGGCAGAGAAGGTCAAAGGAGAAGCCAACGGTCACCCTGGCTTCATAACAACCTACTCGTCCAGGAACGAATCCATTCCCAGAAGGACTAATACAATCTCCCCAGAACCAGAACTCACTCACTACCATGAGAACAGCCAAGCCATCCATGACGGATCCACCCCCCAGAGCCAAACTCCTCCCTCTAGGCTCTACCTCCCAACACTGCTACATTGGAAATCAAATTTCAACTTGAGTTTTGGTGGGGACAAACTAACCATATGCAAACCATAGCAGGTATGTTTATCAGATTAGCACTTACAACACAGAGAGACATAAATGTGACTAAAATCTCATTCCGAGAGCTCCTCAAGTCTGAATATGAGGCTTCTCAGGCCTTAGGCTCTGAGTCTTGTCTGGCTCAGTACTCTGCACAATACTACAGTAGATATTTGAAATATTTGTTCTCTCTCCTCCCATGCCCCCGACATGCCCTTTCAAGTAATAGAGTCTCAGTCTTTTTTTTCTCTTTCAAACTGATGCTTCCTCAGCCTACACATTGAGATGGTTCGCATTTGATTTCTAGGATCTTCTCCAACTTCAGAATCACACGAGGCATTCCACTTCTGGCCCTGGCGAAGACGTGCATGTACTGATGGAGGCAGTAAACTCACACCCCCTTTCTTCTCGGGATTCCTCCAAAGCGTGAAAACGCAAAGTGAAATTTCTCAGAAGTCCTACATTCAGCCAAAAGGGCTGGCAACAGATATTTGAATTCCTCACCCTAAAGTGAGGTAGGAAGCCACATCTTTGACCATCCGGCTGGACTCGAAACCTGCAAGAGACTACCCACTGGCCTTGGGTGCTGACCACCTCCGAGCGTGCGCTTCACTCCTGACTCCTGCAGCTTCTAGGGAGAGGGAGGACTGGTCAGGGCGTTCGGTGGACATCCTGTGAGCTGGCAGTAGAGAGGGGATCCCAGAGGGGGAAGAGGAGCGAAGAGGAGCGAAGAGGAGGCGCGTCGCACGTGGTGTGTTGGGGAGGTGGGGGAAGAAGGGCACAGCCAGGAGTGGGGACTGGAGGCGATGGGGGCAGGGGAGGAGAACCTGCCTCCGACCCTTGACCTCAGACCATTCCAGCCCCTTCCTGAGCAGCCCCCGCTTCCCTGCCTGGGTTCTAGAATACATTTCTATTGTATCGTATTCTGTGTTGCTCTGAGCCCCATTGCTAAGCTACTTTTTGAGAACTTTTTTGCTCTCCGCCCCATACTCCTGGCAGCGGTGAGGGTGAACTAGCAGGACCTTCGCCCAGGGGAAGATCCCAGCAAGAACACTCCGTCCCTGTCCACCCACCCCGACCCCCTTCTCCCAATCCCTCAAGCCACCAGGGACTGGGGAGAGATTTCAGAGAGGCTTTGGCAAAGAGAGGCGAGAGAGGGTTGCGGTTTTTGGAGTGATCGAGGTGGGGGACGGAAGGAGCAGTTAACATTAGGAAACTTTAGACTCTTAGAAAAAAGTTCTGGATCCAGAGACCAAGAAACAGCCAAGCGGAAACCGCAAAGAAGAATGTAAATGTTAATAATACATAATCCAGGGCTTTGCGCCGAGTGGGGTTCGTTGGAAGGTCAGTGATTCCCACTTTGGGTGCGGGAGACCCCGGATATCACCTCCGAAACTCCTAACTTTCTCTGTGCTCTTTTCGAAAGAAACAGTAAAAGGGAAAAATCGTTCAGGTGCTACAGCAGTGGGCGTGGGCGTGGGTCCACCCGAGTGCAGAGCCGCCAGTTAGCCCCAACTTCACCATTCACAGCGGCAGGAGGAAGCGACCAGGGAGTTTCCTTTGAACGCGGTGCCAGGCTTTCCAGATCTGGAAACGAAAGGGCTCCTGATACCAGTGATCCGAACTTCGACCTCACAGCACTGGAAGCGATATTCGAATCCACAGACCAACGACCCAACAGTTCTTTATACAGAGCTTTTAAAGGATGGGAAGACAAACAAACAAACAAACAAAAACCCAGTTCTTTATTCTTCAGTCTCCTCTAGTAACTTGCAAGTCACTCATGGGATTTGTTTTTTTTTCTTTCTTTCTGTGTCTTATCGTGTAGGTTAAAGAAAAGATAGAAGTCTTCCAAGGACATTCACGCTAATAATCGTTGATTACCTTATTATAGCCCACTTCTCAGGGCGTGTGAAAATGTGGATTCCACCTTTCTCCAAATTTTCTCAGATCCTTAGGAAAGAAAAGAAATGGAATAGGTGAACCCTGCTTCAAGCAAAGAAAATTCAGAATTTTGCCCTGGTACACTGAGGCAAAATGCTCAGAAACGAAGGAATTAATTGCAAACCTCATCAGTGTGTGTGGTAGTGTGGCCGAGCGGTCTAAGGCGCTGGATTTAGGCTCCAGTCTCTTCGGGGGCGTGGGTTCGAATCCCATCACTGCCAGTGGTATGTTTTAGTCCAGCCGTGACTCCAGATACCCAAGATCCTGATTAAAAGGAAATTTAAATCCTCTTTCCCCACGATTCTTTCCGGATCGTCCAGCATCAGATTCTCTCTGAACTCTGTAGGTTACTTGTAACTCAAATCATCTCAGTTTCTGCTTGAACTATTCGGATTCTGCACGGTAGCCTCATTTCTGCATTGCTACTCAGACTTGCTATTGTACCTGACCTTCCTTTTGTACAAACTTTTGCGTCATCACCCTGTGTTTCTGCAATAGGGAATGCTTTCGGTCCTCTTCTAAAACCTACGCTCACATTGAATCATTCTCATTACCTGGTTTAAGCACCTTCCTGTCAGGAAGGGGTGGGGAACCTGCGGCCTTAAGGTCGCATGTGTCCCTCCAGATCCCCGAGTGCGGTCCCACGCCGAATCCAAACTTCACAGAACAATTAAAAGGATTTGTTCTGTAAAATTTGGATTCAGTCAAAAAGCCGCGCTCAAGTATACAGAAGGCCTGGTGTGGCCCCAAGGCCGTAGTTCCCCACCCCGCGGGGCGTCGCCCCCATCAACCTGCCGCCGGCCGGCGTTGGTTTAGGAGCTGCAGCTCTGTGCTCGCGATATACTCAGGCCAGATCCTATTTTGGTTCTAGTCACATTACTTTTATCATTGAATGTGATGAATGAATGAATGAACGAAAGTAGAAAGCCCAAACTTAGCAGGGTTCAAGCTCTCACTCAAGCATCAATACTTCATGGGGAGCTGGGAGAGGACAAGTAAGCAGTTACATTGATTTTGACTTTGCAGGTGGGTTTGTGATTCCAAAGCACTTCAAAAGCTGGTTGTTGCCTAACTCTGTACTTTTCTGCCCTGGGGGCAGTGACGTGAATGCTGTGGGCTTAGCCCCCTCCTGCCCCTTCCCGGTGAATTTAGTTACCTTGGACACTGTCCAGGTCTCTGAGCCACCCACCTGCAATGCTTGCATAGAACCTAACCCACTGAGGGAAAGAGGGGGATACACTCAGGGCCTATTTAATGCTGTCATCTCAGAATGGTTGTCCTGCATTTTTCAGCCATTACAGCCCTTGTTACCTACCTACAGTAGTTCTCATGAATTTGTTCAGGCAGCTTCCTCAAGGAAGTAGAGGATTTCCTTACAGTGTCATGAGGAATGAATGAAAACCAAACCAAAACAAAACAAAACAAGAACGGAGCAGAGAACTAGGACTCTGTGAAAGAACCAAGGTCTTCAATTTTCTCATGTCACTTTTTCATTCTGACCTCCTTTTTATCTTTCCTTCTCGTTCAAAATCCTCTTCCATGTCCTCCTAGGACACCTCCTATTTCACTTTGGTGACTCCTCCTCAGACCAGTTCCCCTCCTTTCACCCACCTCTCGCCAAGAAATATCTTGGGCTCCCAAGTTCTTCACAAAAGAAGCCCTGAGAGACCAAGCTTACCTTGCTTCCAGTGCCTAGTGGAGAAAAAAAAAAGGCCTTCGTATCTGTGGACATTTCCATAAAATTCCCTGTTTACATAATTTTCATATCACTGTCCTTTCCTTCTTCACAGTCAATTTTTCTATCTTCCAATTGTTTATTTTTCCTTCTTCTTGTAATTTAATTCTGTGTATTATCCTTAGACAGACTTAATTTTTGTTTTTCTGTTCATCTGCCTCTGGTAGCTCCCAGAAACCTTATCTCCCTAGTTTGATGTTTTCAGTTGCCTAGAGAATGGCTCCTAGGCCATCATCTCCATCACCCTTCCCTCCCCCACTCACCCCTCCCCAGGCAGGTCCTTTTCCAGCTCCATATTCACTAATGACACTCTCAAGGGCACCACCTTGGAGTGCTTTTGTTTGGATTGTCCCTTAGTTCTAGTCAATTCCATCTCCTTGTTGATGGAAGGATGCTTGCTTGCTTGTATATCCACTCACTCTTGCCACTGATCAGCCCTGCCTTTTTCCTGCCCACATCACCTCTGCCACCACCAAAATGATCCCAAACCCCTATCCTTCCTTCTTTCCCCTCCTCTTGTTCCTCTTGACATCCCTTGCTACTTACTCCTTCAGCTCCACTCTGCCACCCCTGCCACACCCGCCACCCCTACTTCTCCCTGGCACTCTTTCAGCTACTTTTCCCACCACATATATATACCAAAAAGCTCCCTCACTCACGTAGGCATGCATCAATATTCCTGTCAAATTCTAGCTCAAAATTCAACTTCAAGAAGCTCTCTTCAGGTTAGTCCCTCCTCAGCATTCTGATCACTTCATTGTCCTGAATGTGCTCCCATATCTATATTGTTTTGTAAATGCTTACTAGTGGTATCAATATATCAACACAGCATTATCTATTTTGTTCCTTCAACTAAACTGTGAATTACTTAAGTCATCTTTTCAAAAAAAAAATTAGTGCACTTTACATAGAAGAGAAGTTTTATGTTTACAGAAAAATTGATTGGAAAGTACAGAGAGTTCACACACACCCTCCCTCCCTACACACACACACACACACACACACACACTAACACACACACCTCCCTCACCATGACACCCTGCACCAGTGTGGTACATTTGTTACAACCAACATTGATACATCATTATTAACCAAAGAACATTAGAGTTCTCCCTTCCTGTTGTACATTCTGCTGGTTTGGACAAATAAATCATGACACATATCCATCATTATGGTACCTATACAGAGTAGTTTCACTGTCGTAAAAAATTTTTATGCTCTACATATGCATCCCTCCCTTCCCCCTAACTCCTGGAAACTACTTCATAGTTTTGTCTTTCCCAGAATATCATAAAGTTGAAATCATGCACTATGAAGCCTTTTCAGATTGGCTTCTTTCTCTAAGTAATATTCATCTAAGTTTACCTCCATGTCTTTTTATATCTTGATAGCTATAAACATTAATGTGCAGGTTATTGTGTGGACGTAAGTTTTAGCTCATTTGGGTAAGAACCCAGGAGTGTGATTGCTGGATTGTATGGGAAACATATATTTAGCTTTGTAAGAAACTGTAAAACTGTTTTTTAAACTTCATTTTTATAAAATAGAAACCAGTTTTTTAATGTAATGTATACAAGTGGCACATTTTGAAAAATGCACGAAAGTATAAAGAATAACAAGCACCCACAGATAAACATATATTGGCATATTTCCATTTTTCAGTTTTGAATGATAAATTTCTAAAAGTGGAAATAGAATACTTGATCAAATAAAATGTCTTTTTAAGGTTCTTGATTTGTAATGCCCAATTGCCCTCCAGAAAGCAGTGACATTGTATTCTTGTCACTGAATTCTTGTCCAATTTGATGATGAAATAATATCCCCTGGCTTTAATTAGTATTTCTTTTTTATTAAGGAAGGAACATTTTCAATATGCATACTTGACCTTTTGCATTGCTTGTTCTCTCAGCATTGTTTGTTTACATCTGTTTGAAGGGCAGTTCTTTCTAAAGTATTTCTCCTTAGACCTGAATTGCCTAGTATGAATTATCTAGGGTAATGAGAAAGTGAAGGGATGGGGGTGAGGTTAAGGGATGTTACCCAATATTCAGTCAGTGCTAGCTAGTCTTACAGATTAAGAGATAACAGATTCAAATCTAAAAAGAATGTCCTTAATTCACATCTCGTAAGAAAACAGAATCACATCTACTGTAGGATCACAAAAGAGGACACACAAAATTAAGGTTCATGGCAAGCGAAATGTAGTTCTTTTGTTGCCTGAAAATCGAATGAAAATAAATGCTTCTCAGCCATTGGGGTTAAGAGGATATAAAACCCTCTGAGCATTGAGTGGAGGACTGGAGAAAGGAGCCAGAATCGAACCTAACGACATCAGCAGTTGCAACCCCCACAGTTCCGCGCTTTACCACCTGAGCTATTGAAGAGTGAGCAACACGAGCGTTAGTGTAGATTTTTGTGCATTTGGTAGCAGCCGGTGTGTAGCCTGACTCCTTTTGTGATCGAGCTTTGGACTCAGATAAGAGTTCAAGAAGTCTCCAGAAAGCCTAGTGCATAGCAGAGCGAATCCCAGGAGCAGTCTGGAGGCAGCAGGACGAGAGGTCTGCATCCGAGGAAGTGAGGCTAGAAGCAGGGCAGAAGCCACCTGGATTGGGGTGTATCCGCGTAGCTTCAGGACCAGGCTGCCCCAGGTAATCTGTGAACCGGTTCTCGCTCCAGGAGCACAGGAGCAGGCTGCCGGGGCAGGCTTGCAAGTGGGGAAGTGCGCAGTTCTCCAGGGTCACGGCTGTCACCAGGCTAAAGCTAATCTCTTCCACAAACACAGAGGTATGGACCAACTCCGGAACTTTTCTCCCGGAGACGTGAGCAATCTAGCTCCTTCCCCCTTACTGTAGGGTACAAACACTTGTTTTCTCTGGACCAATCACAGGAGCCCCGACGCTGTGCTATTTCGCCCCAAATTTCCAGGATCTCACTTTCTCGGAGAGATCATGAAGTGTTTCCTATCTTCAAAATCGGTGTGTTTCAACAGTGGATAAAAACGAAGAGAACTTCCCCCTTTGTAACCTGGAAAAGAAAGTTGTCTCGAGGCTCCAGCGAGATTTGAACTCGCGACCCCTGGTTTACAAGACCAGTGCTCTAACCCCTGAGCTATGGAGCCGCCGTGCGGCCCATTTCTTTACATGGAATCTGTTAAATTCATAAAATCCCAGATAAATGACATTCATGTCTAAATAAAATTTAACATATAATTAAAATTAAAAGAAATTTCTTTGGAAGGAAGTATCTCTTTACATATAAGAGAGAAACATTTTCTTGACTAAGTCCAAACTGGAGTGCAAGTCACCGGAAGGGTAGTGCCCGCAGTACATCCTCTTCAGCCTCAGACCTCATAAGTCACGGAGCTCAATGACACCAGGGCCAGGGTGCATGCAGTTCCTTACACAAGAGAAGTATGTAAGACATGGCATCAGCCACAGTCTCCCTAACCTACTTGGATTCTTATGGAAGTATTATAATTGCTCCAGCTCTCTTAGACTAAGATTGGGGTTGTTTGTAAAATGGAAGCACAGGACGTACTACTCAGATCTTCAGAGTTTGGGGCCAAGACAGTGAGGATGTGCAGGCATCCGGGCCTCACCCCACCTTTCAGTGGAGTCAGGCTCCGTCACAGATTCCTCTAGGTTACCTGAAGCAGAAGCTGGCTAGAAGGGGACCAGCCCTAACCTTGGTCCTTCAACTTGGAGTCAGGGCCACAGCTTCTCTCTTGGCCTCCCGGCTCTTCTAAGCTGCCAACCTGAAGTCCAAAACAAATAGAAAATGGCATTGCACAGGAAGGTTGAAGAGGGAGAGAGAGCTTCTCTTCTCCCTTTCGCTCCTTGGGACTCAGCCTCCCCAGGAGTCCGGCGCCTGGTCCAGGAGGTCCAGTTATTCATTCACATTCGTTCTGGGCTCCTCCCATGCGCCAGGAACGTGCTGAGTGCAAGGTAAGCAATGTGACCAAGGCCGACACTTCTCCGCCCTGGGGAAGTTAAAGCTAGAGACACAGAACTTCGTTCCCCAAGCAGAAGAGACTGTAGAGTAAGGACAACCCCTCCTTTTCCGGCACACCCACCACCTTTTGGATGATAGAGAAGTGGGCTGCTTTCTATAGAAGAGACTAATTGGAAGCCAGCAACTTTTCCCCGGTGACATTTCCTGCGCGCCCTTGAAAGACGCCTTAAATCTAGACTTACAATACATGGTTAATCAAATTAAGCTGAAAGGAAATGGCAAAAGCACACATGTGAAGTGTGAGGTGCTGTAGCCAAGTGATCTAAGATAGTGGCTTTTAGAATTTAGCTTCTTTGGGAACATTGGTTCGAGTTCTTCCCTCTGTCAGTCATCCTGGTTTTTCCTGTGTCCTCTAACCCTAGGCCACCTGAAATGATTCTGGTCCTAACCCTGCAAGTACTCAGACCTTCTGGTCCACAGACCGACTCAGCTTAGTCTGAATCCTGCAATGAACATTTCTACCTTAGGATCGCCGATGCTCAGGTCCTTTTGAACCTGCCTCTTGACTCTCCTGTGGTCTACAGAAAATCACTGGGCTTTTCAAAGGAATCAAAAGTGAATGCCGTGCTACAACTAAAAAGATAAATGAATATTCTTAGAGAAAAATTATTCCCTAACTCTGGCTCGTTGGTCTAGTGGTATGATTCTCGCTTTGGGTGCGAGAGGTCCCGGGTTCAAATCCCGGACGAGCCCTGTTTTAATCCTTTTCCTCCCCCCTTGGAGCCAACAGTCGCGGCCAAGGCTAGGTCCGCCGAAGCCCCTTTCAACCTCGACCTGTTTCAAGATGAGATTGTTGAGCAAATCGACCGCTTCTATGGAAAGATTCAGGAGCAACGAAGATGCTACCAGGGGCCAAGGGCTTCATCGCAGATCGGGGCTCCCAGTCTGCCTCTGACAGGCTCTCTTGTTAGGAGTGGCATGCTCTGGCAGTTCTTCCCCAGGCGCTTAGTGTGAAACAAATGGGTGCACTTCTCAGTAGGGCACCTTGCATGGAAAAGATTGGTACCTGGAGGTATGTTGGGGCCACCATGCCAGGACAGAACCCGCTTCCTGAGGCCCTGGTCTCCGTGGTGACCCAGCGTTGGGATGCGGAGTCTAGCCCCTGCCCTGCCCCTGGCGCCTGGTCAGCAGCGCTCTTGGTTCTCTGAGACTGTCTATCCCACGGTTGCAAGCGCTGTTGCAGTCACTGGAATGCCAAATCGCAGCCGGGGGAACCCTAGGGCTTAGAGGGCACAGACATCCATTCCATTCAAAAGGAGCACAACTTCATTATTTCCAGGTGTTATTTTCCAAAACGCATTATAACATAGTGATAGTCATTTTTGCCATTTCTGGCAAGAATCCACCCAGACCTTTTAGTATTCTTTGATTGCTCACCTTAAAAACCAGCGGGCTCTACTGTTTGGCCTCTACCTATAATCCTTGAGCGTGGTTCCATTCTGGTTTGTAGCAGTTGCCCACACTATGAACTGCTGGAATGACAGGCCCTTCGAACTCGCTTGTCTTTCTAAACTGCTCGTACACAGGAATCTTTGACAAGATTTCTGTCTGATTTGATCATGTTTGTCCTTTCCAAGGTTCCTCTTTTCTTTTTTTTTTTTTTTCCAAAACTGATACCATTGTAAAATAAAACAAATTTTGAAAATAGATGGTTTAACATGCTTTATTGGCACAATATGGGGGTGATTACTTCCAGAAATGCTATAAACTGTTACATAAATTCCTCTCTTTGGCTAGTGGCTGAGATGGACTTTAGGTTTTTGTGTTCCATAAAACGAGGTAGTTTTAAAGGCAATTCTTCCTCTCCTCTTTGGGCAACACCTCTAGATCACTCCAGAAGATTTTTTTTTTTTTGAGACAGGGTCTTCCTCTATCACCTGGGCTAGAGTGCGGTGGCATCATCATAGCTCACTGCAACCTCCAACTCCTGGGCTCAAGTGATCCTCCTGTCTCAGCTTCCTGAGCAGCTGGGACTACAGGTGCACACCACTGTGCCTGGCTAATTTTTCTTTTTCTTTTTCTTTTTTTTTTTTCTTTTTTTTTTTTTTTTTTGTAGAGTTGAGGTTCCACTTTCATTAAGGCTGGTCCCCAACTCCTGACCTCAAGCAATCCTCCCGCCTCCTTGGCCTCCCCAAGTGCTAGGATTACAGGCAGGAACCACCACGCCCAGCCAGAAAAGTTCTTTTTGCCTCTCAAATCACTGATCCTTGCCATTCCTTTAGTACTCAGAAATATTTTAAAATAAATTTTTTTAGTGTGTTTGTGTGTATCACTAATAGAACTAGATGAAAGCATTACTATTTCCCAGGCCCACTGAAGCTTATGGCCATCTCTTTCGATGCTAATGCTTAGTTTGCCAATTTTGTAGCATTTTTTTTTTTTGAGTTTAGCATGCTGTCCATACCTTGATATTTATTTATGATTTTTTGATACATTGTCCCGATGTACATAAACACACTTCAACATGGCATTAATTTCTGTTTAGTGAATGATGGTCTCTGCGAAAACTTCTCTAACAAGAGAATACACTAGGAAGGGTAAATCAATTTTCGTATGATCTCCAATGTCCAATGTCCTCTTATCACCTCTGTTCCCTTGAATTATCATTTGTCACTTAGTCTTCCCCTCTGAAGTCCAAGCTACTTGAGGTTAGGAACCATTTCTTGTTTATCTAGCACATATTAGTAAGTTACAGTATCCAACAAAGATGCTTAATAGAGTTTTGTTGAATGAATTAATAAATAAATGAATGAATATCTGTTCCCAACATTCCCAAGGGCACTGTAAATAGGAATCCCCATTCCCTTTTCATATATCCAATGAAGTAGATAAAATTTATATGTCTGGTTCTTGGTAGGTACAACAATAGTTGGCATTCTTAACTCTGTTATTAAAGCTCCTCATCCCAATCCCAATTTTACTAAAAACAAAAGATTTAAAATAATAGATATAAAGATGCAAAAAAGATGAACGAATGAAAGGAACATAATCCAATGACAAAACAAATGATGTCTTTAACTCATTTTTGTATAATAAAGTATGAATTACATGCTATTATTAATGAAATCACTCATTAATTTGCTTTCCCAAAGGCAACTGGGATTGCCATACAGAAGTGATTAAGTCCCTTTATTAACTTTGCTTTAGCTTTTTTCCATCTAGTAGTAAATGTAATTTTATTCTGGAAAATATATACAAAAACATCAGATAATCTATTTATTTTTATTTCTTTGTATGGTTATGAGGAAATTTTTCTTAAAATTCTTGATTTGCATAAACAATTGGAAGGTTCCACAGAGATGCTTAATCAGTTTTAACTTTTGAGGAGAGGGCACATACAGATCCAAATATTGAATTGAAGCTGTGGATCCTCCTCCCAGACAAAATGCATATGTGTTCAAACACATAAAATTTAGATACCTATGGGGCTTATAAATTTTCTAAAACCCATCCTAAGATTCCCCAGGTGACCATGGACCCTAAGGTTAAGATCTTTCAGGTTGGAAGGTCTTATGAAGTGATGATGATGTTTATCATGATGTATCAATAATATTAATAATATGGATTATTATTAGATATAATATGGAATCAAGGATTTTGCCTGAAAGAGAAGAAGAGTGGATTTGATGACTTTGGAGTCCATTAGTGGTTCCAGAATTCAGTTCTTTGATGATGTCCATGATGACGATGGGAAGAAGAGTAACGATGGAGACTGTCTGGATGTAAGACGAGCTACTGCTCTCTTCACTTGCATCTTACTGTTTTCTTATTGAGACTCTTATCAAGGAAAAGATGCCCTAAAAAGTCTCCTATCGCTTTCCCAAACATGTCCTTCAAAGCTTCCTTGACTCGCTCATTACGCAAGGCATAGATGAATGGATTCAGCAGTGGTGTCACAAATGTGGTTATCACTGTCACTGCCCAGTTAGTATCCACTGAGCCACTCTGTGATGGCCGCACATAGAGAAAAATGGCACTTCCATAGAAGAGGGTCACCACCATCAAGTGCGAGGTACAGGTAGAGAAGGCCTTCTGACGGCCTGATGCAGAGGGGATGCGCAGGACAGCCAGGACTATGTGGCTGTAGGATGCAGCAGTAATCATCAGTGAGGATACAATGACAAGAGAGGCCAGGACAAAGTCAGTCTCCTCCAGCTTCACGGTGTTGGTGCATGCCAGGCGGAGCAGTGGGCCACTATCACAGAAGAAGTGCTGCACCACAGCACCCTGCTTACAGAAAGGAAGCAAGGCCACAGCCACTGTGGGACCAAGCACAGGGAGGAGTCCCCCTACCCAGCAGGCCAAGGCCATGCGAAAGCACACAGCCCCACTCATGAGCAACGGGTAGCGCAGAGGATGACAGATGGCCAGGTAGCGATCCACGGACATGACAGCCAACAGTAGGAACTCAGAGGCCCCAAGAAAGAAGTAGAAATAGAATTGGGTAATACATGCAGCAAAGGAAATAGTGTGCTGCCTTGAGAGGAAATTGCTCAGCATTTTAGGAATGATGACAGAAGTGAGCAGAATCTCTAGGAAGGACAGGTTACCCAGAAAGAAGTACATGGGAGTCTGTAGACGAGTATCAGCTCTTACCACACCCACGATCAACACATTGCCTGTCAGAGTCAGCAGATAGACAAGGAGGAACACAGAAAACAGTTCCATTCTGGTGCTGTTGAGATTTGCGAACCCTGCCAGGATGAACTCTGTCGCACTACTATGGTTCCCATTAGGAGCCATTATCTTTTCCACCTGTGCAGCAATAGGAACGTGATCCTGGTGATAGCAGGTCCTCTTCTTAACACTCCTGAAACTTATTTGATCATGGTATGGCACACATATCCCCACTTTCTCCAATCACAGATCCTGTTAAGATTTGAAGCACCTGAAGTTATCATTGAATGGATTTTGGAGCTTGAGAAGATTTTCTATAAAAGGTAGCTGAAACTTAAGTATGAAAATGCCAGGAGCCTCCATCTTCACATCTCCTATTCTCACATCCAAATTATGATAGCTCATTATTGTAATAACAATATCACTGAGCATCTGAAGTAGGGAAAAATACCAGAAAAATGATTTTGTGAAGAATATGATTACCATTCAACCAGGATCAGAATTTGAGCCAGACTGCCTAGCTTTGAATTCCTGCATCTCCACTTACTGGCTGAATAACCATGGCAAGGTTACTTAACCTCTGTGCTCCTCAATTGTAAATTCTGTAAAGAGCTAATGAAATAATAGTGCAAAGGACTTAAAAGAGTTTCCAGCACTTAACTGACAAATAATGTGGCAGAGAAAGCCCTTGGCTATAAGTTAGGACACCAGAGTCTGGTCTTGGCTTGCCACCACCCTTGGAAGACTATCAGTGAATCCAGCCCTTGTTTGTACTTTAACTACCCAGCTGTACAATGAGCCATAAGAATCTAAGCCATTAGTGTGCCTATTATAAGAAATTACCCTTTTCATGGAGAATTTTCCCAGTAATCCAAAGGCCTAACTGAACTCACATTGCCACACAAAGTGCTTTCTAAAGCAAGTTATGCCATATGAAAAAGGGAGAATAGGAATAAACCACATTGATTCATTCAATCAGTCAGTCAGTCAGTTATCCACACCTACTTACTTTGTGTCAACTTCAAGAAAAGTATTTTGGGGAATAAGATGAGTTCCTCAAGCTTTTCAGTCCATGATATTTACCTTATTGAGTTGCCAATCCAAGGCCCTTTCACAAACTTGGGCTCCATTAGATAATTTTTCAGAGACAGAATTATTAGTTTCTGGTTGTAATTATTAATGAAATAAAAAATTAAGTTCTTATTCTTTTAGTCAAGTTATTTCAGTTCTGAGGGCCACCACCAGTTAGAAAAATCAAATCAATGACATTTGGAAACCTTGTTTTAAAAATGCCTCAGGAATCAGAATCCCTTCAGCCATGCAATGCGGAAGAATTAATCTTAAGACCCTTGGTTCTCTGTCAGCCCTATTGTTTTCTAGCATACTCCAACAGTCTTTGTTTCCAGCAAACATTAGGCTCTTTACTTACAATTTCTTGCCTATGGGTCCCACAGGTGTAAACAGGACAATTTTTGTGCCTTTTGTCGAAGATAAAGCAGTCCTGTGGTTTTTCTTCCTAAGGAGTCATCCAGAGTCTCTCTCTCCAGCTTCTATAGAAATTGCTTTATTGTCAGCAAAGTCATTCAACTTTTGCTCTGTGTTTTTATATACCAGATGCTGCTTTACCTGGTTATTTAGAGATATGGGAGACTTTGTCACTCCCCTCATGTAGCTCACTGCCTAATAAGAATGACAGAAAAATTTAAGATGTGTGACAGATGGAATGCTGCAGGTAAGAATAAGTTACCAAGGGTGGCCAGAGAAAGGGAACCAAACTGAGACTTAGAGAGACAGGTAGTATTCTGGAGAAAGGTGATGCCTAAAATAAATACTAGAAAATGAGTATGCCTTTGATAGGACAGAAGACACAGAACATCGAGGGTGGAGTGCAATGAGATGGAACTGGTCACCTCAGAGGAGACTTTCTGGCACTCTGTTGCTCCCTGTGAAAACACTCTATTGAACTAAATCTAAACTATATCTTCAGTGACAGAAAGATGAGTCCCAACCCTAAATATGGAAGGAATTCCTCCTACCTACCCCTGAATGCCCTTGATGTCTCCATGAGGCTGGGGATCACGGTGAAAAAATTCTCTTTTCCTTTTTATGATTCAAGGTCCTGCTCCATCCTGGAGTCCTTCCCACACCCTGTACCATGAGGCAGACAATAGCCTGGCATCCTTGCAGTTGCAGAGGACGTGCAAAGCACTCGAGAAAACCAGGAAAATTTGGATTATCTGCTTTTTTCTCTTGGGCTTTCCTCCCTGGTATATTTCCTCAGATGTTGTTGTTCTACCTTGGGAACAGGAGGCTTTGTGATCCTAAGGAGGCTGTATCATGCTGCCCCTTCATACGGTCATGAGCAAGTCAGCCATCAGGACCCACCTTTCCCTCCCTGTAGAAAGAATGTCTTGTACTATGTGATCACTGTCTTAGGCTTCAGCAGGTACACTTCAAGTGAAAGAATTATCTCAACAATGCTCCAAGATATGTTACTACCAGAACAATACGGGGCTGGAAGGCAAGTGGTGAATATGGAGGGGTTACACCATTCATTTCTCACCTTTGAAAAGACTTAGCACACTTACCTATTATTACCATGTCTTCACTTTTTTGCTAATAGGTTATTTTTTCTTTGCATAAAGTGTCAGTTTTCTTCTTTTAGACCCCATCCTCCCTGACTCCTGGCATTAGTCCGAGTGCAGATTAGGAGAAGGCTGAAGAAGTCATTGGTTCTAAGTAATCCCTCTATTGAAGGGTAGCATCCTTCATGTATAACTTTAGTTTCCAATGGAGATGCCTCCAGGTGGATTGATCCAGACATCAGGAGCCCAGCTAGCAGTAGTGCTTTCTGGAGAAAGGTTACCTAGATGGTGAGAAAATAAGACCATAGAGACAGAAAAAATAATGATAATTCCTAAAAGACCCTGGGGATATTTGCAACTCATGGAAATTTCCAAGACTCTGAACCTAATAAATCTGGGTCAGGGGAAAGCTGACCCAGTCAACAAAGAGTGACTGGGAATATTTCTGCATTTGTCTGTCAATCACCTAAATCCAGGCTGCTGCAACAGTTCAGGGGCATTAACAATGGGAATGAGGAAAAGGATGGAGTTTGGCCAACCATGGAAGGCTGTGACCATCATCCACCTTTCTCCTGCATGGCACTCGGGGGAAATGATCATATCCCAAATAACACAGATATTATGTCTTCTCCTTGAGGACTTAAAATGATATTGGGAATCCCTCCCCTGGCTTCTAGGTCAGGAAAGGATGGAATCCCCAAGGGCATGATGAGATAAGGGAAAGTTCCCTGCATCATCTAGAGCTTTCTTTACTGCTTCTCCCAGCCTTGTACTTTATACCCTAGTGATAACATATATGATTCCACACACTCAAAACATTATTTAGAATTCTAGACCATTGTTCACATTTTCTACTTGTGTCCATTCTATGCCCCTTACTAAAGACTTGACTACCTCCTATTCATGTTCTGAGACTCAGTTTACTCTAGTGCATATTGGTTCTTCTGAAAGCTTCCCTTACCACCCCCACCAATCTTACCACCCTACCCACTCCCCAACCTGAACCAGGTTCTTTTGACCTCAATCTCAATATTTAATCCATTGTTCTATAATTTTGCTCTCTTGTCTGTATCCCCTGCTAGACTCAGAATTTCTAGGGCAGGAATATTTTCATCTCTGTGTTTCTAGCACCAATCAAAGTGCCTGACACATACTAGGTGCTTAATAAACTGCATGTGAATGAAACTGCTCTAAACCCCAGACTTGAGGAGCAGCTGTTCTTGTGAGATGAATACCTGTTAAGTCTTGAGCTGACAGAAAGAGTACACAGGCCCCTTGGCACTCAGTTTGTCTGAAGTCCATCCTTCTGGACATACTTTTTTTGAAAGAAAAGAAAATATCTAAATGGAAGCATGGGTGGGGCATGGGAAGTGTCATCACTAGATTCTAATGAAGGAGGTGGAACAAAGACTGGGAGAATTGGCTGAGCTAAGCCAAACAAAACTAAACTAGAAACTAGAACTCCTGTTTGTTGAGCTGAGGGAAGGAGGGGGGCTCTAAGAAAGAGAGACTATGAAGTCTGAGAACTAGTACACTTAAACTACACATATCTTTAAACCCTAATTGAAGTTTGAGGGTTAAGGCTACTGCAGAAAGAGATGACAGATCAAAGTCAGGTAATTGGTGAAACAAACAAACAAACAAACACATAGCTATTTGTCCATTGACAAGGGCTTTATATTTAGCTTATAATACTTTCAAACTGACTTTATCATAGGAATTTCTTAGTTTTTTTCATGTAAGTGAGAGCATGCTAGAAGAAAAAAATTTATTTATTTTTAAAGCACACTCAATTGGTTCAAAAATAAAAACATCAAAATGTATAGATTAAAAGATCCTAGTCCCCAGGTTGGGTGCAATGGTGGCTCATGCCTGTAATCTCAGCACTTTGGGAGTCTGAGGCAGGAGGATCACTTGAGGCCAGGAGTTCCAGACCAGCCTGGGCAACATAGCAAGACACTGTCTCTAAAAGAAAAAAAAAAGTCCTAGTCCTCCCACCATTCCTATACACCTCATCCTCCTTTCCTAATAAACCATTTTCATTATTTTATTGTGCATACTTCTAGTGTTTTTTTGTGTATAAACAAAGAAATGACAAACTGTTTAGTTATTTACCTGTGACTTTCTTACACTGTTCTGCATCTTGTTTCCTGTTTTTCCCTGGAAAACTTTCTCTGTACATAGAGAACAGAAGAAAATGTTTACACTAAGGAGGTTATTAGCATGACAACTCTATTGATGAATGAATTGCAATATTCTTGAAATTATACTTCTGCTTTAATCGCTCTTTGAATCTCTTTTGCTTCAATTTTCCTGATCAGTAAAAATCCTATTGTGGTAGAAATTGTATCCAAAAATCTAATAATAACTTTGTAAATAAAAATGAGTTAGAAAAAAATAATATGATATCTAGAATTTGCTTCAAAATAAAGTGGGGGGGTATATATAAAACTTACTTGCCCATGAACTGGTAATTCATGGAGCTATATGTCAGTTACACTATTATTCATCATACTATTCTCTCTACTCTTAGTATGTTTGAAAATTTTCATAATAAAAAGCCTCAGAAATATGTAGTGACAATCAGGTACATATTTAAAGATGACTCTAAATATTTAGAAATACAAGATTTCTTCAGTTAAAAATTAATGAATGTCAAAAATACTTCCCAGAAGATGGAAACTCTAATTCTACAAAATTAACCAACCAGGCACAGGGGAATGTCAAATACCATGTGGGCTACTCAGAGCCAGAAAATGTAAAACTGTAATGAACTAACAACTCCAAGAGGAATTCAACCCTCTCAGCCACAACCTGCTTTCTGATCCAGAGGGAGTGAAGGCAATATGGAAACACATATGTACACACAGAATCACAGTTCAGAATGAGGAGATTGGATTAAAATAATAGATTAAATTCAGAGTCCATCTTTTTCATATGGCAAATTTCTTAATATAAAATTTAAGGCTGGGTATGTAGTACCCACACATACATATATACATACATACATATATATATTTGGATGCTGATATGGTCCCACAGATTACTAATGCTCTGCTTATTTTTTTGGTCTCTTGTCTATGTTTCCTTTCAATTTTTTAAAATTTTATTTTAACATTTAATTGACAAATAATATTATATATACAAGGTGTACAATGTGATGCTATGATATACATATACATTGTTTACTGATTACCTGCAATGAAATTAATTGACACATCCATCACGACTCACGCTGTCTGTTAGATATCCAGGATTATTCATCTTATAACTGAAAGCTTATAGCCTTTGGTCAACCCATTCCCTGCCCTTCCCACCCCAGTCAACTCTCTGCTTCTGAGTTTGACGTTTTTAGATTGCACATGAGAGCATACAATATTTGTTTTTCTGTGTCTGGATTATCTCACTTACCATAAAGTCTTCTAACTTTATCCGTGTTGTCACAAATGCCAGAATGTCCTCCTTTTTTATGGCTTAATAATATTACATTGTATAATGTATATACTTTTGTAATGCTTGAGTCATGGCTATAGGTTGGCCCATCACCCAAATAGTGTTCATTGTACCCATTAGATAGGTTATTTTCCTTTTTTAAAAATCAATTTTCAGCCAAGGTAGAATAACAGAGATTGAATTTATTCTCTCTTTGAAATAACTAAAAAGCAGACAAAAGCTATGAAATAATTGTTTTTAGATATTGGAAATCAAGCAACAAGGGACAATGATATTTGAGAAAGGGGAACCAAACGAGCTAAGTCCTACTATTGATCCAGCTTACTGCTTAAAGAAAGATTCCAGGCTATGGTGTAGGGAGGGGGAATCCAGACATAGCCCAGTGGTCTCCTTGACTTGAGAAGACAAAGGTAGGAGTTCTAGGAAGACAAGGTGGCTAGGGTTCACCGGATAGGGTACCAGAGAGAGGAACGCTGTACAGAGACCTCCAGAGATCTGCAGAGTATCCTCCTCAAGTATATGGTTGAGTACTGGTAAGCACACATACCATACTCCAGGAAAAATTACTGGAAAGTGTTAGTGGAGACAAAGCCAGGATCTTACACAAATGCCAGAAATAGTGTCTATTCCTAGCAGTCTTAGTCGAAAAACTAATAATTCATGGTGCATCAGGTAAAGTAATAAGAAGGATCTTGATTCAGTGGTGGGGAAAACAAACTGTACTCTAAATGCTGCTCTGGTCCTGTCTACCAAGGCTTAGAGACAAGACCCAAAAGAATCAAATGATATCCAACCCACAGAATGGGAGAAAATATTTGCAAATCATTTTATCTGATAAGGGTTTAGTATTCAAAATATATGAAGAACTCTTGCAACTCAACTACAAAATGATAAGCAATCCATTTTAAAAATAGGCAAAGGAGCCGAGCGCGGTGGCTCACGCCTGTAATCCTAGCACTCTGGGAGGCCGAGGCGGGTGGATCGCTCGAGGTCAGGAGTTCGAGATCAGCTCGAGACCAGCCTGAGGAATGGCGAGACCTGTCTCTACTAAAAATAAAAAGAAATTATCTGGCCAACTAAAAATATATATAGAAAAAATTAGCCGGGCATGCCTGTAGTCCCAGCTACTCGGGAGGCTGAGGCAGTAGGATCGCTTAAGCCCAGGAGTTTGAGGTTGAGGTTGCTGTGAGCTAGGCTGACGCAACGGCACTCACTCTAGCCCGGGCACCAGAGCGAGACTCTGTCTCAAAAAAAAAAAAAAAAAAACAGCCAAAGGACTTGAAGAGACATTCTCTATGGGGATTTCTGTTCCTCATTTGCTGTTGACTGGATCTATCAACTCCTCATCTGACCAGAAAGGCCTCTCCATAGTATCCTCATGACATGACAGCTGTCTTCCCCTAGAGCAAGTGATTCGAGAGAGAACCCGTGCCCACCAAGGAAGTTACAGTCTTTTTTTTAACCTAACTTGAGAAGTGACATACCACTACTGCTGCTGTACTTATTGTGTTTATTAGAAGTGAATCACTAAGTCCAGCCCACACTCACACAGAGAAAGGCGAAGAAATCTGTGTATACATTTTTAAAACCAACACATATATCTATTAACTTCCTACCAATGAAAGATGATGAGAATTTATCTTCTAAGAATTTATCTCCGCTCTCAAACACATGCACATAGAGGAGGACTTCACAAATCCTACTACGCAAATACCAATTATGTATAGTATGTGGTATGTGCCAATTTTTTTTTCTCAGACAAAAGAGAAAATGATTTTTTAGCCAACATTTCTTTTTTAAAACATGATTTTTCCAAAGATTCAGCTTTCTTTTGAAATCAAGATTCTTATTGAAATCAAAACAGTTTCTCCAGGGCTTTACAGAAAGTTGTTCAACTGATGCATGTGACGAAAAATATCTTCTACACAGGCTTGTTCCTGCACCATTCTTCATCTTCAAATCACTCAGCAAAATATGACTTAATATTTTCTTGAACTTGCTCTGGAAATTTATCTTTTAGTTCAAATACCCTGTTATAACTCTTCCTCTGCCCAACCACAAGATCTCACTATGTAGCAGGTGACTTAGATGCTCTTTGTCCAGGTTTTCACACAATTTTAAAAACATTCTCAAGTTAACTGATCTTTTCTTTAAATAAAGTTAACCATTTTATTAAAGCCCTACCCAAAACTTTCTACATTTCTTCCTTAGAACCTTTGATACTAGCAGCTCTCTGGAAGAAAACAGCATATTATGAAATGTCAGGATTTTTTTTTTTTTTTTTTTTTTTGCAAGAAAAGCAAAACCTCACATGAAAACATGAAACAAACCATTGAAGAGGTATCAGGAGCACAGATACCAAGAAATTTGCCCCAAAGATGACCTTTTGATTCTAACCGTAAAGACCAATATTATTTTTTAATATATAAGGCTTTCATTTATTTTTGAAGGTCTAGTCTCATTGTCCAAAGTAATTTTCTCTTTGTCTAAATAATATTTTTCTTCCTAATTTGTTAAGAAGAAGGTATGACAATGTGTGTATTTCAAGAGTATGGCAAGGGTATGGAGGCGCCTTGGTTGATGAAACTATTAATGGTGTCTGTTTCTTGTGTCATTCTTCCAAACAAGACTTGTAAGCCCTCATTCTCATAGAATCCTATTTCACTATGATCATAAGGATTCCCTCCACCTCTTTCCTGTGTTGGAGTATAGATCCCTTTGTTGTTTGTATCTTTTTTTTTTTGTCTAGACCATGCAGTTGTTTCAGAAGAAATTGTATAGAAAGTAAAATGTTTGAGACCTTCAATGTCTGAAAATGTCTTTACTTTACACTACAAATTGATTGATGGCTTGGCTGGTTATAGAATTCTGTGTTAGAAAACATTTCCCTTCAACATTTAAAGCATTTTCTCCCTTGTCTTCTGGCTTTTAGGGTTGTTAGAAAGGTCATAAGCAATTATGATTCCCAATAATTTTCCTCTCTTTGGAAGTTTGCAGATCCTTTTTTCTTTTTCTTTTTTAAAATTAATTTGTTTTTTTTAATGAAAAATAAAAATGTTACATAATTATGGCATATAATGTGATATATTCACACATATTGTGGAATGATTAAATCAACCAATTAATATGCCTATCACTTCACAAATATCATTTTTTTGTGGTGAGAACATTTAAAATTTATTCCTTCAGCATTTTTCAAATATACAATACTGTTATTAACTACAGTCACCATGCTGTACAATAGAGCTCCAGAATTTATTCCTACAGTTTAACTGAAACTTTCTACCCTTTGGTCAATATCTCATTCCCAAATCTCCCAGCCCCTGGTAACCACCATTCTACTCTCTGCTTCTTTGAGTACAACTTTTTTAGATTTCACATATAAGTGAGATCATGTAGCATTTGTCTTTTTGTGCTTGGCATATTTCACTTAATATAATGTCCCCCAGGTTCATCAATGTTGTCACAAATGACAAAATTTCCTTCTTTTTTAAGGCTGAATTGTATTCCATTATGTATATATACCACATTTTCTTTATCTATTCATCTGTTGATGGAAATTTAGGTTGATTCCTTATCTTGGCTATTGTGAATAATGCTGCAGTGCATGCGGGAGTACCGATATCTCTTCAACATACTGATTTCATTTCCTTTGTATATTGACCCAGAAGTGGAACTGCTAAATCAACTGATAAATCATATGGTAGTTCTATTTTTAATTTTTTGAGAAAACTTAATACTGTTTTTCAGGATGGCTACACTAATTTACATTCCTACCAACAGTATACAAGGTTTCCCTTTTCTCTACACCCTCATCAACACATGTTATCTTTTGTCTTTTTTGATAATAGCCATTCTAACAGGTATGAGGTGATATCTCATAGTGGTTTTAACTTGCATTTCCCTGATGATTAGTGAAACACAGATGTCAATATCTTTCTATCTTTCATCTTTCATCTTGGAGTTGTCAGATTCTCCAAGGAAATTTTTCATCTCCTCTCTAGCCACCAAATTTGTGGAAGCTAAGTGGGAAAAGATAGCTTAGATAAGCATCTCAGTATCCACTATACATACATTTATTTAATCCCCTGGCCCTATCTTCAACAATCCAGCAACCTTCTCTTCAACCTGTTCCAGAGGCAAATCATCCAGTCATATGCTGGAGTGGGAGAAAGACATCTTGGGTAGTAAAGAAGGCCTAGAAAGTTGCACTTAAGAATCTAGAAAACCACATGTGGCCTTAAGGCCACAGGTTCCCCACCCCTGGTCTAGAATCTAACTTGAACAATTTTCAATTAATCCTTCCTAATTTATCCTTACATTTATCTCACTTCCCAAAATGTAGAGGAATTTCATGGAATAAATTGAGCTTGTTCTTGATTTTCCTTGATAACCTGAATAGAATTACTCTTTCTCAGTCAATCGTGCCATGTCTGTCATTGCTAAATTATCTACTCTTCAGCTTCCAAAATTTTGTTCCTATTGTTTTCTTTCCCATGCTGTAGTTTTAGTGGAATTTCAGGAGGAAATGAATATAAATGCATGTATTGGATCCACTATCTTTATCTCATGTTTACCAATTTCTTTGTGGCCCTTTCCTTCTTTTACAGCAGTCTGTCTTTCTAAGCTCATTTTCTATCTTCCTGAAGACCTGAAGACCAGAAAAATGTCTTTATTTTACCCTTGCTCTTGATAGCTTTTCTGCATACATGATTCTAAGAGTTATAATATATTTTCTCTCATCACTGTCTTCAATCTTTTATTATTGCTACTGAGAAGTCAGATATCTTCTTAATTGTTAGTCTTTTTCCTCTGGCTGCTTATAAGATCTCTTCTTTGCCCATGATATGCTGGAGTTTCACTGTAATGCATCTATGTGTGAAGTATTTTTAATCCCGCATGTTCACATTGTGCTTGCTGCACATTATATGCTTCCTGTATCTGCAATTCAACTCTTTCATCAGTTTTCTGAATTCATCCCCTATAATCTCTACCTCTTCAAGTAGCCTCTCTTCACTCTGTTTTCTTCTCTAGGACATTATTTCCTAATTTTTATAAATCTTTTTGTTAAATTCTTTTTCTTTAATGGTTAAGATTGTACATTTTATGTGTATTTCACCGCAATTTTTTTTTTTTTTTTTTTTTGAGACAGAGTCTCGCTCTGGTGCCCGGGCTGGAGTGCCGTGGCGTCAGCCTAGCTCACAGCAACCTCAAACTCCTGGGCTTAAGCGATCCTACTGCCTCAGCCTCCCAAGTAGCTGGGACTACAGGCATGTGCCACCATGTCCGGCTAATTTTTTTTCTATATATGTTTTTAGCTGTCCAGATCATTTCTTTCTATTTTTAGTAGAGACAGGGGTCTCGCTCTTGTTCAGCCGGTCTCGAACTTCTGACCTTGAGAGATCCTCCCGCCTCGGCCTCCCAGAGTGCTAGGATTACAGGCGTGAGCCACCTCGCGGCGCCCTCTTTGTTAAATTCTTGATAACATTTTCAAATATTTATTTACATTTATTAACTCCCTCTCGACATGTGTAATCCACTAATTCTTATTCATTAAGAATGGTGACCTCTCTGGGAGGCCGAGGCGGGAGGATTGCTTGAGCTCAGGAGTTCGAGACCAGCCTGAGCAAGAGCGAGACCCCGACTTTACTAAAAAAAATAGAAAGAAATTAGCCAAACAACTAAAAATAGAAAAAATTACCCAGGCGTGGTGGCGCTTGCCTGTAGTCCCAGCTACCTGGGAGGCTGAGGCAGGAGGATCGCTTGAGCCCAGGAGTTTGAGGTTGCTGTGAGCTAGGCTGATGCCACGGCACTCTAGCCCAGGAAAGAAAGTGAGAATCTGTCAAAAAAAAAAAAAAAAAAATGGTGACCTAAGGGTGGCTGCAGAACAATTCTCCACACTCTTCTTCACTGCCAGAGATACCAGAGGGCACACAAATTGACTGTGGAACTTGTTTCTCCTTAGTGATTAGTAAATGCCAAATGAGCCCTTTTATATTAGATGACTAATCGGAGAAATCCAGGTTTGTGGAACTACCTGGGGAGGTAGCTGTTGTCTCCCGTCCACCCCTTTCAGGCGTGGGGCAGCATGTCCTATCTTGGAAATTCTGGGAAGCTTTAAGTCAATGGAATTCAATAGACTTAGAATCACCTAATAGAGAATTACAAACAAAAAGTTTTGATCCCCAACCTCTTGGAGATACTTCTACCTGGTTCCAGGTTATCCACGGGTGCTTTGGGAGTATCATGTTAGGACTTTGGAATTACCGGACTGTGATACTTTTCACTTCCATCAGCTGTTCTCTGCTTCAAGGATCTGCACCTGAGCTGGTGAGGCTCGGTGCTGACCCAGGGCGCGGAATAACGGAACGGCGGGGAAGGTGCTGCGCACAACGACCTGCTTGCTGTCTTGGAAACGGGAGTTCTACGTCACAATCGCTGAATCTTCGGTCACGCTCGGCCCTCGCGTGGCCAACGACGTGAAGGGAGCGCAGGTCTCTCAGTAGAGGGGCAGGGGTCTCAGAAGAGCTCGCTTTCTCTCAGGCTGAGAGCTCAGAGCCCGGCTCATCGCCGACCTCTCCTCCCGCGCCTGGGCAGGCGTTGCTTTCGGACCTTTCAGACCGCAGCTTGTCCTTCAAATCGGGTACTGTCCAGGGCGTAGTTTCCTCTCCACGGTCCTATTTTGCCTTCTTTTCCTCTTAACTGTTCTCGTCTCCACTGTGTGAGTCTCCAGCCTCTCACCTCCGTCTGAAAAGCGCACAGAAACCTCGGTCTTCGTCCACCAGGCAGGAGCTGGGCACGCTCCCCCACTCCAAACGCGTGATACAGACGTTTGGAAGTAAACACTCTGCGATGTGATGAGGGCAACAGGTGGTAGCATGTCCCACTGGTACCATCCAACCCCTAAACTCTCACCCCCCGCACACCCCGCCATCCACCTCTCTCCCTTCGGCTGGGACATTGGCAACGGCCGTCCTCAGGGATGCCAGGCAACTGCCCCCAGAGGATTTGCCCCGCGCCGAAGGGGGCGCCTTGGCGACAAGTGCGGGGCTCTCATCCAAGGCGGGGTTCCAGCCACCCCAAGGCTTAGTGGACCTCTGGCGTTTCCGGGACTTGGTCCCCTTCCTTTCCAGAACAGCCAAATAACCCAGCTGTGGCAGCGCGCACCCTTCGATAGCTCAGCTGGTAGAGCGGAGGACTGTAGACTGGACAGACATCTGCCGACATCCTTAGGTCGCTGGTTCGATTCCGGCTCGAAGGAAGTGCCTGACGCTTTTGCGCGCGCGCGCACACACCACTGCCCGCCTAGTCCTACCCTGACGGCTCCAGGGCGGGGAAGCCGCCAAGCTGAAGCCACCTATTCAAGGACCAAACCTCGAAAAGCCTTCCTGGACCAACTTCCTTCCTACGGACTACGCCTACGCCTGTGCTGTGGCCCGGGAACTTGCCTGACCATTCTTCCCCACAGTCCGCGGTCTCGTACCCTTCAGCGCAAAGCAGTCCCCACTTCCTCTGCCTCCTGGCCCAGCCAATCGGCCGCCCGCAATCCCGCCCCCTTCCACTTTTATTCGCTACCTGATCTCTCCCACCTCCAGGTAGCCACCGTCCGGAGCTACATCGCTCTGCTCACCTTGGACGGAACCCTGGCCACCAGGTGGGCAAAGAGTTGGGCCCACAGTCAAGCATCGGGAAGTCTAGTTCCCCCTCCCCCCGCCCGGAGGCCCACAGGCCTACAGAACAAGACACCAGTCACCAATGACGGTTCTATCCTTCCTGAAAAATCACCCTCTCCCTTCCTTCTCCTTCTCAGGGTCTCTGTTCCTGCCTTCACATGTGACAAGCCTGTCTTTCTCTCCGTCTCTCTTTCTTTCTCTCTCTCTCTCTCTCTCTCATCCAAATTCAGCCCCGCTGTATTTTGTCTACATGTCGGAAACAGCTGCCACCTAGAGAACTTCCTAATCAATGGAACTTCCATTGGCTCGGACAGGTTGTCCTTTGCGTGGAGGACAGGAGTATGGCTCCCCCTCAGGCAAAAACACATACCCCAAGCCTCAGCTTTCCTGAGCCTTCACACCACTTGGTGTGCCTGCCGCAGGGATTTGGCTCCTGCTCGAAGAGTAAAGAAACTAACAGTCAGTTCTAAGTTGGCAAAGCCACACATGATTTCCCTGCTACTTGCCAAGGAGAGGCAGGGGTGAAGAGAGGGCCAAAGCACAGAGGTGGAAAGGGCTTCTAACCCAAGATAGCTGGGGGCGGGTGTTGGGTCAAAGGCAGGGAGAAGAAGTGAAGCTTGAGTGACAGCTGTCACGGTGCGGGGGCACTCCAACTCACCTGCTGACTCAGGCCACTGTCTGGAGCGTTGAGCACGTTGGTAAGTTTCACACTGGGCCCTGGAGGGTCGGTTGGGAGGATTCCAAGCCCTCTGCGGGCCTACCCAAGGAGGAACATTCTGGGGGCCAATGAGAGAGCCGGCAGGTGGAAATGGGCTAGGCTTTCACCAGCCAAGTAGGGCTGAAACTGTGGTGAGATGTGGGTTCATGGCGGACGGGGGGCACCAGCGGAGCGCCAGTGAGCGTCCCTTGTTCGCATACTTCGCTCTGGGAGAAAAACCTCCAGACACTTGGTGGACAGGTGGAACCTATCACAGAGAGCAGTCCATGTGGAACGGCGATCGGAGCAGGGTCCTCGGAAGCCCTCTGGGGACCCAGTCGCCACTCTCCCCACGCGGCTGCATTCGCTAGCGCTTTTTTAGGTCAGCAGAATGCACACGTGTTCCTCTCCGCCAAAGCAGCTCCTGGTCTCCCCCCACACCGCCTATGCACGCCTCCTACGCCCCCTACCCTCAGCTATTTTAACCTTTCCTACTTGCCTGTAACAACTGAAAGGGGCCCAACGGTGGGGTCTCCACTGCTTCGGGGCCATCCCATAGCTCACAAGTCACAGACAGAACCCAGCCTCCAGTGACGCCCACTGCCGAAGTCAGCAAAGAAGAACCAAAGGGCGAACCTCGGGTCCTCATTGGACATGTCCCGGTTGGAACTTGGGGACCTCGGTCCTCTTGGAAGCTAGGTTTGGTGGATCGGGGGGAAGAGCACGGGTGGGCCGGAGAGTGGCGCTTTGGTGATCAGCACAAGCCAGGGTGAAGCCTGCAGGCAGATTCTTCCCGACCAGAACGTGACCGAGAGTCGCAGGGGCTCCTCCTGCGAAGATCTGACTCACGCTCGGAGAGCTAGAGGCTCTACCAGTCGGGGGTGGGACGAGGGAGCGGGGGTGGGAAGCACGGAACATACAGTCAATTGACGGTGGTCACCTGGGTGTGCCTTCTCGTGCCTCCGATATGTGGTTCCCTAGGTAGGCAGGTGACTGAGCGTTCTTGGCCGGTAGTAGACACACATCACATGGGTTCTGAAATCTTTAAAAGACTGTGAGGCCAGGCTAAGGAGTCCAAGGCGCACACCTGTCCTGTGTGTGTCCTCTACCCCACCCCGTGTCCTCTCTGGGAAGCCCACAGAACCTTGCCCTGCTACAGAAAGGGGTGGCCCAGGACAAAGGACTCCTGGTCAGTGCCCAGAGGAGGGCAGCCAAGCCTCCAGGCTGGCCCCGGCAGGTATATCTCTCAGGCACCCGCAAGCCCTGGGTGTGTTCTTCCTGAGTTCTCTCCCGGTTACTTCTCAGGAAGCCTCAATGCTCCCCAAGGCGAGTATAGGACATCCTGGGTGGGGGGAGGGTGGGGGACACATGGCGAGGAGGGGCGTGGTGGGGCGGCTGGAGAGGAGAGCCCAGACAGTTTGGGAAGGCCCCGCATTAGAGGCTTCCACCAGTCCCTGAGGCTGCGCTGCGGTTGGCAGCCGCCTACCCGGTGTCCATTCCGGTTCTCCTCCTTTTGTCCTCAAGCCACCCTCCCCTACCAGACACAACCATCCACTTCTCCGACCGCCCCCACCCCCCGCCCCTCACTCTCTCTCCCTCTGTCCCCCCAGGGAGACCTGTCATTCTCACTGCCCGGGTAGAAAGGGCCATGTAGAGGGCTAAAAGTGCGACAGGTGGTAGCATGTCCCACTGGCACCATCCACCCCCTAAACCCTCATCCCCCGCACCCCCCCATCCACTTCTCTCCCATCGGCTAGGACATTGGCAATGGCCGTCCTCGGGGATGCCAGGCAACCGCCCCCAGAGGATTTGCTTCGCCCCGATGGGGGCGCCTTAACGACAAGTGCGGGACTCTCATCCAAGGCGGGGTTCCAGCCACCCCAAGGCTTAGTGGACCTCTGGCGTTTCCGGGACTTGGTCCCCTTCCTTTCCAGAACAGCCAAATGACCCAGCCGTGGCAGCGCGCACCCTTTGATAGCTCAGCTGGTAGAGCGGAGGACTGTAGACTGGACAGACATCTGCCGACATCCTTAGGTCGCTGGTTCGATTCCGGCTCGAAGGAAGTGCCTGACGCTTTTGCGCGCGCGCACACACCACTGCCCGCCTAGCGCCACCGCTACCTACTCGAGGGCGGGGTTACCACCAAGCTGCAGCCACCTTCTCAGGGGCCAAGCTCTTAAAAGCCTTTCTGGATCACCTTCCTTCCTGTGCTTATGCCTATGCTGTGGCCCGGGAACTTGCAACTTGTCTGATTGTTCTTCCCACAGATCGCAGAGTCCTGGTACTCTACAGCACAAAACAGTCCCAAGTGCTGGCACCTTATGGCCTAACCGATTTGCCTCCCGCACGCCCACCATCCCGCCCCTTCCCACTTTTATTCGCAGTCCGATCTCCCGCCTCGTATCAGTCGTCGCCTGTAGCCATACCGCGCTGCTTACCTGGGACAGAGCCCTGGCCACCAGGTGGGCAAAGAGTTCGGCCCATGGTGAAGCCTCGGGACGTCTGGTCCCCCTGAAGACCCACAAGCCTACAAGACACCGGCCGGCCGCAGACAATGTTGTCATCCTCCCTGAAAAAATCACCCTCTCCCTTTCATCTTCTTCTCAGGGTCTGTGTCGCTTCCGTGGTGTCTGACAGTGTCATTTCAGTGTCTTCGTTTATTTTTCTCTGTGTCTCTTTTTGTGTGTATATCTCTGTTTCTTTGCCTTTCTCTCTCTTCTTGTCTCCTTTTTTTTCTTTTTCTGTTTTTGCTTTTCAGTTTATTTATATCTTTTTTTGGTCTCTGCGATTTTTTTAAACTTGTAATTTATTTCATTATATTACAGGGGTATAAACCTTTTGCATAGGTGAATTGCTTTTATACAGTTTGTGTGAAAGTTATGTTTCCATTGCCCATACAGTGTGCATTGTATCTGTTAGGTGTGTATTTACACTTCTCCACCTTCCTCCACATCTGTTTTATTTTCATTGAATTTTACTACTATATGTGCACATGAATGCTGATCAATAAGTTTCAAGTTAGTAGTGAGTGCATGTGATTTTTGTTCTTTCACTCTTGTCATATTTCACTTAAAATGATGGGGTCCGGTTCTATCTGGGCGGTTACAAAAGGTATTAGTTCACCATTTTTTTTTTTTTTTTTTTAATGGATGAGTAATACTGCATGGTATCCATAGAACACATTTTATTGATCCACTCATGTATTGCTAGGCCCTGGGTTGTTTCCACATCTTTGCAATGGTGAATTTGATGCCATAAACATTCCAGTGCAAGTGTCTTTTTGTGCATATATGGAGAGAAATGTGCTCTTCCCTACTGTACTTTTTCTGCATTTGGGACTAAACTGATTTAAAAGTTCATTTTCTGACGACTAGTTTTCTCCATTAAGTTTGACATTTGCATTTAATATAATGTTGCCTTACTCTGTGTGTGTATTGAATATCATTATGGGAACTTCCAGTGGCATTTTCAGCTTACCTTTCATTCTTGGCACAGTTTTGTGGTTCTTGGGATAGCTCCTGATTTGTTTTTCTCTGCAGTTTTTCCGGATGCCACTGGGAGGATTTGGACTGTGTTGGTCCAGCAGTGATCTCATACTGTGGTTATACCAGTGGGCACACACAATTGACCTTCATGAGATAACTTTCACCCATTAGTTGCAATGGAATCTGAGGTTTGAATGGCATCCATCCTATGCAGAAATCTTTAAATGTGACCCAAAATGGAACCTTAGTAGTTCCTTAGATATCTTAGAATTTTTTAGATATCACTTTATTGACCTGGGGCAATCCTTCAACCACCAATTTTAGCAATTCTTTTTTATCTGTTAAGAATATGCTTACCAAATATGGCTGCCAGGAGGACTTCATCCATAAAGGGCCACATTAATCATGTATCCCCTTCTTAGTTCATGAACCCAGGGTGTGCTCACTCATAAGAGCTGCTGCTTTTTAAGATTGCCATTCGGTAAGTTTTGTTCAGATGCCATTTTCTAAGCACCTAACCTGCCTGTTCCAGGTGCTAGAAGATACAGATTAAAATACATGCCTTCCTCTAAAATATGCTAATGTCTTAAGGGGACTTAGAGATGGAAGTAGACTGTTGCAACATGCTGAAAACTGCAATAAAGGAAAATTCCTTGCAAATGTGGATTGCAAAGTCTCCGTTCAGTCTGCAGTGGAACGCAGATTATTAAATAGAGGGGGTTTCCTGGTAAAGCCTATATGCCACAAAGTTGAGCCTATTGAGTTTTAGAACAGGAATAGGAATAGATCAATGTCCAAGAAAGTGGTGTGGTTGTAGAAAAGTCTGAGCAAATGAACAGAAGCCTTCAGAGCATTGATTGTGTGTGTGTAACTAACAATATATGATATTACTGTACATACATACAAGTCCAGGAATAGCAAGATATCAAGATTTAAAAAGTCACACATAGAATCTTATCCTATGTCATCACATCCATGGAATTTCAATTGCTGCTCACCCCAGAAACAAGGTGAAGATCTCCCAACATCTCTTGTGAGTCTTCACAGGCAGGACACCATGGCTATGACATATATATATACATATGTATATACATTCTCCAGAATGTTGAATGAGGAAAAAAGTATATAATATCCATGTCCTTCCATATTCACTTCCACTCCATTAATTTCTACTCCTATTGTCATTGCTCCTGAGTATACTTGGAGCTGTCTAACTTGAGTCAGCTGACAGATGAAGGCAGAAGCATCACTGATGCCAAAAGAGAAAAACCTTGTGTCAAATGAAGGATTTGCCTCCTTTCAGATTTGGCAGAAATGTGGAATCATGAAATCTTTATTCAAAATACCTAAAATTGTCTTCTCTCTTTCTCAAACCTTATCATTTCACCTCCTCACCAACTGGGTGGCCTTTTTCAGCAAGTACTGCCTCTAGCTGAGGTCCTGATGCTTGGCTCAATGTCTGTCCTCTATGCGGAACATCCTCAGTGATAACTAAATGGTTATAAAGAAACATATCAATAAAATTTTCTACCTTTAAATAGTGGTATCTATTAGACACTAAGGATTTTGTCACTCTCCACCATCTTTTCACTCAAGCTAATACCAGCAATTAAGAAGTATGTGGGCCGGGCGCGGTGGCTCACGTGGATCGTTTTGAGCTCAGGAGCTCGAGAATGGCCTGAGCAAGAGCGAGACCGGCCTGAGCAAGAGAGAGACCCTGTCTCTACTAAAATAGAAAGAAATTATATGGACAACTAAAATATGTATAGAAAAAATTAGCTGGGCATGGTGACACATGCCTGTAGGCCCAACTACTCGGGAGGCTGAGGCAGAAGGATTGCTTGAGCCCAGGAGTTTGAGGTTGCTGTGAGCCAGGCTGATGCCACAGCACTCTAGTCCAGGCAACAGAGTGAGACTCTGTCTCAAAAAAAAAAAAAAAAAAAAAAAATAGAAATACGTGGCCCATGACTGGTAAAGTGACTGTTTGTATGTAAAAATCTGTAAGTAAGAAACAAGACCTGGCCTCAGATTGCAGCATTTTCCAATCAGTAATGGGTAAAAGGACTGTGGATAAGTGTCAGAGTCTTTTAAGGATTGAGGCTGAGATGTATAATCCTGTCAGGTCTACTTTTTGCCTTCTAGTCCCATACTATACACCAACTGAAATGCCTTGGAGCATTCTGAGGCAAAGTTCCCTTGTTTAAACATCAGAGCCTGCTCAAGTTAAAATTATTGGGTACTTTATACAGATAAACACTCTCTGAAAAGGAGAGGTGGGGCCAGAGAGGCTGGCAGCCTGTTGAGGATCAGGACACACTCCTTTTTTACAAGGCAGAAGAACAGCATCTGAGAAGCCGTGCTTGGGATGAAAGCCTAAAACACAAGCAGTTTCTTGCTAGGCACAGCTCCTTGTATCTCCATCTGCTTTTCCCACTTTTGCAGCCTCACTTCTGTCAGATAACAAGGCATGAATCTGAGTCACAAAAAGGGCAAGTGAGTTCCTGCTTCTATCTTGTAGCACGAGCCACTGTCAATGGGAGGCCAACACTGTCACAGAAGGTGAGGTGTGCTCTTCTTTTTACACTTTAATATTTTACTGAAAATTTTGGGGACCCAGAACGGGTACCTCTTAAGTAAACAGCTTAATCAATTCCATTTCCCCTACTCCTCCCCCTACCCAATCTCTTTGACTCAACTAAATACACCATGTTTCCTGGGCTTACAAAGTGATAACAAGATGATTATTCTGCTTTGATTCCTCTGCCTCCTCTTTTGTCAAATACCCTTTCATTTTCTGTTACTTTTCTCCGGATCATTTTTTACCACAATCTTTTCATAGCTCCCCATATTTTAATTTGGTTCTCCTCTTTTGCTCTTTGATATTTCTTGATTACTTACATTTTCCCATCTATCACTTTATACTGAAACTGCCGCTGGTCCAAGGGTTGCTAATGCGATCGGCAGGACCAATGGATGCCCGTAACAATAATAAATTCAGAAGCTCTGACCGGTGGTCATTGACATGGGTACGTTTCTTGCTTGGGATGTTATTATAAACCTGGGCTATAAACCTCAGGATATTCTGCAAAAGGCTTTCTGGGCCAAATCAACAAAACCCACCACCATTATCTTCCCCGCCTAGAAGTCCAGGTTGCTACCTCACTCGCTGCGAATAAAAGTGGGAAGGGGCGGGATGGTGGGCATGAGGGAGGCAAATTGGTTAGGCCATAAAGTACCAGCACTAGGGACTGTTTTGTGCTGTAGAGTACCAGGACTCCGCGATCTGTGGAAAGAACGATCAGACAAGTTGGAAGTTCCCGGGCCACAGCATAGGCATAAGCACAGGAAGGAAGGTGGTCCAGAAAGGCTTTTAAGAGCTTGGCCCCTGAGAAGGTGGCTGCAGCTTGGTGGTTACACGGCCCTGGAGCAGGCAGGGGTGGCGCTAGGCGGGCAGTGGTGTGTGTGTGCGCGTGCACGCAAAAGCGTCAGGCACTTCCTTCGAGCCGGAATCGAACCAGCGACCTAAGGATGTCGGCAGATGTCTGTCCAGTCTACAGTCCTCCGCTCTACCAGCTGAGCTATCGAAGGGTGCGCGCTGCCACGGCTGGGTCATTTGGTTGTTCTGGAAAGGAAGGGGACCAAGTCCCGGAAACGCCAGAGGTCCACTAAGCCTTGGGGTGGCTGGAACCCCGCCTTGGATGAGAGCCCCGCACTTGTCGTTAAGGCGCCCCCATCGGGGCGAAGCAAATCCTCTGGGGGCGGTTGCCTGGCATCCCCGAGGACGGCCATTGCCAATGTCCCAGCCGATGGGAGAGAGGTGGATGGGGGGGGTGCGGAAGGTGAGGGTTTAGGGTTTGGATGGTGCCAGTGGGACATGCTACCACCTGTCGCACTTATAGCCCTCTACATGGCCCTTTCTACCCGGGCAGTGAGAATGACAGGTCTCCCTGGGGAGACAGAGGGAGAGAGAGTGAGGGGCGGGGGGTGGGGGCGGTCGGAGAAGTGGATGGTTGTGTCCGGTAGGGGAGGGTGGCTTGAGGACAAAAGGAGGAGAACCGGAATGGACACCGGGTAGGCGGCTGCCAACCGCAGCGCAGCCTCAGGGACTGGTGGAAGCCTCTAATGCGGGGCCTTCCCAAACTGTCTGGGCTCTCCTCTCCAGCCGCCCCACCACGCCCCTCCTCGCCATGTGTCCCCTACCCTCCCCCCACCCAGGATGTCCTATACTCGCCTTGGGGAGCATTGAGGCTTCCTGAGAAGTAACCGGGAGAGAACTCAGGAAGAACACACCCAGGGCTTGCGGGTGCCTGAGAGATACCTGCCGGGGCCAGCCTGGAGGCTTGGCTGCCCTCCTCTGGGCACTGACCAGGAGTCCTTTGTCCTGGGCCACCCCTTTCTGTAGCAGGGCAAGGTTCTGTGGGCTTCCCAGAGAGGACACGGGGTGGGGTAGAGGACACACACAGGACAGGTGTGCGCCTTGGACTCCTTAGCCTGGCCTCACAGTCTTTTAAAGATTTCAGAACCCATGTGATGTGTGTCTACTACCGGCCAAGAACGCTCAGTCACCTGCCTACCTAGGGAACCACATATCGGAGGCACGAGAAGGCACACCCAGGTGACCACCGTCAATTGACTGTATGTTCCGTGCTTCCCACCCCCGCTCCCTCGTCCCACCCCCGACTGGTAGAGCCTCTAGCTCTCCGAGCGTGAGTCAGATCTTCGCAGGAGGAGCCCCTGCGACTCTCGGTCACGTTCTGGTCGGGAAGAATCTGCCTGCAGGCTTCACCCTGGCTTGTGCTGATCACCAAAGCGCCACTCTCCGGCCCACCCGTGCTCTTCCCCCCGATCCACCAAACCTAGCTTCCAAGAGGACCGAGGTCCCCAAGTTCCAACCGGGACATGTCCAATGAGGACCCGAGGTTCGCCCTTTGGTTCTTCTTTGCTGACTTCGGCAGTGGGCGTCACTGGAGGCTGGGTTCTGTCTGTGACTTGTGAGCTATGGGATGGCCCCGAAGCAGTGGAGACCCCACCGTTGGGCCCCTTTCAGTTGTTACAGGCAAGTAGGAAAGGTTAAAACAGCTGAGGGTAGGGGGCGTAGGAGGCGTGCATAGGCGGTGTGGGGGGAGACCAGGAGCTGCTTTGGCGGAGAGGAACACGTGTGCATTCTGCTGACCTAAAAAAGCGCTAGCGAATGCAGCCGCGTGGGGAGAGTGGCGACTGGGTCCCCAGAGGGCTTCCGAGGACCCTGCTCCGATCGCCGTTCCACATGGACTGCTCTCTGTGATAGGTTCCACCTGTCCACCAAGTGTCTGGAGGTTTTTCTCCCAGAGCGAAGTATGCGAACAAGGGACGCTCACTGGCGCTCCGCTGGTGCCCCCCGTCTGCCATGAACCCACATCTCACTACAGTTCCAGCCCTACTTGGCTGGTGAAAGCCTAGCCCATTTCCACCTGCCGGCTCTCTCATTGGCCCCCAGAATGTTCCTCCTTGGGTAGGCCCGCAGAGGGCTTGGAATCCTCCCAACCGACCCTCCAGGGCCCAGTGTGAAACTTACCAACGTGCTCAACGCTCTAGACAGTGGCCTGAGTCAGCAGGTGAGTTGGAGTGCCCCCGCACCGTGACAGCTGTCACTCAAGCTTCACTTCTTCTCCCTGCCTTTGACCCAACACCCGCCCCCAGCTATCTTGGGTTAGAAGCCCTTTCCACCTCTGTGCGTTAGCCCTCTCTTCACCCCTGCCTCTCCCTGGCAAGTAGCAGGGAAATCCGTGTGTGGCTTTGCCAACTTAGAACTGACTGTTAGTTTCTTTACTCTTCGAGCAGGAGCCAAAACCCTGCGGCAGGCACACCAAGTGGTGTGAAGGCTCAGGAAAACTGAGGCTTGGGGTATGTGTTTTTGCCTGAGGGGGAGCCATACTCCTGTCCTCCACGCAAAGGACAACCTGTCCGAGCCAATGGAAGTTCCATTGATTAGGAAGTTCTCTAGGTGGCAGCTGTTTCCGACATGTAGACAAAATACAGCGGGGCTGAATTTGGATGAGAGAGAGAGAGAGAGAGAGAGAAAGAAAGAGAGACGGAGAGAAAGACAGGCTTGTCACATGTGAAGGCAGGAACAGAGACCCTGAGAAGGAGAAGGAAGGGAGAGGGTGATTTTTCAGGAAGGATAGAACCGTCATTGGTGACTGGTGTCTTGTTCTGTAGGCCTGTGGGCCTCCGGGCGGGGGGAGGGGGAACTAGACTTCCCGATGCTTGACTGTGGGCCCAACTCTTTGCCCACCTGGTGGCCAGGGTTCCGTCCAAGGTGAGCAGAGCGATGTAGCTCCGGACGGTGGCTACCTGGAGGTGGGAGAGATCAGGTAGCGAATAAAAGTGGAAGGGGGCGGGATTGCGGGCGGCCGATTGGCTGGGCCAGGAGGCAGAGGAAGTGGGGACTGCTTTGCGCTGAAGGGTACGAGACCGCGGACTGTGGGGAAGAATGGTCAGGCAAGTTCCCGGGCCACAGCACAGGCGTAGGCGTAGTCCGTAGGAAGGAAGTTGGTCCAGGAAGGCTTTTCGAGGTTTGGTCCTTGAATAGGTGGCTTCAGCTTGGCGGCTTCCCCGCCCTGGAGCCGTCAGGGTAGGACTAGGCGGGCATTGGTGTGTGTGTGCGCGCGCGCGCAAAAGCGTCAGGCACTTCCTTCGAGCCGGAATCGAACCAGCGACCTAAGGATGTCGGCAGATGTCTGTCCAGTCTACAGTCCTCCGCTCTACCAGCTGAGCTATCGAAGGGTGCGCGCTGCCACAGCTGGGTTATTTGGCTGTTCTGGAAAGGAAGGGGACTAAACCTTGGGATGGCTGGAACCCCGTCTTGGATGAGAGCCCCACACTTGTTGCCAAGGCGCCCCCTTCCGGGCGGAGCAAATCCTCTGGGCGTGGTTGCCTGGCATTCCCCGGGGCAGCCATCACCAAGCTCCGTGTGGATGGGAGCATGGTGGAATGGAGAGTCCGGGGTGAGTGTTGGGAGGTGTGTGTGGGGGGGGGGGGTCCGGTGTGGCGTACGCCCATCTGTTGCCCTCTTAGCCCTCTGCATGTCTCTTTCTACACCCCCAGTGAGAATCACAGCTCTCATTGGGGAGAGGGAGGGTGAGAGTGTGAGAGGAGGGGGGTTGGCGAAGTGGATGGGTGGGTCTGGTGGAGGAGGGGTCGCTTGAGGACAGAAGGAGTGGAACAGGAATGGGCATTAGGTAGGCGGCTGCCAACTGCAGCCCAGCCTCAGGGGCCGGTGATGCCCGCTAATGGTGCGCTTTTCCCAGGCGCCTGGGCTCTCCTCTTCAGCCACCCCACTACTCCCCTCCTGGCCAAGTGCCCCGACCCGCCTACCTGGGATGTCCTATGCTTGGGTTGGGGAGTTCTGAGTCTTCCTGAGAAATTACCAGGATAAAGGACTAGGTGAAGAGACCGCACCCAGGGCTTGCGGGTGCTGGAGGGAGACCCGCCGGGGCCAACTCTGAGGCTGGGCTTCCTCCTGTACTCACTGACTAGGAGTCCTTTGCACGGGACTGCCCCTTTCTGAAGTAGGGCCAGGTTCTTCCCTGAGGGGACAAGCGGCAGGGTAGAGAACACACCAGGACAGGTGTGCGCGTTGGACTCCTTACCCTGGCCTCACAGTCTTTTACAAAGAATTCAGACCCCATGTGATGTGTGCCTATCACCAGCCAAGCACGCTCAGTCACCTACCTACCTAAGGACCTACTCTCCGGAGGCACTAGAAGGTACACTCAAGTGACCTCCCTCAGTTGACTCCTCTGCCCCACCTCTGACCAGCAGAGCCTCTGGATCTCCGAGGGTGAGGGTCAGATCCTCTCAGGAGCCCCTGCGACTCTCGGTCACATTCTACACAGGAAGAATCAGCCCACCGGCTTCACCCTGGCTTGTGCTGGTCACCAAAACGCTACTCACTGGTCCACTCGTGCTCTTCCCCCGAGGCACCAAACCTAGCTTCCAAGAGCACCGGAGCCTCCACGTCCCAACGGGGACAGGTCTAAGGAGGACCTGAGGTTTGCCCTTTGGGCCTTGTTTGCTGATTTCGGCAGTGGACGTCACTGGAGGCTGGGTTCTCTCTATGGTTTGTGAGCTATGGGATCACCCTGGAGCAGTGGAGACCCCACCGTTGGCCCCCTTCGGTTAGCAGAGGGAGGTAGGAAAGGCTGAGACGGGTGGGGGTGGAGGTCGGGTGGACAGGCGGTGTGGGGAGACCAAGAGCTGCTTTGGCGGAGAGGAACACATGTGCATTCTGCTGACTGAAAAAAGGGTTTGTGGACCCAGGACAGTGGGTAGGGCGGCAACTCTGTCCTCAAAGCCCTTACAAAGGCTTCGGTAGCTATTCCACTTGTACTGCTTTTTGTGATGTGTTTCAGCTTTCTACCAAGTGTCTGGAGATATATTTCCTATAGGAGGCATATGACTAAGGGACGCTCATTGGTGTTCCTCTGGTGGCCCCTGAGGAACCCACTTCTCACCACAGGTCCAGCCTCCCTTGGCTGGTGAAAGCCTAGCCCATTTCCACCTGCGGGCTCTCTTCTTGACCTCCAGTATTTTCCTTCTGGGGGAGGCCCGAAGAGGGCTGTGGCGCCAATCAACCGAGCCTCCAGGGCCCAATGTGAAACTTACCAACATGCTCAGACCCTCCAGACAGTGGCCTGAGCCAGCAGGTGAGTTGGAGTGGCCCCACACCACGACAGCCATTGCCCAAGCTTCACCTTTGCTCCCTTCTTTTGACCCAGCGCCCCACCACCACCAACCCACTAGCTCTCCCACGTCAGGAGCCCTTTCCACATCTGTGCTTTAGCCCTCTCTTCTCTCATGCCTCCCCTCACAAGTAGCGAAGAAATCCGTGTGGGTGGTTTTGTCAACTAAGAACTGTTAGGTTTCCTTACTCTTGGAGCAGGAGCCAAAACCCTGCTGCAGGCACACCAAGAGGTGTGAAAGCTCAGGAAAGCTGAGGCTCGGGGCATGTGTGTGTCTGAAGGGAAGCCACACTCATGTCCTCCACTTGAAGGACAACCTGCCTGAGCCAATGGAAGTTCCGTTGATTAGGAAGTTCTCAGGGTGGCAGTTGTCTCCAACATGCAGATAAAATAGAGCAGGCTGAGCATGGATGAGAGAGAAAGAAAGAGAGAGAACAGTGTCACAAGCCAAGGCCAGTACAGAGACCCTGAGAAGGAGATGAGAGGGAGAGGGTAATTTTTCAGGGAGGATGGCACTGTTTTCTGTGATCAGTGTTCTGTTTTGCATTGTTGTGGGCCTCCGGAGAGACTAGACTTCCTGAGGCTTGACTGTGGGCCCAACTCTTTGCCCACCAAGTGGCCAGGGCTCTGTCCAAGGTGAGCAGGGCGTTGTACTGGAGGCGCTGGCTACTCTGGGGTCGGAGATCAGGATGCGAATAAAAGTGGTTGGGGGCAGGAGTGCGGATGGCAGAGTGGCTGGGCCAGAAGGCAGGCTGTGGGGTCTGCTTTGCGCTGAAGTGTACGAGACCGCGGACAGTGACAAGAATGGGCAGGCAAGTTCCCGGGCCACAGCACAGGCGTAGGGTGTAGGATGGAAGGTGGTCCAGAAAGGCTTTTAAAGAGCTTGACCACTGAGAAGGTGGTTGCAGCTTGGTGGTTACCCCGCCCTGGAGCAGGCAGGGGTGGCACTAGGCGGGCATTGGTGTGTGTGTGCGCGCGCGCGCGGGCAAAAGCGTCAGGCACTTCCTTCGAGCCGGAATCGAACCAGCGACCTAAGGATGTCGGCAGATGTCTGTCCAGTCTACAGTCCTCCGCTCTACCAGCTGAGCTATCGAAGGGTGCGCGCTGCCACAGCTGGGTCATTTGGCTGTTCTGGAAAGGAAGGGGACCAAGTCCCGGAAACGCCAGAGGTCCACTAAGCCTTGGGGTGGCTGGAACCCCGCCTTGGATGAGAGCCCCGCACTTGTCGTTAAGGCGCCCCCTTCGGGGCGGAGCAAATCCTCTGGAGGCGGTTGCCTGGCATCCCCGAGGACGGCCATTGCCAATCTTCCAGACGAAGGGAGAGAGGTGGATGGGGGGGTGTGCGGGGGGTGAGGGTTTAGGGGTTGGATGGTACCAGTGGGACATTCTACCACCTGTTGCCCTCTTAGCCCTCTGCATGCCCCTTTCTACCTGGGCAGTGAGAATGACAGCTCTCCCTGGGGGCAGGGAGGGTGAGAGGGTGAGAGGAGGGGGCCCGGCGAAGTGGATGGGTGAGTCTGGTGGGGGAGGGGTGGCTTGAGGACGAAAGAAGGAGAACCGGAATGGGCACCGGGTAGGCGGCTGCCAACCGCAGCGCAGCCTCAGGGTCTAGTGGAGGCCCCTAATGGGGAGCCTTCCCCAACGGCCTGGGCTCTCCTCTCCAGCCGCCCCGCCAATCCCCTCCTCGCCACGTGCCCCCACACCCTTTCCCAGGATGTCCTATGCTCGCCTTGAGAAGCATTGAGACTTCCTGAGAAGTGACCTGGAGAGAGGGACTCGGGCTAGTTGAAGAGAACACACCCAGGGCTTGCGGGTGCCTGAGAGATACCCGCTGGGGCCAGCCTGGAGGCTAGGCTGCCCTCCTCTGCAAACCGACTAGAAGTCCTCTGCTGGAGGCCGCCACTCTCTGAAGTAGGGCAAGGTTCTGTGGGCTTCCCAGACAGGCCAGGGGGTGGGGTAGAGGACACACACAGCACAGGTGTGCGCTTGGATTCCTTGCCCTGGCCTCACAGTCTTTTACGAAGGTTTCAGACCCTATGTGAGATGTGTGCCCACCACCGGCTGAGAACGGTCAGTCACTCACCTTTCCAGGGACTCACTTACCAGAGGCATGACAAGGAACACCCACGTGACTTCCCTCAATTGAGTGTATGTTCGGCGCTGCCCACCCCCCACTCCCGACTGGTAGAGCCTCTGGATCTCCCAGGGTGAGGGTCAGATCCTCTCAGTTGCCCCTAGGACACTTGATTATGTCCTACAGGGGAAGATTCTGCCCTCCAGCTTCACCCTGGCTTGTGCTGGTCACCAAGGCACCACTCGCTGTCCCGCCTGTGCGTGCTCTACCCCCCAAGCACCAAATCTAGCTTTCAAGAGGAACGGCGGGCTCACGTCACGGGTATATGTCCAATGAGGACCCGAGGTTCGCCCTTTGGTCCTTGTTTGCTGATTTCGGTAGTGGGTATCACTGGAAGTTGGATTCTCTCTGTGGTTTGTGAGCTAAGAGACCGTCCTGGAGCAGTGGAGACCCCACCATTGGGCCCCTTTCAGTTGGCAGAGGGAAGCAGGAAGGGCTGAGTCAGCTGGCGCAGGTAGGGTGGATAGGCTTTGGGGGGCAGACAAGGAGCTGCTGTGGGGAAGGAACACGTGTGCATTCTGCTGATCAGAAAAAAGCGCTTGTGGACACAGTGGGGTAGGAGAGGCAGTGACCGGGTCCCCAGAGGGATTTCAGGGTCCCGCTCCCCTCACCGTTCCACTTGGACTGCTCTGTGTGATACCTTCCACCTGTCCACCAAATGTCTGTCGGTGTTTCTCCCAGAGAGAAGCATGGGTACAACGGAGCTCATTGGCGGTCCTCTGGTGCCCCCCGCCCGGCCCCAAGAACCCACTTCTCTGCCACAATTTCTGGCCTACTTGGCTGGTGAAAGCCTAGCCCATTTCCTCCTGTGGGCTTTCTCACTGGTCCTCAGTGTCTTCTTTCTAAGGGAGGCCCGCAGGGGGCCGAGGGTGCTTCCAAGAGTGCCTCCAGGGCCCAGTGTAAAACTTACCAACCTGCTCAGACCCAGAAAGATAATTCTTGTGTGCAATGGACATCACATTGCACCCTTCCACTCTCTCAGACCCCCATTCCACTCACACAGATCTGGAAGTACACTGTCCTCGTGGTTCTGGAGGTAAAAATGTCTAATATGAGTTTAGATTATGGGTTGAGACAATCTTGATCTCTTGAAGGGTAGGGTGTAGATGTGACAGAGAGTCGCAGGAGCTCCTGGGAGGATCTGACCCTCACGCTCTGAGATCCAGAGGCTCTGCCAGTTGCGGGTGGGGCGAGGCGGTGGGGGTGGGCAGTGCGGAACATACAGTCAATTGAGGGAGGTCACTTGAGCGTTCCTTAAGGTGTTATTGTGCCTCCGGTAAATGTGTCCCTGGGGAGGTGGGGTGAGTGAGCGTTCTTCGCTGGTGGTGGGCACACATCACATGGGGTCTTAAACCCTTGTAAAAGACTGTGAGGCCAGGGTAAGGAGTCCAAGTGAGCTAATTTTCCAAGCTGGTTGCCACAGATCCTTGACTGAATTCTGTAAGAGTTGAAACAAGGCCCTCCCATGAGCATTGTCTTCTTCCTTAGTTGCCTCTGCCCTATAGTCTTGTTCAGCTGTTCTTTTTCTTTTTCTGCTTCCGAGGAGAGAAAGACTGAGAGGGAAGGGTATTTGCTTCATTTGGAAATTAGGAATGGAGCTTGAAGGTGAGGATGTGTAAATGTTCCATAGCAAACAGGTCAGTGGGGAGCTGAGGACTCTGAGGAGTAGAGGAGTCCACTAAAGCCATGGCTTAGCTCAGGGGACAATAGAGACCACAGAGGCTGTGCCAGGTGCTCTAGCCAATGAAGTTATCTCTTGAAGTTTGCTCACAGACTGCTCGCATAGTTTCTATGATTTTCAATTTATGAGAAAAAGATATATAACAAACAAACAAAAACTACTCCCTGCCCCTGCCCAGTCCTTACTTCAATCCTCCTGCCACATGGACAGCTGCTTCTTCACGGATCACACCTGAAAAATGTTTTAGTCCATCCCTAAATTCCCTGTGAACCTTGTCTTTTTTTTTTTTTTTTTTTTTTTTTTTTGAGACAGAGTCTCGCTCTGGTGCCTGGGCTAGAGTGAGTGCCATGCCATCAGCCTAGCTCACAGCAACCTCAAACTCCTGGGCTTAAGCGATCCTACTGCCTCAGCCTCCCGGGTAGCTAGGACTACAGGCATGTGCCACCATGCCTGGCTAATTTTTTTTCTATATATATTTTAGTTTGCCAGATAATTTCTTTCTATTTTTAGTAGAGACAGGGTGGGGGGGTGTGTCTCTCTCTTGCCAAGGCTGGTCTCGAACTCCTGACCTTGAGCGATCCACCCGCCTCGGCCTCCCAAGAGTGCTAGGATTACAGGCGTGAGCCACCGCACCCAGCCTGAACCTTGTCTTTGAAGACTTATTAACAAGCTACCATCGTGCCTGAAGTCCTAGCTACTCCTGGAGACTGAGCCAGAAGATTGCTTGAGCCCAGCCAAAACCGCCTCTTTAAAAAAACAAACAAAAAAACATTAAACCAATTGGCCAAATTGGAAATGGGCAGCTGTTGGATTTAGATGGTTTGGGTACTCAGCTACACTGGAAGCTCACAGTCACCCACTCATCTTGGCCCCAAACCAGTGCTTGGCCAGCACAACATACACACAATGTTAGCTATCTATTCATCATCTTTTGGGTTTTTTGTACAATTGGCAACAGTGGTGGGATTTGCATCCACATGCTGAGAGAAACTGGAAGCTTAATCCAAGGCCTAGACCCCCTTGGCCACTATCAGACAATATATTACGTCTTGCCTTCGCTTTCTCATGGCAAATACCCTTTGTTTACATTTCTCTATTTTATAGATTGTGCCCTCGGTGTCCTAACTTCAGGCGTCACCTAAGAGTATGTGGATGAAGGGTTCAGGGAACAGATAGTCCCGTGGCAGAAGATTACTATCCCTGTTGGCTTTGGATCATTTATCTTCCACCAGGGGTTTAAAGGAGAGAAATAAAAATAAAACCCTAGGCCCCCAACCAACTGAACGGACCCCTTCTTGGCCAAAGGGACCCCAAAGATACCTAAAAAACTGAGTTCCTGACCATGACAAGAGGAAAGATCAGACACGCCTTCCTATACTCCCTCTCTAACCGTCATTAGACTTTCCCAAAAGTTAAACAGAAACCAGCCCTTTTCAAAGATTTGCTTCACTGCTGATTTCAACCAACTGCCTGATGCTACAGCCAGACTCTTTCTCCCTCTTTGCAATTTAGACACAACTGACCAGCATTCTTTCCCAATAAAAGACCACCAACCATGGTTGTAGTTCTGGCTAGTCCACAGAGGCTATGCACAGGGCATCACTGTGTCCTCTGTTTCATCTTTTGACATATATATCCTAATTTTACTGCATTTAAATATTAAGTCTCCACCCCAAAGTGTACATGGGAGGTATGGAACATACATTTGCTTACTATGCATGCTCACTCCCCTTTTGTAAATATTCATAGCCCCTCCTATAACCTGCTGAATATGCTTAGCCAACCCATTCAGCATAAATCCCTGCCTCACCCTTCCTCCTCCAAAGTGCCTGCTTTCAAGTTTCTGCTGGAGGCTACACTTCCCAGCCTGCAGGGTAGCCAGCCTACAGTAGCTACAACCCTTTATGAGAAATGAAGCTCTCCTTTCCAATTTATAGATCTCATGATTTTAAGTCAACAAGGGGAGGGAAGGTCTTACTGAGTGAATAAATGAATACTGAGTAATGAGCGAATGAAATCTGTTCCACATGCTCAGCTGTGGGCCTCTTGCAGGTGTAGACTATGTTTTATCTTGTTGGTTTCCTCTCAGAAATTGCCAAAAATTTCTTAGGAAGATGAACTATGTTTGAAACTAATTAAGGCTTCAAAATCATAGTTCTGAGAGAACATGACTTATCAGAGTTTCAAGGCATTTGCAAGAGCTGGCATCTAACAAACAACCTAAAGATGCCAGTGGAACGCTCCAGCACTCCCTTTTACCAGCGGAGGGAATCAAAGGGCACACATATGTAATTGTGCCGAATTATTTCTTCAGAGAAGAAGAAGCCCCTTCAAGACTTTATACTTTGTTTCTAAGACACTTAGAGATGTCTTCATTCTGCTTTCCTACAGACAGAGCAGTTGCTTAAACCATATGAATTTTATGTGTTTAGGACATTAAGAGTCCTCCAGGTCTCAATGTTGACATTTCAGCCATGCAAACCAATCCTCTGAGACTTCCCTTGTTGCTCTGGAACTTCTTAGGGCGAGCAGAGCACAGTGCTCAAGTTCCTTGCTGACAAACAGTGCCTCACCTTGGGTGGAATCCAACATACCCAGCAAAGCTAAACTCAAACCCCCAGAAAGAGTACTTCTAGGCGTTCCTTCCCTGGAATCTGTATCTAACCCGAAGACACAGTGGGCTCTTTTTCCATGAAAAAAGTTTTGATGACAAGTGATAGGGGACATGCCAGCAGCTACACATGGGCCTGACTGGGGGTTCTAATCTCTGCAGCAATCCTCTCCCATCAGGCAGTTTTGACTATCATGGAATACTCTGTCCTTATTTACAGATCACCCTTGTTGGATGGCTGATGCCTTTTTTCAAAAAAGCATTCAATCTTGTTTAGGTTTTAAACCCAACCCCTCATACCCAAAATGATAATTATAACTCTAATGCAGTAGTTCTCAACCCCAGCTGTTCATTAGAATCATGTGTGGAGCTTTTTAAAATTCCACTGTGGAGGCCACACCCCAGACCAATTTTATCAGAATCTCTGTGGGTGGTAACCAAGCATTAGTATTTTATGAAGTTTCCCAAGTGCAGCTGATGTGGAGAACCAGTGCCCAAGGATACTCCAACAAGCCATTCTATTCCTATTAAGAACATCTCACTTGTCCCACCTATCATATCAAAACCTCCTTGGGCCCACAGCTATTCCTCTGGAAGCCTGCTGTGACACAGCCCAGAGAGGTCAGTGCCAGGTTCAATTCCTAGATGGCAGCCACCAAATGCTGCTCCACCACCATTACTGGACCCCAAACCAACGCTGGAAAGGATCTGGTACCAGGAGAGGGTGCAGTTGTTCACAGATCATGTAGGGAAAGAAAATAATTTTCTCCTCCTCTTTCACAAGTTCTTAGCTGGGAGTCCCTGTAACAAAAGACAGATTAACAACAGAAAAACAAACAGAAGTTTACTAACATGTATACCTCATGTACACATTGCAGATAACCCAGAAACTCTATAGTAGATCTCCAGGAGCTCTCTTAGACTTCAGGCTTAAATACCATCCTTCTCTGAAACCAGGAAGAAAAGTGTGGGGAAAGTCCAGGTTAAGACAGGATGACCAGAAAAAGCACCATAAACAAAAGCAAGGGTTGTTATGCAGATTTTAGTTGATGTCTTCTTCAATAATTAAGAGTCCCCAGAGATTTAGTCATCTCTCTCTTCCAGGTGCAGAGACTCACCCTTAACAGTGGAGACTTTCTTTATAGATGTGAATTTCTCTTACAAAAGGGTAACTTTTCAGAGCTTCTCCTGTGTGTACAGTTTCTCAAAATAACCAGTTCAAAGTAAACTTTATGCTAAAAAGGCATATTGTGTGGTGGCATATTCTGGTCTCCCGTAGTATATTTTGTGGTGGGCATGTCTTAAACTCCATCAACCACAAGGAGTCACATATAGGAAGGGCTATTCCCTAGTCCCTCTGGGTTCCTCTGTCTTTCATTCTCATTATTTTATGTCTCTTAAGATGGTCAGAGTTTCTCACTTGCTGATCCCCACCCACATGCTGCACAGAGGTCTGCACAGCTTTTGGAGAAAATATATTCAGGACATGACATCTGAGAATGGATTTTCCAGTTCATGGTTGTGTGGATCCTAAGTCATTGATTTTTAGCCCTTGGAGGTTGACTTGATCTACATATTCGAAAAGTATTACCTTCTTTGTGATAGAGCCCATAGAAGAGATGGGACAGAGATGCTGCTTCTAGCACCAACTGTGTTCTTTCCAAAGCTTCTGCTGAGTAACTGTGGAGACTGTTGGAGGCAGGGAGCATTGGGTAGGGTCTGGCGCAGGTCTTAAATTGGTCTGCTCCAACACTTTACAGATTTTCCAGGTCAGGGGAGACAAAGTGGTCATAGTGGACCCGTGTTTCACCAGTGTCCAGACCCAAAGTTTAAAATAACAGATACTATAGATTTAAAGAAATCAAAGTTAATTTTATTCTGAGCCAAGTTTGAGGACTATAGCCCAGGAACACAAACCCAGAGCAAACTGAGAGTGGGTTATGTGAGGCACAGTATTTTTATGTTTTGCTACATAAAAAATGGGAGGAGGCAATAAAGCAAAGGTGATATTTTTATAATTTTGATTGGTGTTTAGTGACATTATACATAAGATAAAACAAATATGTGGTTAACATATATAGTGTAAAAAGTTAAGGAGCATGTATGCATCTAAGGGTCTGGAGAGGGATAATTGATTTCTTTTTAAATTTATTTCAGAATATTACAGGGGTACAAAAAATTTGGTTACATAAATTGCTTTTGTACCATGTCCATCCCCTAGATAGTGTGCACTGTACCCATTAGGTGTGATTTTACCCATCCCTTTCTTCTCCATCCCACCTGCTTGATTTCTGATGAATGTTATCTCCGTATGTTCACATAGGTGTTGATCGATTAGTTCCAATTTAATGGTGAGTACATGTGGTGTTTGTTTTTCCACTCTTGTGATACCTCACTTAGAAGAATCCTCTCTAGCTCCATCCAGATTAATACAAGAGGGATTAATTCACCATTTTTTATGGCTGAGTAGTACTCCATGGTATACATATACCACATTTTATTAATCCACTCATGTATTGATAGGCACTTCGGTTGTTTGCAATTGTGAAATGCACTGCTATAAACATTCCAGTGCAGGTGTCTTTTTTATACAATACCTTTTTTTTGTTTGGGTAAATACTCAATATACGGATTGCTGGATGAAATGGTAGTTCTACTTTTAGTTCTTTGAAGTATCTCCATACTACTTTCCATAGAAGTTGTACTAGTTTGCAGTCCCACCAGCAGTGTATGAGTGTTCCTAACCCTCTGCATCCATGCCAACATTTGTTGTTTTGGGACTTTTTGATACAAGCCATTCTCACTGGAGTTAAACAACATCTCATTGTGGTTTTGATTTTCATTTCCCTGATGATTAGAGATGTTGAGCATTTTTTCATATGTTTGTTGGCCATTAGCCTTTCTTCTTTTGAAAAGTTTCTGTTCATGTCTTTCGCCCACTTTTTGATGGGGTTGTTTGATTTTTTTTCTTGCTGATTTGCTTGAGTTCTTTTTTTTTTTTTTTTTTTGAGACAGAGTCTCACTCTGTTGCCCAGGCTAGAGTGAGTGCCGTGGCGTCAGCCTAGCTCACAGCAACCTCAAACTCCTGAGCTCAAGCGATCCTCCTGTCTCAGCCTCCCGAGTAGCTGGGACTACAGGCATGCACCACCATGCCCGGCTAATTTTTTCTATATATATTTTTAGCTGTCCATATAATTTCTTTCTATTTTTAGTAGAGATGGGGTCTCGCTCTTGCTCAGGCTGGTCTCGAACTCCTGAGCTCAAACGATCCGCCCACCTCGGCCTCCCAGAGTGCTAGGATTACAGGCGTGAGCCACCACGCCCGGCCTTGAGTTCTTTATAGATTCTAGTTATCAGCCCTTTGTAGGATATATAGCATGCAAATATTTTCTCCCATTCTGTAAATTTTCTGTTTGCTCTAATGATTGTTTCCTTGACTGTGTAGAAGTTTTTTAATTTGATCAGGTCCCATTTATTTATTTGTGTTGTTTCTGTGACTGCTTTGGGGGTCTTGTTCATAAATTCTTTGTCCATGCTACAAGACTATAGTAACCAAAACAGCATGGTACTGGTACAAGAACAGAGACATAGACCAGTGGATCACAACCCATATAAAAAGCCATCTTCATATAGCCATCTGATCTTTGACAAAGCAGACAAAAACATACACCAGGGAAAAGAATCCCTACTGAATAAATAGGTGCTGGGAAAATCATATAGCCACATGTAGAAGACTGAAACAGGATCTGTATGTACCTTTCACCACTCACAAAAATCAAGTCACCATGGATAACAGACTTAAACCTAAGGCATGAAACCATAAGAATTCTAGAAGAAAATGTTGGGATAATTGATTTTATCCTGCTTTTGTGCTTCTTCTGATAGGCAAGGTTTCAATCAGCACATGTCGGTAAAATACTTAAACTCCAGCCTTGCAGGAGAGAGTTCAACTTTAGTTCATAGACCTCATTTCTACTAACTATATGCCTAATCTGCAGCCATCTTGGACCTCTTTAAAAATTTTTTCTTTCAGATTTTCCTTTTTCTCACAAGTGTCACTGAGGAAAAATCAGGAGGAGGGTGGGTGGCAGGGTCTTCATCTAGCCAACATTTACACAGATTGTGTTTCTTGTCTGGTCTGGTCCGGGGTCTTGTCTTCCAGTATGATGACCTTGGGAGGATGAGTTGCTGAGTCAAGAGACAGATATCTTCTTCTTCTTCCTTTTGCCAACTTTGTTGGTTGTAGATCAACAACAAACATTTCAGGAATAATGCCAATTCTACACAATATCTTCCAGGAAAACTAAAGAGGAAGTAATAATTCTTGACTTTTTTTATGAGAAGAGCATATTCTGGTATTAAAACCAGAAAAAGACACTATAAGAAAACTGCAGACCAATATTTCTGAAGAATGTAGAAGCAAAAATTCTTAACAAAACTTTAGCAAGTTGCAGCCAACAATACATGAAATAATGATACATCAGGATCAAGTGGGATTTATCTCAGAAAAGCAAAGTTGGTTTGATATCCAAAATCCATCAATATAATTCATTATATTAACAAACTAAAAAAGAAAAATCACATGATTACATCAAAAGGTGCAGACAAAACAAAAATTCTTTTTTTTTTTTTTTTTTTTTTTTTTGAGACAGAGTCTCACTTTGTTGCCCAGGCTAGAGTGAGTGCCGTGGCGTCAGCCTAGCTCACAGCAACCTCAAACTCCTGAGCTCAAGCGATCCTCCTGTCTCAGCCTCCCGAGTAGCTGGGACTACAGGCATGCACCACCATGCCCGGCTAATTTTTTCTATATATATTTTTAGCTGTCCATATAATTTCTTTCTATTTTTAGTAGAGATGGGGTCTCGCTCTTGCTCAGGCTGGTTTCGAACTCCTGAGCTCAAACGATCCGCCCACCTCGGCCTCCCAGAGTGCTAGGATTACAGGCGTGAGCCACCGCGCCCGGCCAAAACAAAAATTCTATATTCATTTATGATATAAACTCTCAGCAAATTAGGAATAGAAGGAACCTTTCTAGGCCAGGTAAAATTGCTCACACCTGTAATCCTAGCACTTTAGAAAGCCAAAGCAAGAGGATCACTTGAAGTCAGAAGTCTGAGATCAGCCTGAGCAACATATCGAGACCCTATCTCTACAAAAAATAAGAAAAATATCTGGGTATGGTGGTGTGTGCCCATAGTCTCAGCTACTTGGGAGGCTGAGGCAAGAGAATTGCTTCAGCCCAGGAGTTTGAGGCTGCAGTGAGCTATGATGGTGCCACTACACTCCAGCCTAGGCAAGACCTTGTCTTTAAAAAAAAAGAAAGAAAGAAAGAAAAAAAAAAAAGAAATTAAAAATAGATCTATGGAATAGAAGTACAGAGATAGAACCACACATATATTGTCATTTGACTGTTGGCAAAGCTTCAAAGGCAATTCAGTGGAGAAAGGTAGGTTTTCCAACAAATGGTGTTAGAAAAATTCAACAAAAAATATTTTTAATCCCTACATCACACCATATACAAAAATTAACTTAAAATGGATCATAGACCTAACAATAAAACCCAAAACTATATAATTTTTAGAGTAAAACCTTTGTCAACTTGTATTGGGAAAAGATTTCTTAGATGCAACAACACTGAAAATATGACCCACAAAAGAAAAACATGATTAACTGAATTTTATAAAAATTCAGAACTTTTGACCTATGAAAGACACTGCAAAGAGACAAGTCACACACTGGGAGATAAACATCTGTAGAGATGACTATCTCCTAGGGGGCATTTGACAATGTCTGGAGATATTTTTAGTTGTCAAAGCTAGGGAGGCAGGGCAGTATTATTGGCATCTTTTGGATAAAAGCCAGGGATGTTGGTAAACATCCTACAGTACCCAGGATATCCACCTCCCATGGGCTCCCCCCCCCCAATAAAAAAGAATTATCCAGTCCCTGTTACTGTGGTAGAGTTGACTACAGTAACAGGCCACATGGACAAACTTACCACTTACCTCCTTAAGGCATGGGCCAGTCAGGTTCCATCCCCACCTACTGAAATGAACCAGCAGGTCCTTCCCAAAGCCTTGAGTATGAAACAATGCCTGATTCAAACCTGTGTGTGATGGATGCCAAATCCTGCCCAGTGCACCACTAGGGTAACAAAGATACCACATGGGGCAAGAAGGGCACTGCACTCAAAGGTCAGAAAGTAAGAATGTCCTTTAAAGAACTCAAATTCTGACTTTGAACTCGTCTTAGGACTCTCTGCAGGCTGGGTGGAGGCCAGGGTGGTCTTCCTTGGTTGGCTCAAGCCTGGAAGTTGAATCTTCTGTAACATCACCTCTCTGAGCTGGTGGATGGTTGCCCCCCTTGGTGACTTGTGTCCTGCCAGAGATTTTCTGTTGTTATTTAATGCCCTTTCTGCCCTTCCTATTCTTCTTTGTATACAGGCCACTGGAAGCTTTAAACTTGTGGTTTCCAGACTCTCTTGCCAGCTGGTTTCAGCTTAAGCTCTATCAGTGGAATTTACTGGCAGGAGATTAGCAGACAGCACCTACAATGAAGCCATTCTGCTTTGGCAGCAGCAGTGGTAGACCAGGTATCTGCAGGCTACAACAGCTTTAGCAGTTCTATGGGCAGCAGGGCACCTCTGATTTGGGAAGCACTGATGCTTTCAGCAATTCAAGGACAAAGCATCTCTATCTTTGCCAACACCTCTGTTACCAGTTTCTCTCATTAAAGTTTTCTCTGCTTTAAATATGCAGTATGGTTTCTATTTTACTGATTGGAGACTGCCTGATATAAATGAGGTTTCCACTACTGTACTCTAGTAATGTATGTGTTCCTGGCTGTGTGGCATCCAAACTTGGTATTTTAGCACTCTCAGGAAAACTGAAATCTATTTAACACCTAATAACAGATACCACTCATAATGAACTAGTTAGAATGAATTCAGGTTTCTAGGAATCTGCACTGATACAGGGGCTCTGGGGGCTAGGTAAAAAAAAGAACACATAGTTATTGCCCTCAAAATGTGGAAGTAACTGTATATCAAGGAAATAACTGAAGAACTATTCAGAACTGTGTAATTGCTTTAGGGAACAATTATAATGAGCTGAGATTTACCTCAGAGGAGGTAATGGAGCATAAGGAGGGTCTTAAGGAAGATGTAAAATTTTTTTGGACAAGAAGTGTTTTTACAATACTGTAAGAAAGGAAGACGTGGGAGTAAGAATGTACTGGTAAATATTTTATACTAAGTGTAAGGAGAACTGGAAGATAAGACTGATGATAACAATAGTAGTAGTAATAGTAGCAGTAACAACTAGAGAGATTATTTATTGAGTCCTTAGTAAATTCTAGGCACTATACTAGACATCTTATTATACATATGTTTATTCTAATTCTCATAATAAACTTATGAGATAAATGGAAGAGCCTAAATTCAACTTCTGTATATATAGCTCTCAAAACTCAATAATAAGAAACAAACAACCTATTTAAGAAGCGGGCAAAAGATTTGAACAGACACTTCATACATAAAAAGTATATGAATGGCAAGTCAGGACATGAAAAGATGCTCAACATCTTTATGGAAATGCAAAATAAAACCACAATGTGATACCATTAAAGAATATTGGAATGGCAAAAATTTAAAAGACTGACCATTCCAAAATATATACACTGTTTGTGGAAATGTAAAATGGTATAACTACTTTGGAAAACAATTTATAAATTTCCTAAAAAGTTACATGTACATGTAATCCAGCCATTTCACCCTTAGGTATAAACCCAAGAGAAATGAAAGCACATGTCTATACAAAAACTTTACGTAACTATTCTTAACAGCTTTATTTATAAGAGTCCAAAACTGGAAACAATCCAAACATTCATCAAGTGAAAGAATTAACAAATTGTGGCATATCCATACAGTGTAATGGTGCTCAGCAGTAAAAACAAACCATTGATACATGCAAAACATAAATAAACATCAAAATTATTATGCTGAGTGATGAAAAACATCCCATGATCATGCATTGAAAGAATCAACATCATTAAAATGTTAATGCTGCCCAAAATGATTTACAGACTCAATGCAATTACTATCAAAATACCAATGACATCTTTCACAGATCTAGAAAAAACAACCCTAACTTTCATATGGAAAGAGAAAAGAGCCAAAATAACCAAAGCAATCCTAGGCAAAAAGAACAAATCTGGAACCTGACTTCAAATTATACTAGAAGGCTACCGTACCCAAAACAGCATAGTCTGGTATAAATGTAGAAATGTAGAAATGTAGACCAGTGGGAATGGAATAGAGAATCCAGAAATAAAGCCATATAGACAAAACCAACTGATTTTAGACAAAGCAGACAAAAACACTGGGGAAAGAACATCCTACTCAATAAATGGTGCTGGGAAAATTGGACAGCCACATGCAGAAGAATGAAACTGGATTCCTATGTCTCACCATATACACAAATTAACTGAAAATGGATTAAAGACTTAGATATGGCCGGGCGCGGTGGCTCACGCCTGTAATCCTAGCACTCTGGGAGGCCCAGGCGGGTGGATTGCTCGAGGTCAGGAGTTCGAGACCAGCCTGAGCAAGAGCGAGACCCCCGTCTCTACTAAAAATAGAAAGACATTATATGGACAACTAAAAATTTATATAGAAAAAATTAGCCGGGCATAGTGACACATGCCTGTAGTCCCAGCTACTCGGGAGGCTGAGGCAGTAGGATCGCTTAAGCTGAGGAGTCTGAGGTTGCTGTGAGCTAAGCTGACGCCACGGCACTCACTCTAGCCTGGGCAACAAAGTGAGACTCTGTCTCAACAACAACAACAAAAAAAAGACTTAGATATAAGAAACCATAAAATTTCTAGAGAAAAACACAGAAAAAACTCTTCTAGACATTGGCCTAGGCAAAGAATTTATGACTAAGACCCTAAAAGCAAATACAGCAACAATAAAAGTAAATGAATAGGACTTAATTAAGCTAAAAAGTTTCTGCACAGCAAAGGAAGTAATCAATACAATAAGTAGAAAACCTATAGAATGGGAGAAAATTTTCACAAACTATACATCTGGCAAAGGACTAACATCCAGAATCTACAAAGAACTCAAATAAATCAACAACAACAACAAAAAAATCAAGTAACCCCATCAAAAAGTGGGCAAAAGACAGGAATAGATTTTTTTCAAAGAAGACAAACAAATGGTCAACAAACATATGAAAATATGCTCAACATCACTAATCATCAGGGAAATGCACATTAAAACCATGATGAGAAGATGTTGGTACTTTAAGATGGGAGTTTTCCAACCTCCTCATTTGGCAGCAAAATAATAAACTTCTTTCCTTCTCCTTAAAAAAAACAACAACAGGCCAGGTGCAGTGGCTCACACCTGTAATCCTAGCACTCTGGGAGGCCAAGGCGGGTGGGCTGCTCGAGGTCAGGAGTTCAAGACCAGCCTGAGCAAGAGCGAGACCCCGTCTCTACTAAAAATAGAAAAAAATTATCTGGCCAACTGAAAAATATATATAAAAAATTAGCCAGGCATGGTGGCACAGGCCTGTAGTCTCAGCTACTCCCAGCTACTCGGGAGGCTGAGGCAGTAGGATTGCTTAAGCCCAGGAGTTTGAGGTTGCTGTGAGCTAGGCTGACGCCATGGCACTCACTCTAGCCCAGGCAACAAAGTGAGACTCTGTCTCAGGAAAAAAAATAAATAAATAAAAAATAAAACGAAAACAAAGAAACAAAAAAAGCCACAATGAGATACCACCTTACCTCTGTTAGAATGGCCATTATTAAAAAATCAAAAAAACAATAGATGTTAGTTTAGGATGAATGCAGTGAAACAAAAAACTCTACAATGAGATACCACCTTACCCCTGTTAGAATGGCCATCATTAAAAAATCAGAAAACAATAGATGTTAGTTTAGCATGAATGCAGTGAAAAGAGAATACTTAAACTGTTGGTGGGACTGTAAATTAGTACAACTACTATGGAAAACAGTACGGAGATTTATCAAAGAACTAAAAGTAGACCTACCATTAGATCCAGCAATTCCACTACTGAGTGTCTACCCAAAGGTAATGAAGTCCTGTTGCAAAAAAGACATCTGCACTCAAATGTTTATTGCAATAGAATTCACAATAGCAAAGATGTGAAATCAACCTAAGTGCCTATCAATACATGAGTGGATAAAGAAAATGTGGTATGTATGTATACACACACACACACACACACATATTCCATGGAGTACTACCAGCCATAAAAAGAAATGAAATAGTGTCTTTTGCAGCAACTTGGATGGAACTGGAGACTATTATCCTTAGTGAAGTATCTCAGGAATGGAAAAACAAACACTACATGTTCTCACTTATAAGTGGGAGCTAAATGATAGGTATATATGGTCATAAAGTGGTGTAATGGACATTGGTAACTAAGAAGAGGGGAGGGTGGGAGGAGGTGAGGGATAAAAACTTACCTATGTACAATGTACATTATTATGGTGACAGATACACTGAGAGCCCTGACTTTAGCATGATACTATTCACCCATGTAACAAAAATCATTTGTACACCCTTAATCTATTGAAATAAAAACTTAAGCCAAGTAAAAGAAGTCAGACAATAAATATATTACTATCTAATATATGATTCCATCTATATAAAATTCTAGAAAATGCCTAGGAATGAGGGAGAGGACAGGGAAGAGAGAAATTACAAAAGGGCAAGAGGAAGCTTTCGTGGATGATGGTTATCTTGACTGTGGTGATGATTTCACAGTTGTACACATATATCAAAACTATCAAATTGTATGTTTTAAATCTGTTCAGTTTACTGTATGCCAATTATACTTCAATGAAGCTGTTTTGTAAAGAAGGAGAGCCATTTTGGATTTGAATGGGAGTGTTGATATGTAAGGATCTCAAACCTCAAATGAGAATCATTACTTTAGACCAAAGAACCATAGGGCTAAGGACTAGTTAAATCTTCCTCTTTTAAAGGACATGCATTTACACCCCTACTCACACCATGCAAATTTCTTAGGAATCTTGTATGAAAGATTTGGGAATCTTCTCTCCATTTTTTATTCACTCTTACTTCAATATTGCTCAAACTTGTTTTTTACACACTCAACACTAAACACCTAACATTTCTTTCCCTCAAATTTTGTGAGTAAGTTCAATCTTTAAGGATGAGAAACCATTACAGCCAGGCCTTGGGCAAGCAGAGCCCTCAAGAAGCCAAGATCTAAGGAACCTTTTCTTTGCCTATCCTCGGGAGCCACCCAAATTTCCTGGCTCAGAGCTGACAGAGTTGGAATAAGTCCAAGATAGCCCTGGACTTTGGCCAAGGAAAAGCTAATGGAAAGAGGGAATTGGTCACCTACTGAGCAGACAGAGTGGGGCTTCTGGAAAATATGTCTTCCTGAGGCTCTGGCATCATCACACGTTGGCCTGAGAAGGGGGATCAGGTATTTCTCAAAGAAACTTGCCCTAGTAGGGCTGAATACATGTGTTTAGACTACTTCTAGAAGTTTTGTTGAAGAACTTTGCCTTCACAGTAGGAATCTTCAATATGTAGCCATGTATTTTCCCATTTTTCTGTAAGGATACTGTGTGTGTGAGAGAGAGAGTGCGAGAGAGAAACAGAGTGAGAGAGAGAGAGAGAGAGAGAGAATGTACATGCTTTGGGTAAGGGCAGGGATAACTCTGGTCTACTTTCAGTTATACCATTTAGCGAGTACACACACACACACAATGAGAATTGGCACCTGAATTGAGATTGGTTTCTTGGAATGCATACTCATACAATATCAAAGGTGGAGGGAAGTTAGAGATTACTCAGGAATTCCAGGAAGAGGAACTAAAATATTCCATTTCTCCATGGGTAGTAATTTCCAAACTCTGCATGTTTGTAAATTTTTTTGTTCCTGCTGTTAAGAATTTAGTGACACCCTTAAATTGTGCTGGACACCATGTTAGGTATTTTGGACTCACAGAAGTATAAACCACACAACCATCCTAAAGGAACTGAAGACATAGTTGAGGATGCCAGACTAATGTCCATGAATCTGAGAACAGAGCAAAAGAATCTGTAATTAAGTACTTTCTCTTCTTTTCCTCCTCATTCAGCACTTTATGTACCTGAAAAATTTTAAAGACAGTGAACATTGAGATAGATGAGGAGCCATGACTCAGAAGTAGTCCTGGGGTATTTAAAATATCATACATTTGTTTTCTGACATCTTTCCACACATGGTAAAGATATGTAGGATACTAAATAGGACAATTTGGTGAATTTGTGACTAGAAAAATTATGTATACGAAGACTGATGTTGAATAAATTTTATTAGTCTGAGGCCTTCTTGGTGTCATGGATACCACCCTCCTGTGTCCTGTTCAGTGAGTTTCCTATCTCAGGGTGAGATAGGAAACTGATAGGAATTGCTTAACTAAGTCAGGAACTCCTCTTATCAAAACAAGATAGGGACAGGACAAGTTCCAACCAGTTAGAACCAAGATGGCTGAGAAATCCACTCCTTCTTGACTTTGCAGCTTCATTATACCCTCATTACCATAAAAGATTCTGAGGAAAACTCCCACTCCCATCATGCACCTCATGCCATGACAATTCTGGTTTGACCATATTTAGTCAAAAGGAGGGCATCATTCTAATTCCAGGAAAACACTTTCCCTCTCCAAGAAATAACATGAACATTCCTCCCCTTGTTTAGCCTATAATTAAGCCATTGCTTAAATAGAGAGACTAAAGGAACCACGAGGGCGGCTCTCTGCTGTGAGAACTAGCTTCTACTCTATGGAGTAGATTCTCTATATTTTCTAAATGAAACTTGCTGTCACTTTATACTGTTAGCTCCCTCCTGAATTCTTTCTTGTGTGAAGCCAAGGACCCACTTGGACTTCCAGTGATTCCCGGCATAGGGAATTACTTTCCTGGTCAGGGGCAAATCAAAGAAGAAGGCATTGGCCTGAGGAAGGAAGTCAGACATTTTTCAGAGAAAACCTGCCTTAGCAGGGCTGAATACATACGCATATTAAACTAATCTGCCTAGTGTTTTGTTGAGGAATTAGAGATTCACATTATCAATAACTAATCCTATGTTTATTTACAGGTATCTTTCTCCTTTTTCTGTAAAGATGCTCTGCATGTGTTTTGGGTGAGTGGGACAGTCATCGCTGTACTGGTGTAAGGTACACCATTTAGTGACCACATAAATCTAAGAATTGGCACTGGAATTCAGACTGGTTTCCTAGAATTTGTACTTAAACTATATGAAAGCTGGCAGGCACTTAGAGATTTTTTAGTGCTTGTTTTACCAAGAATTCCAAGAGGCCAGCCTGAGCAAGAGCGAGACCTCATCTCTACTAAAAATAGAAAGAAATTATATGGACAGCTAAAAATATATATAGAAAAAATTAGCCGGGCATGGTGGTGCATGCCTGTAGTCCCAACTACTCGGGAGGCTGAGACAGGAGGATCCCTTGAGCCCAGGAGTTTGAGGTTGCTGTGAGCTAGGCTGACGCCCCGGCACTCACTCTAGCCTGGGCAACAAAGTGAGACTCTGTCTCAAAAAAAAAAAAAAAAAAAAAAAAAAAGAATTCCAAGAGGAAACTAAAGGTTTTCATTGTGTTTCAGATTTCTGTGGAAACCAACTACCTTTTTTCTCCATACATGTCTATTCTCTATTTCAAGTATTTATTAATATCCTGATATGTGATGGTCACTTTGCTAGGTATTTTAGAGACCCAGAAGTATAAACCACACAACCTGCCCCTCAAGAATCTGAGGCTATAAACTGAGAATGCTGTACTAATGCATATGATTCTAAAAACAAATAAAGCAATCTCTAACTAAGTGCAGTAAAGTCTCCTCCCTTTCTTCTTTGCCTTCTCATTCAGTTCTTTCTTTGTATCTTTTGTAGCATTTTCAAAAGGATGGACTTATGAATAGATGGAAAACCACAATTCAGAAGTAGTTCTGGAAAAATTTAAAAAATTAAAATGTGCATTTTCTTTTTTTTTTTTTTTTTTTGTTGAGACACAGTCTCACTTTGTTGCCCAGGCTAGAGTGAGTGCCGGGGCGTCAGCTTAGCTCACAGCAACCTCAGACTCCTCGGCTTAAGCGATCCTATTGCCTCAGCCTCCCGAGTAGCTGGGACTACAGGCATGCGCCACTATGCCCGGCTAATTTTTTTTCTATATAGATTTTTAGTTGTCCATATAATGTCTTTCTATTTTTAGTAGAGACGGGGTCTCGCTCAGGCTGGTATCGAACTCCTGACCTTGAGCAATCCACCCGCCTCGGCCTCCCAGAGTGCTAGGATTACAGGCGTGAGCCACCGCGCCCGGCCTTAAAATGTGCATTTTCTTTTGGCAATCTTTTCATTTCATAAAATGAAGAAGTATGGGAAGGAGAACAATTTGATGATTTCATAATTGATTGAATATATGTGCAGAAAATGTGGTATTGAATGGTTAATGTCAGTCTGTTTGCTTACTTCTGGGAACCATGGATCACCTCCATTGCATGTGTCCCGTTCAGTACCTTGAGAGTGGTACTGAAGAAGAAGGGATAATAAAGATGAAAAGGTGTCATGGGCTTAGAGGAGAGAAGAGATGAGTCTACTTGGGTGAACAGTAAAGGAATGGTGAATTAGAACACTGAAATGGTCTTTCTAGGATAAGTATTGTTTTAATAGGTGTAGAGAAATGGGTAATCATTCTAGTTGAAGGAATAATAAGCAATGATAAGAATTGAAAAGGTGTGAGTTACATTTGGGAAATTATAAGTAGACCAAGTTGACAGGAACAAAGATCTGTACAGGGGTATAGGGCAATCTGTCATTTGATAAATGTTGACCCAAATATTAGAAGATAAAGGCAATAATGTAGAGTGCTAACTGACACTGAGAGTAAATTAGTGTTAGGTAAGAGCCTTTAAGTTGAAAACAGTTTTGCTAAAATAAAAAGGAAGAATTTCTGTGTTGAGTCAGGGAAGTCTCATAGAATCTAGGAGTGAGATTCAGCCAGGCCTCTGGAGTGGACTGGAACTAGGGATTTAGGAGGTGTCCAGCTTCCCTTTCTAACTGTCACTGCTCCTCCTTTTGTCCCTGGGTGCTCTTTCTCTTATATTCTCTCTATAGTAATGCTCTGTGTCAGTCCATGTGGTGCAATATGATTGCTGTTATGGCTCCCACACCTGCAATTTCCTTTCTGGTAATGGTGGGCTAATTAATTTGGACCAAACCTCCTTAAAGAAAAATGATTAAAAATACCGGATAAGACTTTACCAAATCTCCTTAAAAGCATCAAAGTGCTGACATAGTAGTAAGCAACTAATAGGCCAGAATCTAAGGGAAAGGTGCATCCAGGAAGTTGAGGGAAGTGTCTGGGTATTGACCTTTGTAGCCCTAAACACATTTGCTAATTCCTGCAAAGGTGGGCTATGGTTTTGGCAGGCTATTTGGGTAGGATAAAAAAGAGGGTCAGATGTCAAGACCCAGCAGTACCAAAGGTGGGAAGTCTAGTAAGACACCCTCCCAATATTAATTTTGGACTCCAAAGAGCTATTCCTATGAGGTAAGGGTGCAGAAGAAGTAGACCTATGTCAATTCTCCCACTTCCAGGAATTGCTGTGGAATTCAGCAGACATAAGTTGAGCATAACAAGGGCGTAGGTGTTCCTGATTTGCAGCCTGGGTTTACATATCTTGGAGGTCCAGAGAATGCCTAGCCATGAACTTTGTTTAGGGTCCTCTTGGACTAATAGAGCTCCAGGTGCCTGGGAGAAACAAAAGTAATATTTTTTAAAAAAAGAAATATAACCTTCATATTGGCCTCAAAAATTCACTGCACATAATTTTGCAAAGACATTGAGCAGTACGCAAAGATGACCGATTACACAAGGAAACAAAACAACATGAATAAGAATTAAAAACAACAGACAGCATAAAATTCAGATATTAGAATTATCAGTTATAGATATTAAAACATCTATGATTACTACGTTTAAAGAAATAAAAGACAAGCTGCGAAATATCTGCAAGAAACAGGAAATCACAAAATTTGAGCAAGTAGTTTTGAAAAAAATCAGCTAAAACTTCTAGAACTGAAAATTACAACTTAACCAAAATAAATGATTCTTCGGCATATTTAATAGCTGATTAAACAAAGCTGTAGATAGAATGACTGAATAATATTATAGGTAAGAAATGTTATCCAGAAAGCAACATGGAGAGACAAAAAGACAACAACAACAAAAAAAAAAAAAAAAAAAAGGAAGAGGATCGAAAGGAATGGAGGACAGAGTGTGAAGTGCTAATATATGTTTAATTTCAGTTCTAAGAAAAGAGAAAAAATAGAGCAAAAACAACATATGAGAAGATAATGGATATTACGGGCTAAAATATGTCCTCCCACAAATTTGTATGTTGAAGCCCTAAGCCCTAGTACCTCAGAACTTGACTGTCTTTAGAAATAAGGCTTTTAAAGAGGTGATTAAGTTAAAATGAGGCCGTTGTGTCCTTGTAAGAGGAGGAAATTCAGACACAAAGAGAGACACTAGGGGTTTGTAAGCAGAGAGAGACAGCCATGTGAAGAGAGAGCAGGAGGGTGGCTGTCTGCAAGCAAAGGAGAGAGGCCTCAGAAGAAACCAAACCTGCTGACACCTTGATCTTGAATCATGACCGCCAGAACTCTGAGAAAATAAATTTCAGTTGTTTAAGCCACCCAAACTGTGGCATTCTGTTATGGCAGCCCTAGCAAACTAATACAATCGCTGAGAATCTTCCAGAACTAAGGAAAAATAATAGTCTGTGGATTTACGAAAACCCACACCCCAAAACCTAACACCTCCACCATATTTGGAAAAACATGGGTTTTGCTTATGGGATCATCCACTCCTGTTTTACACTTCTAAATTGAAACCTTCCCTGGATGAATCTGATTGGTGGAACCCAGGTCACATGCCCACTCCCAGCTGCAAGCCAGGAAAGCAAGTTTTCTAGGACAGACTTACTTATAATATGTGAAATTACCAAATGTAAGGAGAGTGTTTAAAAGATGTTGGACAGACATTAATATAATAAATACCTACAATAGGGTTATTCAAAGCTCATGCTCAGGCGTCTGATGTTTTCTCTTTGTTTTCTTTCTTCAAGGGCTCATAATTCTTAGATGCTCTAACTCAATGGATGAATTGTATAATTTGATGTAATTTTGCCCTACTGATCCATGAAACCCTAGAAACAAGCATATTCTGGCTATTGTAAAATTCCTATGAACTGCTCCATCCTCAACTCCAATTCAGCTTACCTAAATCCTAGCACTTCTTCAACACGCTGCCCTCTCCAGATACCCTGAAGAGGTAGACTTCCGTTTTTTCTTTCTCTGTGTTAGACTGTGTCATCTTGCTTCTTCAAGGTACCTTTGAGAGTTCTCTCTCTTTTCTCTTTATTATACGTCATATCTGAGTTCAGCAGAGTCTCCCTTCCCTATCTCTCTCTCGTTCCTTCCTTCCTTTCCAGTCCCATAATACTACCTTTTGCAGCTTTATGTTTGAGCATCTGCACCATTGCCAATCTCTGGTGTTTCTGACTGTGGTTTCTCCTCCCTTCAGTTCATTCTGCAATCCACGCTGGGTGAGTTTCCATTTTCCGTTTTTAAAAGGACCTAACTTAATCCCTGTTTCCTATTACCCTGTCTTTTCACCTACCCTCACTTCCAGGAGCGGTAGAATCTGCTCCAGCCAGTGTTCTACTGTGGGGCCTTGAGTGCCTCAGTCTTTCTCTTTGATTTTGCCCCTAATTTTCTTCTAGCAGGGATCACGCTGCCTCCAAACTTGTCTGAGTCTTAACCTCCCTTCATAATACAGCTCAAGCCCTTCTGAAGGCCCTGCTGGATGGCTCACTTTGGTGGACCTTAGTATGGCCACTGTCCCTTCACACCAGATACAGCTACTTCTCTTTGTTCTATTTCATGAAAACTAGGTCCTTTTGTTCCACAAGGCTATGACAGTGACTTCAGGATAAAGATCATACCTGGATCCCTAGTTCCTAGTGCAGAGCCTAGCACAGAATGGGAATTCAGCGTTTGTTGAATCAAGGAATGAATTAAATAGCAATTAACGAATGCCTCCTTTGGAGCTGAGACTCAGACCTGCAAGAAACGTCCCTATGTCTAGGGAAGTTGGAAGAGGCAGGCGGCTGGAGAAGTCCTGAGCAAAGGAGAAACCCAAACGCAGATGTCAGCAGACCAGTTGAGAGCTGTGGTAGGCTCTTTCTTCCTCTGTGCTGAGTTTCCCTTCTTAATTTTCACAATCTGAAGGGGGGAGGGAAAAAAAAAATCTTCCTCTGTGTTAGACTGTGTCAGGTTGGGCATATTTCTCCAATCTTAAGATACCGGTTGTCCCTGTTACTGGCCTCCACGTTGCTTCATCCCCAGCAAGACCACAAAGAGCCTGTAAACTGAATTCCAGTAGTTGGGAAGTGGATTGGAATAACGTTCGGATTTTGTTTAATTTCTACGCTCAGATACTTTGGTAAAGGCCCAGCAAAAACTTTCCTTTTCTGAGAAACAAAGAGAGCCACTTCCTAAAATTAAAAAGTGCCACTTCCCGTGTGGCCCTATAGCTCAGGGGTTAGAGCACTGGTCTTGTAAACCAGGGGTCGCGAGTTCAAATCTCGCTGGGGCCTACTAAGTATGCGTGTGTCTTTTTAAATTTTTTCCTTTACTCTTAACTAAACCTGAGGAAATTTGGCTAATTACAGCTTGCCGCAGTCCACAGCTCCCAAATACACAATTGCTGAGCAGAACCTGCTTCCCTTTAGGTTCCTGTGCTAGTGCGCAAGTGCGGCTTTGCTCCCTGGCCTGAGGCGGAGTCCATTACACAACGGGTGGGAACCTCTGCCAGCCTACGCTGACGGTGCGCCCCGGCTGTGCTGACCCGCGGCGAGAGCCCTGCTGGGAGCCGGAACCCGCGCCCAGAACCTACTGCGCTCGAGCGTGGAATGGGGGCGGCCAGGCAGAGAAACACGATCAAACCTTCAAGCGCCCGTTCTGGGCAGATCTGGAGTCGAGAACAAGGTCTCCCTCTCCAGAGGGGAAGAGCCGACTACAGCCGTTCCGGTTAGGCATCTGGAGATGTAGGCTGTGCGGCCAGGTTTCGCGTGTCCGTGGGGTTTGGACACTTAAATATCTCAGCAGGGAAAATTAAGGGCCCGCACTTTGGAGACGATACCTGGGTCACTAAATTTGATATTGACTCAAAGAAATTGAGGCCTCCGTTTTGAATAACCTAAAAATATTTTCCCCCAAAGCGAACTCTCCCAGAAACATTGGGTTTACCCACTTGTACTCTATTCCACACCCTCTCCCTCCCCAAGTCTGTGGATTTGTACGCGGAAGAGCAGCTCGCCTGTGCAGACGACCCTGGAGTGGGAGCCGAGCACAGGAAGTGAGGAAACCGCAGCAGCCCCAGGCCTGAGCCCGGACGCCCTCCCTTCTGCCCAGCTCGCAGGGGCGCGGTCAGCATTGTGTGTCCCAACGCCTCAGCCCCAGTTCTCCGATGCCCGGATGCCCGCCCCCAACCTTACACACCACACACACACACCCCGATGCCTGCGAGGCAACAGCCCCCGGGCGAGCAGAGGACGTGCGGCCTCCGAATGCGTGTGCTGTAGAGTGGGCTCTGCTTGGAGGGTCCTCAGTGAAACAGGAGAATCCAGTTCTAGAAGGGTTGTACCCAGAACTGCGAATGCAACAATATCTCACAAGCTGGCTTTGCAACTCGGCGGGGTTCCCTTTCCAGGGGCAGGGACGGGAAAATCTTTGTCACTCACTTCTGATTATCTATTTTCTGAATAGGGATTTCTTGGCAAGTTTCTTGCGTGCTTCCTTCGATAGCTCAGCTGGTAGAGCGGAGGACTGTAGTAGCCACCCTGTAGTCATCCTTAGGTCGCTGGTTCGATTCCGGCTCGAAGGAGTAGCTGTTTTGGGCTTCAGACTTGCACTGTCCTTTCCTCGTTTGTTCTTCCTTAGACTGATCTGAAATCTCTCTTCCCCCGGCCTTACTCTCGTCCAAAGGAAATACTTGACTTATTCTCGAGTTACACTTCCTTTATAATGCCTTGAAAAACTGATCCTGTTGGGGACCTTTCTGGAACAGCTACCTTACCGAAGCTGTATTTTGGGGGGGCTCTAGCTGTTCCGGGTTGTTGCCTGAGGTCCAAAGACTACTCGTTGGTACAGCACATTGTGTGTGTGTGTGTGTGTGTGTGTGCGTGTGTGTGCATGCATGCGCCCTGCGGCCTGAGGGACTCTGATTTGCGGAACAAACCCCTAAACTGTGACCTTCGGCCTGGGTGTCTGCGCCCGCTCTACACACAGATATCCATTTTAATTTATTCAAGTATTTATATATTTATATAATTCTAAAAAATTAGTTCTGAAGCAGGAAGTAAGAATAGAATTCGACGTGAGTTGGAATGAGACGGGGAGAGTGAATTCCAGATGGAGGAAACAACGTAAGCGAAGATGGGGAGACAGAAAGCTTGGTAACTATTCAGGGAAACTATGAGGGGTCTACAGTATCCGAACACGCGCCCAACTGGGTCACCTCCAACCTGTTTGTTCACCCCCAACCTACCTCGGCTTCCTGCGAGATAGCGCCAGGTCGGCAGATAAGCGGCCCACGCGTCTGTCCTGGGGCTTGGTGCCCGCGGCCTTGCATCTGAGCTCCGCTCTGGCCCTCGGCTCCTCCGGTCTCCGCCGCGCCGCTAGACCTGCCCTGACCTGGCTCTGTGGAACTCAAGCGTGTGGCCTTAAGTCCGGAAAGCTGCCTTCCCTCACTCCATCCTGCGTCTGGAGGGGTCCAGGACGTGCATGGGAGAGAATGAAAGAGTCTTGGGCCAGAGTCAGACGTGAAACTTGATGGAGATGGAAGAAATAACGAAACAAGGCAAAAAAGAAGTGTCACAACAAAAGCAAAACTTCTGAGCAGTGTGGCGGCCAGCTGCTGGAGGAAAGCTACAATTCATAGGGAATAAAAGCGAAACTCGGCCCTCGTGGCTCGTTGGTCTAGGGGTATGATTCTCGCTTTGGGTGCGAGAGGTCCCGGGTTCAAATCCCGGACGAGCCCTAGTTATTTTTCCCTTATGTCAACTACATAAAAAAGTTCCGTACAAACTCTCGTCTTCTGACTGTCCTGCTGAAGACCGCATTGAACGAGCACTTGGCAGATGGGTCTAGTAACCAGTCTCGGCACTAAATTCCTTCCGTTCCTAGATGTTCCGCCAGGGGACGCCTCCGAGGGGCCGCCTAGCTCTTGGGAGCCGAGGCCAGTTTCCCGCCGTCTCCCCGCCGCCGCTGCCCGTTGGGTTTCGCGGGGGCAGCCGCGTGGAGCCCAGGCTCGTTTTCTGCCCTGGCGGGGATCTGCCAGCTGCGCGTGGGGCGGGGGCGGCTGCAGCGCCGGCTCCGGAGGCGGATCCAGGCGGGAGGGGCCTCCCCGGGGAAATGGGGCGCGGTCCCAAGCCCCACAGGCTCCCGCGCCGACCCTCCTCTCCTCACTGCGCCTCTGTTCCGTCCGGGTGCACAGACACGCGCACGCCGACCCCACGCAGATCCAAAGCCAGATTCAAAAGAGCATCTCTGCGTTTCCTACCAGCTCCCCATCATCGTGCTAGGGAGGAGGAAGCGGGTGAGAAACAAAACTTTCCACTGCTCTGCCGGTTTCTGCCGCCTTTTTCCGAAGCCGAGGTGCGTTCCCACTCTTGCGCCTCTTCCCTCTTGGTAGCCTCGTCGAGCGCGTTCTGGCCCGGGAGTCCCGCGCTGGCAGACGCGGCACGGGGCTCCTCGGGGAGGCGTCTGTGGGACGGGACTCGGGGAGGGAGGAGTGGGGAAGGAAGTAAAAATCCCGTTCGCGTACGAGTTAGCGATTGCATTCCCACCCCGGTTCTTACTTTCCGCAGCTGGGCAGAGGCGCCAGCGCGAATGCCCTGCTGCCTAGAACCCAGGCTCGGAGGGGGACCACGCGATCGGCGAACCGAAGGGAGGTCGGGGAGGCCTGCCCTTGTCCACGGCTAAGGAAATTTCTCTGGGTACCCAGGTTGATCACCAGATTTGTGAAGCAGGCCTTGTCCAGTTTTTGCAAGCCTAACTAACATTTGAGGACCGGTGTTTTCGTTTTCTGTTCACTGTTTTCTGTCTCCCCACCCTTAACCAGTCAGCCAGTGTTGTGAAATTCTTGGAGACACTTGCAACACCCTCTTCTCTAAGCCTTCTTACTGCAAGATTGGGATCCTCAGTTTTCTGGCTCTGAGACAGCACGTCAAATGATAACAGCACATGGGTAAGCCCATGGGTAGCTTTCATCTTTATTTAGGAAGGCCAGTAAAGGGGCTAAGAAAATCTCAAATGAACCAAGACCGTCCCTCTGTGACAGTAAGAAGCTTATAATCAAGTCATCAATGTAATCACTTAGAAACCCAAGTGACGTAATTATCTGAACGGCACATGGCCAACTTCCCAGAAGCGGCCTCAGGTATTCAAAGAGCTACTAAATAGTTAGTGAAGGATAAGTTTGTTACAGACTCTTCCGAAAGGATGGCTTTGTTAATGAATTATCTAACAGAGAAAATAACTATCTGATTTTGTCTCCAAGATTGATCTCAAGGGACCTTCACTCTATCGCTGTCTTTTAAGACTTTTTGTAACCTCTAAAGATGTTTACACAGCAATTGAAAGGAGCTGAGCAGACAAAAGGATTTTTCTTAATACTCTCCAGAACAAGAGATAAGCAAGTCTCCAAGAACAGAAAACAAACAAACAAACAAACAAAAACAGTCGTTTCTGTTATCAAGTAGCAGCAATCACTTTTTTTTTTCCTTTCTCTTAGTCGCCATAAAAGTGGCAAGCTGCTTGGCCTCAGCGCTGACACTTTCCCCTACTTTTTTTTCAGTGCTGTGCCATATCCCTTCTTTCTCTCTTTCTCTGTCTTTCTCTTTCTTTGTCTTTCCTTTCTCTTTTCTTTCTTTCTCTATCTCTCTCCCCCCCTTTCCCTCTCTCCCTATCTCTTTCTTTCTAAGAAAACAAAATAAACTTTTTACTTCTTTACATCCTAGTCTCTGTGTTAGAAATCCTTCTCACAGGCTGAGATGCACACCCTAACAACTTCAATTCAAGCAACTCTTTTACCAATGAAAAGGGGAGTAAAATATTTTTGGAATTTGTGGAAATATTCAGTGTAGGTTTCCTTTAAACAGCAACTTTCTGTGGCACCTTTAAAATTAGCTTTGATTTTCTCAAAATTACTAATATCGAATATAAAAGTTGTGTGGTGCATTGGAAAGCTTCTAGTCCCAGAACACCATATGTTCCATAGACAATGCATGTCTCTTTCTCTGTTCCTCGGTTATCTCATCTGTAAAATGAGGGCTCTTCAGTTGGTGGCAGAGGTCCCTCCCTCTCTTATTCTATGACCCCATGGAGTAGTGAGGCATTAGCAACATGACTCATATAAAAGAAGGCACTCTAGTAGTGTGGAGAAAAACTATAGTTTGGCAGAGAGGGTGGGAAAAATCATTCCAGGAAAAAAGGAATGGCTTCAGCTATCGTTGAGAGAGCAGATGTCAGGTTATAAGCAGGCAAGAGTAAGAGGTTTGTCAAGTTATTGTTGGAAACATTTGCCAATGTGACTCAAATTAAAGTAGTTGGATGAAAAAGTGGACCAATGTAGGCCCATGAAACTCCTTTTTAGGAGTTTTTATTTAATCTGCATTCTAGCAAAGAGCACTCTTCTGCAAACAGTTATTCTCAGAATACCTTGAAATACCTGGGAAAGAGGGAATGGGCACAAAGCTCAGAGTTTGTTGAAAAGTGAATGTTTAAATTTTGTCTTTGTTTGGAAGTCTAGACATATCGGCAGGACTTTGTCCCCATTCTCCCTCAGTCAATAGTGTCCCTGCTTCCTGAAGGCATGACCCGTCTTTTCATGTGAGCTTTTCCTCCTTGAACTGTTACTTCTCTTACAGAATAAGTTTCATGTTTATAGACCTAAAAAATGTTAGAGTTATAAAGGAATTTAGAAATTATCTAGTCCATTCCTTCCATCACTTAATCTTATAATTAGTCCAAAGGACAGAATTAAACATATATACTGTTTATAAAGGAGGAAAGTACTTCAACGCTAGAGTCTTTGGAGGGAGAACCCATGCTTCCCATGTCTATGTGCAGGGATGCTATTGGCTCGAAGGAGAGACAAAAGAAATTCCAGGAAAAGGGGAATGACTTTCAAGTTCAAGCTATCAAAACACTTTTCAAATACATGAGTATTTTTTTCAATTGGCAATTGCTTCGCACATATTAAAATTACTGACAAAAATACAAAGATAAATGTTCATTAATCATAATAATTTCTTGCTGTAATTATTGTGAAACACAAACGAGTAACTAGATGCATTTTAATGAAATAGTAAAAACTTTTTTTTTTCCAAAACCCTATTTTCTGTTTCAATATAACCTCCTTGTGCCAATTTGAAAAGAAAAAGAAAAAACTGGCTTTTTGCACTGTCAACTACGTGGGCAGGTCATGAATCCTTCAAAGGTTGTTAGGTGAACGCCCAGAGCAGAGAAGGGACCTGTCTGTGTTCAGAGGCTTCAGGCCGCCCCTCAGCATAATGCTAAAATCAGAGGCTGCTCTGTTTGTGCAAGTTGCTTGAATTGGTGTTTCAGGCCATGACACTGAGTGAGTGTGTGTATGTGTGTGTGTGTTAGGGTAAAGTACCTTATCTCTGCTTTTGGGTGATTTATCAGAGAAGGACCATGTTGATCAAGTCATCTCAGGCTGTGGGAGTTAGTTTGGCTGCTGCATCCATCAGGGACTGCTGAGGCAATCGGGGTGTTGCAATGAACCTGGCAGCTCTCCTCCCTAACAAATGAGTGGGTGATAACTTTTTAGAACTCAGTTCTTCAGTGTCTGTTTAAAAAGTGATGTGTTGATTAATTTAAATGGTACCTATTTGCCCATGAAGGGAAATTAAGCATTTGGGTACTCTATCAGATGCCAGTAGAGGCCCCTCTCTGTGGGCCCCACATCCCATTACATTACTTCTCTTTGTTCCTAAAACACTTAGAACTTTGGCATTTGGCAGAAGAAACTTTGGCATTTGGCGGTACTGGCCAGAGGCGTGCCTGTCCCTTTCTTCCCAGAGACACATGGTACTGAGTGAAAGCAGTTGATGGCAGTTTGCTTAGTTCTTTTCTCACTACTCCCAACCTTTGTCCTTTTAGCTCAGGATTTGGTTGGGGATACAGATAGAAAGGAAGAGAAAAGGAAAAAAAATGAAGGTCAGGCAGGACTGTGCCCCAACAAAGCTAAAAAGAAGATGAAGTTTGTCCTTCTCCAGGCTCCCCATGTTGCCCACTCTTCCTCCTCCTAAAGTCCTCAGTCTCTTCCAGTTACCAAATTTGTTCTTTTTTTTTTTTTTTTTTTTTTTTGAGACAGAGTCTCACTCTGTTGCCCAGGCTAGAGTGAGTGCCGTGGCGTCAGCCTAGCTCACAGCAACCTCAAACTCCTGAGCTCAAGCGATCCTCCTGTCTCAGCCTCCCGAGTAGCTGGGACTACAGGCATGCGCCACCATGCCCGGCTAAATTTTTCTATATATATTTTTAGCTGTCCATATAATTTCTTTCTATTTTTAGTAGAGGTGGGGTCTCACTCTTGCTCAGGCTGGTCTCGAACTCCTGAGCTCAGAGGATCCGCCCACCTCGGCCTCCCAGAGTGCTAGGATTACAGGCGTGAGCCACCGCGCCCGGCCCCAAATTTGTTCTTAAGAGAGGCTCTAAGCACATGCCCAGTGATGTGTAAATTACTGACACCTGTTCAAAGAGTTTACTCTCCTAGGGATTTTTGCACTGGAGTGCAGACCTTCAAAAATGAAGGTATTATCAGTGAGATTTCAGGAATTATCAGTACACTAGAAGCAGAGCCTTCCTGGGAACCTTGGAAGCCTTCCTGCTCTGCCTGGGAATGAGGCCTGCCTTATTTGGTAATTACTACCAAACCCAATCGTGTCTATAAACCTTTAAGAGAAGCCATAAGACTTCATGGGTGGGATCCCCAAAGTGAGATCAGATGGTGCATTCTAGAAGCAATGAGAGATAACAAAAAGAATTTGGTACCTAAGTGGCAGTCACGGTTTTTTAGTTTTAGATACTAAGAATATAGAAATGATATGACAATTATTCTCTCAAAGGGTTCCATCCACTAGAGAGACAATAAGATCAATTAACTATTGAAGGAGTGATGATTAATGACCTGTTTCACTGCTAGCACCAACCTGAAGTCAAACCAGATCCATCCCAGCCATGTTATAAGAACTCCAAATCAGCTCGTATTCTTCTCTGAGCATTCCTGAAGTTCCCAGACAGTGTAAACATGCCTGCACATTAGCCCTGTTGACCCACACAGTGAGGCTGCCTTTAGACTCCTATCCTGCTTCCACTCCCCATGTGCAGTCTGTCCCAGATGCTGAGAATGTCTGAAGATACCAACACACAGTGTCCTTTCTGGTAGAGTGGATGGTTTGGCCTGATGCTCTAGCTCTTGTGTCCAGACTTGCCTCAAATTTGCCCCAACAGGATCCTCATGTGGGGGAAGGTACTTTGCCCCTGTCTCTACCCTCTAACCACTCCCTGTCAACCTTGCAGTCAACTTCTTTACACTGACTTGCAATGTGCTTCCTGAATCTTAGACAGATTTCACAAAACAACCTTTATTTTATTTAAGTTTTTATTGCTGTGTCCTCTCCTCGGACCTAGGAAGCAAGATCAGAAGGGGATGTGAATGGCACACTTCCCCAGCGCTGCTCCGTGATCTTTGTTTCTTTCTCCTGCCCCACATCATATTCTTCTATTAGGATGAATCCTTTCCCAGGGGCATCACAGACTCTTGCACAAACAGGCTTCCCTCGGCTGACTCACCATCTTTTCAGACACGTCTGGACATATCTGAAGTCCGTGCAACTTAAGCCATCACCTTGGGGCCCCTGCTCCCCACTTGCCTCATGTGGGGTATGTGTTGGGTACAGGGAATACAAAAAGAAAGAAGTGAGTAACTCCTCTGGAGTTTGGATAGGATTGAAGAAAGTCAGTTGGAATTCAGAGGAGGCGTTGCTTGAGCTGCCTCTGAAAAGATGAGTAGATTTTCTCCCTGAAGATGGAGGGTTTGAAGTCTGACTCCACCATTCATTTGCTGTTTGATCTTGGAGTTTCCTCATAAGCAAAACAGATTCACATAATATCTACCTCCTACCTCACGGTTAAATGGAATCATGTATATCAGAGCTTCATAAAATGAAAGGTAACACTGATTATTATAATTATTGTGATGAATTCAAGTGCAGTTGTTTTACTGGCAGACAGCCTGTTTTTAGTTGACACTTTCTGAAATGCAGGCAGGCTGAATACTTGGTGGTGGATGGACGACAATAGATGGTTGAGGATTTTTAAAAAGATAACACTTCTAGATCCAATACCACTGTAGGTAAGTGCTGGGGGTCTGTGAAACAGCATCCTGCTGCTGCCTGATGTTTGAAACTGTAGCTCTATAAAGTGATCCTGGTGACTTTGGCCCACTGTTTCTATGCAAGCTGAAAATCTACTTTGTGAGTGGACACAATATCAGCATTGCATTAACGGTAAAGATAATCTATAATATTTTGCAACTGTGTTACAAGGAACCGAAGATTGAGTGTTCAGGGTTAGTTTCTTGGAGACAGGTAAAGATGAAAGGAAGGAGAAGTCCAGAAAACATGGCAAGGATATGTCTGGCGGTTAGTAGCTGGGAGGTTGAGGTAGGGGGATGGGTACTAATAGCTGTTACATAACCTTCTCTTGAAGTGCTTTTTTGGTTTTGTGAAATCTATGGAATAACCTGGATAGCATCTTTCAAGAAACCAAATTATGTGGAGAAATAGAAAAAAGAGTGGAAAAGCATCTTACGAGAAGACTGTAGATTACTCTGCCACTTCTTCCAAGGCAGCTCTTGGAGTTGACCTGCAAGATCCGAGATGGTATGATCCAGACTGTCGCTTGTGAACAACAAAACCACAGTCCTGTCATTGGCAAGAGTAAGAACGACAGACAACAGAAAAGGGCAGCTTTGGGACAAAAGGCCATGTTTAGCAAACTTTGCCTCCCAGAACAAATCCCTAATCTATTTAGGTGGGTTACTATTTAACCCAATCATGCCCAGGGAAAAGGGGAATGACTTTCCTCTTTGTTTGTTCAAGAGCAGTGTCCTTGGCTTTCATATCTTTGCCAGGATAGGGGATCCTTGGATCTATTCACTCCACCCCCTTTATGTAAACACTATATAATTAGAACCAGGAGGGGCCTCCAGGTTCACACAGCTGGAGCCCATCTCCAAGAACAAACAGCTGGAACCCATCTCCAGTTGAAGGGAAACTGCCAGATTTTTGTAAGATTCTTCCTCCTGGGTAATCTTTTGTTCTATTTGTTTATATAAATATATTATTTCTAGTCATCCATCCATTTCAATGAAACTATTCCCACCCCCACCCCCCACCCCCGTTTAAACCCTCCGGGCTCAAGCTCGTGAATTAAAAAGAAAACAGTTCAGATTCTAAAGTTTAAAATGGAAACAGGTTTCTTTTGGGATAGCCTATATGTGGATAAAGGGAAATTAGTAAGACTGGAGGCAAGTAGAGGTTTAGGAGGGATTTCCAGATTGTGATGAAATCCCCAAAGATCTGGGGAAGCCATTTGCTGAAGGGTATCTGGAGGTCCCCTTGTCCACATTACAGACATTTTATGTGGCTTAACAAGGAAAGAAACAGAAAGTATGTTTTTAGCACCTTCTAACCTTCCCTGCTAATTTCTTTCCTTGGAAATTTTGGATGCTCTTTGAAAATAAAGTGGAACACATCCCAAGATCAAAAGAAGGCACACTGGCAGGATGAAGGGAGGAAAGAAGGAAAGGAAATAAAGGGAGGAATATGCATTGGGTGTTATGCTTTCACTTTGGGGGATTTTGCCCTAGAATATGTAAAAGTGTGAAGCCATAGTTATGAATATAGTAACCTTAGTTACTCATCAGAAACTGTCCAGTTAACCCCCTGGTGTGTAAAAGTTGATGGATCCCTTGAATACAGAACATTGCCTGTGAGGAGAAGAAGAGAATATTAATTCTTGTGAAGACTAATTAGTTTCAGACAGAAAATAAAGTTAATCTAAAGAACAATTGGGACAAATTCCACTAAAAAAAGCTGACTGACAGTTATGTGTTTGGATATGTCTATATGACTTTTACCACCAGATGTGAGGCTTTGCACCCTCGGTTTAGGCAAATTCACTTCTGCACCACAAATAATCTGTCTCTTGCTGGTTTTCTCCCTAATCTACTTTACCTTACTTTTTGGGAAATTTAGAGTTGAATATATGAGTGAGAAAGTTGTGAGTGAGGAGCAGATGTTAAATATTGGTGGTCATGGTGTGTGCTTGCTGGGATTTGGTTTCTGGATGTCTTAGGGAATCAAGATTACAGTAAATCTGCGCAAACCTTAGCTGAGTTGTTACAAAATGAATGTGCAAATTCTTCAGATCAGAAACAAAAATACCCTTCTACCTCTCCAGACTGGGATGTGAGGGCCTTCAAATTCCAAAAAGCAAGTGGCTTTTAAGGAGGCAAAGCCCCTATATAGTGTGAGTCTAGTACCTTACCTAGAGTGATATGTGAGCTTGGCTTACACACTGAGCCTTAAGGGATGATGCATCTCAGTGAGATTGGGCCACAGGTCACCCTGACATCTATTTGTTTTAGCTGGTGCCTTGTGCCACCAATTAAACTTAAAATTTGTCTCTGTAATTCCAGGGTCACTGAACTATTGCTAGTGAAACTAGCAAAGGCTCTATTATGTTTAAGGAGAACCATGGAATTTCAGACTTTTAGAACTAGCAACTCTCTCATTTTATAGATGGACAAACTTAGGCCTGGAGAAGAAAGTGAAATCAATCATTTAAAAAATATTGAGGGTTTATTATGAAGCAAGCACTGTGGCTCAAGGTGAATAATATGGGCCCTACACCAGTAGGAAATACTGCCAAGTAAATAGTCATCTGTTTGTCCAAGATCACATGGGTAATGGCATGCTTGAAAATGGTATCCCTGAAACCTGACAACAGGTAAGTCTTTAGTTTGTGATATCCTTATGGGCAAATCCTGAGCTTTGTGGCTTTTGCTTTGACACCTGAATCTAGTGAGGTGTCCTTGGTCTTAATATCTAAGTCAGAGAGTTTGGACAGAGACTCTAAGTAGGCTCACATTCCGTTCTGTGAACAGCAATATGTCCACAACCTGAACAGCAGTGGCACCTGCTGCAAGGACTGTCTCCTCTGCAACAGAAGACATTAGCAACATTCCTATCCACCACTGCCACCTAATGTCTCTTCTGGGTACTACCGGCTCTGGTTCTACTTACTGATTTTTTTTTTTTTTTTTTTTTTTTTTGAGTCAGAGTCTCGCTCTGTTGCCCGGGCTAGAGTGAGTGCCGTGGCGTCAGCCTAGCTCACAGCAACCTCAAACTCCTGGGCTTAAGCGATCCTAGTGCCTCAGCCTCCCGAGTAGCTGGGACTACAGGCATGCGCCACCATGCCCGGCTAATTTTTTCTATATATGTTTTTAGTTGTCCATATAATTTCTTTCTATTTTTAGTAGAGACGGGGTCTCGCTCTTGCTCAGGCTGGTCTCGAACTCCTGACCTCGAACAATCCACCCGCCTCGGCCTCCCAGAGTGCTAGGATTACAGGCGTGAGCCACCACGCCCGGCCTACTTACTGATTTTTGAAATCTGGAATGCTGGCACCAGGCAGAGGGGTATTGATTAATCGCAGCGAGAACCTGAGATTCTAAAATTGCTTTTGACATTGGAAGTAAATATTTGCTCATACAGAGCAAGAGACGTAGTTGATCGCAAATCAATAAAACTTTAATAAGATTAGACAGAGGAAACACACCCAGGAGACTGAAAAGCACAATGGAAATGTAAAGAATTTTGGCAAGTGGGTAGCACGGCAGCCCAGCAGCCACAGCTGCCATGTGTGAATACTTATTCCTTTACAGGTGGGTCTCCCTTCTGCAATCATATACCACTTCCTTGGTAAACTCCCCAGAATATACCTTCACCATGGAATTTCAGACTTTTCGGGCCAGCAATTCTCTCAAATGTGGACAAGTGTCAGTGTAGACAAATTTGGTACACTGCTGAAGAATACCAAATTATATGCTAAGGAATTTTTTGGTCATTTCACAATACGGAAATAAATAGCAGCTGAAAATTTTCCATTAAGTACATAGATTATAATTGGTAATAGTATCAATGCCAAATGCTGGTTAGAAAGAGAGCTCCCTTTGCTCACCCAGTCACATACCTTCTCCCGTAAATGGCAGAACTCGGATTCCCTTGTCTTTCTGGATTCACAGTCATACTGTGTTAGCCACACTACAGCCCTACTGCTAGGACCCATGGCCTTCGTAAGGGCTACAAAAATATTTGATATGAAAATGTTCATTAACTTACAGGAGAAGATCAAAATAAAAATTAATAATTAATTTAATGTCTATGAAAATATACCATTTATTTTTAAAGTTAGGGTTCATAAGAAATATATTGCATTTAAGAGCAATTTGCAGATCATATTTTTCTACTATTGTAAGACTTTCTCAGTATATATGATGACTACCAAGAAATCTTAGTCAATCAGAAATTAAATGAGTTATTCATAGATAATTTAAAAACCAAAATTGTAAAAATAAGTTAAAATTTTACAATGAAAAGTCACTTTTATTTTCAAATATAGGGACATTCACGGATATTTGATATAATGTGGCCTAGATCAATGATTTGGGGTTTTCTTCTGTAGACAATTGTGGTTTTAAAAGGCTTTGAATGGTCTTTATGGTCTTTAAAATTTTTCCAAAGACTAAAGGTATAGTCAGAAACTACCTGCTCCAAATACCAAATACCTTTCAATCCTCAAAATCTTCAAATTTCATTAAAAAACATCTTAAAAGTTCATAAGAAACTTATTTTCTATTTTGTTTAGTTCTATTTTCAATTATCTGTCATTGAGTTAAAATCATGTTCTAGGAAGAAGGAACATATTTACCTAAAGGTGTGTTTGAGTGTCTGTGATGCACCACCTCTGGGATATGTGAGTTCTACAGTTTGAGATTGATAGCTCTTGAGAGAAGATGGCAGGAATCCTCTTATTCTCTCTCTCTCTCTTTTTTTTTTTTAGACACGGGGTCTTGCTCTGTCACCCATCCTGGAGTGCAGTGGTGAGATCATAGCTCACTGTAACCTCGAACTCCTGGGCTCAAGGGATCCTCCTGCCTCAGCCTCCCAAGTAGCTGGGACTACAGGTGTACATCACCACACCTGGCTAATTTTTAAATTTTTGTAGAGATAGATCTCTCTTTGTTGCCCAGGCTGATCTCAAACTGCTGGCCTCAAGTGATCCTCCCGCCTCAGCCTCCCAAAGTGCTGGGATTACAAGTGTGAGCCACCACACCCGACTCTTTCTTCTTCTTTCGAGGAAGGTGTTAAGAGGTCATTACAGAAAATTGTAAGGCTTTTGATTTGATGAAAAAGTCCTAAGGAGTTTTTTTTTTTTTCCATATAATAACACCATTTGCCTGTCATGTAATAGTTTATGTACCTATGCAGGAGGACCTAGAAAATAGTCTGTAGAGTAATCCAAATTGTTTCCAATGTGAAAAGCTCCTACAGATAAGAGTGAATTCCTTTGTCTCCTCTGTAGGAGTTAATGCCAGACCCACTTTCAAGCATTGCATGGCTTCTTCCCTGTTCCTCCCTGTTCTTTCTAAATAGTACATAACAAGTCCACCTTTGGCAATGAGCCACCTAATTCTTGGGGAAATAGGTCTCCTTTCACCCCAGGGTGAAACTACTCTCAAATGCTCTCCTCACAGCTAGTTGACTAGTAAACTTGAGTACCTAGAATTTTGTCTTCAACAATCCTCTGATTGACTGTTCCCTGGGTTTAGGGTTCCCTGAAAGTTTCTCTTCCTAGCTCTCATCTCCTCCGTTACTATCTCATCTCAATAAACTGGGACTCCCATCCCTTCCCTATGGATGCCACATCTCCTTTTAGGGAGGCATTGGTGTGTCTTAATGGTCTTTGCATCCCAGGACCTAGCACAGTCCCTACCTAATCCTGGTAGGGGCGTATGTAATGCTTGTTATTAAATTAATTAATAAATGAATTAAAGAGTACAAATGGATTTTATAATGCTACAACCTACAGAAAGATAAATACTCAGTGATCCCAAGGGATAGGAAAGAATGGCTGGGGCTGGGAATTGCCATCAGGAAACTGTTAAACTTTCCAAACGGGTGGGTTGAGGCCAGGGATGGTGGTTCACACCTGTAATCCCAGCACTTTGGGAGGCTGAGGTGGGGAGGATCACTCGAGCCAAGGAGTTCAAGACTGGCCTTGGACAACATAGTGAGACCCCATCTCTACAAAAAATTAAAAGATTACCCAAGTGTGGCGGCATGTACCCATAATCCCAGCTACTTAGGAGGTTGAAACAGGAGTATTGCTTGAGCCCAGGGGTTTGAGGCTGCAGTGGGCTACAATTGTACCACCGCATTCCAGCCTAGGTGACAGAGAAAGAGACCCTGTCTCAAAAAAAAAAAAAAAAAAAAAAAAGAGTGAAGGATCAACAAGAAGTGTGAAATTAATTAGGAAGAGAAAAGATGTAATTTAGTGACTGAGTAGACCTCATTTATGCTGTCCTGTCAGAGGGAAAAGTCCCTTCTCTTCTAGCCTAATTTGGCAATGCTGTTCTATGCCCCTACCATACCTCCTTTTGCCCTTGGCAGGAGCCTCTGTTGGAAGAGATGGTGATGGGCCTGGGCCCCTTGTTGTTGGTCTTCATGCTGGGTCTTGGTCTGACCCCACTGAACCTGGCTCAGGATGACTCCAGGTACAAACACTTCCTGACCCAGCACCATGATGCCAAACCAAGGGGCCGGAATGACAGATACTGTGAAAGCATGATGGAGAGACGAGGCCTGACCTCACCCTGCAAAGACACCAACACCTTTATTCATGGCAACAAGAGTAACATCAAGGCCATCTGTGGAGATAAGAATGGAAGCCCTCACGGAGAAAATTTAAGAATGAGCAAGTCTCCTTTCCAGATCACCACTTGCAGACACGTAGGAGGGTCCCCCCGGCCTCCATGCCGGTACCGAGCCACCCCAGGGTTCAGACACATTGTCGTTGCCTGTGAAAGTGGCTTACCTGTCCACTTTGATGAGTCCTTCCTCCGTCTGTGACCAGCAGGCCCCGCCCAGAGCTGGCTCCGCTCTCCTTTCCTGGGGTTTCTCCTCTGGACCCCAGACTGTGTTGGCAGCATCCATTGCCGGGGCCCAGAGAATGAGCTACCTGGATCTTTTGTTTTCTGTTTTACAACATGTTTAATAAATAAAAATGTTTCTGAAATCAGTAAGAATCAGTCTTCTCACTGATTCTTGGCATATTGATCTTTTCCCATTTTCTCTACTTAGCTGCCCCCTGAGAGGATTGGGTGGAATAGAAATACCTTTTTCCTGACCGGTCAATTTCTTAGCAGTCATTAGGGAGGTAGCCTTGACCTCTCTGTGAAGGTGAGGATGATAAATTGATCTGCAGAGAGATCTGGAAAAATTCCAGGGCTCATAGCCACTAAGCAGAATTTTCAAGAAAGGCAAATTGTTTTTTCTGTCAAATAATAAGCTAATGTTACTTTTACAAATATGAGACCTTGGGGTGAACAGTTTAGAACCGAGTAGCCACATACCAACAGATTACTTACACTCTGTCTCTCACTCAAAAACACACGCACACACACACATGTAATCCAGTGGGAATAACAAAATCAAAATTCATTCAAGAGGTAATTTTTATGTTGGTTTGAATGGAATGCTCCCAGGATATTTTCTTGTCATGTTTACTTAATATAAAATTTAAAAAAGAATACATTATTTTTTCTATAATCTTTTACTTTATCAAATAATGTCTGACAATCATGATGTCTTAGGGAAGTTATAGAAAGATTCCAAATTAATCCCTTATTCTTCCTCAAGATTTGTTTCCAAGTAAAAATAACTTAGGTTAACAGACACTCTGTTTGTCAAATACTCTAATCAATCTGCAGGTTCCTTGCTTAGCTTCCTGTTACCTAATTTCTATCAACAGGTGCCTGGATATTTTATTTAGAAAGTAGTTGTTAATAAATGACAGTTATATATCACTAGTTTCGCTGCCTTGTGAACACCATTATTGTGGTCGCAGTATTCCCTATGGTGGCCTCTCCTGTTGCCTGCATTGCCCTGAAATGGGCCAAAAGCCCCGGCTCCCCAATACCCAGATTATAGACCAGTGTCCAGCTACCACCCTGGAGAGCCCAGCCTCACTGAAAGTATTCACATTTAGGAAGGGGTTTGAGAAGTAGGTTGCTGGTGCACACTCAGCACGGGAATCTTTCCACCTTGAGTTAGTCTATTTCAAAATGGAAAACACTGTCACTTCCTAATAGGAAAAAGTTTTCCACATCTCTCTTATTAGAAAAGTTGCCTTATTATAAAACCTCAAAAACTCCTCAGGAAGTGAGAAAGTCCCAGTTTTTGGTAGAATGTTTGGCCCCTTTTCTCAAGTTCTCCAACTAGTACTCCCTGAGGTGAGGCAAAGTCACTCAAGATCATTGCCCCACTCAAGACCTTGATGGAGAAAGTCAAAGGCATGGGCCATCATTATGTTGATCATGCCACAGCTGTGAAAACTCACATCTTCTCCAGACATCTGCTTGGAGGATATCATTGCATGCCCTGCTCTGGTGTTAGGGAAATGACTATCTCATAGGAAATCACGCAGCAGGAGAATGGGGGTGCTTCCTGACCTGCTGGGTCTCTTGTTCTATCACAACCAAAAGCTGTTTAGAATAAAATGTCAAATCACAGGCAGGCCATTTTATCTTAAGTGAATCATCTGAGGAATTGAAGACTTGGTCAGCTGTCATTATTGACTTTGCATGGGAAAGAGAAGGAAAAAATTCCAAAATATCAAGATTTTTAAGAGTGGTGCCATGCAAGGAAGAAAATTCCATGCAATTTGGAGAGCAAATGTTTCTCTAGGGACCCAGTAGCTGAGATTTTATAGTTTAAAAACAGACTTCTAATTTCTTGACAATACAGTTAACTCTACCAAATAAAGAGGGGTCAATAATATTTGCAACTCAGTGTAGCCACTCATTATTTTATCCAGATTGAAGGAAGCATAGGAAAGCAAGAGAAATGGAAACGGTAAAAATAATACAGTTTAAGTGCCAGCTTTTCCTGAGCACTTATGTGCTAGGCTTTGTGATAAGCACTTTGCTTTGATTTTCTTATTTTTTCTTTGTAATATCCCTAAGAGTAGGCATTAATACGCTCATTTTACTTATAAGGAAATATGCTGAGAGAGGTAATTTCCCCAAGGTCACAGCCTAGGTCTTTGGGACCACAGTGTCAAAAGAAATTCCTACTGAGAGTCAGGGTGGTGCAGTAGAGAAAGCATTTGGGGCAAGTCCTGACCAAAAAGTATGTGTTGAGATGATTTGGAGATCATTCCATTTTGTCTTGCAGCTAGAGCTTTGAGATACCCACTGTTGCCTACGTTGGACTGCTGTCCTCAAATATTTTTTTGTCTTGCTTACTTGGTTAGGGTAGCTGAGGTCCTGGATTTGCTCTCACATGAATAGGTCTTCTCTGTAGCCAGTTATCTTGCTAAACCATATTCTTGGTCACAAAGCGTCAGGATGAAAGAAAGTGGATAAAACCATGTAAGACTGGAGGTGCCATTGGAAAAACAATCCAAAGTACATTTTTCTGCTGAAGCTGTAGCCCAAGTACTATGTGTACCTTCAGAAGTTGTATCCATTGGTCTTGGAGTGAGGAGTAAATCAAGCGTTATCTCTCCCTGCCACCCTGCCTCCCACAGTCCCTTCACTTCCCTCTCTTCCTAACACCGCATATCCGATCTACAGCTGCAAACTCAGGAATATGACATAGAGCTTTATTATCTTTCTGTGCAAAGGCGAAAAGTGGCTGTGAATATGGGAGGTAGTATTTAAAAGAGCAATAGCTATGTTTTATACTGCTTTCGTTATCACTAATTAAAGGATATACTTTAGGTGGAATGAAGTGCAGGTCCTTCATAAGCCATTTCTGTCACTCACACAGTGTGATCTGCCATCAGGATCTTTGAAAAGGAAGGACAGTAGAACCCATATACATAAAACCAGGCGTTCAGCTGGGGCCACCTCTTGGGCTGCCCATATAGAGGAGTCTGACTCTTAAAGATGTTGCCCTTGCTACTTTGGGTTGTTTGCTTCCTGTTGAATCCGGGATGATTTTTCTTTGCTCTGGTGAATCATCCCTGCCTCACTGCAAGAGTCAAGTGGATTCACACTTCATGTCAATCCCAGGAGTGACTCCAGATGGCAGCATCTGGTTAGTAAGTGTTGGTGAATGACCTCCCCCCCCCCGCCCCCCCCACCACCTCCATTCCTGATTAAACTCTGTTGCTGAAGGGTAGCAACTCTGAGCATAAATGTCTCTAATATCCTGAATATCTGGGAAGTGGGATGTGAGAGGCAGTAGAGAATGACAGAAAGAGCAGAGAGGTTAGAGTCAGATAGGCCTGGATTTGTTTTTTTAATCAGTCAACAAAAGCAATGAATGTTCTGAAACTACATGGCCATACTTTCTTTGTTGTTGCTCTGGATATATATCTCTCTTAATGTTATAAAATATGTGTTTATTTTCTGCTGCCAAGAGGTGACAACACAATGATTCTGTAACTAGACAAGACAGACAACTACCAACAACTATTGACAAGACAGGAAGAACATTAAGGAGAGATGCATGACAGTGCATGGTATCGCCAGGGCCTATATTTTTAGGTTATACATAGAAACAGCAAGACAAAAAAAAAAAAAAAAAAGGCAATCCAAGTCCTCTTTTGTGGAGATTGTGCTATTTAGATTTATTTTTTAATGTTTCTTAGGTTTTCTTATCCGTCCATTCCACAAGCCTGGGAAACACCTTCACTCTCTATACCCATGTAGTTTCACTTGTTCATTAGCTCATCCATTTCATTTGCTAGTTCATTGAAACAGTAGCTGTTATCTACTATCTTAAAATCACTGTGTCTGTCTCCTGTCAGGTTCAAATCAACCTAATTGTGCTAACTCCAACTGGAGGCCAGGAGTTTTCAGGATGGCTCAGTGGCCAATTAAATGCTTACAAATTCACGGTTTCACATACTGTGAGGCTTTCACATAAATATATTTGTCATCATGCAGATATATCCAATACACACAGGCAGTAATAAGAGAGAGGAGGAACAAATCACAGGAAGTAGCTCAGGAGACCAGCATGCCGACTGATGAACCCACAGGTCGGGATTTGCTTGGAAGGCTGACCAATGGGGGGTGGGGTCACTGCTCTTTTCCCAGCAGGGCTTCCAGCAGCAGCCACTGAGGATGAAAAGGTAGCCTCAGAGTTCTCACGGGTGGAGCTTCTGCAGGCATCTAGGCCATGCCATGGGCAGCTATTATGGTCCTCTGCAGGAATGTTCATAGCCATCATCTCAGCTGCATTTTGGCTTCACTTTCTTGTCCCGTCTAGGGCGTGCCTGGCCACAGCAGGTGTCATCTTCTCATTTCAGTCCACCATACCCATGCTTATCACTCTGAGGGATCAACAGTTTCACTGTGGGTTGAGTCACTTGTCATCGTAAGTGACTCCATTTTGAGACATTTAGGATCACAAAATATTATTATGTATCAGTCTAGGTACTCTTTTTTGTTGTTGTTGTTCTTAATAGCATTAAAAGAATTTCCAAAAGGACCTGATTTTACACTATTAGAAGACTAAAGCCATGATAAAAAAAAAAAAAAAAAAAGAAAGAAAGAAAGAAAGAAAGAAGGAAGGAAAAAGGAAAAGGAAAAAATAATAAAAATTTTTAAAAAAAGAAGAGTAGCCCCATGAGAGGAAAAGTTAAGCCTAAACGTTACTCTATTCTCTTTTCTCCACCTTCCTTGATTCCTAGATGTAAGGTAATAAAATCAGTTCATAAACTTTCTTTGACATATCCTGAGTTTATCCAAACTGTCAAGAATTGGAACCTCCAGGGAACCCTCCACTCCCCAAAGATCATACAACTAGGGAATTACCTCTAGAGACACAACTGCAGTTTCATGTAGATTGACCACACACACAGTCCCCGCCCTGCATCATTGTACTGGCTACAGCAACTTCTCTCTATAAAAAAGAAAAGACCATGTTTGCAAACTATTCACTCTTAGGGAAGAAAGTGTGGGAGAAGTTGTGAGCTGAGAAGATGATTCATCTAACAGTAAAGAGGAAACAGTGGGGTCAAGGAAGTATCAGCTTGCCATCCTCAATACCTCTCTCCAGTGCCCAAATTCTTACCTTCCTCTCTCCTGCCCCTTTCTTTCTTTTCCAGGCACCTCTAAGGTACTGATGGCTCTACAGAGGACCTGCTCATTGCTTCTGCTCTTGCTGCTGACCCTGCTGGGGCTGGGGCTGGTACAGCCCTCCTATGGCCAGGATCGCATGTACCAACGATTCCTGCGGCAACATGTGGACCCTGAGGAGACAGGTGGCAATGACAGATACTGCAACTTGATGATGCAAAGACGGAAGATGACTACGCATCAGTGCAAGCGCTTCAACACCTTCATCCATGAAGACATCTGGAACATTCGTAGTATCTGCAGCACCACCAATATCCAGTGCAAGAATGGCAAGATGAACTGTCATGAGGGTGTAGTGAAGGTCACAGACTGCAAGGAGACAGGAAGTTCCAGGGCCCCCAACTGCAGATATCGAGCCATGGCAAGCACTCGGCGTGTCATCATTGCCTGTGAGGGTAACCCAGAGGTGCCTGTGCACTTTGACAAATAGATGCTACCCTGCTGGGGTTATGGCCAGTGTTTGGCCTTTAACTTACTCCTTAAATACCAATGAGTAATGCATTTGAACTGTCCCAGGCTCTGTCTCCTCTGATCATTTCTTATTCTCTTAATAACCCATTCTACTAAATATTAATACATTGCATTAAAGATAAATGGAGATATATGCCTATAAAGAGTCTGGGCTTCTCTATAATAAGCTTCCTTTTATGATACTGGTCAGCTTAGCTCTCTCAGATCCTATCCTCTGTAATTGTCATTATGTGTATTTATATAGCATTTCAAGCATTTCAAAGTGCTTTCATTTAAGCTGTCTCATTTTAATATTGTAGCACCCCTGATGATGTTGTTATATATAGAAGCTTGGAGTTAAAGAATCTGCTGAAGACCATAAAGTTAGTGGAAGAGCTGAGACAAAAGTTCAGTTTAACTAGCTACTCATCCAGGGATTTTTCTACGTAGTCACAAGGAATGTTTTGAGTGTCTGTTTTTTGTTATGCCCAAAAGTCAGCTGTTGGGAGAAGCATTAAAAATTTGAAAATAAATACCAGCAAAATCAAAGCTCTGTGTTATTTGTCATTGTTGTTATGTTTGGGTCTGATAAGATTAAGAAAATGATGTTAGGAATTTTCTCTTCCTTTTCCCAAACCTTTAAATCACCCTAGTAAGTCAGAGTATTAAAAATGTGCTAGATCATTAAGATTCATTAATTCTTCCTGAATGAAAGATTTTTTTTTATGTTTCCCTTTATTAAAGGACTTAAACTTCAGATATCTGAGAAGACTGTGCTATGGGATTATTTCTTTTTCTTCTATCCACTTTCAATTCTTCTGTAGTCTATAAACATTCATGCACCTTAATAACCTCATAAACTCTGGTCAAAAACTAATGCCCATCACATCCATGACCACAACACAGAATATTTGTCTCCTTTACTCCAGAAGAAATGGTTCCTCTCAAAGACAATTCTCATACCCCTCCCTTCTCCCTTTGAATATTTAGAAACAAATTAGGGAGCAGAGATATATGAAGATGCTAGCTTCTAAAGAAGGGAAGAGTCTGTGTGTGTGTGTGTGTGTGTGTGCGTGCGTGCGTGTGCATGCACGCATGTAAGGACTAAACTGAAAACATTTGAATTATGGCAGATACAGAAGGAAATCTTTTTTTTTTTTTTTTTTTTTTTGAAACAGAGTTTCACTGTGTTGCCCGGGCTAGAGTGCCGTGGCATCAGCCTAGCTCACAGCAACCTCAAACTCTTGGGCTCAAGCAATCCTTCTGCCTCAGCCTCCCAAGTAGCTGGGACTACCGGCATGCACCACCATGCCTGGCTAATTTTTTCTATATATTTTTAGTTGTCTGGTTAATTTCTTTCAATTTTTTAGTAGAGACGGGGTCTCGCTCTTGCTCAGGCTGGTCTCAAACTCCTGACCTCTAGCAATCCTCCCTCCTCGGCCTCCCAGAGTGCTAGGATTACAGGCGTGAGCCATGGCGCCCAGCCCAGAAAGAAATCATATCTGGACTTCCCTCATCTGACTAAAGCAGAGCCTCTGGAAAATACAGCCATCATTAATCTCCCTCCAAGGGAGTCTCCAGACAGCAGATAGTCCAAGAAAATTGTGTAAACAAACTCTATGGGAACCTTTCAGTTGTCTTCCCTAAAAGTCTATTTGTTTTCCTATAGAAACCTGCTCACCCTCCTCCCTTTCTCCTATTAAGCTGGTATATAAACCCCCATCTCTAGCTGTTCATGAAGCCTCTTCATCTGAAGGCTTTTCTAAATTATGAATAAAACATTTCTTTTCTGCTGTTAACCTGTCTACTGTTAATTCACAAACTTCTGGCCACTGAACCTAAATTGGTAGAGGGAACGTTTTCCTCCTAACAGTGTGTCTGTATATGTATATTTAGATTTAGGGAGGAAAGAGAAATCTCTTCTTGCCAACAGCCATGAGAGTTGGCAATTGTGGTGTAATATGAAATATATTTGGTCTTTGTATCTGGTTCCTGTCACAGAACTTCTAAACCACTTGAATTGAGTGATGGAGTGTCTTTTGTTATTCAAAACAAGCCCCTTTTGATTATACCTGAGATTATGCTAATCAGGTGACTTAGGGTGAGGCCCCTAGATGGCCTGAGGATGGGGCCAGTCAACAGAAAGACCAAGTGATTAGAGAGTTGGAACTTCCAGCCCCTCTCCCCTATGACCTCCAGGAAGGGGGCAGGAGGCTGGAGACCAAACCCCATAAGAACTCTTCAACATCAAGATTTGATGAGCTTCCAGACTGCTGAGTACATGGAGGTGTTGGGAAAGTGGCATGCCCAGAGAGAGCATGGATGCTCCACACCGCCCCCCCAACCCCGTACCTAGCATCTCATCCATTTGTCTATTCCTGAATTATATGCATTGCAATAAACCAGTAAACAGATAAGTGTTTCCCTGAGTTCTGTGAACCATTCTAGCAAATTATTGAACCCAGAGAGTGGGTGCCAGGAACCCCCAGTTTATAGCTAGTTGGTCAAAATTACTGGAGGCTCAGACTTGCCATTGGCATCTAAACTAGGGGCAGTCTTCTGGGACTGACCTCTTAACTTGTGGGATCTAATGCTAACTCCAAGTAGATAAAGTCAGAATTGAATTAAATGGTAGGACACGCAGCTGGTGTTTGGAGAGTTGGAGAATTGCTTGCTGTGGAAAAAACCCACACATCTGGTGTCAGAAGTATTGTATGAGAATGTAGAGAAACGATTTGTTTTCCTAGAGTAATTAAAATAAGCAATTCATGCTGGGCACATTATCTCACTTGTGGTAGAATTTATCTTCTATTCCTGTCTCTATGTCCTCTGCTAAAAAAGTTTCTACTAAACTTTTTATCCCCCAGTTGTGTCCCAGACCTTATATTACTGTTCCTCTTCAAGAGGTCACCTTTTTCATTCTCAGTTTAACTGTAATATAGCCGAGACTTGTATATAGTTTCCTGATTGAATCTGAAAAGGATATTTGAACATTTTCACTGGGTTCTTTCAGTTCTAACTTGTAAGGTTGCTGAATGATCAGATACACATGTGTTTATTATACCTGATCCATTCAGGTGAGCTGTGTTATTCCTCATAATTCCTACAATGATCATTCTTGGCATCCTCTCAATATTTTACAGAGGAAATCTGTGGTCATGTCCTTTCCTTAACACTTCCTCCCAATCTTCTGAGCTCCTGAGAGAAAGAGTGAGAGTGAGAGCAAAGGGAGAGAGAGTAAGAATGAGAGCAAGAGAGAGAGAGAGATGGCAGGGGGCAGGGGTGCAGGGGGCCATGTGTTAGAGCTCTGTAAACTGAAAATAAAATCCTAAGCCCCCCACCCCACTGACTGAATGGATCCCGTCCTGGCCAAGGGACCCCAAAAAACCTTAAAATTGAGTTTTCAGCATGAAGGAAAGGGCAGTCGGACACACCTCCTTACATCCCCTCCCTTTTGGAGTCTATACTAATTCCAAACAGGATCTAAGGCCATGCAAGACAAAAGTTAAGTCATAGCTGTAGGCCATCAGTTTGCTTAACAGATCTCTTTGAGTTGGTATACTGTAGCTTGCTCTCTGATTAACAGACTTCCTTATCTTAACTTAAAACATTCCTTTTTACTGATTCCACGTCTTTAGATAAAACTTTATTTCTTTAACCAATTACAAATCAAGGAATCTCTGAACCTACCTATAACCTATAAGCCCCCACTTTGAGATGTCCTGCTTTTTGAGGACAAACCAGTGTATACCTTCCATGTATTTATTTATGATTTTACCTGTAATTCCTGTCTCCCTAAAATTTATAAAACCAAACTGTAACCAACTACCTGGGAACTACTTACTCAAGGCTTTTTGGATTTGTGGATCCCCAGGCCATAGTCGCTAATATTAGCTCAAAATAAACCTCTTTGAATTATTTTACAGAGTTTGTTTTTTGTTCTTTTAATCTTGGCACCCAATGTGGGGCTCAGAGAAGACTCAGAACCCCCCAAAAGAGTAACCCAGACTTGGTGCTACGTATTAGCACAGTCCCCCCCTTGAGCCCACCAATTCTGAGCTTCTCCTTAAGTGGAACTGGTAAGTCCTCCTGAGCCCCAGACCTCCTGCTCTTGGTTGACTGTCCTTGTTTATTCTGATCTGTCTGTTCTTTTCCTAGGAAGCTGTTGTTTGGGATCCTAATTTTAATTTGTAGGTGTACTCTAAAGGGTCTTCCTCATTTCCTCTTCTTCTCAAAATTAATCTCAATTGGCTTGTCTGTGCATTTGGGTGAGAAATTGAATTGAACTGTCCTTTTTATAGATGAATGAGAAACTGAGCTTTTCAGCTCCACTTCACTAAATCCTAGACTACAATTTAGTTCCTCCTTAAAAAAAAAAGAAAAGAATAAGGATATAAAAGGGGGAAACAAATCCTCTAAAAATGAGGAAAAACAGGGAAAACAACCCCTTCAGGCATCTCTCTTGGTTTATGGCACCTCTACTTGCAAGTATTTGTGTAAACAGAAAGGTTCAAAGGCGTGCCAGGTTTTCCAGGATTCCAGTTGGTTACATATTATGGCCTGTTCTTGTGTACAGTTTTAAACTGATGGGCAAATTACATCAAGGAAAATTCAGAGCTCAAATGGTCAACCTGCAACTATAGAGTTAAAAATGTCAAGTCAAGTCTTTTATTTGTCCATCTCTCTATTTTCTTTTCTGCCTTCCCCACATCTGCTGGTTTTTTCTACTGGTGTTGAGACAAAACTCACTAATTTAAGGCTACTTGGAGATCTTGTTTTTCTTATATAGTTCAGCCAGTTCTGTTAAAATGTGAACATTAAAAACTTGTCTAAAACTGAAGGAAGAAAAAGAGTATAAAAGGTTTATTTAAATCAAACTACCATGGATACTGCTTTACTGAAAATTTTGGTTCACAGCCTTCATTACTTTACCTATGGGGGCAAATAAAGTTTAGTCATGTGAACAAGTTCCAATTTTGTTGGAAATAATTTGGATCTAGTGTCTTTTGCAAACTGGTGACTTCATATTGCTATCTCCTGGCTAGAGTTCCAAGGTAAAAGCTATTGGATCTTTATCTGTGTGTATGTATGTGTCTAAATGTGTTTTGTGTATGTACAGGTATTATGTTATATGTTGTATCTACATCATACAAAGTTGCCTTATAAATGAGCACTCATAAATAAATAAGCCTAAATGTTTTTCAAGTTTCCTTGAATTTGTCAATATTTGTAAATAAGTTGGTTTAAAAAATTATTGGTAAAGTAAAAATAAAAATGTCTTCAAAATTGTCAACATACAGTTTTGCCTGGGTTTACTGGTTAGTTTTATATTTGTCTCTGCTTGATATTTTAAAGTGTCAAAGGTTATAAAATTATAAACCCAGCCAGAAACAAAATGATCTTTGTATGATTTTTGATAAGACTAATTTAATATTTTTGGTATAAGGAAAACAGCTGTATCTTCTGAGTTATCAGCAAAAATACCCATGTGTTTAAGTTTCTTACTTAGATGAGCATCTGATATTCACAGGCTATAAAAATGGTTAATAAGAAAATAACTTAAAATGATGGCCAATGTCTAATATCTCAGTTTTCATAATTAATCAAAATATTTTACCCCAAAATATATTTCTTTGGCATATTTTGAAGTGGCTCTGCAAAGCTGTCTTTTGGGGGGGAGATTTGCATCCAGAGACTCTGCATTGATGCAGCCAGGCTTTCCCTTGTCCAGATCTAGGAGAGATTAACTGAGAGTCTGATACTTTTAAAGTTCTGAAAGAAACATTCACCATCTATCCTGTCTGGGGGCTGCTATCTGCAAGGTTTTATCTACATAACAAGACCACATTTGTTAGCCAGGCTTCCTCTTACACCCTTCCCATAACCTGTCTTGCCACTACAACCTGATTTACCACCATAATCTGGCTTTGGTCATGCTCTGAGCCCATATTTTCTCTGTAACCTCAAGATGGTATATAAGCTTCTGTACTTCACTGGGAGGTTGGGTCTTCATTCTGAAGGATCCTGTGTATGCATGTTAAAAAAAAATTGTGTATGCCTTTGCTCCTATTAATCACTATGTTTCATGTCAGATTTTCTATTTTTTTTTTTTTTTTTTTTTTTTTTTTTTTTTGAGACAGAGTCTCACTCTGTTGCCCGGGCTAGAGTGAGTGCCGTGGCTTCAGCCTAGCTCACAGCAACCTCAAACTCCTGGGCTCAAGCGATCCTCCTGCCTCAGCCTCCCGAGTAGCTGGGACTACAGGCATGCGCCACCATGCCCGGCTAATTTTTTGTATATATATATTTTAGTTGTCCATATAATTTCTTTCTATTTTTAGTAGAGACGGGGTCTCACTCTTGCTCAGGCTGGTCTCGAACTCCTGACCTCGAGCGATCCACCCGCCTCGGCCTCCCAGAGTGCTAGGATTACAGGCGTGAGCCACCGCGCCCGGCCTCATGTCAGATTTTCAATGAATCTTCAGGAGGTCAAGTGTCTTGGCCCCTACAAGAAAAATAATAATTGTTCTCAGAAAAATATTATGAAATGCACAAGATAAAATACTTTGGATTACAAAGGAAATCAAGTTTCAAACATTTAAAGTCTGTGATATAGTAATATCTGTGTTTATTAATGCATCAAAAAATAAGATCTGAATTTGGGTTTAATTACTACTCTAATTTTGAAATTGTGATCAATGTAAAATAATATAATATTTTGAGATATTTGTAATGAATATAAACTGATATAAAAATATTCTTGATTTCTATTTTTTTCTACATTTATAATTGGAGGAATTGCTTAATTTCAGTTGTGGGTTGGTGAAAATAAAGATGTAATTTTTTTTCACCACATCATTTCATGGATCCTATGAATTCCATTGATGGAGCCCTTAGAAGCCCATGGATCACAGGTTAAGACACCCTGAAACATTGTCATCATCTGCATGAGGAAACCTAAGTCACTATTATGATTTTGAGAAACAATTGTCTGAAAAAAAAATTTAAGAATTGAATAGTGGCTAACAAAAGGAAATATCAAGGAATTAATAGAAAAGAGTTAAAATCAAAGAAACTTTAAATAAAGAATATGATTAATAAGCGATGTAAAATTTATATTCAAAGGGTAATATCTCTTTAAGAACTCAAATCAGAAGTCACCACCCAAGAAGCTTTTGTTACATGAGCTGGTAGAAAGAGCTCTAGGAAGTAGGAAGTAGACCCACTAAGCAGTTTCTAGAAATAATGGTTAACTTACCTTCCCAGGATGCTTTGCTAGTTGCTAATTTCTGCAAATATAAGAGGACACCACCCCCCACAATTTAATTTAGGCTGCTTCATAATTGGCTTTATATCCAAAAGGTCTTAGGACTTTTGGCTTATCTCATAGTAGGGTTCTGGATGCATGCTAAGGGTCTACAATAAATTCTTTTCCACACTGAAAGTGGAATATTACTTATTTGAGAAACACTGGATTAACTAGTTGACATTGGAAATAGCTGAGGGATAACAACTCTATAATAGTATTTTCAACAATAGATACCAGCATAACACTTTATTGTTTAAAAATTACTTTCACATGCATTGCTTCTTAAAATTCTCATAATCACTCATTGCTGTCCTGTAATATACCATAAAATATGACGCCTTGAAAAACTATAGATCTATTTCTTCTTCACACATTGGCTCAGGTGGCTTCTCCTCCCACTTCTCTCTAAATTCATTGAGTCACTACTTGAATTCAAGTCTTTAGTATATGATGCAAACTTGTTAGAAAGGGCTCTGGATGTACAGGCACGTGATAGCCAGCTTGTTATTCCTCAAAACCACCTCTCAAGTCATTCAAATCCAGATGCCCAGAATTTTTCCCTTTTTGCTCTCCCCTGCCACCCAAAGAACTAGGGAGTGAAAGGATGTACAGAATGTTCTCTGAAATAACACCCCCGTCCAGTCTAACGGCAGGTGATTCTCCATTATTCAAGGATTGCTTGACGTGAGCTGGGATTTGAAGACAAGTTCTGGATATAAATGGAACATCCTGACATTCTAATAACGAAGTGGCCCAGTGAGAAACTCAAGCAAGGTGGCTTAGCAAGGAGCAGGCATTGAAGGTGTTGATAGAAAACACATTCAAGTATCTTATTTTATCCATAAATTGCACCTTTAACTAGTGTTACTGAACCAGTATCGGTTACATGTGCCAATTTGGGGCGTGACGGTATGAAACATGCGGTGGAAATTTGAGCCGTGAAGTCAAAAGTCACCCATCAGACACTTTTACAAACTCAGTTGAAAGGTCAGTCATGTCAATCAGTTTGGGCGGAGTTCAGGACTGAGTCTTGAATTCCTGAAAACAACTTAGCTAATACATCAGAGTGAGGTGTTTTCTATAGGAATATTGTGGAAACTATAGTTAGGCTACATGACATTTTAAGAGTAATCAGTATAGTTTAAGCAAATAGCTAAAGGTTATAGTTAATAACTGCCTAAAGAAACTTCAGATACCAGTTACCTAATCAGTAATGCCTATTTGGCTGCTGGATTCACTAGATACTCTTTTACTTCTCAATGAAGGTCCACAGTTCACAACTTTAAAGGTGGTTTCCTCACTGAAGTTCCTATAGAACATAGCCTAGCCATCCGGGGACTTCCCCAGAAGTTTTTGAGAAAATGAATTTAGCTCCAGATAATCCCTTTCTGGGGTTGCCTCACTCTAGGATCTTGCAATTTTTTTATGCCCAGAGTCAGTCTTTGATGTTTGTAACTTTTGCTCGAGGCTACTGTCTGAGTGAATTCAAGTGTTCCAGATGAGAAGATAAAGGAACAGGTTCATATAATAAAGCTGTTTGTTCCCCACTACCCTCTCCACTACCAATCAGCTGCAGCACTGCACCTCCCACCGCTATTCCTTTCTCCACTGCTGCAGACGTCTGGGCTCTCAGTAAAGGAAGAGGACACAGGCTCTGCTTTTCAGATCCACATGCTGATTCCCCCTGACAACCAGAGACCCAAATGCTGAATTGAATAGGGTAAGAAGGGTTCGTGCTGAGGATGCTTAGGGGAAAGGCCCAGGAAAACTAGCAGGAGGTTGATTGAACTTTTAGATATAAAGAATGGAAAATTAATTAATCCCACTGATATAGCCTTTTCCTTGCCTCTCCCTCCCTTTACCCCAAGTCTTCCCAAGTGTATTAAAGCAGCTTGAATCCTGGTCTTCTCATTCTGGTTAGGCCTTTATGACCAGGACAGGGTTCCACAAATGAGAAAGTACCTACCCCTTGTTCTGTGTCTGATGTAGGCGTTTGATATCCTCAGAAGTGCTCTCACGTGCATGTATCTCATTAGACTCTCACAGGTCTGTGAGGGAGCTATTACTAGGCCTGTTTGAGGGTACTGATGCTCAGAGTTGTGAATCAGGTTAGAGGGTCAGTAGGGCCAGGTATACTCCTCATAGTAAGTGAGGACAGAGGGCTGGTTTAAAGAGGAAACTTTTTAAAACAACTCTACCCTATGCTGTGATGAGAATAGTCCCTGTGAGGACAGTTTTAGTTTTGGTATTTGATTGATTAGGTAAATATTTCAAAACTGGGGCTCCTTTATGATGGCATTCTCAACAAGCAGCTCTGACAATTTAGGATTATTTGTAATAATCATTAGGGAAATGGCCCCTAAGAAGGGCTGTAGGTAGTTAGTAGTGATGATATGTTTCACTCCCTTGGGGAAGTATTGTCAGGAAATCAAGGTTGGAGAAACATCATTCTGCAGATCAGTGTAATTGCAGCTTGGGCTGCAATTTCAAGGAATAAGCACCTTCCTGCCTAGGAAATACCTCCAAAGAAGTTACTCAACTTTTATATTATCTTAAAAGGTAACAACCCTTTCCACCTTGCGGACATAAAACTTTAATTACCATTCTCTTTTGGACAGACGATTTCCTGAGAGCTGATTTAGCCAAAAGGAGCTAGATAAAGGGTTATTGGCATCTCAGGATGGGTAGAAGAGAGGGAAGACAGGAGATGTTTGGAATTCTCAAAATAAACTTCATCTATTTTTTCCAATTTTGTGTTTTACTCAGTCTGAAGTACATTTTTAGTTCTTGGAAACTTTATTATCTAATCAGAGTTATCATCTTCTAATATGGGAACCAACTATTAATAGTAAAATTGTCTCCAAGTGCCTGCATTGGCAGGGAAAGAAATTTTATGGTGGAGCTCAGCTCTCCTGGCAGTATCTGGGTAATGCATTTCTCTCTCTTCCCTGTGGACATGCAGGTGGCCCTGGTGACTGAGATGGCATCCTCTTTAAAGATCTGGGGCACTCTCTTGGTCCTGCTTTGCATCTTGTGCAGGCTGCTTGTACACAGAAAAGATGCTTCCTGGAGAGAATTCATGAAACAGCACCACATAAGTCCAAGCCGAGAATTCAGTGAGTACAAATGTAATGTCCTCATGAGGGAGCAAGAAGCTCTGAAAGACAAGAGCTCTCACATGTTTATCTATGTCTCATGGCACAACATTGAGCATATATGCAATAATGGCAACTGGAAGGGCCGCTACAGAAATACATACGTATGGGCCCAGAATGCCCTCAAAGTACTCAAGTGTCACCAGGAGAATGACAACAATGGCTACACAGAGAGCAGAAGCTTCAATTACATTGAATTCCACTGTGGCATGGATGGTTATGTTGATAGCATAGAGGACCTGAAGATGGTACAGGCTATCAGCGACTAGAAGGTCTATTCACATCCCCGGTTTTGGTAGTGTACTCAGTACTTCCCAGGTGGTGGTCTCTGCCTACATCAATAGCCCCTGCCATTCCCCACTTTACATTTGTGTGTCAATGTTTTCCAACTATTTAGAGTTATGTATCACATGGTTTCTTCATATTATAACTTTGCCTGTGTTGTTTCTCTGCCTAGAATATACTTCTGTCCTTATTTACCTAATTTACTCCTACTTTTTTTCAAGATTCAGCTCATATGGCATCTCTTCTTGGCTAACCCAAGAATTTTCCTGATACTGACTCTTCTTATACCTTCCCAGGCTGAATGATCTTCCCTTCCCTAAATAAACTGTATTATTCCAATGTGTGTGACATTTATGTATGTTATGTGCGCAGAGTATATATTGTGTGATTGGTGTGAGTGTGTATAATGTAGATTATGCTTGGATGTGATTCATGCTATGCATAGGGTTAAAGGTATATTTTGTGTGTGTGTCTAATGTATGTGATATGATTATGTGTATGATGAGGATGTAAATGTTTATGTGCTAGGCTGGAGATAAGTTGTGACTTAGGCATTGATTGTGGTGTCAACTTGAAATAATCAAAAGGGTCAGAATCCAGTTTTAAAGAGTTTATTCAAGTGGAAAACTGGGAATGGCCGTTCCTTGACACACAGACTCCAGAGAAATGGGATCAGTACTCCAAATTTAAAAGTTAAATTCTTGTTTTTATAGGAAAAAGACAAATAAATTTACAAGATTAGAACATTTTCTATGCGAACCTGGTTTAAGAGTTACAACAAATTAGTTATGGTTTCGTCCCCCCTCCCAACCCCTTACAGATTATTTTCTTTTCTTTATAGCTGGTTTTCATATCCTTTCTAATTTAACAGAGAGTATTTAACATTACATTTAAGACAACATGATAGCCATGAAGTCCTTTTGTGAGAAAGGTAAGAGGGAAATTAATCTACAATGAAGATCAACAGTGGGGAGGAAAGGGGTCTTCCCCTTGATTCATTTACAACATTTTACAAAACAATGCAGGTAAGAAAGAAGGCTTACTCTATAATAGGAGAAACACCCTTTACAGCTGACTTGGTTACAGGTGCCTATCACATGACTCGGGCCCCATAACCACATTCCTTTAAGGTTCAAAATAATAAGTTTCAAATAATAGAGTTCCAACAGCTTAGATTTTGAATTATTTTCACAGTGGTGACATGCTTAGTTCTACCCAGATTTGGGGGCATGGGCAGACTGACAAGGTCCAAAACATGTAGCATGGTTCCTGGCTCATAGTAAGTGCTCCATGAACACTGGTTCTTGTCCTTTCTCATCTGGCTTGGTACTTTAATTTTGACTTTGAGAAAACAAGCATGACAAACGACCATCAATCATCTGCTCCCCCTATTTCTAGACATGGGGACTTCTAATATAAAAATATAGTAGGCCGTCATCTATGTGGAAGCTGTACATGCCCAGGACCAAAAAGACTCCCTTCTTCATCAACCACAGACCTCCAGATATCCCTAGTAGACTCAATTCTTCTAAGAAGACCAATGCATTTTAAATGGGTTAAGGCATTACACTTCTCTTTTTTTTTCTTTTCTTCTTTCACACACAAAGCCCCTCAGCAAAGGCATTTCCCTACTTCCCTACACATCAAGTAGAAGATATTAGCACAAGTGATTTTATCTCATAATAATTATTTTTACTTGGCAGAGAAATAGAAATAGGGTTGGAGGACTTTAAAATGCAATATTCCTCAATAATGGGGCTTAAGATTTAAATTCTGCTGGAGGGAAGAGGAAGTAAATGGGAGAAATAAATATTGGGTTCATAAGCCAGTAGAGTCCACAAGAAATTCTGTTTGCTAAGTGTGGGGAAGAGACACAGAGTACAGGAAATATTTGCCTCGTATAATTTTGCCTAGGGCAGATATGGGGAGGGAAAATACCAAACAGTAAGTATCTTGTGTTCTTTAGCCTCCTGTAATGTTGAAAGACTCCGGCTTTTAAACAATTAGAGAAAAGACCAAAGTATCAACATTTTTAATTAGGTGACTGCACACCTTCCTAGAACTCTAGTCTCAATAAGAAGCCAGTGTATCTAGATTGGCCATCATGGTCCAAGGGCAGTTGCTCAGCAGACACGTATACCAACCAAACTCACAAGAGATTAATATTAAACCAGTAGTTCATCATCATTGATCAATTTACATATGGAAAAAATACTGATTATTTTTCTCACTTGATAAATGTTCTTCAAAATATAGTATAGGGGAGGAAAAAATATTTTCCTTCTACTTTTTTAGCTTCTTGGCTGAGGCCCCATGACAAAGGTCAGATTAACAAGAGCAAAAACAAACAAAAGTTTATTAACATGCGTATCTCATATATACATGGGAGAAACTCAGGGAGTAACTCAAAGAGCTGGCTAGAACTTGGGCTTAAATACCATCTTCAGCTAAAACAAAGGAGGAAGAGCGTAGGGAGGCAAGTTATAGGGAGATGACCAGGAAAAGTATTGTAAACAAGGGAAAGGTTTGTTGTGCAGATTTAAGTTAGCACCTTCTCCATCGGTAAGAGTCTCCAGTGATTTAGAGTCTTCCTTTTCTTCCTGATACAGAGAGGGGCATATCCTTATAAATGGAGATTTCCTTTATAAATGTAAATTTCCCTTAAAAAGGGTAGTTTATATTCTATTTTCAGAGCTTCTCCTGGGTATACTGTTTTTCACAAAATAGGCAGTCCAGAATAATCTTTGTTAGGTTTGTTCCAGGTGGGAACCCGAAAAGTATGTATAGGATGGAATGTGGTTAATGGAAAACTTGGGCTTGTAAAACAATAGCCACAGGAGTCTGGAGAGTCCCCAGATATTGTAAATCTAACAGACAGCTGCAGCCAGCATTCCTATCCCCCTCCCCATAGGAGCAAAGTTTATCTATCCCTCCTCATCTCTCCTGATAAGGAGAGGCTGGAGCTGAATGATGGATGTAACTGGAGCAGGGGTCCTAGGAGCTAATTGTTTGAAAAAGAATTTATTACAAGTGGCTGTTCTAGCCTATTTACTTACTGCCCCTGGAGAAACCCTTTATAAAGCCCAAGGCTCTCCCCTTTTCTCTTGTGGACGCTTTTCGCCTCCACTCATCTGCACCCAGATGCTCAAAATAAACAGCATTTTGCTACACAAGAGGCTTAGTGTGTCTCTCTCTTGGCTCCAGGACCTAACAATCTTTATGCCACAGAAGCATATTTTGAGGTGACATATTCTGGTCTCCCATAGTAGGTTCTCATAAATACCTGATGTTAGAAACTCTTTAAATGTTGCTTTTATTAAAAGGTTGGCAGATAGTGGTTCAAAACAGTTGCCTATGGAAAAACCAAACTCTGCCAAAATATTTAAGGAGGCTTTTATCAAATATGAGCCAATATGAGTTACTATGGCCTGGGGAAACACAGTCTCAAGAGGTCCTGAGAAAGTGTGCCCAAGGTGGTTGGGTTACAGTTTGGTTTTATACATTTCAGGGATCCATGAATTGCAGGCAAAATCATAAATCAGTACATGGGAGGTATACATTGGTTTGGTCCCAAAAGGTGAGATATTGAAAAGAAGGGGGAGCTTACAAATTGTGAACTAAATAAAATCCTAAGCCCCCGCACCAACTAAATGGTCCCCCTCTAGGCAAAGGGTATAACCGGCTCTATGAAAAAATTTCAATAACCTTTATGTGTTTTTTGATAATCCTCTCCCTTAACTACGTGACCTTTTGAGTTGTTTCCCAGAAATGGTGAATTTTCTATAAGGCAAAGGAGCTGAGATTCTGAAGGCCCCTGGGCAGACTTCCTTAAGCCAAGACTCACCATAACCCACAGCCTGCCCCCAGTGCATGTAGCTCCTTGTTAGTTACACCATGACCTGCTCCAAGGCATGTGGCCCTTCCTTTAATAGTCTATGATCTCTGTTAGTTGGAGACAGATTTGAGGCAACTTCTCCTATTCTCTCTACAAGATGTCTTACATGTTAAAAAATTTCTTTCTTCCTTGGCAATCTTTGTTGTCTCAATAATTGGTTGTTTGTTCAACAAGCACCCGGACCTAGACCAAACCCCCCCTTGCAGTTTTGACAACACGGGGATCCCAGAAAAACCTCAAAACTGAGTCTGTGGTCATGAAGGGACAGGAGGTCAAACATGCCTCAGACAATAAGATACTAAATTATTAATAGGACCTAAGGCCGTGCAGAGCAAAGCTTAAATCACCTGCAGGGCATTGAAACTGCCTATATTGAAGTAATGTAGGGACCAGGCGGGATGGCTAATGCCTATAATTCCAGAACTTTGAGAGGCAAAGGCAAGGTGGGAGAATCGTGTGAGGCAAGGAGTTCCAGATCAATTTGAGCAACACAATGAGATCCCTATCTCTTAAAAAAAAATAGAAAAATTAGCCAGGTGCAGTGGCATACACCTGTAGTCCAGCTACTCAGGAGGCTGAAGCAGAAGGATAGCCTGAGCTCAGGAGTTTGAGGTTGCAGTGAGCTATGATGACACTATAGCCTAGGCCTACAACTCTAGCCTAGGCAACAGAGTAAGGACCCATGAGGCAAGAACTATGGTAGAAGTCTGATTTCTACGGAAGTATAGCCATAGCTAAAAGTTAACCAGCCATTATTTTATCACTTGCCTTCCTGTAGTTGCTTACTGCTTAGGAGTCATGTACCCCTGACTGTCATAAGATGTGTAACTTCCCAAATTGCTTCATTGATAACATCACTATTATAAAACCTAAGCCTAGTCTCTGAGATATTTACCAGACTCTGCATTTAGGAGGACCAATCACAACAACCAGACCAGTGGCTATACATGGGAACTGACTCAAGAAGTCCTGCGATCCTCTACTCAGAAACTGTCTTAGCACAATAAGACAATTTCTGCTTCCCAACCCTACGAGTTCATTGTTAGCCAATTATCGGACACAATTACCTAGCCCTTTGTCTGCCAAACTACCTTTAAAAATCCTGGTCCCAAAATTCTTGGGGAAATGGATTTGAGAAATCCTTCCCATCTCCTCACTCAGAACCCTGTGATGTTAAACTCTTTCTCCACTGCAACCCCTGTTGTCTCAGTGTATTGGCTTCCTTCTGTGCAGTGGGCAATAGAACCCAGTTGGGTGGTAACTCCATCAATTTGCTTAACAGATTATTTGAGTTGGTATATTGTGGATTGTCTCTGATTAGCAGACTTTCTTATTGTAATTTAAAACATTTCAAGATTTTATTTTTATTTTTTATTTTTTTAGAGATAAGGACTCACTCTGTCACCCAGACTGGAGTACAGTATTGTAATCATAGCTCACTGCAGCCTCCTGGGCTCAAACTTCTGCCTCAGCCCCCTGAGTAGCCAGGATTACAAGCACATGCCACCATGCCAAGCTAATTTTTATTTTTATTTTTTTTTTATTATTTTTTTTTGTTGTTGTTGAGACAGAGTCTCACTTTGTTGCCCAGGCTAGAGTGAGTGCCGTGGCGTCAGCTTAGCTCACAGCAACCTCAGACTCCTCGGCTTAAGCGATCCTACTGCCTCGGCCTCCCGAGTAGCTGGGACTACAGGCATGTGCCACTATGCCTGGCTAATTTTTTCTATATAGATTTTTAGTTGTCCATATAATGTCTTTCTATTTTTAGTAGAGACGGGGTCTCACTCTTGCTCAGGCTGGTCTCGAACTCCTGACCTCGAGCGATCCACCCGCCTCGGCCTCCCAGAGTGCTAAGATTACAGGCGTGAGCCACCGCGCCCGGCCCCAAGCTAATTTTTAAAAAATTTTTGTAGTAACAGGGTCTTGTTATGTTGCCCAGGCTGGTCTCAAACTTCTGGCCTCAAGTGATCCTCCTGCCTGCCTCCCAAGAGGCTGGGATTACCGGCATGAGCCACTGTGCCTGGCCTCCAAACCTTTAGACAAAGCTTTATTTCTTTAATTCCAAGATTCCAAATCAAAGAAACTTTGAACCCGCCTATAACCTGTAAGCCCTCACTTCAGATGTCTTGCCTTTTCAGGCTAAACCAATGGACACCTTCCAAGTATTGATCTATGATTTTACCTGAAATTCCTGTCTCTCTAAAATGTATAAAACCAAACAGTAACCCAATCACCTCTGGATCACTTGCTCAAGACTTCTTGGACGTGGCTGCCTGGGCCATGGTTGCACGCATTGGCTCAGAGTAAACCTCTTTAAATTATTTTACAGAGTTTGGGTTTTTTTCCATTAACAAAATCATAGGTAAGTTTAGTGATTCTTTAGTTGGCAATTGGTTGAAAGAGTTAAGCTTTGTCTAAAAATATAGTCACTAGAAAGGAATGTTAAGTTAAGATAAGGGGTTCTGTTATCTGTCATGTGATGCCATACCAGTGACAGGTTGGAAAATAAGCCACAGTATGCTGGGTCAAAAAGACCTGTCTAACAAGATTTTATGGCTTATAAAGCATGACTTTCCCCATCCCCCTTAGAAAGGAATTTGAGCAAGGAAAAAATGTCAGAGCACAGTCTTCATAGTATGGGAGGAAAATGGATTTAAAAGCAATTAGTATAATAACTTAAGTTATTGTCTTAGCTAAAGATGGGATTGATTAGAACCTTAAAAGCTCTGTACTTCTGCTCAGAAGCAGGACATTGGTACTTTGAAACGGGAGTCTGCCTACCTCCTCATTTGCCAGCAAATTATTAATAAACTTCTCTTTCCTTTTCCTCATTCTTCTGATGCAGCCTCAGGGACAAGTGCTGAACTTTCTGTAATACAATCTCTTTTCTCACAACCATTCAAACCTAAAATGATAGAGGAAACATTTTCCTCCTAAAAATATGATGCTGAGCATCTTTTCATATGCTTATTTGCCATCTATATATCTTCTTTGGTGAAGTGTCTGTTGATGGGGAACAGAGAATGATACCACAATGATGCTTTGGCAGGCTGAGCACTTCTGAATTAAAGAAAATTGGAAGTTCTTAGATGCTGCCTCAGAACCAAGGACTTTCTAGTTTCTTGTTCCTCCCCCACCCCCAAGCAGAGAGTGGCTTTCTCTGGAAGTTACCTTATCTGACTGAGAAAAACTTCCAAGAAATGCAATTGTCTTAAGACCGTCCTCCCTAGGAATCTCATCAAATAACCAGGAAAGATTAACTACCAGAAGAGACTAAAAGTCCACACAATGCCCAGATGGACTTTTCATCTGTTCTTCTGAGGGCAGCTTCATGAGATTACCTAAGGGACTTTACCTGCATAATAAGACAACCTTGTTCCCAGTGCAGTTCTACCCTTGATCTTCCTATAATTTGTCACCCTTCCATTCAGTTTTCAAAGAGAATCATTTACAAACCACTGTCTTCTCTATGGGCCCATTCCAATTCCCCTAAAAACCATTTACAACTCCTCAAAATTGCCTATACTTCCCCTTCCCCCCTTTCCCCTCTTCGTAGGGGCTTCAATCATCTGGGCTTTCTTTCTTTTTTTTCAGTTTTTTTTTTCAATTTTTTTGTAGTTATTTATTTATGTATTTATTTTCAGCATATTATGGGGGTACAAATGTTCAGGTTACGTATATTACCCTTGCCCTCCCTCCCTGCCAAGTCAGAGCTTCAAGCATGTCCATCCCCCAGATGGTGTTCATTGCACTCGTTATGTATGTATATACCCATCCCCTCCTCCCCCCTCCCATCTGCCCGACACCCAATCAATGTTATTCCTATATGTGCACTTAGGTATTGGTCAGTTAAAACCAATTTGATGGTGAGTACATGTGGTGCTTATTTTTCCATTCTTGGGATACTTCACTTAGTAGAATGGGTTCCAGCTCTATCCAGGAAAATATAAAAGGTACTATATCACCATTGTTTCTTATAGCTGAATAGTATTCCATGGTATACATTATACCACATTTTATTAATACACTTATGTATTGATGGGCACTTGAGTTGTTTCCACATCTTTGCAATTGTGAATTGTGCTGCTATAAATCATTCAAGTGCAGATGTCTTTTTTATAGAATGTCTTTCATTCTTTTGAGTAGATGCCCAGTAATGGAATTGCTGGATCAAATGGTAGATCTACTTGTATCTCTTTGAGGTATCTCCATATTGCTTTCCACAGAGGTTGCACTAGTTTGCAGTCCCACCAGCAGTGTATGAGTGTTCTGATCTCTCTACATCCATGCCAACATTGGCTTTTCTTTATTATTATTGTTTAGAGACAGGATCTCGCTCTGTTGTTCAGGCTGGAGTGCAGTGGCATGATCACAGCTCACTGCAGCCTCAAACTCCTGTGCTCAACGGATCCTCCTGCCTCAGCCTCCTGAGTAGCTGGGACTAGGGGCATGTACCACCATGCCTGGCTAATTTTTAAAAAATATTTTTAGAAATGGGGTCTCACTATTTTGCCCAGGCTGGTCTCAAACTCCTGGGCTCAAGTGACCCTCCTGCCTCCGTCTCCTGAATTGCTGAGATTATAGGCATGAGCCACCATGCCCCACCATCTGGCCTTTCTTTCAGTCTCATAATTTGTATGGCTTCTATGCTTATGCACATAAATAAATTTATATGCCTTTTCTCCTGTCGATCTGTTTATTATCAGTTCATTTCAGCAGATTTAAACCTTCAGAGGGGGAGAGAAAATTCTCTTTGCTCCTATACTATTTAGATCTTTTACCCACTTTCTGACTGGGTTGTTTGTTTTCTTATAGTTGAATTTTTTTAAGAGTTCTTTATATATTTTAGGTAACATTCCTTTATCAGATATATCTTTCCAAATATTTTCTCCCAGTCTCCATCTTGTCTTATTCTTTTAACAGTGTCTTTTGAAGAGCAGAAGTTTGTAATTTTAATAAAGTTCAACTTATCAATTTTTTTCTTTCATGAATTATGCTTTTAGTGTATATCTAAAAAGTCATTACCAAACCCAAGGTTGCCTAAATTTTTGCCTATATTATCTTCTAGAATTTTTATAGTTTTAAATTTTGCATTTAAGTCTATGGTCCATTTTGAGTTAACTTATATGGAAGGTGTAATGTCTAGGTCTATGAAAAGGTGTATAGTCTAGATCTAGAAAAATATATATTTTTGGATGTGGATGTCCAGTTCTACTACTATTTGTTGAAAGGATTATTTTTTCTCAATTGTATTGCCTTTGGTCCTTTGGCAACGATCAGTTCTCTATATTTGTGTGGGTCTATTTCTGGGCTTTCTATTCTGTTCCATTGACTTATTTGTCTATTTTTCACCAATACCACACTGTCTTAATTATTGTAGCTTTATAGTAAGCCTTGAATTTGGGTAGTGTCAGTTCTCTGAATTTGTTCTTCCTTTTCAGCATTGTATTAACTAATCTGGATCTTTTACTTTAATATAAACTTCAGAATCAATCTGTAAATATCCACAAAACAATGTGCTGGGATATTGATTGGAATTGTGCTTAATCTGTAGATCAAATTGAGAGGAATTGACATCTTAACATATTGAGTTTTCCTACCCATGTACATGGAATATCTAGGCATTTATTTAGTTCTTCTTCAATTTCTTTCATTACAGTTTTATATTTTTCCTCATATCAATCTGTATATAATTTGTTAGATTTATACCTAAGTATTTCATTTTTCTTTGACACAATGTAAATGGCATTGTGTTTTTAATTTCAAACTCCATTATTCATTGCTGGTATATAAGAAAGTAATTGTCTTTTGCATAATATATTAATCTTGTGTCCTGCAACCTTGCTATAAACAGACGTCATGTTTATCCTGTAGCTATTTGGAGCCCTTAAAAGCATGGGGCAAGACTGTTGTACTATTCTATCTATATTCAAGGAAGACTAAACTGGAAGTAATATGTAGAATGGATTGGAAAGAAAAGAAATTAGAGATAGGAATCCATGTGGAAGGCTTTTATGTGAGCCCTCCATGAGACAATGAGGTTCTGAATAAGAGTATTACAGCACCAAAGGAAAGGTAAGAACAGATTCAGGAGGCAAATGCCCTAATTTGCCCTTCTTCTTCATGCTTATGAGTCTTTTCATACACAGTTCCCTCTTTGGAAGGCCCTCACAATTCCCTTCACTTAACTTTCAATTATTCCTCAAAATTCAGTTCAGGTGTTGTGGCCTCCAGTAATCCTTCCCCTCTACTATCTCCCCACAGTCTCCTGCAGTGTCCTTCATCACACTGTGAGTGCTATTTATATTTATTAATAAAGAACGTATTTGCCTATTTACTTATCTGTTTGTCTCTTGGTTTTTTTTTTGTTTTTTTTTTTGAGACAGAGTCTCACTCTGTTGCCCAGGCTAGAGTGAGTGCCGTGGCATCAGCCTAGCTCACAGCAACCTCAAACTCCTGAGCTCAAGCGATCCTCCTGTCTCAGCCTCCCGAGTAGCTGGGACTACAGGCATGCACCACCATGCCCGGCTAATATTTTTTATATATATTTTTAGCTGTCCATATAATTTCTTTCTATTTTTTTTTAGTAGAGATGGGGTCTCGCTCTTGCTCAGGCTGGTCTCGAACTCCTGAGCTCAAACGATCCGCCCACCTCGGCCTCCCAGAGTGCTAGGATTACAGGCGTGAGCCACCGCGCCCGGCCTCTTGGTTTTTTTTTCATTAGATCATGAGCTACTGAATTTGTGTATCCCACTACCTGGCCCAATAAACATACACATAAATGCATAATTCATTCCCATCTGTCGTTGAAACTCACAACATTACCAAGTATGTGGTAGAGCTATTATAACAGATTTACGTGGTATATTCTCTCTTAAGGAACTGAAATCATAGAGCTGCAAAAAAACTGAAGCCTCAGATCAGGAAGGAAGCACACGACCCATATGAGGAAGGGATCAGTTCCTCAAAACGGTGAGTTTTGAGTCATCCTGTTTCTTTAAGAGCACTTACTCTTCCTGTATATACAATGAGAATAATACTGTTCTAAAGAGCAGGTTTAAAAGTCTAGAGTCTAATCCACACTCTGCACAAGAAGTTCATCAGCCAAGCCCTAGGGTTCTCTTTCCTAGAGCTCGGCATGCTTCTTCCCCTGCCCTACACAGGCAGCACGGGAAGACTTGGAGGAAAAAAAGCAGACAAAAGCCTGTGAGCCTGAAACTAACCACAGCCTCTGTTCTCAGTGGGAGCCCCAACACTGAGACCAGGTAAAGACCCTCAGGGCTGGGGTGAAGGACCAGGTAAGGACCCTCAGGGCAGTGAAGATGGCTGGGAAGTAGTGGTCAAATAGATAGAGGGTAAATATTTCAGGAGAAAAGAGGGAAAAACCAGGTTTCTGACATGAGAGTCATCAAATGCATGAGTACAGGTCAAAGGGAATGCGTTGCTGTTGCTTCCCTCGTATTTCTTGTCACTGGGCTTCAGGTTCTTCGTAGAACCTTCATAGAACCAGATTCTCACATAGACTCTGTGAGAAAGAAGATTTTTTTTTTTTAAAAGGGGTATGAAATCTTAAAAGGCAGAATAAAAATCTAAATCATTATGATTAATAATTTTGCTCTTATTGTTTCTTCTACTATAATTCTCTTCCCTCTTTCTACACAGAAAAGATGATGCTATGCTTTCCTCTGCTCCTATTGCTGCTGGAACTGTGGGGACCAGTATGTCCGCTTCGTGTTCAGCCTAAGGATCTCACCAAGGCTCATTGGTTTGAAATTCAGCATCTACAGCCAAATCCTCTTCAATGCAACAGGGCAATGAGTGGCGTCAATAATTATACTCACCACTGTAAGCCTCAAAACACCTTTCTGCATGACTCTTTCCAGAACGTGGCTGCTGTCTGTAATTTGCTCAACATTGTCTGCAAAAATGGTCAGTACAACTGCCACAAGAGCTCCAAGCCTGTCAACATGACTGACTGCAGACTCACTTCAGGAAGGTATCCTCAGTGCCGCTACAGGGACGCTGCCCAGTACAAATTCTTCATCATCGCCTGTGACCCCCCGCAGAAGAGCGACCCTCCCTATCATTTGGTTCCTGTACACTTAGATAGTATTATCTAAGGTCTCCATGACTTTTTCTCTTATTTGACACAAGTTGTCTTGCAATTTCTTCTGCTTTTTCTTCTGTTAATTTCCTTATTCCCACAGAAGAAAGAAGGAAGGTGTTGGGAGAATGAGAATGCCTAGGATACCAGACCAGAGTTGGGACAAAAAGAAATAGGATTCTTTTCTGCTTTGGAGCTCTGTGTGTTTTGAGGGAAAGCAATGGGGAAGAGGACAAGGAAGGGTTCAGACCTCCAGATTTCTAACCTTGCAACATTTGCCAAGCTTTATTGCACTGTGTTCACAGCAATAAAACCACTTCCTGCTGCATTCTAATGAGTATGAGCGTGTTTGAGATCCCCTTCCAAATAACTGCCTACTAGTTTTCAAAGGAGAACTATTTTGACCTTATGTCCCTACGAGCCCTCCCTGAGGCCTCTGCCACTTCCATCGCTCCTAGGGAAGGGAAGTGTTTGGGATTTGGAACATCCCTTCAAACTCTGCTCATGACTTTATATATTTCCCTGGAAACCATTGTCTTTGTTTATTTGGAGATAGTCCTGATATCTCATAGACAGTTGATGATACTTTCACACATAGATTCTAATTTTGGTAACTGAGGGGTCCTAGATCTTTCCTATTTGATTCTGTTTTTAATCAGATAATGTTTTAAACATAAGGGAATATTAGTAGGGATAATAATCCACTGAACCCTAGAGTTAATCCTCCCATTATCTCTTGAATATTTCATGAACATTTAATGAACAGTTAAATGAATTTCTGGGGGTGGGGCCTGGGCACTACTGGATGTTTTGTTTGCTTATTTTGAGGCTGCATCTCACTCTATTGCCCACGCTGGAGTGCAGGGACATCATAATAGCTCACTGCAACCTCCAGCTCCTGGGCTCAAGCGATCCTTCTGTCTCAGCCTCCTGAGTAGCTGGGACTACAGGTGCATGTCATCATGCCTGGCTAAAACTGGATATTTTTTAAAGATCCCCACGTAATTGTAATGGGCAGCAAAGATGGGGAAACACTGTCAATCCAGGGTAGGCAAACTACAGCTGCAGACCATCTGCCTTTTGTACTACCTGGAGCACTGTGGCTTTTACTATTTTAAGAGGAGAAGAAGAGGAAGAGGAAGAGGAGTGGGAGGAGGAGGAGGAAGAGGAAAAAGAAGAAGTAATAGAGACCCCATGTGTCCCACAAAAGTAAAATACACACTATCTGGCTCTTTACAGAAAAATTTTGCTGACTCCTAGTCTGCTGAACTAGTCAGTGGATCTTGCCCTCTGGCTGTGGCTGACAGGTGGCCGGAATTCAGTTGGAGGGAAGGCGCCTGTCAGGCTGAGACTTTTAAACTGGGGCCTTGGGAAAGTAATGGAATCAGGACTGGAAAAATGTTTGGCCTTTCACTGTCTCTCATTAATGTTCCTTTTTGTGCACTGTTTCAGTCCTTTTCTGTGGTATACTCATTTCCTTGCTTTTCTGTTTCACATAGTAAGTAGATGGTCAGCCCTTTCCAATTTCTTTTCTAATTTCCTCTTAAATATCATTTACTGGTGAAGGGATTTGGATTGACTACCTGGATCAGACAGTCATGACCACTCAGACAGAGTCACATTACACAAAATAGCTTCCAGGAGCCTGTATTGGGGACCATGCAGAAGAAAGGGTCAGAGAGCATTGCCCTTAGGACTGGACAAGTGGGATCTCTGTCCCAGCCTATGCCTCAGGGGCCCCCTTGCACCTTGGAATATCCGTTTCAACATTTTCTAAGTCTCCCTGCAGAGGCTGGAGTCAGCCCAGGCTGGCAGTGCCTGGCCTGAGACCCACAGAGGCTTTCATTCTGTTTCTCCCTTTTGGGACTTTCTCCCACCTTCTACCCTCCCTCCGAGCAGATGAAGCCCTGAGGAGCTTCAGGATTCATGTCTGTAATGTTATCCTGAGGCCAGGCCTGGTTCTAGGAGGGTTACCCCTGGCTAGAGATGTCCTGATTCCCACCTAGTCTATGATATTTTTGTTATAGCAGCCTGAACTTACTAAGACATCTACAAAAACCCTACAGCTAATATCATATTCAACTTTTTGTCCCTTATCACCTCCCTGAGGAGCTATCTCAGTCCATTTGGTGCTGCTATAACAGAATACCACAGACTGAATAATTACTAATGAATAGAAATGTATTGGCTTGTGGGTCTGGATGCTGGAAATTCCAATATCAAAGTGCTGGCATCTGACAAGGGCCTTCTTACTGTGTCGTCACATGGCAGAAAGGCAAAGAGAGGGCAAGAGAGACAAAGGATGGCCAAACTTAACCTTTTATAAGGAACCCATTCCTATAATAACAGCATTAATCCATTCATGAGGGCAGAGCTGTCATGGCTTACTCAACTCTTAAAGGTCCCATCTCTTAGTACTGTTATAATGACAATAAAATTTCAACATGAGTTTGGGAGAGAACAAATATTCAAACCATAGCAGGAGGCTTTTCGATATTTTTTTCCCTAACTACTCACCAACCCCATGAAATTAAATACTAAGGAATAAGTTTTGCTGAGTAGTGTTGAGTTTGAAGAACCACAAACCATTATAACATCTCAGATTTGGGGGACGTGCCAGATTTGGTGGTTCTTGCCTATAATCCTAGTACTTTAGGAGGCTGAGACAGAAGGATTGCTTGAGGCCAGGAGTTTGAGACCAGCCTGGGCAACATAGTGAAATCCCATCTCTACAAAAATAAAAAAATATATAGGTAATCACGGTGGCACACTCCTCTAATCCAAGCTATTCAGGAGGCTGAGGCTGGAAGATTGCTTGAGTCCACAAGTTTGAGGCTGCAGTGAGCTATGATTGCAACACCACACTCCAGCTTGGGCAACAGAGAACGACTCTGTTTCAAAAAAAAAAAAAAAAAACTAAATGAATTTTTGCCCCTTTAGGGGTACTGTCACTTCCATGGAGCAAGTCTGTACTAAATCATCTTCAAATATCACCTTCAAGGAGATTTCCTTCCTACTACATGTCCTCTCTGCACAATAGTCAACTACTAGAATTTCTGAATGCCTGGGCCTAATGATTAATGATGCTATTTGGAAGAGAATTTGTCTTAAAAATACAGCAATTACGTTTTACAGTTAAGGCCAATTAATTCTTCACAAAGCTACTGCCAGTCCTATAAAAGCCTACAATATATAATTGTGTACAGTACATAATACTTGATAATAAATGACTATGTTACTGGTTTCTGTATTTACTATACTACAGTTCTTATCATTATTTTAGAGTGTATTTTGTATATATATATCACATATATAAAACATATGAAAATATATATAAAATATGAAATTTCATATATATTTTTATATATATATATTAAAAAGTTAACTGAAACACGGCCTTACGCAGGTCCTCCAGCAGGTGTTCCAGAAGAAGGCATTGTTGTCAGAGGAGATGGCAGCTCCATGTGTTGTTCCCCCTGAAGTCCTTCCAGTGGGACAAGATGTGGAGGTGGGAGACAGTGATACTGATGATTCTGACCATGTGTAGGCCCAGGCTAATGTGTGTGTTTGTGTCTTAGATTTTTTTTTAATAGAGACAGGGTCTTACTCTGTCACCTAGGGTGGAGTGCAATGGCTCCAACTCCTGGGCTCATGCAATTCTTCTGCCTCAGCCTCCCAAGTAGCTGGTACTACATGCATGTGCCAACATGCCTGGCTAATTTTTAATTATTTTTTGTAGAGATAGTATCTCATTATGTTGCTGAGGTGGGTCTTGAACTCCTGGGCTCAAGGGATCCTCCCACCTTAGCTTCCCAAAGCACTGGGCATGAGCAACCACACTCAGCCTATATCTTAGTTTTTAACAAAAAAGTTTAAAAAAGAAAATACAATAAAAATATTAAAAACAGAAAAAAGCTGATGGAGGAAGCATACAAAGAAAAAAATATTTTCATATAGCTATACAATGTGTTTGTGTTTTAAGCTAAGTGTTACTACAAAAGAGTCAGTTTAAAAAAGATTAAAAGTTTATAAAGTAAAAAAGTTCTAATAAGCTAAGCTTAATTTACTATTGAAGAAAGAAGATTAAAAAATAAGTTTAGTGTAGCCTAAGTGTACAGTTTTTATAAAGGCTACGGTAGGGTACAATAATGTCTTTGGTCTTCATAGTCACTCATCACTCACTCACTGATTCACCCAGAGCAACTTCTAGTCCTTCAAGCTTCATTTCATAGTAAATACCCTATAAACGTGTACCTTTTTTTTCTTTCATTTTTTTCTTTTTGTTTGTTTGTTTGTTTGGACATAGGGTCTTGGTACGATGCCCAGGCTGGTCTTGAGGTGGGATCTTCCTGCCTCAGCCTCCTGAGTAGCTGGGACTACAGGCACATGCCACTGCACCTGGCTCCATTTTTTACCTTTTATACCATATTTTTACTGTACCTTTTCTATGTTTAGGTATGTTGAGGTACACAAATACTCATCATTATGATACAGTCCCCTACAGTATTCAGCATAGTAACATGCCGTACAGGTTTGTAGCCTAGGAGCAATAGGCTACACCATACAGCCTAGGTGTGTAGTAGGCTACACCATCTAGGTTTGTGTACGTGCACTCTATGTTGTTCGCACAATGACGACACATTGTATCCCCGTTAACGGACACAGAACTGTACTTGGTCTATACTCTGATTTTATACTCACTCTTTTGAGAGTCTGTTCTTGAATCAAGCTTAGGCCTCTCCACAGTCTCTACGTGCTCTCCTGTGCTATCTGGTCATGCCCTTTCTTGGGCTGACAGAACTCACACTCCCCTGAGCTCTGTTCTAATGTTCCTGGCCCCTCTCACACATGTGGCCCTCAGGAGAACTAAGATTGTATGTTGGGACCTTGAATTACAAACACAGAAAACGGCAGTGATGCACTGTCAATTTTGCTCCCTTTAATTACAATCTTGACCGGATGCATGCAAATGACAGAATGGGATGCATGACTCTTGATTCTAAGGGCAATAGCTTTTATTATGCACACACATTGTCCTACATACTTCATATATATATATGACCTCAACAAGTCCCTGAAGTCGGTACCATGATTATCAGCATTTTTTATATGAGGAAGCCAATGTTAAGAAAACTAATTTCTCTGCCTGAAGTCACACTACTCGTAAGTGGGAGGTGTGGAGTGTGAACCAAGTCTGCTTCACGCCAGAGCCAACGCTCCCAATCCCTATGCCACAGTGCCTTTGTAACAGCAGCTAACTTTCTCTGAGTGTCCACCAAATGCTGAACACTGTGCCTTGCCTGAATGTCGTATTCGCCATGGGACTTTTAGTTAGGTGCTGTGTTTTATCACCCCTTTACAGAGGACAACAGATACTTGGAGCTGTTGCTCTGTCTCAAGATTTTGAGTCCAGGCTAGACCCACAAAGAATGACCCAATCTTTGTAGCTCTTGCACTCCCTGTACCCTCTGTACTCACTCATCCATTTCTTTTTTTTTTTTTTTTTTTTTGAGACAGAGTCTCACTCTGTTGCCCAGGCTAGAGTGAGTGCCGTGGCGTCAGCCTACCTCACAGCAACCTCAAACTCCTGAGCTCAAGGGATCCTCCTGTCTCAGCCTCCCGAGTAGCTGGGACTACAGGCATGCACCACCATGCCCGGCTAATTTTTTCTATATATATTTTTAGCTGTCCATATAATTTCTTTCTATTTTTAGTAGAGATGGGGTCTCGCTCTTGCTCAGGCTGGTGCTCATCCATTTCTTCCTTCACAAATGCTAGATAAATGTTCCTTTGACTTAAGAATTTGTATGTTCAGACATTCTCTGGATTTAAAAAGGGCAGATGTTTTTGGTAGAACAATACGTTACTCTCTCTCTGTTCATTAATAATTCACTGAGAATTTCTGCACTGAATCATATCCCAAGAGTATAACTGAGAACACGAACACATCAGAGCTCAGCTGATGGTGGGGGAGAAGTTGCAGAGGAAGAGTGAGGCCTGTTGGACACTGCAGCTAGCTGGGGGCACACAGTGTGGCCAAGTGCACACTGAGGCTGCCTTACTTCACATCTTGCCAAGGGCTTTCATGCCCTTCTTTTTTTTTTTCCCCCTATAGCAACCTCAGAAGGGAGGCAGGGCCAGCTTCCTTAGACTTGTTTACAGTTTGTAAAGTCCCCCACTCTGTCCAGCTGTCCCAGGGAGTGACAGCTGCCCATTTGTCCACACAGACACTCCTATTCACCCCAGAACCTCCCTGTCCCCATCACTGTGCATCTAATTTAGATCGGCCCTCCACAGGGATGTGCCCGTGCAGCTGCCGACTCAGAATTCTGCCCAAATCTGCTCTCAGCCTCAGCCTCAGCCTTCGGAAGGCCAAAAAGCTTATTAAGCCAAAGGGAGACATAGCTGCTGGTTTGTGAGCATAGACCAGCCTTTGTGGGACCAACAGAGGCAAAGATGGCAGCCCTGCTATTAGAGAAGCCATTTCCCCTCTCCTCCTCCCTTTCCTCCCATCGATTGCACACTCCTACCCCCAGTTCCAGAAGGTACCATTAGAGACCTTCCCTCTCCTCAGGGTGCCTCTGCTATGTGCCTGGGAACCCCAGAAATAAGCTAGCTATCAGTCACATTTCAGTCAGCCCTAACACAGCCATTGAATGTAAGGAACCCACTGCCTTGAATTAATCTGGGTCTGAAGGTTTCCACTTTTTAAATTTAGCTTCTTTATTTTTTGAGACAGGATTTCACTCTTTGCCAGGACTAGAATGCAGTGGCGCAATCACAGCTCACTGCAACCTCAAACTCCTGGGCTTGCCCTCCCGAGTAGCTGGGACTACAGGCGCATGCCACTGCACTCAGCTAATTTTTCTATTTTTTTGTAGAGACAAGATCTAGATATTGTGCTCAGGCTGGTCTTGAACTGGCCTCAAGCGATTCTCCCAACCCGGCCTCCCAAAGTGCTAGGATTACAGGTGTGAGCCACTTTGCCCAGCCTAATTTCCCTCCCCCACATCCTGCCTGGCTATGCAGGTCTTCACTTACCACTTTATTCCCCAGATGGGGGCCACCCTGGGTCTTGAGGCAGGGAAGGTGAGGGGAGCCAGAAGCCAGAGCTGGTGACTGTGCATATACAGATGCAGCAAAACTCCAAGTGACTGTCCTTAAAAACTCCGCTAAAGTTCCACTGAAGTGTTTTCTTAGGACTAGCAGGAGGGAAAATGAGAAGCTTTGGGATTGGGAACAAGGGTGAGATAAACTTAAGGAAAAAATTGATTAAAGGAGGCACACTTAGAAACTCGAAGTTTCCTTTTCTTCTCCTCCATTTTCACTTCCAGGAAGAAGTGAGATCCCCATTGCCACAGGAATGTGGGGATGGTCCCCCCTCACCTGCAGGTCTTCCTCATGCAGAGCCCCCAGGGCCCAGGATTCACTCTACATAAGAAAATCACAGTCACTCCCAACACCTACAAATGAAGTATATAAAGACAATGAAAAAACTGGTCACACTGGTCAGGTGCAAGGCCTTTCTCTGGTTCTATGACCTTGTCTAGAGCCAGATGCAGCCATAAACAGGGATTAAAGGTAATACCGAAGTGATGACAGCGGCCGAGTCTAGTCTGTCAGCGGCTCTCAGGAAAGGTTGCCAAGAACTGAGCCCACTCGCAGGACAAGGACACCGAGAACCCGTGACAGCGCACCAGCAAGCCCTGGGACAGAGCCACCAGTCCAAGGCACTTAGTGGCAGAGAGGGATTTCCTTCCTGAGTTGCACTCCAGTGGCAGAAAGAACAATGACTGGAAGGCAAGAGACCTGGATTCTAGTCCCAGCTGTGCCACAGCTGTGCCACTAACTAGCAGCAGGCCATGTGCAAGTCACTTAAAAGGTGTTGGTTACATTAGGTCAGGGATGGCAAATGTGTGGCCCATACACCCTTTCCCCTCTCATGCCTTCAGCGCAGGCTATTGTTCACCACGTCACTGTGCAGAATTGTTTTCTACAGCATCCTAGGCAGGCGCTTCTGAGTAGAGTTGGCACACAGACTGAAATCTACTTGCTGCCTTTCAATACCGTGATCTCTATAGTCACTTCTAGCTCTAAAACCTAAGGTTCTGACTTTCCAAGTAAGAGGTGCCCATTTTGCTGACTTAGTAATAGCTCACTCAAAAAAAAAAAAGGAAAATGGAAATTTAGGATCATAATTTCATAGACTCCTCCTCCCCACCCTGAGACTAAACAGGGCCTTTCCGAGGTCATACTTGCCTCCCTGCTATGCCAGAGAATTACAGTATTTGAGCTTACCCTCCGTCAGTTCACCCCAAATGACAGTGTCCCAGGCTGTAGTTCCCTTTTGTCTAAAACAGCCCACACTTAACAGCTTTATACTTGGCATCAAGGAATCTACAAGGAAAGGAATTTTTTCAAGCCACTAAAATCCGAGTCAGAAGGGAAGGCATTTTAATTACTCCATTCATTGCTCACCAACACTAATCAGATCTACAGTTCTTACCCCTTGCTGAAAGTAAATAAAGAAATATTAATAGTAACTGGATGGGACAACTTCAGGAACTAGGCGTTTGCAACTGTTTTATTGAAAGAAGCAGTGAAAGGGTTAACATGAAGCCCACCTCACAACCCACTCATCACCCCCAAAAGCATGCAGGAGCCAGACTCAGGAGAGGGAAGCATGTGTGTGTTGAATAGGAGCCCTAACTGGAGTTATTTCTTTCCGGGCAAGGAAGGAATCGGGGAGAGGCAGGTGTCGAAATGATGAGGTGGGGGTGCATCTCGCTGCTCTGACCTTAGGTGGAGTCCTCCACAGAAGCATCGAAGTGCACTGGCACATATGGGTTCCCCTCACAAGCCACAATGATGTGTCTCTCCTTCTGGCTGGTCCGGTATGCACAGTTGGGGTACTTGGAGCTGCCTGTCAGGCGGCAGTCTGTGATGTGCATGGTAGAGTTGCTCTTATAGCAGTTGGTCTGCCCATTCTTGCAGGTGACATTTTCCTGGAAGCAGATGGCCTGGACATCTACCAGGGGTTCGTGCACAAAGGTGTTCACCGGCTTGCACCATCCCTTTGTCATATTCCGGCGCCTCATCATTTGGTTGCAGTAGGTGGAGTTGCTGCTGGAGGAACTGCCTGAGTCCATGTGCTGCCGCTGGAACTTCATGGCTCGGGATTCCTTGCCCAGGGAAGGCTGGACCCACCCCAGCACCAGCAGCGCCAGAACTAGCAGTGGGAACAGGACCAGGGACTTCTCCAGAGCCATGGTGGCCTCACTTTCCTGGAAAAGCCTAACTGGGAAAGGGAGAAAGAAGAAAAAGCATCCCCTTAGAAAGAGAACTCCAGCTCCCACCTGTGGCTTCCCCGGTTTACAGTCTCCCTTTCAGGTCAGCCAGAGAGATATCCCTCTTCCTGAGATTTTTCAAGTGAAGAGACACTCACATATACCCTTCTCCAAGAGCGTTTTACTCCCACTAGCGAGAGAGACCTTCTTCCCCTCTAGATGGTGACCTACAAAGTCACCTAAAATCCTGGCAGTACTGTCATTGAATACCAGAGTTCCTTAGGTCTAAAATACATTTGTACCCAGTGCTCAAATGGCTCATCAGAAGATCATTTTGAATAAACCATGAGCCAAATTGTATCCCTGACATCTAGGACCGTGGCTGACAGGACTGATTGTCTTGCAACATAAGGAAAACTCAGTCCAGTGCCTGACACTGGCATCATAAAGGATTCCATTGTATTCCAAAGAGAAATGACAGCCTGCTCCAACTTGGGGGCTCCTTCTCCAGCCCCACGGATTCTCTGCAGCCTGCATGTCCCATCCGCGACCTCTCTGCCTCAGCTGATGTTTGCCTGGCCCAAGTTTTTCCAGCACGAGTGTCAGACTAAGCCTTCTCGGTGCCAGCAGACTCTCCCTGGCTCCCTCCAGTCCAACCCTCCAGCAGAAGCAGCTCCTGAGACCACCTCTTAGACTGTTTACCTGAGTCTCCAGCTTGGTGTCCCAGAGAGATAGAAGGTCAGTTTCTGCAATCACTCAGTCCTTGGGGCGTGGACCTTATACAGATTATGAAGGGGTTTGGCTTCCAAGGGGATAAAGTGGGAGGAGCATCTTGGGTCAGTCCAGATATAAACAATGACATTGTGAGGGAGAAGTGGGGAATCACCCAGGCCACCCCCTCTTCAGGGACACTGGAAAAAGAGTGAGTGTTTGCCTGTAGCATTCTTTCTCACCATATGAACCACGTCTGCAGGTTCACAAGGAGCAGCAGAGAAAGCCACTGCAGTACTGGCACCCAAACCTTGCACACCTGGACAAAGTCCTGTTTACCTCTTTGCACCATTGTCACCAAATAGACTTGAAGGTTCACAAAGGACACACAAGATGATCATGGGAGAGGGAGGCCCTCTCTCCCCAGCAGTCTTGGAACAGTTTTGGCCAGAATTCCAGATCTCACGGCAGTACCTCTCCTGGGGGTGTGGGGGAGGGGGCGTCCTGCTGCCCCAGCTGGAAGGCTTCCAGGTCTGAAGACGGGGAGAGGACCTGAACAGAAAGGAGGAGAAGGAGGTGTCCAGGGTGAATGAACTCAGCCAGTTCTGGCCACTTCCCGCCCCTCTCCACCCTTGCTCTGAGGACGCTGAGGGTGCAGGGCAGTTCTTATCTGCAGTAACCACTGATCCTGTGGGTCAAAGTTGAGCAGGGAACTAAAGATAAACCGAAATCTCAAATCCTTTTGTAGAAAAAAATAGAAAGAACATCATATTTCTTAGCAACAGAATGCCCTCCTAGAAAGATATCTGTTTTTGCTGGGGTGACAATTTTGATACCTCAGGAGTAAGAATTATCAAAATATCCCTCCGTGCTCTAGATTCGGACTGTTTCAGTTCAAATTCTGATTCAACACCTGAAGAGTTGAGCAAGTTATAGAACTTAATTTCCCTGTTCCTCAGTTTTCTCATCTCTAAAATGGGAATAATAATATGTACTTCTTAGATTTGTTGTTAGGTTGAAATAAGGTTAGATGTGCAGAGGGCATAGAGGAGTGGCTGGCATAAAGAAAGCTTCTGTGTGTGTTAGCCCTTGAGATAGTTCACCTAGGGTAGGGTTGAGACCCCTCAAGGAGTATGTTCCAACAACACTGTGTGATCTCTGAATTGCTTTTTGAAGTGGGTGAAGTGTCTGCCAGGCTTTTGTTTTGCTAAAAAGCTGAGCTGAAAACAGCCCCTTTTGAAGTCCAGCAGAGAAAAGAAAAGGGAAGATGAGAGTAAAGAGGGAATGTGGTAGGAAGAACAAAATTCTTTAAAGGGGAATTTTAATATTGTTTTGCCATGTGGTGTTCAAATAAAATCGACATTACTTGCTAATGTGTGTGAATTTGGATGTGGAAGTGGGGTAAGGAAGACATGACGTGGCATGAGTTTTCAGCTGCATGTTTTGTTAGTTCTGTGAGGTTCAGAAAATGATGCCCCAAAATGAAGGCCCTAGAAGTGGCTCAGAAGCAAGCTTCTCTCTGTCTCCTGCCCTTCTGTCGCTGGCCTTTCATTCTTCCCTGAGGGTAGCCATAAAAGCTAGAATCCTTCTTTCCCAAGGTAGGTCATAGGAACCAGAGCCCCTTTTCTCCAAAGCCAGCCACAAAACTTTGAACTAAAATAAAATTTTAAGCCCCCCTGGCTGACTGAACAGACCCCCTCTTGACCAAGGGGACCCCAGAAATACCCTGAAGCTGAGCTGAAGACCATCAGAAGGGAGATCAGACTTGTCTTGTCCCATCCCCGCTCCCTTCTTTGAGATATCCTTTGTATTATAACTCATTAATAGGCCGAAGGCTATGCAAGGCAAATCTTAAATCATACCTGTGTCAACAGAAAAGAAGGCAAACTCTGTAAAATAATTTAAGGAGGTTTATTCTGAGCCAAATTTGAGGACCATGGCCTGGAGCCACACCCAAGAAGCCTTGAGCAAGTGGACTCGCTGTGGCTGGGTTACAATTTGGTTTTATGCATTTTGGGGAGATGGCAATTGCAGGTAAAGTCATAAATCAGTACGTGGAAGGCATACATTGGTTTGGCCAAAAGAAGTGGGCCATCTCACAGTTGGGGGTTACAAGTCATAGGCAGGTTTAGGGATTCTTTAGTTGACAATTGGCTGAAAAAGTTAGGCTTTGTCCAAAAGACTAGGAATCAATGGAAAGGAATGTTTGAGTTTAGATAAAGATCTTCTATTTTTTATGTGATGCTATACTGGAATCAGGTTGGGAAGTAAACCATATCATAAAAACCTGTTTACTGAGATTTTATTATTTGTAGGTGTGACTCCCCAGGCCCCCTTAGAAAGGAAATTTTGGACAAAGAAAAAGATCAGGGTTCAGCCCTCACCTGCAGGTCATCAATTTACTGAACAGATCACTTGAGTCTGGGTATATGTCCAGTGCCTTTTCTCTGATTAACAGACTTCTTTATCTTAACTTAAAACATTCCAAACCTTTAGAGAAACTTTCGTTTCTTTAACCAAGCACAAATCAAAGAATCTTTAGACCCACCTATAACCTGTAATCCTCTGCTTCAAGATGTTCTGCCTTTTCGGACCAAACCAACGTACACCTTCCATGACTTTAGGTGTAATTTCTGTGTCTCTGAAATATATAAAACCAAACTATAACCCAACCGCCATAAGACCACTTGTTAAAGGCTTGTTGGGCGTGGCTCTCCAGACCATGGGTGCACATATGCAGCTCAGAATAAACCTCTTTAAATTATTTTACAGAGCTTGGGTTCTTTTCTGTTGACAAAACCTAAAAATATTACTCTAATTACCCCCCACCTCCTGCCATTCTGTGTAAAAACTGGCCATAACAAAATTATCTGACCTATCTTGTTTGATTATAGGTCAAAAGACCTCCGTTTCCAGAGAGGGCCCTGCCCCTTTCCCAGAAGGAAGGAATGCTGGTCACAGAGGTGAAGAAGAATCTAGACAGACAGGCCTTGATGGGTTTCCCCACTCAGTCTGTTAGCATCAGATCATACCCTTTTGCACAATCATATTTCTACACAGCTGTCCATAATTTGTTGAACTTAAACATAAACAGGAATAATTTCCCCTGTATCTTTAGGTTTTTATTCTAAAGGCTTCCATTTCAGGTAAACTTCGATCAAATAAATCTATATGCCTTTTTGTCAGTTGGTTTTCAGTGCACCTTCAGAGGGAAAAGGGGAAGTTTTCCCTTGGTCCCTATAGTTTTCTCACTCTCCCAGCCCCCACTCTGGTTTTCTTTGTCTCAGAGTCCTTAGATAGTACTTATATTCTCTTGAGTAGTCAAGTTATATTTTGTTCATTCATTCATTAAACTGTGAGGTACAGAAATAAATAGGCACAGGGCTTACCTGAAAGGTGCCTGGTGGGATGGTTTGGATTGGTTAAGTGGACCCCACCAAGGCACTGGGCATGGCTGTACAAAAGTGGCTACTTTTTTTTTTTGGCACCTTCCCAGTGCCAGAAGAATTTTAGGGAGTTGGTCCAGCAAGATGATTTTAGAACCACAGTTCAGATATGAACAGGTCTTCTGTAACTCAAATAAGATTCTCAACAGCCTCCTTCCCTAGGCATCCCTAAACTACAAGAAGCCATTTGTCTGTCTGTGCATGGCAATCTGGGCAAGCCCTTGGAGTTTTAGTTCCACATCATGGGGAACCATCAGAAGCCCTTACTACAGCCTTACCCTCGACCGGGTTGCAAAGGCACAGCCTCCTCATCTTAGGGCAGTAGATGCTTCTACTGAACTAGTTCTAGGCTCCCTACCTGACCTCCTGGTTCCTAATGCAGCACACACATTACACCTGAGACCTCACAGCACATTTCATACAGCCAATAGACGCCTATAAGAATCTATTACTCTCTCACATTACTATTTACCTCTGCAATACACTGAATTCTACCACTCTCCTGCCCCTTCCAGGAGAAGGGGAGCCTCATGATCATCTTACCTCAGGTAGGGAACATCCTGTGTCTCACTCAGATTTATTAGAGACTCCTATTGAGAATCCTGACCTAATATTATTTGTTGATGGATCACACCTCAAAACTGAAACTTGAGGTTAGTATAGGAAGGGGGAAAAAACACAACTCTTTCTTTACCCTCCTAGATTCTAGGGCTGGGGCCCTATAAATTAAACTGACAAAAGACAAATTTAACAGGAGAAAAGGCATATAAATTTTACTTGATATTAATATTTTTACATGAACATGGGAATCTTCATAAGAAAAGAAGGGAAGACTCAAAGAAGCAATTAAACTGAGAGTTTATATGCCATTTGAACAAAGAAAATTGTGCAGAAGTGACAAGATGTAGTGTTCCATGGAAGGATCGTGTATACAAAGGAGCCCCCAAATGTCAAAGGAGCCAAAAAACCAAAGAATGAGGGAGACAAATCCAGTTTGCCAATAAAGTGTGTTTCATTGGGGAATTTACAGACAGGAGCATGGTCTTGTATGGCAGCAAGACAGGTATATCTCTGCACTATTACTCCCTAGACCCAGGGCTTAGGGAAAAGGGTACATGCACTCGCTATAGAGACAGCTAAAGGCAACTCTCCAGAACAGGCAAGAATGCTGTATGTGTCACAACCTATAATTTGTGCGATCACATCAAGGTTGATCTAAAGGGAGGATTTATAGTGAGTATATGTTCTTACACTAAGGACAGCAAATTAAGTAGGAATCAGGAGGCATACCTGGGATGGGGTTGATCAGAAGTCAATGTTGTGGATTAACAACCAAGATGGAGTCACTTTTGTCTTCACACATAGGAAAAGTGTTCTCTGCTTCTAGGTAGTATGGGAACCTGACTAGGTTATAATTTAATTGGTTCATTGGTTATAGAGCCTCCTGCAATTAACTAAAGCTTAGCTACTGTAGTTAAACTCCACATTGGTTTGGTCTGTTAGGCTTAGTGCAGGAGTCCAAATCAATGGCCTATCATAAATTGTATTTAATAAGACACTTAACCAGCTTTCCACCCTCCATGGGATTTGAACATGTTTTACGTATTGTATGTCCATTTGCAGGGTGAGTTGAAGAATTTCCTTGTCAAAAAGCTACCTTCCTTACAGCCACTAAAAAGCTGCTTGATTTTGTGTTTTCAACCTGGGGCATCCCAACATTTATATCAATTGATAGAGGCACACACTTTAAGGAAACCATTATAAAAGAATGTTTACTCAAAAACTACGCTGTCTTTACCACCCACAATTTCCTGGAAAGGCTGAAAGGACCAATGGCATCTTTATATTAAATTAGCAAAAATTCCAGAAGCCCTAGCTCTCCCTTGCCTGAAGGCACACCCACTATCCTTTAGAGCCAGGCAGACCACTCTCTTGGGGACATATAGGTTATCCTCGTATGAGTTGATACCTGGAAAGTCCATGCACTTAGAGATTTCACCTATAATACTAGACTCTTCCCTATTCTGTGCAGACATGGCAAAATATCGCAAGGGACTCCTGTACTATACCCAGTCCTACCACCAACAGGTTAAGGCCACCCTCCGACAACATCTTTCTAAACAACCTTTTTATGATCTTCAACCAGGGGAATTGTCTATTGGAAGAAAAATCAGGGAAAAACTGCTTTCGAACTTCAGTGGAAGAGACCTTATCAGAAACTGCTAACAACAAATATAGCAGTGACACTCCAGGGAGTCAATTCTTGAGTTCATGTTTCACAACTATAGAAGCAATTCAGAATTCCACCCAATTGGAAGTCCACTCCCATTGTGTCTGTGCCACTGCTAATACATCTTGTGATACTTAGATCAAGGACACAGGCAAGGCAAAAGAGGCTATATGTTGCCTTAAAGAAAAAGCTTCTTGGATAAGTAAAGTTGATCCTCATGGCCTATGGGATTTGTTTTCTTGGTCTGGGTTAAGCAATTGGAGTTCCTGGTTTCAAAGCATCTCAGAGGCACTATCAATTGTTCTTGTTTTTATGACAGTGGTCATGATGCTGGTTCATTGCATTTTAACCAGACTTTTAAATGTTTCTATGCAACCACTGTCTCATCAGCTGTCTGCATAATGATACAACAGAAAGATCAAGATCTTGCAATACAGTTGACTATGAAAATGACTGAACAATTTCTGAGCTGTAAAGATCTGGAATTCTAGCTTTCCTTGAATTGAGTAGGTCAACTTCTCAGATCAGAAAATGACCAAAAGGGAGGACTGACTATACAAATGGACAATGACCAGACAATATATAAAGACAGAACTCTGATCCACAGTTTCCAACAATAAGTCTGAGAAGCCAACCCACTATATACAGCAAACAATCCAAGAAGCCAAACAACAACTCCTGTAGCAATTAGCCCAAAACAGTTAGGACTTGATTAATAATTAAAAACTTCCCTTGTGTCCACTTCCCCAAATTAGGACCAACCAGGCAAAGCCAAATATGCACCCCTAACCTATCGCATGGCATATGATGCCCCGCTTCTAGTTAACCTGCCTACAGCTTCCCCACACCACAGCCTCCCATCAGGGCATCCTAAAGCCTTCCTTGTGTCCATAATAAAGCTTCCCACTCCCTCACCTGCCTTTGAGCCCTGCCAAACACAAGTGGTGATGGATGCCAACTCTGAATAAATAGCCTTTGCTTATTCTCATTTGTGTGGTTTTGTTCATTTCCATAAAATCTTTAAAAGAACAAGGAAGAGGGTATGTACAAGGTAAGGATGTTTTTACAAGAAAAGCTCAGAAAATCTCAAGGATGTCCCATCATCAGCCTGGCACCCAAGCCTCAGCACAGTCCCTAAACGCACATGTGCATATGCATACGCACAACAGACAGTGTTCCAGGGCTCCTGTGAAACCCCAAAAGTGAAAATTAAAACAGGAGAAATTATAACAGGAAAAGATGGAAAAGTGGGGGCAGGCAAAGGGAGGGGACCAGTATTTGAAAGGGAAGGAAAGTGAGGGGAATGGGTGGAAGAAACAGACAAAAGAGATCCAAAGCCAGTGCTGCCTGACTCCTCCTGCCCTTTTCCCTACAACCCAGATGCCCATAAAGATAAAATAGGGTAATGTCATAGCTCACTCTAACCTCCAACTCCTGGGCTCAAAGGATCCTCTCGCCTCAGCCTCCCACATAATAGGCACGTGCTACCACACCTGGCTAATTTAAAAAATTTGTTTGCACAGATGGATTCTCACTAGGTTGCTCAGGCTGGTCTCCGACTCCTGGCCTCAAGAGATCCTCCCCACTCAGACTCGCAAAGCACTGGGATTACAGACATGAGCACCCAGTTCCAAATGATCCTAAACCCAGGATGTAAGATTGGTGTTTAAACATTAACTACATGGGGACTGGAAGGGACCAAGTAGGGGTTAAGCTGAGACAATGAACAGTACTTCTTCCCCCACCTCTAGCTCTTCCTCTTTTGTAGAAAGTGCAGTCCTGGCCTGCAGGGTCCTCTTCATTGCTTCTTCAGCACTCAGGCTGCTCCCTGGCTAATGTGACCTATGACAGGTCAAGGAGCAGAACTGGGCCAGCAGCTGCAGGGGAAGGGGCAGAGCCAGAGATCTCTATTTTAAGGTGCCCCTGTCTGGGAACTCTTCTTCTTCCCTCTATCTCATGGGCCTCAGATATTAAAAGAATTTGGAGGCCGGGCGCGGTGGCTCACGCCTGTAATCCTAGCACTCTGGGGAGGCCGAGGCGGGTGGATCGCTCAAGGTCAGGAGTTCGAGACCAGCCTGAGCAAGAGCGAGACCCTGTCTCTACTAAAAATAGAAAGAAATTATATGGACAACTAAAAATATATATATAGAAAAATTAGCCGGGCATAATGGCGCATGCCTGTAGTCCCAGCTACTCGGGAGGCTGAGGCAGGAGGATCGCTTGAGCCCAGGAGTTTGAGGTTGCTGTGAGCTAGGCTGACGCCACGGCACTCACTCTAGCCTGGGCAACAAAGTGAGACTCTGTCTCAAAAAAAAAAAAAAAAGAATTTGGAGCAGATACTTTAAGAGTTGATTCTCAGTCATGTGTGAGAAAGCATGTCTGAATCTGGGGGCACTGGAGGACATGGGAGGGGCAGGAACGCAGCTTCAGCAAAGCTGTGCTTCCTCTTCAGGTCTCAGCCTCTGCTATCTGAGGGAATCAGGGAAGGTTTCAGGACAAAGGTCACCTTGGGGAGGACCTTTAAGGATAAATAGATTTTTTGTTTTATTGGGGGTGAGGGAGGGTAATTCAGACAGAAGAAAGGCCAGAAAGAGAAACAGACTTCTCTATTTCCAGCACTGTATGTGTGGAAAGCAGCACGTTTCTCCATGTTACTGGGATAATGCAGGGATGACAAAGAAAAAAGAAAATTTAAGCCAGAGTATTAATAGAAGTGTCTCGAATGGCATGCAAAAAGACTTCAAACTCAACATGTAAAAGAGATGGATATTTACCTTTGAACTCAAACAATGGAAGGACACAAGCAATGGAAGGCCACTTCCTCCAGTCCTCCCACTGTACACCGGAGGAGACTGAGGGCCAGAGCAGTCCCGAGGTCAGGCAGTGCCTTGGCAGCAGAGCCAGACAGCAGCCTTGGGTCCCCAACTTCCCCACTCCTTGTGTGCAGTGTTCTCACTAAGCTATACCGCGCAGGGCGCCACAGGTGGGGAGCCAGCCTCCAGGATGCGCACCGGAAAGGCTGCACTTATATGGTGAAATTGATCTCTTCTTGTGGGTCTGGATTTCCCACCAGAAAAATAAAAGATCAGGAAAAAAGGTGCATTTTTTTTTTCCCTCCCAGGAAACTTGGTGAGATTTTTCAGTAAATCCCTTTGGAAGATTTTAAAAACTACTGATGCTTCGATCCTACCACCAGAGACTCCTGAGTTAGCTGGTTTGCAGTAGACTTGATAATTATTATGTTCAAATCTCTCCTAGTAATTCAAATGTTCAGCCAGGGTTGGAAAACCTCTTTACCAATTTACTTCACCTCATGTGTAAAATGAGAGATAGAATAAAAGAATTTATAAAATGAGGATGTTAGTATGGGTTATCTCTAAGTTCTCTTAAACTCACTTGTTCAATAATTCTCTAAACCTAAATGAGAAGAGACCAGCAAATTCCCCAGATTCACAGACCTGTCTGGGTGCTGGGCTTGAGGAAAAGATCTGACCAAGGTTCTAGCTACCAAAGAGTCCTCCACTGAGGGAAAGGTGAGCTCACTTCTTTATTGTGTTCTATCCCAGACCAGGATTCTGAATTTCTTGCCAGAACCATGCAAGACTCTGTGAAACTGGAAATAAAGGCTACATGCTTAATGGGAGAAAAGATTGAAAATGGCTTTCAGTACACAAAGATCTTTCATAAAGAATGATCCGTGGCCAGTGAGAACAAGACAAAAATACATGTTTTCTAATGCATTTGTCTTATTTCAAGGTTCTGAGTGGGTATAATTTCTTGAATTTAAAATAAATTTTTACTCTCATTTGATATATAACTAATTGCCTTGCAATTGAATAAAAGCATTGAGTCTTACACCAAATTATATATTTCCCACATGGGTCAAATGGAACAGAGTAGGTAACAAATTTTTCTCAAATTAAATTGGAGTTTACCTGTGAGTGCAACAGTATAGATCAGAAGTCCAAAGTAAATGATGACTGGATAATTAAACATGGCAATAGCTATAGTTTAGATCAGTCTAGATTTTCATTGTCTTTCCCTTTTGGATCAATAGCTTCGTGATAATGTCTGAAATTGTATTCTGGGTAGGGCCAGGATGAGTTGATGATACTGTGTGAGTTACATTCTCTGAGGTCCCCCTTTCATAAAAATACTACAAGTAGCACCAGACTGACAGATTTTATTTCCCAATTCTTTAAATAGATTATGGAGTCCCAGGAACACATCATTCTCTGAAAAAGGCAAACTCATCCTTAAAGTTCTACATTTGTTCCTGGTTTGTGTAAAAATCCCTCCTCTCAAAATGTACAGCAAAAGGAGGGTTTCTAATGTCTGCCTTTTCCTGGGACCTTATCTTCCTTTTTATCCTTTTTTTAGTAGCCATTGTTTATATCATGGCCAGGTAGAATCCCAGATGTTTCTGACTACTTCAGACCCAGAGTTCTATTATGAGTTTGGCATCTCACTTTGAAGAGCTCAGAATATTTAAATACCAAATAAGAAAATACCAGGGGGCCCTGGGTTTCTATAGAGGGTCACATATACATTTAGGCAAGAAAGAGGTTAGTCACTATTAGAGGAATTCTAAAACAATTAGCTGGAAAAACTAGGTGGAGGAGGAAGGTTTTTATGTAGAGCCTTGTCAGAATGAGTCACTGCTGGGAGGAGAGAGGGCATGTTGTAGTAGAGGTCACCAAAACCACCACCACCTCCATCTCAATTGTTTTCCTTCTCGTGGAAAGAACAGAGTAAAACCTAGGGGTCCAGAGAGTCTGGATAATCAGAAATTCTTTGAAAGCACGATCACTTCAATAGACAAAAGAAAAAAAAAGTAAAAAGATTTGATAAGATAAAAAATATATAATATGTTGACCTGTAATCCAAGAACTTAGGGAGTCTGAGGCAAGAGGATCACTTGAGCCCCAGAGTACCACTGCGCTCCAGCCTGGGCAATGGAGCAAGACCCCGTCTCTGAAAAAAATAAATAAATAAATAATGAAGCTAGAAAGATGTTTTCTTACTACTATAAGGGTGTTCAGATCTACGTGACTAGTGGGTTTCACTTGGTGGGTCAAATCTAATCAGCTGGGGCCATTGTCCTTAGTGTTTTGTAATCAATTAGCCAAACTGACTATTAAGAATCAGAAGGAACATCTAGTGCTTACCGATATTTATATATCTAGACATATTATAACTGTAATAGGTTCATTGCCTAATGCGTGCCACAAGTCAATACACTGAGACACCAGGTTGCAGCAGAGAAAGAGGTTTAATTGTAGGGCCACCAAATGAGGAGACAGGAGAAAACTTCAAATCCACCTCCCTGAGAAGTTTGGGGCTAGGGATTTTAAGGGTTTTAAATGGGCCAAATCGTGGGCATTATTGATTGGTTAAAGAGTGCAGGGTGAAGTCATGGGCAGAGGAGATGAAGAAACTGCATTCCCATACAGATTTAGTTACTCTGTGGGGGTCTTCAAACTGGTTGTCAGCTGTTCTGTTAGAACTCAGGATCTGAAAAACTTCTTAAGCAATTCTTAAACAAAAGCCATGCTAAAGTCAGAGATCTTAGCTATAGGAACAATGGGAATGCAAATTAATTCTTAACAGATGCCTTATGATTCTAATGTCAGAGATCCTATCTACAGAAAAATGGGAATGCATATGGTCAGCATCTAGTGCTATGTGACTTTCAGTTATAAGAAAGTGGCTGAAGTGTAGCCTGATCAATGCTTAATTATAACTATTAATATATTTCCGCCCAGGATTCTTGTTAATCCTGTAAGGAAGACTTCAATATCCTCCTAAAATTAGAAGCAGATAATGATACCTGTAATACTTATTATGAATTGATATTGTTTTTGAAGTTCTATCCAAATCAATAAGATATAAAAGGAAATGGTGGTTAGGGAATTTCGAAAGAAAGAAACTACTATAGCGTTATCTGTAAGTGATTAAGTAGAAAAAAACATGAACTGATTTAAAATTTCTAGAGTTATAGCAAGAGTTTAGAAATGCCCAGATATAAATGTGTGTATATGATTATCTTTTTAAAAATAGCTCTATATTTGAAGTAGTTATATCTCAAGTAGACAATTGTGCTATGAGGGGAAGGAGGATGAATACACGCACACACACATACACACACATATACACAAACTAAATGTGACCTATGTTATAAAAATAACACTTTATTTGGAAATTGCTAATATTTGAAAGCAGGCAAAATCAGGACAGCAACAGAATATGCCTGCCGACTTAGTGTGATAATATAATATAGCATTAACCTTGGTGAATTAATTAATTCATCACATAGCATAGTCCCCAGGTTTGTGGGCTCAAATCATGATTTTGTTTTCAGAAAAAAAAAATGTAGGTTTAACCAAATTCATAGATCACTCAGATATAACCTACAATAATAATTTTTAGTATGCAAAGGGTAATATAACTGTCACTCTTCCTGAAATGCAAATGTCAACATGACCACTGCAACCTAAGAAGCCAGATTTTAATTAGATGGTTGCTTGGTAAGCATAGAATTAAAGGAGTTGATTGAATAGTTGAAATGTTTATTGGTATCAGGTAATAATGGGACTCTGACAGGTGAAATATTTGTGTCAAGGTTTAGCATTCAATAAACCCACAGCTAATTGTGCCTCTTTAGTTCCTTGTTTTCATGTTTCATTACTGATTATCTTTGACATGTTCCATCTGATTCATGTGTTTTTTTATTTATGGAACAAATGTGTAGGCTAAAATTTAGATAGTATGGTGTAGGGAAGAAAAAATCATTTTTCCTTAACCCTCATGAGTTCTTAGTTGGAATGGACTCCTGTAACAAAGGACAGATTAACAAGAGAAAAACAAACAAATTTATTTATGTGTATATTTCATTTATACATGGGAGATACCCAGGGAATTGGAAATTCTTAAGAAAGTAGCATTGAATTCCAGTTTATATAACATCTTCAGCAAAGAACAGTAAATGTTTAAAGAAGTGATGAAACAAAGGAAAAAGACTTCAGATTTCTAGGGGCAGAAAATTGTGAGAAGGCAAATAAATGGCCAATAAAAGCTAGTTAGTAAACTTGTTAATGTACATTCCTCTGGTGCCATCTCCAGGCTCCAGAAGGGTCTAAAGTTATTGGCAGCAGTTAGTTAATCTTTGTCCTCCCTGGTAGGAAAGAAGGAGGGATACCTTTTGTTTTCGTCAATTTACATCCTGCTTTTAAGCCAATAGAAGGAGGACAGAGAGCTTTCCTGCATCTGCTTCCTCTCAATGTCTTCAGCTCAAAACAATCCTTATGCCAGAGGCATATTTTGAGGTGGCATATTCTAGCCTGCCACAGTACGCATCTCTCTGATGCACAACTTAAATTTAATCATGAGGAAACATGAGGCAAACCCGAATGAAGGATAATCTACGAAATAACAGACCTGTAATATTCAAGAGTGTCAAAGTAATGAAAGTCGAGAAAAGAATAAGGAATTGCTCCAGAGTGAAAGAAAATAAAGAGACATCCAACTAAAAGCATCATGTGATTCTGAACTAGAATCTTTTGCTTTTTAAAAGACAACATTGAGGCAAATGGCAAAACTTGAATGGGATCTGAGAATTAAATTGTAGTAACATACCAATGTTCATTTCCTGATTTTGATGGCTGTTTGAGGATTATGGTTAAGTAAGAGAATGTCCTTGCTCATATGAAATATGAAAATACTAGTATATTGGGGGTGGGTGGGAGATATCATGTTTGCAGTTTGGTTTATGTCTTAATTGGTTCAAGGGAAAGAAAGCTCTTGGAACTCTAACAGCAACTTTTATGTAAATTTAAATAGTTTTTCAAAATAAAAAAATCATTACATAAAAAATCTCAGTGGGAAAGTCCCGGTTGAAGACTTCTAAATCTAAGAGGACTTGAACTAAAATTTCAAATATAAGTATGTTGCAAAATATTCAAAACCAGAACATTTTCTGAGTTCTTTCACTCTTAACAATGGCTATCCTTCTAACTGGTTAGACCAGATCTTGCGATGCTGTAACTCAGAGCTGCCTCCACAGGCTTGTCTTATTCATCATATTTACAAAAGACTTGGATGTGAAAGCAAAACTCATCACTGCAATAGATGACATCATGCTCAGACAGAGAGAGCAAATAATATGGATGATGGAATCAAGATCCAAAAAGTTCTTACCAGCCTAAAGCAGAAGATTACATCCAGTAAGATGAAACTTCACAAGTATGAATTTTTTGCCCTTGGGAACAGAAAACCAATTGTATAAGTACAGGACAGGAGTCGGGTGGTAAGGAGTCACTTATCAGCAGTACCCTTACTCACTAGACATTCACTGAGTGCTGGCCCAGTGTGGGGCTGTGCTAGGCAGTGGGGATACAAGAGTGAGTGAGACACAGTTCCTGCCTTCAGTGACTTTGTGGTCTAATGAGGAATATAAATAAGGAAACAGGATATTATAATGTTACATGAAACACTACTAGTGCTAAAAAGCACAAACAGGGAGCACTTTACCCCACTCTGATGGGATTAGAAATTTTTCCTAGAGCAAGTCACAGATAAGTGAGTACCCAAAATACAAGTAGGAGTTAAGTAATTGAAGGATCTCAGGGAATTTTACCCCAAAATATGACTCCTTGGTATAAAGAGTATTTAGAATTAAAGGCTCTTACAGATCAACAGGCATTGAAAGGGGGTTTCCCTCCATCTGCATAAAATCAGAGGGACCCAACAAAAAGAACAATTGACTTTCTTGGTCTCCTCTGCTGTTATCTCAATATATTGCAGGAAAGAAGATCAAGAATGCAACGGGAACTGACCCAACCCATTTTAAAGGTAATACCTGTTTCTCAGGTTTATTTAATTTCCAAAGAGATCATTTACAAGTCCATCTGTTTTCCCCCCATCCATCTATTCTCCCAAGTATCTATTCATCCTCCCTAGTAACCATTTATTGCCCCTCAACAGACTTATCTATATTCCTCATCTCCCTCTCCCCTCTAAAATGAGGGTATATATACTTCTGGACCTCATTGGGATATTGGATAGTACTCTGATTTGTGCTGGGTACATAAATTTGTAATCTCGTTCTCTTGTTAATCTGTTTTATTATGAGCTGAAGCTACTAGGGGTGAAAGGAAAGTTTTCCTTCTCCCTCACATAATGTTGAGGTTAAGAGCTTTCCAGACAAATTCAGTGGCATTTCAATGACCTGTAAAGGAGGAGGGCATGGTTCACTGGGCCCTGAAAGCTCTGGAGGGCCTGTGTGGCTGGAGTAGGAGGCTACAGGAGCTGGAGAAGGGAGCAAGGAAGGACCAGATCAAGAAGAGGGGTAAACTGGAATTTAATCCTGAGGATTAAAGACTTTTAAATAGGGTGTCAGATTTATCATTTAAAAAGATTACTCAGGCAGTAACGTAGGGAAAATTAAAGTGGGACCCTGCCTGGGAGCAGGGAGATTATTAAAGAAGCAATTATGGCAAATAACCCAGGGCAAATAATGAGGGCCTGAAATACGCACTTGGAATGAAAAGCAGTAGACAGTTACGAAAAAGGGAAAATCAATAAATTTGGTGATTGATTGATTAAGGTAATGAGAGAAAGAATTACATTGTCTATGTGGCAATTTAATTTTTCATTTAATACTCCCAGTAACACTCAGAGATAGAGATGCTGTTACTATGTCTACTTTACAGATGAGCAAACTTGGAAAAGTTAAATAACTTGTCCGAGTTCAGGCTAGAAAGTAATATATTTGATATTCAAACCCAGACAAATCAAAATATAATGGACTAAGCACTTATTTGAATATATCAGGTATAAGACATAAATAAGGAATAATAATTTTCAAAATATCAATTCCTGTTTAACCTTAAAAGTTTATGACTCTATCCTATTTTTCTGAATTTAAGTCTTTGTCCATAGAAGTTCATAGATGTCCAAAAGTATTGACATTTGAATCACAGGTCATAGCAAAGAGGATAGTAAAGTGATTTCCGACATCTTCCTTTGTTACTAACAGAATGCCCAACAGCCAAGGAGGTCTGGCTTAGGTGATTCATTTACAAAGACAGGAGGAATATCCAGTATAATGAGACAGACAAACTACAGGGTTTTTAAGATTACCTTCAAAGGAATGACAGACTGATTCCTGACTTCTCAAAAGAGACTATGTAAACCAGAAAACAGTGACTAGTATGTTTAAAGTCCTGAAAGAAAATTACAGCCAATTTAGAATTATGTAATCTGATAAAATGTCACATTGAAATGAAGGTAAAATAAAACATATTCATACCAAAAAAAAACCTAATAGAATTTATAACTAGCAGCCCTTCACTAAAGGAAATTTCTTTTCTTTTTTTTTTTTTTTTTTTTGAGACAGAGTCTTGCTCTATTGCCCAGGCTAGAGCGCTGTGGCATCAGCCTCGCTCACAGCAACCTCAAACTCCTGGGCTCAAGCAATCCTCCTGCCTCAGCCTTCCCGAGTAGCTGGGACTACAGGCATGTGCCACCATGCCCAGCTAATTTTTTCTATATATATTTTTAGTTGTCCATATAATTTCTTTCTATTTTTAGTAGAGACGGGGTCTCGCTCTTGCTCGGCTGTTATCGAACTCCTGACCTCAATCGATCCTCCCACCTCGGCCTCCCAGAGTCCTAGGATTACAAGCGTGAGCCACTGCGCCCAGTCACTAAAGGAAATTTCAAAGGATGTATTTCAGGCTGAAGAGAAAAGCTACCATATGCAAATCTGGAGTTCAGGAAAGAATGAAAAACAAAAAGCATGGTAAATCCAGGCACAATGGTACGCACCTGTAAGCTACTTGGGAGGCTGAGGCAGGAGAATTGCTTGAGCCCAAGAGTTCAAATCCAGCCTGGGCACTATAGCAAGACCCTGTCTCTAAAAAACAAAAACTAAAACAACCAAAAAACCCCCAAAAGACATGATAAATATGTGAGCAAATATAAAAATGTTGACTATATAAAGCAATAATCATTTATAGAATTAAAAACATAAAATTAAAATATACATCAGTAACAATTTACAAATATTATAATTGAGTCAAATATTCAAGATATGATTTCAGCTATTAATTAACTTTAGGCTTTTATATGTTTAGTATGCATTTTGGAATTTCTAGGGTAAACAATTAAAAGAATAGAGACACAGGATATAAATTCCAAGCTAGCAGAGATAATAAGTGAAATGTGGATCACTTAGGATAGGCTCGGTTGTGTAGCAGTAACAAACAACTTTCAAATTTGTTTGTTATTGCAAATTTTGAAGTCAAAATTTCAGTGGCTTAAAGGTTTATTTCTTATTTGTGTTACATGTCCATCCTGGTCCAGTGAAGTCACTTGGGAACACAGGCTGACACAGCCTTCATCTTGACACACAATTTCACAATCACAGAGGCAAAGCGAAGAGAGCATGGCAACCCACAGGCCAGCTCTTAGGACTTCTACTCACATTCCACTGACCAGAGAAAGTCACATGGTCACCTCTAAATACAAGGGACATAGAAGTCGGGTCCTTCTAGGTGTCTGGAACAAGAAAACTAAACATTTATGATTAGCCTTAATGGTAGATAAGGTTTATCACTTATAGATACACAACTAATCCAAAAGAAAAGAAAATAGGAGAGGAAAAAGAAATGCCAAACAAATGAGCCAAATAGAAAAGGCAAAATAAGATGGTAGATATGTACTGAGGAAGATGAAGATGAATAATTACAATATACATAAATGGTTCATTTGAAAGACAAGATTGACAGAGGAAAATATAACTCTGTGCTGTTTACAAGAAACACTTCAAAAACATAAGAATTCAGAAAGCTTGAGAATGAAAAGATAGAAACCATAAAAACTGCAGCATATCCATGCTTTAGAATCCCATATAGCAATGAAAATGAATAAAATATATCTACTTGTAGCAATATGAATGGATTTAATTTAATAAGCATAATGTCAAGTTCAGTCGCAAAAATAAACTAATAAAATCATTATTGACTTAAGTTCTCAGCAAACAGCGGGTTATTTGTTAACATTTCTGAGCTGCTGCTGATTGCTCAAGTTCCAAAAAATGTCCTCTTCCAGAGAAAAGTATTTAAAATTGGATTGGGAGTGGAGAGTAAGTAGAATAGTTCTGTTGGTGGGGGAGGTCTGGGGTTTGCAATGAACCTTCACTGATCTTTCAGCTCCTGAGAGCATGTTCCTTGTCACCTGTCCATCATGCTCAATGGCCAGCCTAAGGGAAAAAAAGAGGGAGCTCTCTCCCTAATGCCCAAATGTATCTGCCTGTTTCTCTGTCTGTTATCATCTCTGTCTCTGAACTACTTCTGCTGCTCCTGACCTATGCCCATTTAACTTTTCAATTGTGACTTTATGGAACATAATACAGTGGAAAAAGGCATGGGCTCTGGGGGTACATATCACATTTTATGTGATTAAAGAAATATTTCCGAGAGATGAATATAGGCAAAGCACGGACAGTTTTTGAGCAGTGAAACTATTCTGTATGATACTATAATTGTGGATGCATGTCATTATACATTTGCCAAAACCTGCTACAACTCAAGAGGAAACCCTAGCCAGGTACCGTGACTCACACCCATAATGTCAGTGACTCAGGAGGCTGAGAAGGGAGGATCCCTTGAGCCCAGGAGTTCAAGATCAGCCTGGACAACATAGTAAGACTCTGGTTCTAAAGGAAAAAAAGAGTGAACCCTAATGTAAACCACAGACTTTGGGTGATAATGCTGTATTAATGTAGATTCATCAATTGTAGAAATTGTACCACCCTGGTAGGGGGATGTTGATAAGTGGGAGGCTGTGCTTGTGGGAGGATTAGGGTATATATGGGAACGTTCTGTACTTTCTTCTCAATTTTGCTGTGAACCTAAAACTACTTTGAAAAATAAAGTCTATTTGAAAGGGAGGGAAAAAACATCTCACCTTTTTTGTTTTCCTTAAAAATTTCAAAGAGCAAAAAAGACACAGAAAGGCCCTGGAAATGTTTTGGGCTAAAGGTGGCTAGAGAGACATGGCACCTAAATGCAACACCTGACCTAGGCTGGAACCTGTACTGGAGGGAGAAAATATACTATAAAGGATATTCGTGGGTCAGTTAACAAATTTGAACACAAATAGTAAATTCGATAAAATTATTGCATCAATGTTAAATTTACTGCTGTAGCCAAATTTGTCTATTTATCATTGTCTGAATCTTCCCTTTGAATCACTTTGGCCACCCCTGCTTCCTACAGTGCCTTTTCCCATCTGTGCAAGTCCTATCCACCTCCAAACTTCACCCAACCACCCACGACCACACTGAAGACTTACCCAAACACTTCAGCCCTGAGTGATCTAGTCCTCTGAATTCACAGAACCTCTTTCTGCTGACTTTGTGCTTTTATAGCCTCACACTCTCAGTTGTCCTTCTCTATCAATATATTATATCATATCTCCCCACCTAAACGAAAAGCAAACTAAAAAGGGAATGTTGCTATATGCTTCCTTTTACCTCGTAGACCTTGCTTATGATACATGTTCACTTTATTTATTTGACAATTATTTATTAAGCAACTAAGATGCACAATATACAAAGATAAATTGGATGTGGTCTCAGTCCACAAGGAACTTATAGTTCTATGTGGGGAGTCGAACTATAAATATAAGTTTTAAATGTGCAAGGAACATAAGTGAAGGAATAGGAATAGTTCTAAGGTAGGCTCCATGGAGTAGTTGATACTTAAAAATCAAGGCTTGAAATGTGAGTGGGTGTCCACCAGGTGGACAGGGAACTGTTGGCAAGGTCTTAATATGGTACACAGCTGAGAGAGTATAGATCACACGAAAGGCTTCTACAGAACCTCCGAGTCTGTGCTTGTGGGCTTTTAGCATGAGAATCACACTCTTCACCCCACCGCATCCCTATGACTGAAATGTGCATGAAAGGGAGGCAGTGATGGGTGTCCTCAGGAGATTAAAGACATTGCTGTAGACAGGAAGAGCTAGAGTGGGGCAGGGGCAGTTCCAGAGTTTGTCAAGGGCAGAGAACTGAAAAGGATGTCTTGCTACTAATCAGGGACATGTGCACAGTCTGTGAGACTGATGGGTTCAGTTAACTCATCCTGAGAACAAACTGTCATATGGTTGGGCAGGTTTCACACGGTGTCCATGCACCCAGAGAGGACAGACTGCACGCTCTCTGTGTGGACAGACCTATCAGACCATGATCAATGATGGGAGGACCCAATTCAAACTCTTCCCATCATTCCAACAGTCCCCATCACAGAAGAAGCATAGAAGCCTTTATTAACAGAAGAGAAGGAGTAAGCTTTTGTGCTTATCCTAGGGAACAAGAGCTAGAAGAATTTTCTTCATGTTATTTTTGTGGGTCTTTGTGCTGTGAAGGTAAATGGCACCATCTTTCAATCTGCATTTGAAAGCTTCCATCTGGCAAGGTTCTTGTGATCTGCTGGGATCATAAATTCCATTCAGAACTGTGTGTAATGTTCAGGTTCACTACCTGGTGTGACATCAACATTACCTTGACAATGAAGAACAAACATGAGAGGGTGAAGAATTCCAGTTCCCAAAGGAGATCATAAAATGTTTCAAGAGCATTTCCCAAAGTTTATCAGGAGTTATGGGGGAAGCAATTCCAGGGCCCGAACATTTGTGAAAAAAGAATAAAGTAAACTTAAATGGAATTTAACACAGAGCTTTCCACGTTCTAACATGCATTGTAAATATCTAAGAACTCACTATGATAAGCATATTTCCTAAATTTCTTTGAATGGGTCCTATGGAAGAACCAGGAGAACAAAATGGAAATAAAATGAAGGTCAAAGGGAAAGACAGCTTTATTTATTTTTACTTCCTCTGAGTGGTTTTAGTGACTATTTTGATTATTCTTTTTAAAGCCTCCTATAAGATGGTATCTGACTAATGTGAATCAATAAGCTTACTTGACCCCCTTCTCCTCCTTTATAGCACCTTGTGGGATTAGGAGTCCTGCAATTTTGGTCTCTAAGATAAAGGGGAATTAAAGAACTTTGAGGCCGGGCGCAGTGGTTCACGCCTGTAATCCTAGCACTCTGGGAGGCCGAGGCGGGTGGATCGCTCAAAGTCAGGAGTTCGAGACCAGACTGAGCAAGAGCGAGACCCCGTCTCTACTAAAAATAGAAAGAAATTATCTGGCCAACTAAAATATATATAGAAAAAAAATTAGCCGGGCATGGTGGTGCATGCCTGTAGTCCCAGCTACCCAGGAGGCTGAGGCGGTAGGATCGCTTAAGCCCAGGAGTTTGAGGTTGCTGTGAGCTAGACTGATGCCACGGCACTCACTCTAGCCCGGGCAACAAAGCGAGACTCTGTCTCAAAAAAAGAAAAAAAAAAAAAAACTTTGAAATTCCCTATTTGGGAGAGGAAAAGACGTGCAAAGCAAATGAGAGAGACAGTTCCATTTTAACTCTCCTGGATGTCCCTAGAGACTTTTCAGATTGCCCTTTGTAAAGCCTTCTTAACTATAGGCACTGCACATTATTGTGGATTAGAATCAAACATTCAATCACACCACCAGTTTCCAAAGGATTCATTAGGATATCTAAGATACAAATGCATTTTCCACACTCCCTCTGCATGTCCCCACTTGACTTTTGGTCACATGGAAACCTCTGAGATAGGCCACTGAGTCAAAGAAGCCAGTTCTTGGCAGGATTGACTGAACTGGCTAAAGAGCTCACTCCCGAGGAGGGTGGCCAGTGGTCCAAAGTAAAACGCCCAGTTGATTCAGGCTTATGTCAGAATTTTAGAAGAACCAACCCAGTGGGGAAGGAGGTACCACAGGAGGTTTCAAGCGTTGGCTGACACTGTAAGTCATATGGGAGCCATGGTAATATTTCAGTGACTAGTCCATTGAGAGAAGGGCCCCGTCAGCAGCCAGAGGGCATGGGAAACAGGCCCCAGCCCTTGACAGGAGAGCACTGGTGAGAGAATTGGATCTCTAGGGTCTAGTCATGATGTCAGTGCCAGAGGACAACAAAAGTTCAAAACAGGAAACCCAGACAGATGATCATTGAGATATAGAACATTATAGTACTGTATAATATATAATTGGTAGAATATTCTAATTTATATATTTAATGACTTGTAGCAAACTCAGCCTACCAGTGCATTACATGTCCCTCCATTCATGGATCAAACATTTACTGAGCACAGACTATATGCAACGCAGAGCACTAGGTACTGGGGATGCAAACACACACCCCAGTCCTAGGGAGCCTCTAGTACGGTGGACTCATTAAACAGGGAGCCAGACCCTTTGTAATTCTTTGGTTCACAGATATCAGCAGAGTAGAAAGCAGAGAAGTATTTGAAGCTGATCTTAATCTCACTGTTTTTTGAGATACCTGAAATTTGATGAAAAGAAACTGCCTCTTGAGAAGTGTGGAAACGTTGAGCCTGGAGGGAGACTCTGAGGGCAAAGCTGGAGGGGAGCACAGGTGCGCAGGAGCGGCAGCATGGTGCACCCAGGCTGACTCAGACACAGAAGATCCCGGCCGCCATGAAATGCCTATTCCCTCAAGAATGAAACGGAAGCAGCTCGATTAAGATTATGGGCGCCTCCTACGCCAAAGAGGGGGAACCAGGTACAGGTCCAGCAGGAGTAGCAGCTACATGGGGCCACGGCCAGAAACGGGCCTCGCCATCGCCTGCTCAGAGCCAGAGAAGCTAAAACAAGGCAGGAGTCTGGGGTGCCGAGCTCAATGCGTGCCGGCAGGGGGCGCTCTCCTGCTGCTGCATTTTCTTTTTTGGGAAAGATCAAGATTCAGGTCGCAAAAATTCTCTTCAAAGATGCAAATTCAAGTGTGGCTCCTATTTTTTTGGTTTTTGGTTTTTGTTTGTTTGTTTGTTTGTTTTTAATATCCAACCCCACAACCACAGACTACCCCGTAACTTGTGCTCGCTGGAGGGTCCACCCTCTGCGTTCTCTTCATCACTTCAGGTTTCTTTGAGTTGCCTCTCCCTTCCAGGATGAAGTCTTCTCTGGCACCAGCACTCGCCTGCTGCCTGATCTGGCCATGTGAATCACCGTCCGTCCCTGACAGGCAAATTCCTCCCTAGCACCTGGCTTACAGCAACCTTTTTCTGTCCAAAGACCGTGGCACCAGGATTAGGAAACAAGTACCTCCTTTATTTGCATCCATTTGGAGGCCTGATGCTAACACAATATGATTTTCACAATTTCTCCCATTCTCCTCACTCTCCCATTTACCTCCAAAGGTTTGAAATAAAGTCTAGGATATAGTTGTATTTATTAATTGTTATCAAATATACTTCTCAGGATATCTTTTTGGACTTCTTTATTGGGATCTTAAATGTGAATCAGAGGAGGTGAGAAGCCATCAGTGACACTGCCCACCTTCCACCTCCAAGGGACATAAAGAATCAGAAGTGCAAAGAGAGGGTTTTTACCCCTTTACCAATTGTCAGATTTCCTGGAAACTCCGTAGTGTGTCCCAAGCCTCCCTAGTTGACATTCAGTGCATCTCTTCTCCTGTCGTCTCTAATAAAGATGGAGATCTCTTGACCTACATGACATGTTCTTCTAGACACTATCTGTCCCTGTCTTAAAGCTTTATTCTTGTTCATTCTATCATCCCACAAGCAGAATTGTAAGCATGCTAATGAAGTACAATTTAAATTCTCCACTTACTTTCTGAGCTTCAGACTAAATAATTTAATTTCTTTTCCCCATTTTTCCATCAGCATGGACTTATAAATAATTTGATTCCCTTTCTCCATTTGCTCTATTGTCATTAACTTAGTTAAATCCAGTGCCTTAGGTGAGGATGACTAGCCAACAAGCTTCTTTCCTCTGGGTACTCAGAGTGTGTGTGTGTGTGTGTGTGTGTGTGTGTTTTGTGGTGTGACAGACCTGGTTACATACACAGACGGAAGAGCACCTCTCTAGCCAGATGGGAACATGTGGAAATTCACTTCAGTAATAAGCATTCTACGTCAGACACAGACCCAGGTGCCAGGGAGACATGAATGAATATGTATGGACCTTTCTTCTGATGATCTCTTAATTCAATTAAAGCTGAGACTCTGGACACAGTAAACTTAAAGATGGAATACTCTCCATAGAATAATGGGCATGCCCTGTAGTTACCTCTGTCCCCTAATCCTACACAAAAGAAAGTTCATATTCTTTATAAGCATCAAAGAGTGAAAAAGAATCAGATCTGGCAATAAGCTTAGTCTTGTTGCCTAGAAAAGCTAATGTCATGCTTACTGTTTCAGAACTATAGTGTTATCTCCATCACATAATGTGATTTTGCATATGTGGCTTTATTTCTCATATATTCATGGAACTAGGGGAACAAAGTATCCTGGGTTGGAGTTCTGTTCTGTCATTTGCTTGTAGGGGTGACTTAACAAATTCCCTTGCCTTTTCTGTGGGACTTAGTTTTAAGGGCCATTCTGTAGCTGATACAGGCCACTGTATTGCTCCCTGGTGGCTCAGGAAGGGCAAGCACCTTGTTTAGGTCCCACGGGACTTTTAGTGACATCTGTGTCTGTTTTCATACAAAGTTCATGCTTTCTTCCTGACACCTAGCTTTGCCTTCTTAAGAAAGCATGGCCGGGGACCAAGGGAGAAGTCAATGATGATGATTCCTGGAGAAAAATATTATTTCAAAAGTAGAGGATCCCTGGATAGTGCGTGTTACCAACCAGCCTTCTGAAAGAAACAAAGAGAAAATTCTAGTTATTGAAAGGGTGAAGCATTTTTCTTGAGGGGTGCTTGGGGAGAAAGAAGTGGATTTATCCAATAAAAATTAGGCAAGAGTTCTCTGAGCAAACCTTGGCATTCGAAGTATTTCTCTGTCAATATCACCTCTCTGGTAAAAAAGTCCAAAATTCTAGGTGAGTGTGCAGTCTCCACTGTAGTAAGAATTGAGAATTTGTAGGGCTGGAAAGGGCCTCAGAATGTCTGATTTAAGTAGCCAATATTGTAGGTAACACTAAAAAACTTTTTTCTGATTAGAGAAGTAACACACATTTAATACAGAAATGTTAGGAAATTTGGAAAAATCACAAATCTAAAAAACAAAATTTAAAAAACTAGTCAGCCATAATCTCACCAACCAAAGATAAATACTCCTTATATTTACAACTTTCCAATCAGCGTTTTTGCTGATTTTATTAAAAACTAAAATGTGTGATATTATACATATTTATTTTATGGCTTGCTTTTTCTTACTTACAATATAAAGGGAATGCTTTCCCATTTCCCCACACACATTCCCCAGAGTGTATTCATAACAGTAGCATAGTTTTGCACCCTAGAGATGTGCCATCACTTATCTAACTTTTATCTTACTGCTGAGTATTTCAGTTATTTTTCCCTACTCAAGACAACAGCCTGAGAGCTGATTAAACTGTTTCAGTTGCTTCCTTAATATACTTATTTCCTGCCGTCAGGAGCCTCCTTTCCTTCCAAATGGCACCATGAGCATGCACAATCCTAAAAACATATTTATTTACCTTTTTGCCTCTGGATAACTAAAGAGTTCTAGTGAAAGCAATCAGCTCAGCTTGCTGGGCTGAAGTCCCAGGTGGCAGTGCCACTGCCGTGATCACCACATAACCAGCCCTTCATTGTCCATAAAGCTTCTCCCATCAGTGAAAAGATCCCAGTTTGGCTCTGGCATTGGCTAATAATCTGAACCTCCAGAAACCTCTATTGCAAAGGTTCATTCTCTTTGTCAGGTAACAATGTGGCAGGAAAGAGAATAGAAACGCTGTTTAATAGCAACTCACAAGTAGCCGCTATTCCTGGAGGAACAGCTAAGGCAAGAATGGCAGTGTTAGAGGCAGCTAATTACACTACAGGGGGCTTCTCATTCCTTTGTGAGTTTAGATTTTTTAAAAAGGGTGCGGTTTAAACACTTAGAGAAATCTTTTGTAAGGAAGTGCACTGTGAAAGCATTGCATTGTGCAATCCCATGGCATTTCTCTCTTTTGGGGGACTGGAGAGCCAACGTGAGCTCCACCCTGAGCTCAGTGGTCCAGTTAACGAAGAAAAAAAAAAAAGACTAAATTAAAAGCTACTTGTCTAAAGGAAATTGCTCTCCTTATAAAATCCCGTGATAAATTCCAAAGATTTTTTGTTACTTTGACATCCTTTTTTTTTTTTTTCTTTGACAGAGTCTCACTCTGTTGCCCGGCCTAGCGTCAGCCTAGCTCACAGCAACCTCAAACTCCTGGGCTCAAGCAATCCTTCTGCCTCAGCTTCCCAAGTAGTTGGGACTACAAGCATGTGCCACCATACCCAGCTAATTTTTTCTACATATTTTTAGCTATCCAGATCATTTCTTTCTATTTTTAGTAGAGACAGGGTCTCGCACTTGCTCAAGCTGGTCTCGAACTCCTGACCCTGAGCGATCCTCCTGCCTCGGCCTCCCAGAGTGCTAGGATTACAGGCGTGAGCCACCATGCCTGGCCTGGCATCCATTTTTAATCTTTCTCTAATTGACCCAACCAAACCTCTTCTTAAGAAAGCTTAGATTCTTTCCTTCTCTGTGTTTTGAGATATAAATTTGCTATCTGCTTTCCCTAAAACTCAACAAAGGCTTCTTCTACAGATAAATTTCTACCTTTTCCATTCACAAAGATACAGTTTGAATTTAACTGTTCTTTTAAACTAATGTTTTACTTGTCTCATAGCTAAAATTCTAAAATCGATACTATAACGTCTTTATGTGTACATACGTATATGTTGTGTCCACATAGATGTAAATGTCTACACATATGTTTATATATTGTCTACACCTGCTGCCAAAATAACTTAAAGATAAATGAGTACTAATAAATTAAATAACTAGTCCCAATACTTTTCAAGTTTGTGTGAACTTAATAATCCTTGATAAATGAAAATAGTTTTAAAAATATTAGTAAAATAGAAAAAAAAGTCCTCAAAATTTATTTTAGACATTTTTGTCTGTGACTACTGGTCAGGTAAGTTTAGTCAATTTCTGTTAGATATTTTAAGGTCATAAAATTGTTGATAGTTGCTTAATTTGTCTGTAAACTTATCTCTTTAAATTTGATCTTTTAGGCCATGGTGAGGTGTAGGGACAACACTGGCTTGTCTTTCCTGGCCCAGATGTGCCTATTGGCCACACTGGAAAAGATTAAATAGATAGATAGATATCACCTCACATAGTTACCACTTTCTTTTCTTGATGCATATGACTGATAGTTGTTAGTAAGATCATTTTTTACCTTTTACAATGCTTTGTGCTACACAGTTCATACACACATACATTACCGCATTAAATTTCCCCTACAAACCTATTATGTATGTGTTGTTGTCAGTATGTTACAGACTAGAAAACAGAAGCATAGAGAGGATAACTGGCCAACTCTTATAGCAAGGGTCTCAAAAAGACTCAGGACTGGTACCTGGACAAGACTGTACAAAATCTACATTCCACATCACTATAATACAACCCTTACAATGTCATTCACAGAGATGCTAACCTACATAATAATAATTGATTTCCTGTGAGCCCTGAGATCTCAGTGAATACCTCTACATGCTTGATATGCAATGGGGATGAAGAGAGGTTGATTAATGGGTACATATATACAATTTGATAGAAGAAATAAGACCTAGTGTTCAGTAGATCAAGAGGGTAACTCTAGTTAATAATAATCTATTTACATTTCAAAATAGCTAGAAGAGAATAATTTGAATATTTCTAGCATAAAGAAAAGACAAATATTTAAGATGATAGATGTCCCACTTTCCCTGATGTGATCTGAGCACATTATATGAATGTATTATATTATCACGTGTATGCTGAAATTGTGTACATCTCCTATGTATCAATAAAAATAAATAAATTTTAAAAATATGCAGTGAGTCCATTTAACATGTATGCAATTTTCCAATTTCTAAGGAAAAATACTTTATTTCATCCCTTCTCAGATACACCTCTCTATAATCCCATCTGAACTTTATTTCTATTTAAGAACTTGTCATAGGGCCGGGCGCGGTAGCTCACGCCTGTAATCCTAGCACTCTGGGAGGCCGAGGCGGGCAGATTGTTTGAGCTCAGGAGTTTGAGACCAGCCTGAGCAAGAGCGAGACCCAGTCTCTACTAAAAATAGAAAGAAATTAAATGAACAGCTAAAAATATATATAGAAAAGTTAGCCGGGCATGGTGGCACATGCCTGTAGTCCCAGCTACTCAGGAGGCTGAGGCAGGAGGATTGCTTGAGCCCAGGAGTTTGAGGTTGCTGTGAGCTAGGCTGACGCCACAGCACTGTAGCCTGGGCAACAGAGTGAGACTCTGTCTCAAAAAAAAAACAAAACAAAAAAAAGAACTTGTCATAGTTGAGGAAAAGAAGAAAGGCTTAGTCCTTTCCTATTTCATACCAGAAACATGGTCAAAGGGGTCAGATCTGCTTGTGTTCAGTGGTGTTCAGAGGAGAAAGGTAGGAGGCCCTGTATAAGAAGAAGGTAGGCCTAGGGCCTGCTTACTGAGTCCAAGACCCCAGGAAGAGCTCAGCATACCAAATGTCTTTTGAACTTAGTTAAGTTAAATCTCACTTAATTGGTTGCAATTAGGTTAACCTGCACCATATCATTATGACAAGTCTGTTAACAGTGTGCATTGTCTTTCCCATAGGCAGCCACTGCAATAAGGAAAGTTGTGTACGAGAAGATATTGACAGTTGGCATCTCCCTGTCAGCAGGTTATGAGCAGACATTGCAAGAGTACCCTGGGGCTGAAGAAATTGCAAGCATTGGACATCATATTTTTGCACATGGAGCTTATGCAAAGGAGACGTTAGTCAATCCTGAGGCCAGTGTACTCAACAGTGGTTTTTACCACAAATGCAGAAATGTTTTTCTGGGACAAAATCTTACAATGTTCATCAGTTTCAAAACGCGACTTAATAAAATACTAGGGCATAATTCTGGCTATTCCTCTCACTGGTGTGGATCAGGTCTGGAAATGTGCCACTAAATTGGGCTGCAAGGGAGTTTATGCTAATAAATAACAAAGAGCCCATGAGAAGTGCTTTTGTCTATTAAAGACAAAATCATGCTGAAATTACAGTGTATGTTATTTAACATAGGCTTACATTTATTCCTGCTTCATAGAAAAGGGTCCTCTCCCAAAGGTCTTAAATATCAAACTAGATCATTTGTACTAGTTCTGGAGGCAAATGAGGGTAGTTGGAAATGTACAGAGGAAGCCTACACAAGGAACAATCAGAAAAATCTTATGGGGCATGCTCTGAATACAATTTTAAAGGAGGAATATGGTTGAGAATTGAGCAGGTTATGGTCTGAGTCATTTCTTAAGACACTGTGACAAGTCTGATGGGTCATAGGCACAAATGTCTCCAGGAGCCAGGCAGGTGTCATCACTGAGGGGACAGACAGGACCAGAGTCAGGAGGGAGGAGTGGAGTGGTGAAGGCCCCTGAGCTAGCACCCTTTCCACAAGGGGGGGCTACTACTCAGCTCTAAGTGAAAATTGATAGTGCTGCTGCCGTTAACAGAGGCTGAGCGCACCAACCAACATCATAAGATTTTTTTTTAAGATGAGACAAGAATACAAATTTTCTGAGTAAACTATTCCAATTTCAAATTTTAGCTTCCAAACCAAACTTTCTAAATAATGCTGTATATGCTGAAAAGAAGAGGGGGTTTTTTGTTTGTTTTTGAGACGAAGTCTCACTCTGTCGCCCTAGCTAGAGTGCCGTGGCGTCATCGTAGCTCACTGCAACCTCAAACTCCGGAGCTTAAGCAATCCTCCCGCCTCAGCCTCCCCAGTAGCTGGGACTACAGGCGCATGCCACCACATCCAGCTAATTTTTCCATTTTTTTGTAGAGATAGTGTCTCAATCTTGCTCAGTCTGAGAAGTTTTTGAGCCAGATATACAGTATATATATATATATATGTAGCCTCATATTACAGACACTTGAGTACAGATCTTTCTGCCCCGTGTGGATGTCAGCATCACAGAGGGCATATTCTGTATCTCATTCATCTTTGGATCCTCATAACCTATATAAATGATCTCCACACAACATACATTACAAGAAAACGTGCTTCATGATAAAAGACAGTAATGAGCGTTAGCCAGAACAGGGTTTCAAGGCAGAGTGCTATTAGCTCTGGATTGAGTCCTGACTAGGTCACCATTGCCCACATTTACATAAGGACATTAATGGTAAAATTATTATACTTTCAGACAATAGGAAGAAAGAATGGTAGTTAAAAAAATTATGTGGATTCGTTTTGCTGGAAGGTTGTATGATGCCATGTAAGGGTCTAATTCTATTTTTTTAACCTAGAAGCTGGACAAGAAATTTAACACCTCCTAGCACACAGGTCTTGCCCCCTGAAATTCATTGCCCACCTCTGTACAATGTCCCACACCATGCTCTCTGCCTGGAATCCTCATCTCTTCGCTAAAGTCCCAACAAAAGCCTGCTTATCCTTTAGGGCCAGTTCAAGTGGCCCTTTCTTCTGGAAGCCTTTTTTGTCCCATCAAGCCAAGTAACTTCCTTCATCCTCAGTGCCCATAAAACCATGTTCACAAAAGTGGTATTACCTCTGTCACACCATAATAAAATTAGGTATTTATAATTATTTTCTCAGTTTTCTCTAGAGACTAACACAAAATGTGTTTCATGTATCCAAGCATACACTATGACCTTTACACTTTCAGGAATACAGGGCCCTGTCCTTAAATGTTCATTTTATATTAATAAGCATAGAATCATTTTCCTGTTAACATCACAAAATGAAATTTACTAGGAAAGTGAATGACAACTCCAGAACACACTGTTTTGTAGGAAATAGCACAGGTCGAAAAGAAGCAGGACAACTCGGTGCTAGGTTAGAGTCCTTTTTTTTTGTTTGTTTTTGAGACAGAGTCTTGCTTTGTTGCCCAGGCTAGAGTGAGTGCCGTGGCGTCAGCCTAGCTCACAGCAACCTCAAACTCCTGGGCTTAAGCGATCCTACTGCCTCAGCCTCCCGAGTAGCTTGGACTACAGGCATGTGCCACCATGCCCGGCTAATTTTTTTCTATATATATTTTAGTTGGCCAGATGATTTTTTTCTATTTTTAGTAGAGACGGGGGTCTCGCTCTTGCTCAGGCTGGTCTCGAACTCTTGACCTTGAGAGATCCACCCGCCTCGGCCTCCCAGAGTGCTAGGATTACAGGTGTGAGCCACCACGCCTGGCCTAGAGTCCTTTATGACAGCTAATGTTCACTCTCTGCCAGATTTTACAGAATGACTTTCCTCTGAGTATTTTCACATTATGTGACTTTATACCAAATGGAAGCAATAATCAGAGCAAGAATTAAAAGAAGAGAAAGTGAATCCAAGCCTAGAGGGAAAAAAAAAAAACCTTTCAAATATGTGTAAAAAACTGTTTTAATAACCTGCGGAATCTTGAGCATCAAGAAATTCAGAGCTCAGGTTTCCAGCGAGTGGTGATGAGATGTGGATTTGTATGAGAGGGAACTGGGGGTATTAAGAAACATGAAAGGAAAGTTGAGTTCCTCCTGGGCAAATGGCCCCACCTGACTCTACTTATTCTGAGTACAGGGCATGCTTTTATATATATTTGTCTTTTAGTGCCCTGCCAAAGCACAGTTACAAAATCTGTGGCCATTCTGCAGGCAGTGTATAGCTTTCATCCACAGAGTCCAGATCCAACCAGCAAAATGGGTCCTATACAGGAGGACCTGAAATTAGATTCCTTATCACAGAAGCAGCAGCAGTGTGGTCCTTGGGTATCCTTTGGTGAGCCAAGTGATCAAGCAAAAATGTTGATTGCAAAAGTAGACCACTTGCCAATCTGTGGCTTTCTGCGTGGCCAAGATTCAGACCCTCCTGGCTCTACCAGCCCCACTCACCCCAGCTACTCTATATCTACAGTTCAAGGTAAGGGGGGATCAGCTGCCCCTGAGTCTCAGGTCGACCAGCTGGATCACAGGAGCCACAGCACAGAGACTGAGTAAGTGTGACATCTAGAGCTGGGACAGGAGGAGCAGTGATGGGACAACAACTGAGGGAGGGGTGAGCTGAAGTGAGTGCCTAGGAGACATGGCACACTAGGGGACAGGAAGGGAAAGGAAATGGAATCCCAGTGTGACAGCAGAGGGGCCTGCAGACACTAAAGCATGTGTCATAACCAAAACAAATGCAGGAGCAGTTATTTCTCTTATTTCCTCACAGGAAACATGGTTCCAAAGCTGCTCGATTCCCGACTTTGTCTGCTTCTGCTGTTGGGGCTCATGGGAATGGTGGGCTCCTTCCATGCCGCACCTCCTGGTTTAACCCGGGCTCGGTGGTTTGAAATCCAGCACATACGTCCGATCCACGTCCTATGCGATAACGCAATGCGGGTAGTTAACAATTACACAGGACAATGCAAAGGCCAGAATACTTTTCTTCATACAGCTTTTGCTAATGTAGTTAATGTTTGTCATACCCGAAATAGAACCTGCCAAACAAGCAGAAGTACAAATTGTCATCAAAGTTTGCTCCCGGTGCCTTTAACCTATTGTAACCTCATAAGTCCATGGGCTCCTGTTGCAAACTGCAGATATGCACAGACGTTTGTTTGGAAGTTCTATGTGGTTGCTTGTGATGGAAGATCTCCAAAGGACACTCCCATGTATCCAGTGGTTCCAGTTCACTTGGATACAACCTTCTAAGCCGCTATGTCGGCACTTCATGTCATAGCTCATCTGCCAGGCTTCACGATCACAGCCAAGAAGCCATCCCTCCACACACCCTGAGCATCAGCATCTGTCCTCTCAGTCTACGAATTCCCTGAAGCTTTCCTGAACTCATGGGCCTTTTGGACCTTGCAATAAACTTCTTTGCAGAATCATCAAGGAGTCCCTTTGTGTCATTTTTGCCATTCTACTATCATTTAGTCTCAATCTGCTCTAGAGACTTTTCCCTTCCTCTAGCCTGAGATCTGTGGGAAATAGAGAGATGTGAAGATAAGAGATTTTGCATCATGAAACAACACAGACATCCCTCTCCCTGCTTTAGGCCAAGAAGCTGAGGTTTCAGTTGCTATCTGCCAACTGACAAAGATCCTCTCCTTGACTACACCTTAGTCATGTTCCTCTGAACCCTCTTCACAAGTAGGTCCTTAGCTTGGGCTTCATTGTCCTTCACCACAGAGTCCAGTTTTAACAGAAATCCTCCTAACTCAGCCTACTGTGAATCTCTCACCCTCTAGAGCTGACCAAATTCCTCATTCCCTGCCAGCCCCCATGTGTTATCTGATCACCCTGGCCTGCCTTCAAACAAACAAACAAATAAACAAAAAATCCAATGTCTAAGCTCTTTATATGTCAGGAAAAAAAAGAGAAAAAAATCCAATGGAGTCAATTTAGCAATGATCCCACTAGCCTTGATATCTCCCATTGGTAACCTTCCCTCCACCAACCCCCACCCCACACACACCAACCTATAACTTGTGTGTAGATTCCCACTTGTCCTAGTTGTATTCCAGAGTCGAGCCCAGTTTGGCACTGAGGTCTCATTTACCCTACTGAAACAGTCCCTGAGTAAATCTGGTTTTGATGCTTTAGCTATAGTCTAGTTCTGGTTTTCTTTGACATTATTTCCATCCCAAGAGATACAGGGGCCCAGGAACAAGTAGAAAATGAACATGTTTGATTCTGACTGATTTATGAATCATAAATGTTATGATAGAATTGAGATTTAGAGTACAAAATAAACAAAAAGGAAATAAAAAGAGATAAGAATACTATAAATGTAGTGAAAGCAAAAGAAAACAGGAAAAATTTAGCCTCAGAGATATTTCTTTTAAAGGAGTGCATCAATTTTTCCTTTATTAGTAATTCTACTCGGGGTGAATCCAGGCTTTGACTCAGATCTGGAATGAGGTAAATTGGTCAGGACAATATGGACAGAGTCTAGTACTGCCTGGAGGAGCAGTGGCCATCTTTCCCCACAGCATCCACGTCCTGGGGAAGAGGGCAGCTGGACACCTGGTGGGAAGGGGAGGGAGGAAGACATGGAAGTGGGAGCTCTAACCAAGGCCAGTCGTCTCCTGCCCACTCTGCCTCCATAGCTGTCCCCAACGGTGAGTCATCTATTCATTCAAAACCTGTCAGGAAGGACACCGGCTCCAGGATTGGGGATCTGTAGACCCAAGAGACAAGACATGGGTAATGAGAGCCCCCACCCTGCCTCCATTATGGGGCTGCACTCAGGAATCCATGAGAAACAGGAAGAGAAAGTCCCTTACAAGCTATGGACACGTGCAGCTTTCAAATGAGTGTTCTGGTGACACAGTGGGTCTTTTTGGAGTGCCTCACTCAGAATACAACGGAGGTGCCATGTCATCAAATCTGCATCTTTGTCCTTCAATCTGAGATTCCTGACTTCCATTTTTCTGCTTTTCTTCCAGGTCCTCAGAAACAGCAATTTCCATTCCTCCCACCACTCCATAATCTCAGTAATTCTTGTTCTTATTAGTAGCAGAAACAGCAGCTGCATTTGAGCCTCTCCTCTGGAGGAGCCATTGGAGATTTTCCTTCTCCTGGGGGCAGGGGAGGGGGTGTCTGGGACTCAAGGGTTTGCTCAGGAAAACTGGGTTTGGGGGATTCCAGTGCTCACCAGAATCCGCTGACTTTAGGTAAAATAGGAAGTGGCATGAAGTGAACTCACTCTTCCAACAACCTCGGAGCAGCAGAGGAGGGGGTGGGGCACTGCAAAGCTGGAGAGAGACGGAGTGAACCTTCATCTTTATTTCTGTCCTGTGAAGAAAGATGGAGTGAACCTCCATTGCCTGTGTTAGCAGATCATGTGTCTCTTCCTAGCCAGGGATGCCACATCTCTAACACCCTAGAATAGAGGGATCACTCGTCTGCCCCACGTCTTCTCCACCTTGAGTCCTATCCCCTCGCCTGTCATTCATTCATTCACTCATTCAGTCATCCAGCAGACATCTATTGAGCAGATAGTGTGTTCCAGGCACGGTTCTACCAAGGTGACAGCGCAACAGAACAAAGACAGGCCGCTGCTCTCCTGGTGCCACATTCTACTGGGATAAGAATTAATGTACAAAATTGCTTTAAAGCATACAAAATTATGTTAGGTGTCAGGAGGAAAATACACAGCACAGTACGCAGAAAATTACACAGAGTGGTACAATGTGGAGGTGCTGGGAGTGTCATGGGAATGATACAGCAGGGTGGGACCAGGAAAGGCCCATCTCAGGGAATGAAATCTGAAGAAGATGACCAGGAGCCAGTCATGCAGACACCAGGGGATAATCAGCCCAGCACTGAGAGAGACAGAAACAGAGACAGAGTTCAAATAAACTCGGAGACCTCAGCACACAAGCTGGGGAGCTCCACATAGAATGGGACTTACCAGTGACATCCAGATACAACATGAAAACAGCCAGCATGATGGGCTGGGCCAGCACTTACACTTGGTTACTTCTTGTGCCCAGGGGTAGTCAGGAGTCTCCTCCAGATCCCACTTTTCTGACACCAAACTATTAAAAAGTAATTTGAGGAACAATAAAATTTAAAGAGTTTATTTGATACCAAGTAATTGGCCTCCGTGGAAAAAAAATTTTTTTAATTAAAAGAAAAAAGTGTTTAGTGGAGTAAGTAGCAATTTATGCATTTGAAACACAAACCAAAAGAGGTTTAATATTCTCATGACTAGCATCAGGGGCAAGTTTTTATTAGGAAAATGTGGAAGCTAAATAAACTGATTGATTGCAAATACAAAATTGTCTTTTTTAGTTCATCTTGTCAGAAAGACCGTACTTATTAATACATGGTCATATACTAGTTGGCTGATTATGATTGGCTGAGGTTAAGTTTTATTTCTGTCTAACATAAACCTTTACCAGAATGGACCGTGGTTAAGTTTTGCTTATCTTTGCAGTTTAAGCAAGTCTAAGTCTATTTTTAATGCCTACTTGGCTTTAGAAAACAGAGCACTAGGTTAGAATCCTTTATGGCACCTAATGTTCATTCTCTGCCAGATTTTACAGAATGACTTTCCTCTGAATGTCTTCAGGTTATGTGACTTTACACCAAATGGAAGCAATAATCAGAGCAAGAATTAAAAGAAGAGAAAAGTAAATATAATGCAAGATGAGTAAAGAAAAAAAACACTCAAACATATGTAATAAACTATTTTAATTACCGGCAGAACTTTGAGCAGCAAGAAACTCTTAACTCAAGTTTACTGCATGAGATGGGGTGATGAGATGGAGAACATTTGTGTGAGGAGCCAGGGGTAATACTATAAACAAAAGGAGGACCTGGGCTTCTGCTGTGCAAACAGCCCTCCCTGGCTCAGTTTGTTCTGAGTATTTGTTCTAGCCTGCCTTTATGGATCACCATCCTGTAGAAGCAGTTATAACGTCTGTGTTCATTCTGCAGCCAGAATATATTTTTCATCAACAGAGTCGAGATCCACTAGCAAACCTCTAGCCTGCACAGGATGCCTTAGATCTGTTATAACAAAGCAACAGTAGTGCTGTCTTTGGATAGTCCTTAGTCAGTCAAATGATCAAACAAAAAGCCTCATTGCACAACTGAGCCAATCGGGAGGCTCAGACCTTCCTGGCTCTACCAGCCCCACCCACCCAGGCTAGTCTATATTTACAGTTCCAACTAAGGAGGGACCAGCTGTCCCTGAGCCCCAAGACCTGCTGGATCACAGGAGCCACAGCACAGAGACTGGGTAAGTCAGTGACCCCTGGAGCTGGGACTGGAGGAGCAGTGATGGGACAGCAACTGAGGGAGGGGTGAGCTGGAGTGAGTGCCTAGGAGACATGGCACACTATGTGGACAGCAAAGGGGCCTGCAGACACTAAAGCATGTGTCATAATCGAGACAAATGCAGCAGTTACTTCTCTTCTTTCCTCACAGGAAACATGGTTCCAAAGCTGCTTGATTCCCGACTTTGTCTGCTTCTGCTGCTGGGGCTCATGGGAATGGTGGGCTCCTTCCATGCCGCACCTGCTGGTTTAACCCGGGCTCAGTGGTTTGAAATCCAGCACATAAATATGACCCATGCCCAATGCGATAATGCAATGCGAGTAGTTAACGGTTACACAGGACGATGCAAAGGCCAGAATACTTTTCTTCATACAACTTTCAAGGATGTAGTTAATGTTTGTGGTACCCCAAATATAACCTGCCTTACAAGCAAAAGTACGAACTGTCATAATAGTTCGATCCGGGTGCCTTTAACCTATTGTAACCTCACAAGTTGACCGACTCCTGTTGCAAACTGCAGATATGCACAGACATCAGCACAGATGTTCTACATCGTTGCTTGTGATAAACGATCTCCACAGGACTCTCCCACGTATCCAGTGGTTCCAGTTCACTTGGATGGGACATCACAGCTCCTGGATCAGCATGCTGTGCCGTGCCTCGTCTGCCAAGCTCCACAGTCCAGGAGTCTCTATGTGTCTATTTTTGTGACTCTTCTATCATTTAGTCACAATCTGCTCTAGAGACTTTCCCTTCCTCCAGCCTGAAATTTGTGGGAAATAGAGAGATGTGAAGATAAGAGACTTTGCACCATGAAACAACACAGACATCCCTCTCCCTGCTTTAGGCCAAGAAGCTGAGGTCTCAGTTGCTATCTGCCAAATGACAAAGACTCTCTCCTTGACTACACCTTAGTCATGCTCCTCTGAACCCTCTTCACAAGGAGGTCCTTAGCTTGGGCTTCATTGTCCTTCACCACAGAGTCCAGTTTTAACAGGAATCCTCCTAACTCAGCCTACTGTGAATCTCTCACCCTCTATAGCTGACCAAATTCCTCATTCCCTGCCAGCCCCCATGTGATATCTGATCACCCTGGCCTGCCTTCAAACAAACAAACAAAATCCAATGGAGTCAGTTTAGCAACGATCCCATTAGCCTTGATATCTCCCATTGGTAACTTTCCCTCCACCAACCCCCACCCCACACACACCAACCTATATATAGCTTGTGTGTAGATCCCCACTTGTCCTAGTTGTATTCTAGAGTGGAGCCCAGTCTGACACTGAGATCTCATTTACCCTACTGTAGTAGTCCCTGAGTAAATCTGGTTTTGATGCTTTAACTATAGTCTAGCTCTATTTTCTTTGACATTATTTCCATCCCAAGAGATACAGGGGCCCAGGAACAAGTAGAAAATGAACATATTTGATTCTGACTGATTTATGAATCATAAATGTTATGATAGAATTGAATTTTAGAATACAAAACAGAAAAAAAGGAAAGAGAAAATGATAAGAAGGTTATAAATGTAGTGAAAGCAAAAGAAAACAGGAAAAATTTAGCCTCAGAGATATTTCTTTTAAAGGAGTGCATCAATTTTTCCTTTATTAGTAATTCTACTCGGGGTGAATCCAGGCTTTGACTCAGATCTGGAATGAGGTAAATTGGTCAGGACAATATGGACAGAGTCTAGTACTGCCTGGAGGAGCAGTGGCCATCTTTCCCCACAGCATCCACGTCCTGGGGAAGAGGGCAGCTGGACACCTGGTGGGAAGGGGAGGGAGGAAGACATGGAAGTGGGAGCTCTAACCAAGGCCAGTCGTCTCCTGCCCACTCTGCCTCCATAGCTGTCCCCAACGGTGAGTCATCTATTCATTCAAAACCTGTCAGGAAGGACACCGGCTCCAGGATTGGGGATCTGTAGACCCAAGAGACAAGACATGGGTAATGAGAGCCCCCACCCTGCCTCCATTATGGGGCTGCACTCAGGAATCCATGAGAAACAGGAAGAGAAAGTCCCTTACAAGCTATGGACACGTGCAGCTTTCAAATGAGTGTTCTGGTGACACAGTGGGTCTTTTTGGAGTGCCTCACTCAGAATACAACGGAGGTGCCATGTCATCAAATCTGCATCTTTGTCCTTCAATCTGAGATTCCTGACTTCCATTTTTCTGCTTTTCTTCCAGGTCCTCAGAAACAGCAATTTCCATTCCTCCCACCACTCCATAATCTCAGTAATTCTTGTTCTTATTAGTAGCAGAAACAGCAGCTGCATTTGAGCCTCTCCTCTGGAGGAGCCATTGGAGATTTTCCTTCTCCTGGGGGCAGGGGAGGGGGTGTCTGGGACTCAAGGGTTTGCTCAGGAAAACTGGGTTTGGGGGATTCCAGTGCTCACCAGAATCCGCTGACTTTAGGTAAAATAGGAAGTGGCATGAAGTGAACTCACTCTTCCAACAACCTCGGAGCAGCAGAGGAGGGGGTGGGGCACTGCAAAGCTGGAGAGAGACGGAGTGAACCTTCATCTTTATTTCTGTCCTGTGAAGAAAGATGGAGTGAACCTCCATTGCCTGTGTTAGCAGATCATGTGTCTCTTCCTAGCCAGGGATGCCACATCTCTAACACCCTAGAATAGAGGGATCACTCGTCTGCCCCACGTCTTCTCCACCTTGAGTCCTATCCCCTCGCCTGTCATTCATTCATTCACTCATTCAGTCATCCAGCAGACATCTATTGAGCAGATAGTGTGTTCCAGGCACGGTTCTACCAAGGTGACAGCGCAACAGAACAAAGACAGGCCGCTGCTCTCCTGGTGCCACATTCTACTGGGATAAGAATTAATGTACAAAATTGCTTTAAAGCATACAAAATTATGTTAGGTGTCAGGAGGAAAATACACAGCACAGTACGCAGAAAATTACACAGAGTGGTACAATGTGGAGGTGCTGGGAGTGTCATGGGAATGATACAGCAGGGTGGGACCAGGAAAGGCCCATCTCAGGGAATGAAATCTGAAGAAGATGACCAGGAGCCAGTCATGCAGACACCAGGGGATAATCAGCCCAGCACTGAGAGAGACAGAAACAGAGACAGAGTTCAAATAAACTCGGAGACCTCAGCACACAAGCTGGGGAGCTCCACATAGAATGGGACTTACCAGTGACATCCAGATACAACATGAAAACAGCCAGCATGATGGGCTGGGCCAGCACTTACACTTGGTTACTTCTTGTGCCCAGGGGTAGTCAGGAGTCTCCTCCAGATCCCACTTTTCTGACACCAAACTATTAAAAAGTAATTTGAGGAACAATAAAATTTAAAGAGTTTATTTGATACCAAGTAATTGGCCTCCGTGGAAAAAAAATTTTTTTAATTAAAAGAAAAAAGTGTTTAGTGGAGTAAGTAGCAATTTATGCATTTGAAACACAAACCAAAAGAGGTTTAATATTCTCATGACTAGCATCAGGGGCAAGTTTTTATTAGGAAAATGTGGAAGCTAAATAAACTGATTGATTGCAAATACAAAATTGTCTTTTTTAGTTCATCTTGTCAGAAAGACCGTACTTATTAATACATGGTCATATACTAGTTGGCTGATTATGATTGGCTGAGGTTAAGTTTTATTTCTGTCTAACATAAACCTTTACCAGAATGGACCGTGGTTAAGTTTTGCTTATCTTTGCAGTTTAAGCAAGTCTAAGTCTATTTTTAATGCCTACTTGGCTTTAGAAAACAGAGCACTAGGTTAGAATCCTTTATGGCACCTAATGTTCATTCTCTGCCAGATTTTACAGAATGACTTTCCTCTGAATGTCTTCAGGTTATGTGACTTTACACCAAATGGAAGCAATAATCAGAGCAAGAATTAAAAGAAGAGAAAAGTAAATATAATGCAAGATGAGTAAAGAAAAAAAACACTCAAACATATGTAATAAACTATTTTAATTACCGGCAGAACTTTGAGCAGCAAGAAACTCTTAACTCAAGTTTACTGCATGAGATGGGGTGATGAGGTGGAGAACATTTGTGTGAGGAGCCAGGGGTAATACTATAAACAAAAGGAGGACCTGGGCTTCTGCTGTGCAAACAGCCCTCCCTGGCTCAGTTTGTTCTGAGTATTTGTTCTAGCCTGCCTTTATGGATCACCATCCTGTAGAAGCAGTTATAACGTCTGTGTTCATTCTGCAGCCAGAATATATTTTTCATCAACAGAGTCGAGATCCACTAGCAAACCTCTAGCCTGCACAGGATGCCTTAGATCTGTTATAACAAAGCAACAGTAGTGCTGTCTTTGGATAGTCCTTAGTCAGTCAAATGATCAAACAAAAAGCCTCATTGCACAACTGAGCCAATCGGGAGGCTCAGACCTTCCTGGCTCTACCAGCCCCACCCACCCAGGCTAGTCTATATTTACAGTTCCAACTAAGGAGGGACCAGCTGTCCCTGAGCCCCAAGACCTGCTGGATCACAGGAGCCACAGCACAGAGACTGGGTAAGTCAGTGACCCCTGGAGCTGGGACTGGAGGAGCAGTGATGGGACAGCAACTGAGGGAGGGGTGAGCTGGAGTGAGTGCCTAGGAGACATGGCACACTATGTGGACAGCAAAGGGGCCTGCAGACACTAAAGCATGTGTCATAATCGAGACAAATGCAGCAGTTACTTCTCTTCTTTCCTCACAGGAAACATGGTTCCAAAGCTGCTTGATTCCCGACTTTGTCTGCTTCTGCTGCTGGGGCTCATGGGAATGGTGGGCTCCTTCCATGCCGCACCTGCTGGTTTAACCCGGGCTCAGTGGTTTGAAATCCAGCACATAAATATGACCCATGCCCAATGCGATAATGCAATGCGAGTAGTTAACGGTTACACAGGACGATGCAAAGGCCAGAATACTTTTCTTCATACAACTTTCAAGGATGTAGTTAATGTTTGTGGTACCCCAAATATAACCTGCCTTACAAGCAAAAGTACGAACTGTCATAATAGTTCGATCCGGGTGCCTTTAACCTATTGTAACCTCACAAGTTGACCGACTCCTGTTGCAAACTGCAGATATGCACAGACATCAGCACAGATGTTCTACATCGTTGCTTGTGATAAACGATCTCCACAGGACTCTCCCACGTATCCAGTGGTTCCAGTTCACTTGGATGGGACATCACAGCTCCTGGATCAGCATGCTGTGCCGTGCCTCGTCTGCCAAGCTCCACAGTCCAGGAGTCTCTATGTGTCTATTTTTGTGACTCTTCTATCATTTAGTCACAATCTGCTCTAGAGACTTTCCCTTCCTCCAGCCTGAAATTTGTGGGAAATAGAGAGATGTGAAGATAAGAGACTTTGCACCATGAAACAACACAGACATCCCTCTCCCTGCTTTAGGCCAAGAAGCTGAGGTCTCAGTTGCTATCTGCCAAATGACAAAGACTCTCTCCTTGACTACACCTTAGTCATGCTCCTCTGAACCCTCTTCACAAGGAGGTCCTTAGCTTGGGCTTCATTGTCCTTCACCACAGAGTCCAGTTTTAACAGGAATCCTCCTAACTCAGCCTACTGTGAATCTCTCACCCTCTATAGCTGACCAAATTCCTCATTCCCTGCCAGCCCCCATGTGATATCTGATCACCCTGGCCTGCCTTCAAACAAACAAACAAAATCCAATGGAGTCAGTTTAGCAACGATCCCATTAGCCTTGATATCTCCCATTGGTAACTTTCCCTCCACCAACCCCCACCCCACACACACCAACCTATATATAGCTTGTGTGTAGATCCCCACTTGTCCTAGTTGTATTCTAGAGTGGAGCCCAGTCTGACACTGAGATCTCATTTACCCTACTGTAGTAGTCCCTGAGTAAATCTGGTTTTGATGCTTTAACTATAGTCTAGCTCTATTTTCTTTGACATTATTTCCATCCCAAGAGATACAGGGGCCCAGGAACAAGTAGAAAATGAACATATTTGATTCTGACTGATTTATGAATCATAAATGTTATGATAGAATTGAATTTTAGAATACAAAACAGAAAAAAAGGAAAGAGAAAATGATAAGAAGGTTATAAATGTAGTGAAAGCAAAAGAAAACAGGAAAAATTTAGCCTCAGAGATATTTCTTTTAAAGGAGTGCATCAATTTTTCCTTTATTAGTAATTCTACTCGGGGTGAATCCAGGCTTTGACTCAGATCTGGAATGAGGTAAATTGGTCAGGACAATATGGACAGAGTCTAGTACTGCCTGGAGGAGCAGTGGCCATCTTTCCCCACAGCATCCACGTCCTGGGGAAGAGGGCAGCTGGACACCTGGTGGGAAGGGGAGGGAGGAAGACATGGAAGTGGGAGCTCTAACCAAGGCCAGTCGTCTCCTGCCCACTCTGCCTCCATAGCTGTCCCCAACGGTGAGTCATCTATTCATTCAAAACCTGTCAGGAAGGACACCGGCTCCAGGATTGGGGATCTGTAGACCCAAGAGACAAGACATGGGTAATGAGAGCCCCCACCCTGCCTCCATTATGGGGCTGCACTCAGGAATCCATGAGAAACAGGAAGAGAAAGTCCCTTACAAGCTATGGACACGTGCAGCTTTCAAATGAGTGTTCTGGTGACACAGTGGGTCTTTTTGGAGTGCCTCACTCAGAATACAACGGAGGTGCCATGTCATCAAATCTGCATCTTTGTCCTTCAATCTGAGATTCCTGACTTCCATTTTTCTGCTTTTCTTCCAGGTCCTCAGAAACAGCAATTTCCATTCCTCCCACCACTCCATAATCTCAGTAATTCTTGTTCTTATTAGTAGCAGAAACAGCAGCTGCATTTGAGCCTCTCCTCTGGAGGAGCCATTGGAGATTTTCCTTCTCCTGGGGGCAGGGGAGGGGGTGTCTGGGACTCAAGGGTTTGCTCAGGAAAACTGGGTTTGGGGGATTCCAGTGCTCACCAGAATCCGCTGACTTTAGGTAAAATAGGAAGTGGCATGAAGTGAACTCACTCTTCCAACAACCTCGGAGCAGCAGAGGAGGGGGTGGGGCACTGCAAAGCTGGAGAGAGACGGAGTGAACCTTCATCTTTATTTCTGTCCTGTGAAGAAAGATGGAGTGAACCTCCATTGCCTGTGTTAGCAGATCATGTGTCTCTTCCTAGCCAGGGATGCCACATCTCTAACACCCTAGAATAGAGGGATCACTCGTCTGCCCCACGTCTTCTCCACCTTGAGTCCTATCCCCTCGCCTGTCATTCATTCATTCACTCATTCAGTCATCCAGCAGACATCTATTGAGCAGATAGTGTGTTCCAGGCACGGTTCTACCAAGGTGACAGCGCAACAGAACAAAGACAGGCCGCTGCTCTCCTGGTGCCACATTCTACTGGGATAAGAATTAATGTACAAAATTGCTTTAAAGCATACAAAATTATGTTAGGTGTCAGGAGGAAAATACACAGCACAGTACGCAGAAAATTACACAGAGTGGTACAATGTGGAGGTGCTGGGAGTGTCATGGGAATGATACAGCAGGGTGGGACCAGGAAAGGCCCATCTCAGGGAATGAAATCTGAAGAAGATGACCAGGAGCCAGTCATGCAGACACCAGGGGATAATCAGCCCAGCACTGAGAGAGACAGAAACAGAGACAGAGTTCAAATAAACTCGGAGACCTCAGCACACAAGCTGGGGAGCTCCACATAGAATGGGACTTACCAGTGACATCCAGATACAACATGAAAACAGCCAGCATGATGGGCTGGGCCAGCACTTACACTTGGTTACTTCTTGTGCCCAGGGGTAGTCAGGAGTCTCCTCCAGATCCCACTTTTCTGACACCAAACTATTAAAAAGTAATTTGAGGAACAATAAAATTTAAAGAGTTTATTTGATACCAAGTAATTGGCCTCCGTGGAAAAAAAATTTTTTTAATTAAAAGAAAAAAGTGTTTAGTGGAGTAAGTAGCAATTTATGCATTTGAAACACAAACCAAAAGAGGTTTAATATTCTCATGACTAGCATCAGGGGCAAGTTTTTATTAGGAAAATGTGGAAGCTAAATAAACTGATTGATTGCAAATACAAAATTGTCTTTTTTAGTTCATCTTGTCAGAAAGACCGTACTTATTAATACATGGTCATATACTAGTTGGCTGATTATGATTGGCTGAGGTTAAGTTTTATTTCTGTCTAACATAAACCTTTACCAGAATGGACCGTGGTTAAGTTTTGCTTATCTTTGCAGTTTAAGCAAGTCTAAGTCTATTTTTAATGCCTACTTGGCTTTAGAAAACAGAGCACTAGGTTAGAATCCTTTATGGCACCTAATGTTCATTCTCTGCCAGATTTTACAGAATGACTTTCCTCTGAATGTCTTCAGGTTATGTGACTTTACACCAAATGGAAGCAATAATCAGAGCAAGAATTAAAAGAAGAGAAAAGTAAATATAATGCAAGATGAGTAAAGAAAAAAAACACTCAAACATATGTAATAAACTATTTTAATTACCGGCAGAACTTTGAGCAGCAAGAAACTCTTAACTCAAGTTTACTGCATGAGATGGGGTGATGAGGTGGAGAACATTTGTGTGAGGAGCCAGGGGTAATACTATAAACAAAAGGAGGACCTGGGCTTCTGCTGTGCAAACAGCCCTCCCTGGCTCAGTTTGTTCTGAGTATTTGTTCTAGCCTGCCTTTATGGATCACCATCCTGTAGAAGCAGTTATAACGTCTGTGTTCATTCTGCAGCCAGAATATATTTTTCATCAACAGAGTCGAGATCCACTAGCAAACCTCTAGCCTGCACAGGATGCCTTAGATCTGTTATAACAAAGCAACAGTAGTGCTGTCTTTGGATAGTCCTTAGTCAGTCAAATGATCAAACAAAAAGCCTCATTGCACAACTGAGCCAATCGGGAGGCTCAGACCTTCCTGGCTCTACCAGCCCCACCCACCCAGGCTAGTCTATATTTACAGTTCCAACTAAGGAGGGACCAGCTGTCCCTGAGCCCCAAGACCTGCTGGATCACAGGAGCCACAGCACAGAGACTGGGTAAGTCAGTGACCCCTGGAGCTGGGACTGGAGGAGCAGTGATGGGACAGCAACTGAGGGAGGGGTGAGCTGGAGTGAGTGCCTAGGAGACATGGCACACTATGTGGACAGCAAAGGGGCCTGCAGACACTAAAGCATGTGTCATAATCGAGACAAATGCAGCAGTTACTTCTCTTCTTTCCTCACAGGAAACATGGTTCCAAAGCTGCTTGATTCCCGACTTTGTCTGCTTCTGCTGCTGGGGCTCATGGGAATGGTGGGCTCCTTCCATGCCGCACCTGCTGGTTTAACCCGGGCTCAGTGGTTTGAAATCCAGCACATAAATATGACCCATGCCCAATGCGATAATGCAATGCGAGTAGTTAACGGTTACACAGGACGATGCAAAGGCCAGAATACTTTTCTTCATACAACTTTCAAGGATGTAGTTAATGTTTGTGGTACCCCAAATATAACCTGCCTTACAAGCAAAAGTACGAACTGTCATAATAGTTCGATCCGGGTGCCTTTAACCTATTGTAACCTCACAAGTCGACCGACTCCTGTTGCAAACTGCAGATATGCACAGACATCAGCACAGATGTTCTACATCGTTGCTTGTGATAAACGATCTCCACAGGACTCTCCCACGTATCCAGTGGTTCCAGTTCACTTGGATGGGACATCACAGCTCCTGGATCAGCATGCTGTGCCGTGCCTCGTCTGCCAAGCTCCACAGTCCAGGAGTCTCTATGTGTCTATTTTTGTGACTCTTCTATCATTTAGTCACAATCTGCTCTAGAGACTTTCCCTTCCTCCAGCCTGAAATTTGTGGGAAATAGAGAGATGTGAAGATAAGAGACTTTGCACCATGAAACAACACAGACATCCCTCTCCCTGCTTTAGGCCAAGAAGCTGAGGTCTCAGTTGCTATCTGCCAAATGACAAAGACTCTCTCCTTGACTACACCTTAGTCATGCTCCTCTGAACCCTCTTCACAAGGAGGTCCTTAGCTTGGGCTTCATTGTCCTTCACCACAGAGTCCAGTTTTAACAGGAATCCTCCTAACTCAGCCTACTGTGAATCTCTCACCCTCTATAGCTGACCAAATTCCTCATTCCCTGCCAGCCCCCATGTGATATCTGATCACCCTGGCCTGCCTTCAAACAAACAAACAAAATCCAATGGAGTCAGTTTAGCAACGATCCCATTAGCCTTGATATCTCCCATTGGTAACTTTCCCTCCACCAACCCCCACCCCACACACACCAACCTATATATAGCTTGTGTGTAGATCCCCACTTGTCCTAGTTGTATTCTAGAGTGGAGCCCAGTCTGACACTGAGATCTCATTTACCCTGCTGTAGTTGTCCCTGAGTAAATCTGGTTTTGATGCTTTAACTATAGTCTAGCTCTATTTTCTTTGACATTATTTCCATCCCAAGAGATACAGGGGCCCAGGAACAAGTAGAAAATGAACATATTTGATTCTGACTGATTTATGAATCATAAATGTTATGATAGAATTGAATTTTAGAATACAAAACAGAAAAAAAGGAAAGAGAAAATGATAAGAAGGTTATAAATGTGTGAAAGCAAAAGAAAACAGGAAAAATTTAGCCTCAGAGATATTTCTTTTAAAGGAGTGCATCAATCTTTCGTTTATTAGTAATTCTACTCGGGGTGAATCCAGGCTTTGACTCAGCTCTGGAATGAGGTAAATTGGTCAGGACAATATGGACAGAGTCTAGTACTGCCTGGAGGAGCAGTGGCCATCTTTCCCCACAGCATCCACGTCCTGGGGAAGAGGGCAGCTGGACACCTGGTGGGAAGGGGAGGGAGGAAGACATGGAAGTGGGAGCTCTAACCAAGGCCAGTCGTCTCCTGCCCACTCTGCCTCCATAGCTGTCCCCAACGGTGAGTCATCCATTCATTCAAAACCTGTCAGGAAGGACACCGGCTCCAGGATTGGGGATCTGTAGACCCAAGAGACAAGACATGGGTAATGAGAGCCCACACCCTGCCTCCATTATGGGACTACACTCAGGAATCCATGAGAAACAGGAAGAGAAAGTCCCTTACAAGCTATGGACACGTGTAGCTTTCAAATGAGTGTTCTGGTGACACAGTGGGTCTTTTTGGAGTGCCTCACTCAGAATACAGCAGAGGTGCCATGTCATCAAATCTGCATCTTTGTCCTTCAATCTGAGATTCCTGACTTCCATTTTTCTGCTTTTCTTCCAGGTCCTCAGAAACAGCAATTTCCATTCCTCCCACCACTCCATAATCTCAGTAATTCTTGTTCTTATTAGTAGCAGAAACAGCAGCTGCATTTGAGCCTCTCCTCTGGAGGAGCCATTGGAGATTTTCCTTCTCCTGGGGGCAGGGGAGGGGGTGTCTGGGACTCAAGGGTTTGCTCAGGAAAACTGGGTTTGGGGGATTCCAGTGCTCACCAGAATCCGCTGACTTTAGGTAAAATAGGAAGTGGCATGAAGTGAACTCACTCTTCCAACAACCTCGGAGCAGCAGAGGAGGGGGTGGGGCACTGCAAAGCTGGAGAGAGATGGAGTGAACCTTCATCTTTATTTCTGTCCTGTGAAGAAAGATGGAGTGAACCTCCATTGCCTGTGTTAGCAGATCATGCGTCTCTTCCCAGCCAGGGATGCCACATCTCTAACACCCTAGAATAGAGGGATCACTCGTCTGCCCCACGTCTTCTCCACCTTGAGTCCTATCCCCTCGCCTGTCATTCATTCATTCACTCATTCAGTCATCCAGCAGACATCTATTGAGCAGATAGTGTGTTCCAGGCACGGTTCTACCAAGGTGAGAGCGCAACAGAACAAAGACAGGCCGCTGCTCTCCTGGTGCCACATTCTACTGGGATAAGAATTAATGTACAAAACTGCTTTAAAGCATACAAAATTGTGTTAGGTGTCAGGAGGAAAATACACAGCACAGTACGCAGAAAATTACACAGAGTGGTACAATGTGGAGGTGCTGGGAGTGTCATGGGAATGATACAGCAAGGTGGAACCAGGAAAGGCCCATCTCAGGGACTGAAATCTTTTCATCAGAAGCAGCAGGTCACCAAGGGAAAGACACTGGGGCGGAGGGTGGGGGTGGGGAACTCATCTCAACACCAAGAGAAAGGGACAGAGAAAGAGTTCAGAGGTCCTGACATTCACAGAGCCTTGGCATGTTAGTATAATAAAAGTTGGTCTGGCAGGACAAGAACACTTTAGCCATGAGTATTAATGACAGCAATTAATGAGGTTCAGACCCTTCACACCTGTGAAGTTGCAAGAGTAAGTTCTTAGTGGGGCAAACGTTGAGCATGTTAAATATGAGAATAATGTGACCTAAAGATCAGGCTAGCTGCCGTGTGGAACAGGACTATTTGGATGACAATATTATCGAATTGAACTGGAGTCTGCTTATCCCATGCAGTAAAGCCAGATTTGCAGTGGGAGAAAGGGGCATTTTATTGTATGTTGCCAAGTACACAGAACAGGCAATTAGCACTTAAGATCTGAACTCCACGATGGCTTATAAGGAAGGGTTTTTAAAGGCAGAGGTACATTTCAGGAAAGCAGAAGTTGTAAGCAAAATCATAAAACCAGTACATAGAGGTTATACATTGGTTTGGCTCAAAAAGGTGGGATATCTTGAAGCAGGGTCTTGCGGGTCAGAGGTAGATTCAGAGATTCTTTGATTCCTCTAGGTGTGACTCTCTCCAGGACCCTCAGGAAGAAATTTAGAACAAAGTACAGCAGTCAGAGTGGTCTACGTGATAGCAGCTGGCATTTTCCATTTGGTGAGGATTTCTGAAAAACAAGTCAAGAACATAATTTAAGATGTTATCTTTTAGTTTCTATAGGGAACCAAAATACCTTGTGACTCTGGAATACTTGGGAGACTGTTGTTACTATCTTCTCTTTTACCAGGTAGCTCATTTTCTTTGCAATGCTAGGTAGGTCCCTGGGATTTCCCTTGAAGGGACTCAAACTTCTTTTTTGCTTCCATGTTTGAGGGTTCTGGCAGGCCCCTAAGAAGAATCCCTGCTCCATCTCAACAAGAGTGGAAGTGGGAATACCAGTGAGGAGCTGACAGTGTCCAGGCCAAATAACAGCACATAGACTAGAGTATTAGCAGGGACATTGAAGATAAGGTGCAGATTCAGAACAGATGTTCAAGGAAGAATCAACAGGCCCCAGTGGAGAACTGGAAGTTGAGGGAGAGGGAAACAGAGGAGTCTTCCAATACTAGTAAATCACATCATCGTCCTCTCATGTTGCAGTCTGATCCTAATCCCCTCCCTGTATCCATGGATACATTTGCTCTCACGCAAATCCCTCAGACCAGTTCCTCCTCTGTCCGTTATGGGAGGTGGTGGGCACCGAGGGCTTCTTACGGGTGCATGTTCCCTTCTCCCTTTCTGACCTTTCCCAGATTGAAAAGCACTTAGGTTCATTTTCTAATGACCCTGTAGCCTATACCAAAGAGTTCCCCTACTTGACACAGGTATATGACCTTACCTGGCATGACATTTTTGTTATGCTATCCTCTACCCTTACTACTGATGAAAAGGAGCGCATCTGGGCAGCAGCTCAGGGACATGCTGACCAAGTCCATCTTACGGACCGCTCTATGCCAGTGGGGGCCGAGGCTGTCCCTCGCAAAGGGCCAGAGTGGGAATACCAACTCGACACCCCGACTGGCCAGGAGGGCAGGAAACGGCGGAACTGCATATTGCGGTGTGTCCTTGCCGGCCTCCAGGCCGCCGCCCACCGTGCTGTAAATTATAATAAACTCAGGGAAATCACTCAAAGGGCAGATGAAAACCCCGCAGCCTTTCTCTGCCGCCTTACAGATGCCCTTATCCAATATACCCACCTAGATCCTACCTCCCCCACGGGCACTACTGTCCTTGCAACTCACTTTATTACTCAGTCCTCCCCTGCCATCAGAAAGAAACTCAAAAAGGCAGAGGAGGGCCCTCAGACCCCTATCTGAGACCTGGTGAACATGGCATTTAAAATCTTTAATTCCCGAGATGAACAGGCAAAGGCCCAAAAGGAGGCCTGTGACGGCCAAAAGGCACACCTGCGGGCCTGAGCTTTGGTTGCAGCCCTGAGGCCGGTGGGACTTGCAAAGCCAGCGACCTCATCTAAGGCAACCAGCCACACTCCATCAGGCACCTGCTTCAAGTGTGGTAAGGAAGGACACTGGGCCAAGCGGTGCCCACAGCCACGTCCACCCACCACACCTTGCCCGGCATGTGGTCAAGAGGGACACTGGAAAAGTGACTGCCCCCCGGGACAGAAGTCCAGAGAGCCAGTCCTTCCATCCTTAGACCTGCCAATGGCAGTTTTGGATCTGGCTGCCGAAGACTGAAGAGGCCCCTACTTGGCGACCCCAACCACCCTCGCCAAGCCCAGGGTAACAATCAAGGTAGCGGGTAAGGCAGTGTCCTTTCTGGTTGACCCAGGGGCTACCTACTCTGTCCTGCCTTCTTTTTCAGGCCCTACTCATCCTTTCCAGGTGTCATCATGGGTATTGACGGCAATCCCTTTCAACCCCCCACCACTGGTCCCCTAACCTGTCTAATAGGTGACTGTCCCATCACCCATTCCTTCCTTATCATGCCCTCCTGTCCGGCTCCACTATTGGGAAAGGACCTATTAACCAAATTAGACACACCCTCCACTTTTCCTCCGGGGCCTCTGCCCTTCTTCCTCTATCTCTCTCTCTCCAGATTCCTCAGCTCCGCCCACAGCCTTTCCCGCCTTACCAAGCCCTACATACCCTCTCCAGTCTGAACTGGTAGACCCCCAAGTTTACGTTAAAAAATTATGTGTGTAATTTTGTCTAATTCAGAGGTTGTTTAGAAACTGATTCAAAGCATGGATTTGGAGGAAAAATAAAACTAAGATAGAAGGTAACTGGCAAGATGGAGAAAAAGACGTAGAAAGACTATGAACATGGAAATGTATTTTTGTTAAGAAAGATCAGCAAGAGAATAATTTGTGTGGAGAAAGATCTTATGTAGTGACTTTTTGTCCTGGAACAGAATGGCTGGTTATTTGAGAAAGAGGAAATTTAGGACAAAAAAAAAAAAAAAAAAGCCCAAACATGTCGTAGATGGTCTGTGTAGGTTGTGATGCAGTTCGTGGAAGAAATTTATGAAAGAATTTTGTGTATGGTTGAGTCGGCTATAATTAAAGGAGAAAAGGTTTGGTTAAAATCACAAGGTATTCTTGAAATCTTGGTTTGCTTTTAACAAAACCACTAAAGTGCTTTGATTCTAGATCTACTGACAGCTGAAAAAGGAAGGACCTGCATCTTCCTTCAGGAGGAATGCTGCTACTATGTCAGTGACAGGCCCCCTCCAAAGTTTAGCTGTCTAAGCCTACTGTCACATACCTTGGACTTCGTCTCACCCCCACTTCCCGTCATCTCACTGTTAATCGCCAGCAGGCCCTTCGTGACCTCCAGGCTCCCACCACTGCTGAACAAATTCTATCCTTCCTCAGGTTTGTTGGTTTCTTCTGACACTAGATCCCCAACTTTTCTCTCCTTGCCAAACACCTCTCTGAGGCAGCACGTGATGCCTCCGCTGGCCCTCTGTTAAACCCTCAGGCTGTCTGCCGCCATTCCTAAAACTTCGCAACTCTCTCTTACAAGCACTCCCCCCAAGACTCCTTCATCCTAAAAAATCCTTTTATCTCTACACGGATGAGCGCCAGGGCCTGGCCCTCGGTGTCCTCACTCAACCTCTGGGACCTACTGCCATTTCCACCCCAGTGGCCTACTTATCCAAACAGCTGGACACTACAGTCCATGCCTGGCCACCCTGTCTCTGCGCTTTAGCCGTGGCCACTACTCTCACCAGGGAGGCCCTTAAACTCTCCCTGGGACAGGACTTACGTGTCTTCTTCACCCACCGTTTACAGGACCTTCTAACTCACCACTCTTTAGCCCTCCTCACTCCATCTAGACTACAGGAATTCCATCTCTTGTTTATAGAAAATTCCACCATTACTTTATCTCAATCCCCAACTCGAAACCCTGCCACTCTGCTCCCCATTCCCTGCCTAACCGTGTCCTCACACTCCTGCTCAGAAGTGGTTGAAGCCTCCACTACCCCTAGACTCGATCTGTCAGATGAACCACTTCCTACAGAGAACTTAACATTTTTGTTGATGGCAGCTCAGTCACAGGTGAGGACGGCCGGGCAGCCTATGCCATTGTTTCTGCCTCTCAGGTAACAGAAGCCTCCTGTCTTCTGGAGGGCACCACCCCCCAAAAGGCAGAACTCATTGCTCTCACCCGAGCCTTACACCTAGCCAAAGGCAGAATTGTAAATATTTACATGGACTCCAAGTATTTACTTATGATAGCTTACTGCCATGCTGCCATATGGAGAGAACGGGGTTTTCTCTCCACCAAGGTCTCCTCTGTTATTAACGCCACCCTTATCTCCCGTCTCCTTGAGGCCCTTCAGTTACCCACCCAATTAGCTATCATACACTGCAAGGGATACCAGACGGACCGGTCCCCTGTCACTAAGGAAAACAACTATGCTGATACTATTGCCCGCAACCTAACATCCTCAAAACACCCTAGTCTGGCTCCTCTTCTTTTCCTTTCCATTCCTTTCCTCCAACCTTGCTACACTACAGAGGAGCGAGACAGCCTTCTCGCCCAAGGGGGATCAACCACCACTGAAGGGTGGGTCCTTCTTAAGGACAACAAGCTGGCTTTCCCTAAGGCACAGGCCCTAGAACTCATTGGCCAGGTCTACTCCTCACTTCATATTGGCACTAAGGGCCTCTTCCACTTCTTACAGCCTCTATTTTCACACCCTTCTCTATATTCTCTCATCAAAACTGTCTACTCAGCCTATGACATTTGTAATTCTCTTAACCCTCAAGGAGGCCTCAAACGCCCCATGTCCACCTATCAGATATGTGGTCATCTCCCCGGACAAGACAGGCAGGTTGATTTCACTCATATGCCACCTCACAGACATTTCAAACTCGTGTACAGCTGGCCTTTTCCCATTAACCACCATCTTCCAGCCCAGCCCCCACCTTTGGCCTCCTATTTCCCATATCTCTCTCTCCTCAAGCAACTTCTCCATGCCCACGCAGACAGATATCTACCTCGGCCTCCAGAGACCAACTCTGATATCTCTCACATGGGTATACAGCCTGGCGACTCAGTACTTCTTAAAACTCTTCACCCTAAGCCCCTTGAGCCCCAGTGAATGGGGCCCCACACAGTCGTTTTGACAACACCTACAGCTGTAAAACTCCTAAACGACCCTACTGGTTGTTGACATCACATCTCACACATCAAAAGGTGCTCACCTCAAGGTGCTTCCCCATCCTACTCCTGCCACCAGGTGGGTCCCACTAAACTCCGTTTTACACGGGCTTCTATGCCTCCTGGCCCTTCCAACAGCTGCTCCTGATTCAATATATGTCTGGAGATTTAAGGTACACGAAACCCTTCCCTCAGGAGACACCCATGTGGCCGGCTCTGCTGACTGCTCTCCAAAAGGCTATCAAACGGTCCTCACCATTCCCCTGTCCCTGACATCCGTTGATGGTGCCCCACTCCTGGTTCTATGCTACCTATATGACCAAACTTTTGACTATTGTTGGGAGCAGGCCGACGTATATGGGGGGGTGCCCTACATTGTCATGCCACTTCCATAATACTAAAAATCCAAAGGGATGGTGGGGTCATGATTATAAGATACAGATGGGACCCAACATTTTCTATTTCTCAGACAAAAATAAACTTCAACTAGATATCCTCGACCCTTGGGACCAGCGCTGGGAAATTGGAATCACAGGCAAAATATACTGGAAAATGTATGACTATTACCCTTCAGCAACTATTCACATCAGCTGTGAATACGTCCTGGCCCACCAGACACAGGTTCTGTTGAGCCTAAGAATACTGAATTATAGAAATGCCCCCTGTATTTCTGCAGACAAGATTTGATTTCAGAAGTCAAATAAGGCTTTGCCTTAAGGAAAAAATAAGTGTGTTAGTTCAAAAGCTGCCTCGTCACAGGAGGGTGTCTTGCTGCTCAGTAGAAGCTGCATCTCAAGGAGATAGCTGTAAACTGGGCCTTTGGTTCTCACCTGTTTTGAAAGACAAGGCAGGCCTCCCTTAGGACCAAAGGTTGCCAGTGCTGCTGACCGGTGGACACCCGGAGATCAGAGCTAATCAGATAGATATGCTAATGCCCAAGCCGAGCCCAGATGGAACCATGCGGTTAAAGTAATTAACACAAAGCACAGCCCATGTTGACTTCTGGGATCATCTCTGTCTCCAAGAACACAATCACTGGAGCCAAGATGTCTCTGTTTGTTGCTAAAGTAATAGCCTTATCATAAAACTTAGAAGTTTGCCCCAAGATGATTTTATAACCCATTGTTCCCCTAGTTATAGTTAAGGGATCTGTAGTAGCCTTTTAGGAGACTTTGACCCTAAAGCAAACCGCCTATTAGTATGCAAATCCAGTTGCCCTTGGCAACGGGGAGCCTGTTTGTACCCTATATAATACCTGTGTGGAGTTTCAGTCGGGGAGGTATTTTATGCGGGTGGCGGCTAAAATATTTCCATCCGGATACCCTCCTTTATCTATTTTCATAAACTTTCACTTTATAAACTATATCTTTGGCTCTGTGTATTATTATCACCATTACTTTATCTTTTATTTCTGTTTCCTACTATATTTTTCATCCTTTGCGATGACCCCTGCCTGAGAGACCTGATCGGAAGAAAAACCTCTTTGCAGGGAGCGTAGCTAACTCCCTGCAAACTGGCGTAGTCAACTTAGAGACCATGATTGGAACAAAGAGAAAAGGCCCTCTTTGCGGGGAGCGTAGCTAACTGCCCGCAAGGTTCAAATATCTATCAATATTCTGGAGGCAGAACAAACTCTAGCAGGACAACTTTCCTCCCACCCTAAACATCCTCCTCTTACCTCCTGGCTAAATATTATTCAACATACCCTCACCTTCCTAAACTCCTCTGAAATAATCTCTAATGTCTCCCACTGTTTCCTCTGTGCCTCCCTTCAGCGACCCCTACTGGCCACTGTCCCCCTAAACTTTTCTAACCCCCAGACAACTCCCTCATTGGCTCCCTCATGCTCCACTCCACTCACTCATGTTCCCTTTTGGGAACCTGAGCCCACAAGCCAATCTTACGTGGAACACATATGCTATCTCACCTCCCTCACTGATCCCAACCTACAACTTCATGGATGCTGTCTTACTAACCATACTGTGCCACGACAACCTCTTCTGCTCCGGAACAGTTCTTCTGGTACAACAGAACGCTTACCCGCTACATCAATACATCCACCCCAGGTCCTTGTTTCCCTGTCATGGTGGTCCCTCAATTAACTCTATATGGTGAGTCTGAATTCAGGTGGCTTCTCCCAGGATCCTGCTCAAAACGAGCCATCTTCTTGCCCGTCATGGTGGGTCTCAGCTTGGTCTCCTCCATTGCAGCCTCAGGGCTTGAGGGAGGCGCCCTGGGCCACAGTGTCATTTCTGCCCAAGACTTTTCAGATTGCCTACAACTATCCCTGGAAACCACATCCACATCACTAGCTTCCTTGCAGAGACAACTGACTTCTCTGGCTCAGGTAGCTCTCCAAAACCGGAGGGCCCTAGACCTATTAACGGCTGAAAAACGAGGAACCTCCATTTTCCTCCTTGAGGAATGCTGCTACTATGTCAACAAGTCGGGCCTTATAGAGCAAAACATAAACAAACTCGACACCCTGAGCAAAGAACTGCACAACCGCCACTGGCAGAATACATCCCCCCTTGGATGGATACAGTACCCACTAGCCGCCTGGCTGTTACCCTTAATAGGACCCATTGTCATCATTTGCCTAATCTTTCTCTTTGCCCCCTGTCTTTTACAGTTTCTCCAATGCCGCCTGCGGAAATTATCCAGAGTGACAGTAAATCAGATGCTTCTTCATCCCTACTCTCCCCTTCCAGTCACCCCTCCACCAGCCGACTCTGGACCATAGCCCCCACTATGCCCCTCAAAAGCAGGAAGTAGCTGGAAAGACCGAGGCACCCCATTGTCACTAAAAGGCTGGAATGTAAGGCTGGTGGCAGGCACCCCTCCCCTCCCTAATGGAAAAAGAAGAAGCCCACGAGACCTGCTAAGGAGAATGCCTGCAAGGCCCAGCTAAGTTAAAGGGCGACCACACCTGGATGGTTACCCTGATGAGAGTCTTGTTTCCTGGAGTCCACACATACCACCGGCCCCTCCTATTTCTCAATACCCACCCTAAAATTGCAACAAAGAAATTCCTCACTCTTCATGCTAAAATCTTCCTTCCGAAGAAACCCCCATTCCCCAACCCTAAAAACATATATAAGCCCACTCAGAACTTCTGAGCGATGTGACTTCTTGGGTCTCTCTCTCTGTCTCTCCGCCCCCCACCCCTGGGACCAAAGAATCTCGCCCAAGCCCCTCTCTTGGGACCTGTTACCCTCACCCAGGAGCACCCCAATAAAGCCTCTTTACTTATCCCTTTCAACTCTGCTCATCTTTCTTTCTCTGGTGCCAGCCAATCCAAAAAACCTTTCAATACCAGCATATTCCAAGGACACAGTCCTTGGAGTCTACTTCTCTTCCCTGAACCTCCCTTGCCTGATTTTATTAAATTCTCATTATAATGCCACACCTTCAAGAAGTCTTACAGGAGAAAATACAGCTAATGGTTCTAACACATTCTGTGAAGTCCAGCATGGAGAGAAGGTCAATTCACAATGCCATTGTCTTTATTTAACATTTTAATAACTGGGAACATTTCAGGACAGGTGTCTCTAGATGGGAGTTGAATGGAGGTTGTTAAGATGGCAAGCAATCAACCTTGGGGAGATACACTTATAGGGATCATGACTGCACTTGGGATTCATGGATATGAGATCCCACCAGTGAAGTGGCCCACAATCTTCAAGGAGATCAAGCATCTCAATGAACCAACAGTAGGAATAGTACTTCAAGATGGTCATGGATTGGTTTTTCCATTAGGGAGAGAAGGCTCCACTGTCAGATAAGAGAGGGGAGAGGAGAAGCATCTAGACTAAACATTATGATTAATTTTGCCTGATATTGAGATTTTATGAGCTGTGTTTCCACTTCCAATTACACAAGGGGTGAGGCAATTAATAGAGAGAGGAGCACAGAAATCCCGTCTCCATCCCTGTTTTAGATTTGCTACAAAAAATAGCCTTCTTTCTCAACTAAAACTTTATTTTGGTTAGTAAATTTCTTTCTTAAAATGCAGAGCTAGCTGTCATTCTTGTCTCAAGTCTGATTTACAATTACTTAAGAAGATCAATAGCCTACTTCAAAATTCTCATTATTTCAAAGATATTTTGGATATAAATTTGGTTGTTGTGAGAGATTCTAGCAAATAGGGCCAAGAAGATTATCACAATGGATACCTGAAAAACTAAATATATTAAATTATTACCATACATCCCCACTGAGTTAGAAAATATGACTGCATTAGTCAAAGTTATCCAGGGAAACAGAACAGATATATAGAGATATAGATATAGCATAGACATAGACATATAGAGATTTATTATAAGAAATTGGCTCAGGCAATTATGGCATTTGAGAAGTCCCACGATCTGCCCTCCATAAGTTGGCAGACCCAGGAAAGCCAGCGATGTAATTGAATCCGAGTCCTAAGGCCTGACAACTAAGGCAGCCAGTGATGTAAATCTCAGTCCAAGTGCAAGAGAAGACGAGACAAGAGGTCCTAGCTCAAGAAGTGAGGCAAGAAAAAAGGGGTGAATTCCTCCTTTCTCCTTTCTGAATGTTTTGTTCTATTCAAGTCCTCAACAGATTGGATGGTGCCCACCCACATTAGGGGGGCAATCTTCTTACTGAGTTCACCAATTCAAATGCTAATCTTACCCAGAAACACCCTCACAGACACACCTAGAAATAATGTTAATCTCAGCACCCAAAGCCCAGCTAGGTTGACATATAAAATTAACCATTGTGATGACCTATGATTTGCCCATGTGCACCACTAAACATTATCAAAATGCTGCTGTTAGCGGGACCCACATAAACCAGGTCGGTGCACTTCTCAATTCACCAGAGATTCATTTTGTCCTGTGCCATCGCATTTGCCTGGAATGGAGCCAAGAACCAGGCCACAACTAATAATGAGAAAGAAAGAATTCTTCATTTGCTTTTTTACAAATGAGAGAGAAATTTGCTACAATCCTTTGATCATAAGTAGTTATCTCAGAGACAAAGAGATTCGAAACCAAGCAGGGGATCTAATTACTCATCTAATAGTCTGTTGTATTAATTTTTTTAAAAGAAGCCACACATTTTCCTTTTACACTGGGCCCCACAGATACATCATTGGTTCTGACTACAGATGTATCGTATAATGTCTTAGCTGGACCCCATCCTATGATTACTGACCCCTCCCAATACAGATGCTATTGATGGTGCTATTGTTGCTTCAAGCTCCACCCTCACTTCCCTGAATCCCAGTTGAGCTGGGTACTGAGCTACTATTGGCAGCCACTCTGGACTTCCTGACACTACCAGGTGTGACCGGGTTTATTTACCACGTAGACAAAATTTTGAAGCCTAGACTACCAGAACAAAAAGACTTCCTAAAGGAAGTTTCTGTGGATTCTTAGTGGGTGCAGGGCAACAACAGAATATACTTCCATAGTCTTCAAATTGTGCAGTCTTCTAACTGCAGAGGCATGGGAAAGATTCACTTTGTGACTAAGTTGAACACAAGTATTAAATATTAGTAATCACCAGAGGAGTTTAAGTTCTTCTCAAGTATCTTAATAGATACAACAGAAAATCCTCACTGAATTCAACCTCATTTGACTTCTCAGTAAATAACCCCTGAGAAAGTTATTGATTGAGTGACCAAATGCAGATGTTTTGATTTGATAGATGATTTCCAAACATCTTCCTGCCACTGCCTCATATATAGAAAGCATGTTTGGATTTCTGACCTCACAAAATGTCAATATTTTTTTTGTCACCTCTAAAATGAGCGTAACAAAATGTCAATGCAGAATAGCAGCTGCAGGACTGTTATGAACTCAGGATTCAATATGAGACAATCCTCATCTCATTTTCACACCCCAAACCTCATCCAATATTCTATAGAAGCAAGATTCAAATGTTTGCTCTCAGGATCTCTTTACCCTGTAAAAATTATTGAGAACAGCTTGTGTGTGTGTGTGTGTGTGTGTGTATCACATCTGTTTATATTTACCATATTAGAAATATCAGAAATTAAAGCTGCAAATTTTAAATATATGTTGTTCATTAGTTCATTTAATAACAATGATGCACCTATTATATGTTAATGTAAACTTCATGTTTTTATGAAAAATAACTCTGTTTTTAAAAAAAACTAGTGAGAAAAATGACATTTTTAAAATTTTGAAAACCTTCCATGAATGACTCAAAAGACAACTGGATTCTCAGATCAGCTTTGGCATTCAATCCGTTGCACTATGTTGTATTGCTGAACTCTATAAAGAACATCTACCTTCACAGAGATCATATTGTACTTGGAAAGGTGAGATCTCGCAGGCACCCCAATGGACCTTGGGATTCACCAGTGTCCTTGGACTACAATTTGACAATCCCTTTACAGAAGTAAGACTCCTATGCTACACAAGCCTCCAAAAACCTGAATAGAAACACACATTGACCCTAGTAAAGGAAGAATAGGAAAGGCTAACGATACAGCTCAACATCAGGCTGTGATAACACCACTGAACTCAGATATGTGAGTCATTGCTTGTCAATACATACCTCTGTCTTCAATAAAAATGGCAAAAATATTTTACTATTTCATAAATTTAGTTTCTTTGTATAACAGCGATGAAGGCTTAGCATGACTAACTCCATTTTTGCTTCTGACCACCAACAGCAATATCTCTTAGGTTAAAACTTCTGCTTAGCTCTGTATGTGGACCTGCTAATTATGAGAGGAATTAAGTTTAACTTTAGAAGAAAAACAATAATTGTTCCTTTCCCAAAACTAATTCCCGGGGAGATAAGGAAAGTATGCACACAAGTAACAAGTTATGTTAAAGATTTATAGGAAGTCAACTGACCTAGAACAAAGAAGTTTCAACTTTTATAGAACAAAGAAGTTTTGCAACCTCCTTGGATCCTCACTGACCCCCAGATATCTGTGGTCGGCAGTCATCTCTTGACCTTAACGGCTTCCTCTTCCCTGTTCCTTTAACATAAAAAAGGAATCTAAAGTTTACACTAACTTAAGGTGGTTCTTTGAGACACTAGTCCTCCATCTTCTCTGTTTTCTGGCTCTCTGAATAAAGTTGCTTTCCTCGCCCCAACACCTTGTCTCTCTACTTATCAGCTGTCGTGCAGCAAATGGCACAAGCTTGGACTTGGTTACATTTGGTGTGCTTTGAAACATAGGTTTCATGGCAGTGTAAAGGGTGGAAACCACAGAATGGAGGCTCCCTCCCTCTTGCATGTTTTATGAGTATATTTTATTAAGGAAAGAACACATAAACTAGAAAACAAAACCCAGGTACCACAGGTGGGTCAACCTGGATGATTATGACCATCTTAGAGATGGGGAATTACATACACCAGGAATGGATAGGAATTACCTTCAACCTACTCTCTACCTTTGTTCCCTCTGAGAGGGAGCCCAGAAATGAAGAACACCCAGGCTCTGGACGGAAACACCTGTGGTTTAATAGCTACTTGCTATTAATTCACTCTTTGTGCCTTGAGTACTCATCTCCAAATGGGGATAACAATGTCTGCCTTATAGACTATTGTGAAGATTCAACAAGTTTATATAAATAAAGCGATTTCCTCTCAGAAGTTGCTTTAGCTTTCAATTTGCTCTACAATGGTCATGATATGAAAATGAAAAAAGTTATCCTTCCCAGTGTCCACGTTTTTATTCTACATATAAAAATAGGTATTAAGTTCACCCTTTCTAGTATGAAAGATTAGAGTCTAACCCAATAATACTGAGTCTGAGTGTAGACATGTTATTGGATTCTCATTACATGGAAAATGACAGACATGTTCTCCCACTACAGGTGATGTTTTGTGGTGACAATGTTTACGTTCCCAGGATCCTTCAGTTAAGTGACACACATGTGCATCTGGAAGGATTTGCTGTTGCCAACCCACAGCTCCCACGACCCTATACATGTGCAGGAGCTTCAGTACATCAGGTCCTAGAAACACGGATAGTACACAGGGGTGACTTGCCACCAGCAATGCACTAGTGATATGTACAAGAGGGTTGGTGTTGCTCTTTCATTCAGGATATACAGTTCAGAATTGTTTAAAGTAACAAATTTGGAAATAAACAAAATATTCCTCATAACTGGTTAAAATATGGTTGTATATCTTTACAATGGAATTTTATGCAGCTGTTCAATAAAATGAGCAGGGTACTGGCATGAAATATTATCAAAATATATTGTTAGTGGAAAAGATGTATGGCATAGGCCACTGTAATAGTCTGCTTGGGCTGCTATAACAAAATACCATCAGCTGCTACAACAAAATACTACACACTGGGCTGCTTAGACACAGAAATTTCTTTCTCCCAGTGCAGGAAAAACCAGCTATTCTCCTCTATACTCACACTTACACTTCTGGTCACTAAACTTGGACAGGTTTTCCCACATGGACAAATTCTCTAACACCAGCCGGGTGTCCTACAATTCAATTCAATTGTGACACTAACTGGAGTTAGCACAGACCCCACAGGTCCAAGGGCTCAGTCCCACAAGACTGTTCCCCACTTCAGTTGCCAATCACAAGTAGTAGATCATTATCTGTGATTTTGACATATCGGCTACAAATCAGAGGTTCTCATGACTCTCTCCTCAGGTTCTATCATTTCCTAGAATGGCTCACAGCACTCAGAGAAACACTACTTAGGTTCACACATTTATCATAAAGGATATACTAAATATACAGATGAAGAGACACACAGGACAAGGTTTGTAAGGGTCCTGAGTGCAGGATTTTTGTCTCTGTGGAGTTGCGTTGTGCCACCATCACAGCGTGCGGATGTGTTCTTGTTCACCAAACCCAGAAGCTCTCCAAACCTTCTCCTTTTGGGGTTTTATGGAGGTGTCATTATGTAGGCATGATTGATTAAATCACTGGCCACTGCTGATCAGTTCAACCTTCAGTCTCTCTCCCCTCCCCAGAGGTTAGGGGTGGGAATGAAAGTTCCAACCCTCTAATTGAAACCATCCCCACAGGGCTGACAAGAATTGCGTGTCAGGTTCTGGATAGAAATATAGGTACAATTAAGCATTAACCAGGTTGTACTTTGGCCCACTTCCTTATAGCTGTTTACTTATGAAAAATTACATAGCTCTAGATACTGACCATTTGTATCCCCTTGTTCCTACAGACAGGATTTCTGACATTAGAATTATAGGACTTTTGTTTAAGAATTGCTTACCATGTTTTTCAGAATTCCAGCATCACAGCTGATGCCAACAGTTTGAGGACTCCCACAAAGGAACTGAATCTGCATGAGGATGCAGTTTCTCCATCTCGCCTTCCCATAACTTCACCCTGCACTCTTCAAGCAATCTACAAACCCCTATGTTTCAGCCTACTCCAAACTCCTTCGAATCCCAAACTCCTCTGGGAGGCAGATTTGAGGTTTCCTCCCATCTCCTCATTCATCAGCCCTCTTTCTCTGCTACAACCCAGTGTCTCCATGTATTGACTTGCTGCACATCAGGAAGCAAACCTATTGAGGTCACATAATCACTTGGTTGGTCCTCCAGGCAACCAGCCCACACACATCGTGAGACTACCCAGGTGTCCCCAGCCACCAGTCATCTCATTAGCACACACATTTCAGAAATTTTAAGAGTTTTAGGAGCTATGTGTCAGGAAACAGGGATGAAGACCAAATATATATGTTATTTCTTATCATAAATCACAATATCATGCTCACAGTTTTGGACCCTGGGAAGTCCAAGGTGAAGGTTTTGGCAGGGTTCAGTTTCTGGTGAGGGCTCCCTTCCTGGCTTGCTGACTGCTGCTCTCTCACCATGTCCTCACATGTGGGGTAGAAGGAATAAGCTCTCTGGTGTCTCTTCTTATAAGGACACTAACCCTATTGAATCAGGGCCCAACCCTTGTGACTTATTTTAACTTGAATTACCTCTTTGTAGGCCCTCCCTCCAGATACAGTGACATTGGGGGTTAGGACTTCAGTGAATTTTGGAGGGACATAAATCAGTCCAGAGAAAACACTGTTTATTGAATGTTACTGTCTGAGGGGGCAGGGAAGAGAGAGGAATTACATACAGAAATCTATGCAAATGAGAATAAACCTATATGCTTGTATGTATACATATAATAGAAAGGGTACCAAGAAACTGAGTAATTATTCTTCCTGGAATTCAAAACTAGCTCCAATAAGTAAAGAGAAGTACATGGAGATATCCTTTTCATTGGATACTCTTTCCTGATGATTGAATTGACATTTTTGCCATGTGAATGTATATGCATTCCATCTGTGCATACGTACTTTCATATGTACATTCCATGTGTGTATAGATAGAGATATAGATAGATAGAGATTTATTAAACACAGACTCCCTGCTAGGAGAAAGTTCAAACAATGAAGAAATCAAGTAAAACTTAAAACTACATAATAATGTGGTATTCAATGACCTGGAAGACTGAGGGTTAGAGAGACCTCTCTCCCTCCCCTGCTGAGAATCATAGTCATGTAGCTATCCCTCACTCCACCTCCCGCTCTCCTCCTCCACTCCCGCCACGCGGTGGCAGGCAGCTCGCGGCTCCAAACTGGCGCTCATTATGTAGGTCTATCCCACTCCGTCTCACTGTGGACGGGGAGTGTGAGTATCCCAAGGCTGCAGGTAGCATGAGATAGAGCTTGGGAGTCAGATAGCTGAGAAATTGTAAGAACCGTGTGCTTTGAAAGCTGATATGCTTTGTGATGTTGAAATCCCCTGAGCTCATTTCCCTGGGCTTTTCCTCATTATTACAGAAAAGTATTTGGAAGTTCCAGGTCTTAGTACAGGAGGAAAGCGCTAGTCCTCTTCATGCAGAGGTCCCGGCGCCGCAGCGCCCCTGCCGGCCAGTGCGGAGGTCGCGGAAACCTACCCCTGCTCTGCCTTCGGTACTTCCCGGGCAAGGCTCTTGCCCAGGCTGTGCTGGTCACTTCAAAGGTTTGCTTTTATGAAAAGAGGCCCAGTTCTGTCTGCTGTCCCCTCCAGATACTCTCCCAGGAATCTGTTTCCGATCCCCACAGTGGAGGATCCAATGGATCCGGAATTAAGAAGGTCGGAAATTAAGAAGACCCTTTATGATCGGAGGCTCGGGAGGCTCAGGGTCGGCACTGTCAGGAGCTGTATTAGAGCATTTCAGGGTGTATCAGTTCTGTGAGCCAGAGATCACCACCCCCTGCATAGGGGGTGCTGTCCGGGGGCTGCCAGCTCGGACACAAAGATGAAGAGGCATAGCCCCTGCCCGTCAGGCACTTTCCGTGCAGGAGTCCTGGCACCAGAGAGGAAGGACAGCAGGTGTGGAGGTGAGGAACGTTTCCTGGGAGAGCTGTGATCAGGCTGAGAATGGAAGTAGGGAATATTGGTTGTTTGGGGATGGCCAGACTTTACTCCCTCTTTTAGAAACTGTATCAAGATTGTTTCTGTTGTTGTATTGTTTTGTTTTTAACCCATTGTCTACTCTGTCCTAGGCTGTGGTTGGGTGGACTGGCTCCACCCCAGCTCCAAGCATAGGTAATCAATGCATGCATCTGATTTCTAGGGTCACAGTAGTTGGGTCCTCAAGCACTTGACCCAATCAGAGATATTAGCTAGGAACGATGAGGGATGAGGCAAGTGCTCGTTCATGCTGGATTTGATCAAGAGACCTAAGGGCTGGAGTTACTCAAGCCATCTTACAAATACATCTTTCTGAAATGAAGCAAAGATGAAGGAGAAGGGAACCAAAAAGTAGACGGAAACTGAGTTTTGTTTTTATCATCTGAGATATCATAAATTGTTCACGAAGCCATTCCCATCACTTATTGCTTAAGACACTCTTAACCATACACACAGGCTATTAGGATTTTTTCACCTGTTTTCTTCATTTTCCTAGTTGTAAGAAAAGGTGGACTAACACACATAATTTATTCTATGTACTAGCATTTCTTAATCTCATATTTACATCATTACTTAAAGTGTCGAAGTTAAAAGTTTGAGTACCTAGGGATTAAACGAATAAAGCCTTAAGTTTTTTCTTTTATTTCTCCATTCCAGAAAAATATTCCGAATTTCCTCATGCAAACTGTGCATCATCATACCCTAGCCCATTTCCTGGTGTGCAATTCTGAGGTGGACACCTGGTCAACAAATTTCTCATCTCTGTGCTCCTTGCTCTGATTTCTCACTGGTCTCACCAGTGGCCCATGTGGAGGGAAGGGAGTGTAAACTGAGTCTCACAGACCATGTGAGCAGACAGGATCACTTCAGCAAACATTGAGTACCTACTACAACACAAGCACAGACCCAGGCACTGGGAATGAGATAAAGTCAAGATGGCTCCTACTCTTACAGGGCAACTAGAATGACACAGAATCATCAGAATCACAGACAAGTCATGCTTAAAGGAGTCATTCCCCTAGTTACATACACTCCCAACTGAAGTGAAACTTGAGTCTCTTCTCTCCTTCTCATATCACAGAGCACAGATTCTGTGAAGCTCCTTTTGATGGTCCACCATGATGAAAGTTCTTCAGATCTGGCAATTTCCTTGGACAAATTTCCTACCATACACATTTCTCAAAATACAATGCATACACATATTTAGGATTGTAGTAGTGGGCCATTACATGATCTCAGCTGTATAAATATTAATAGAAGTCTCAGGGCAAAACTCTGGGGGGACGAAGTCCAGATCATCTACCAATTGGATATGGAACCTTAGGGAATCATCCCAACTTTCTGCTCCTCATTTCCAAATTAACAGGTTTGGGCAAAATGGCTCTCTAGTTCAGACACTTTGCAATTCTATGGGTCTTTAATGAGAAATTATGTGTGCATGCATGTGTGTGTTAAAGAGGCATATATGTGGTTATTTGGTTTGTGTTCATGAATTACTTGATTACTTAAATTGTATTATTCTGAAAGATGGATTAATTGGATAAATAAAATATAATTAACCAAAATTACATCATTTCATCTCCTTGATCATTATTCCTGTAAGTACCCATAGTAAAATCTAATTATATTTATAGCAGGGAAGCTATTTTGGCCTGACCTTCAAAATTGTCTTTGCATTTGGGTAGGATAAAAGTCTAGAAAAAAAGTTGAGGGATTATTTAAAGTATACTTAGGATTTAGTGCTTTTGAGACTATCTGAGTTAGCTGACTTGTGAAAAAACTAGAGAGATCGGTTATTCAGTAAGTATAAATTTAATTGTTACACTGCTCAGCTTTTCTCAGACAGGAAGGGTTTTTCTTTCTGCTTACAGCTGCCTCTAGCCAAATGGAAAAGCAAAAGCACAAAATTCTTTAAATTTTAAAAGGAAGCCATGGATAAGCAGTGATCTATAAAGACCAGCACACAGATTATTAATTTTGTCTCACTGGGACATTTATAATCAATTCCTAAGGAATGATAGCTAATCTTCTATGATAATAAGCTATATAATCAAGCATTATGCACAAATTCATAAGTGGTATTTTCTGCCAGCATGCTTGCAGTGAGTGCCATGCTGGAAAAACTTTCATAGGCTAAGTATTTTCCATTTGATTCACCTGGGGAGTTTTGTGCACCATGGATTTTTGGGCTCCACTCCAGATATACTGACACAGAGCGTCTGCATGTGGAGCTCAGGATTCTGCATTTTCAAACCTTTCCTCAGGTTGGTTCTGAAATAACCTGTCTCCAGTCTCACATTTGAGATCCACTTTTATCTGACCCTGACTTCAGAAGCCTTAATGGATATTGGTAATATCATGGTGTTGGGGCTATTCCAAAGCAGAGTAACACCATTTGCATTGGTACCCAGACAATTTCAGCTACATACATCTCTTATCCAGCATTTATATCTTGGTATTAGGCTTCCGTTCAGTTGACCCAATTGACACCCAAGAGTACACAACTTGAGTACACAACCTCAGCCATTGTAACACTCTCCACTTAAATGTAGAGAGAATACATGGACAGTTTAGCTAAAGTCCACTGTGTGGTATGAAAAGACTCAGTCTCATTGCTGTATGTCTTGGGTTTAGAAGAGTGCCAGGCACTGAGCAAATGCTTAGTGCCCATTTGGGGTTAATAACTGTTAAAAACTGTTTGGGGTTAATAAAAGAGGACATGTTTAACTCTTCAGATAGCCAAGAATCAAGGGAAGTGGTTTGAGTAGCCAAAAGACAGTTGTTGTCAAACGGCTGATAATAGATAAACTAAAGCTGCAACCAAGATTCCAAGGAGATAACAGCATTTCACAAGGAGCAGGAAAATGCCATTATTAGATTGAGTCTATTGTATAATTTCTCACTATTCTCTGGGTTAGCTCACTCAAATTGTTTTGGCTCCACATGGTACCATCTGGGCTTGGTACTGCAGATATAATTTGGGCTAGAGATTTCAAGAGGACCTCACTGCATGTCTGGTTGTCCTGTATCTTCCCACCATCCAGAACCTCTGTCTTAGTCCATTTTCTGTTGCTGTAACAATACCTGAGACTTGGCAATTTATAAAGAAAAGAGGTTTATTTGGCTCCTGATTCTGGAGGCTTAGGAGTCCAAGTAGCATAGCACTGGCATTTGCTCGGCTTCTGATGAGGGCCTCGTGCGGCGTCATAACATGATGGAGAAGTGGAAAGGGAAGCCGAAAAAGGGATAAAACATGAGGCACAACCTACCTTTATCACAACCCACTATTGTGGTGACTAATTTAGTACCTGGAAAACCACATCAATCCATTCATGAGGGTGGCACCCCCATGACACAAACACCTCTGAAAGGCCCCAGTACCTCTCAATTCTGTTACACTGGCAATTAAACTTCAACATGAGTTTTGGTGGGGACAAACCATACCCAAACCATACAAGCCTCTCCCTCCACATGTTCTCTCCAAAAATGGAGCCCAATCTTTACATGCTGCTCAAGCTGCCAAGACAGTGAAACAGCAGCAGAAAGCCCTATACTCAGAGGTGTACATGGTCACTCTGTCACAGTCTTTTAGTCAAACTAAGTCACAAACCCAGCCCAGAGTCATTGTGACAAGGAATTACAGGAGGGGGTGACTGCTAGGAGATATTATTGATTTATGAGAAATTAGATCAGCTTCACGGGCATGTGAACTGTGAAGTCACACAGGGCTCCAGGCTTAGAAGGAGCCCATGCTTGGTTTAACAGTCTTGTGTTACCATTTGAAATTCCTAACAGCCTCATTTTACCTTAATCACCTCTTTTAAAGCTCTATCTTCCAACACAGTCACTTTGTGAAGCACCAAGGGTTATGACTTAAATGAATTTTGGAAGAGCACAATCAGTCCATAGACTCACCTCATTTTTATTTCTACATAGTCCATACCGAATCCTGAAGGGAAGGGGATGTGTATTCAATACCAAATCTATCATTAATTTCTGTGGGAGTTTGGCAGGTTACCTCATCTTTCTGTTTCTCAGTTGGAAAAGGACAGGGTTAGAATAAAGGAATTTCAACTTCTTTCCAGCTCAGACTCTCTGTGTTCCTCACAGTTCCTGATGAAGGAATACAGCTGTGTGGGGGTGGGTGTATGTGTGGGTGTATGGGTGGGTGTGTGGGTGGTTTGAGTGTGTGGAGGAATGTTGGCAGAAAATGTAATCTATATCTCTGTACTGATAGATCCTGAAAATCAAATGTTCTTAAAATATTATGGATTTAAGTAAAATGAAATATTGTCTGGTGAAATTATTGTTATTTCCAAATTACATTATTACTTCAAGACTGTCCAGCAAAAACCTAATTTTATTGTAGGGAAAACCAATGCCTGTCCCTTAGAACTGTCATTCAGTTGTCCAACAGAAAAGATGAGCAAGCACAAAAGACTACAATAATGTCATGCCTCTAGAGTAAAGGAGTGCTTAGCACACTAGGAGACACCCAGTTGGCAGACACCAAGAGAGTAGAGCCCATCCATGCCCTTTTCTAGAATAAGGTTCCTTTCATAACCCACTATTGGTCTCAGGAGAACAAGAGGCATCAAACTTGTTGAAACTAAAAGGAAGATTTATTTGGCAGGTGCTATACAGCCAAACTATCTCAATATCATTTACTATTTTTGTGTCTTATGGTTTGACAAGGAGACCTAAAAATAAAAAAGGAACCACTAGCACTTTGGTGAACGTATTTCATACAAGGCAATTGGGATTCAAACTGACAATGGTGTGGTCCAGGAGGTGACACTCTTCTCACCTTTACAGAGACGATACACGTGTTCACCTGTGCTCAGCACTCTGGTGACCCACCAACAGGCTTATTGTCCTGTGTATTCATAAAGGGTTTTGCTGTTTCCCTGGTGGAACAGAGCAGGCCATCACCTTGTCTGAGGTCACATTGTCAGTGAGTAGCATTTAAGTACACACAAAATAAAATATCATATTCTGAGGCTGCTGCTACTGATTAATTTTTTTTTTCAAGAAAATGATTTGGTAACACAAATGAGAGGGGAAAAAAGCAAATGTGTCACTAATATAGCTCATTCCTATTTCCATATGAAGAGATTGCCTTCACATGTCAGTTTAAGTGCTTTTTAAAATGGAAAATCCCAGTTTTCTCTCCTCCCTCTCCCCACACTTAATGGAAGGAAACAACAGCAAACAACAAGACAGAAAGTTACATTTTGTCTATTTCAAGTTCATCCCTGAAATTACAGTGTAGACTAAGTAAACAAGATGATGGTCAGCTACTGCCCTCTGTTGGTAGCATGTGGGTATGCAGTAAACACGTCAACCGTGAAAAGCTGAGGGGATGGTAGCATTAAGAGAATAAATAAGAAGATAACATTAATGGATTTAAAAAACGATCTTTGTTCCTTAATTTCACATTTATTGAATACTCTAGAAGTTAGAGTAGAAATCAGAAACTTTTTTGGTCAACAAACTGGCTTTGTCATTCCCCAATGACTCATGAGGGAAAAAAAACCAAAAAACTGGCCTTGCTAGAAGATTGGTATTATGGCTCCAAAAATGACTATGATTAATTCCTGTTCTGAAGGCCCTGAGGATTTATTATTATTTTCCCAGAGCTCTTTTGAAATTATTTTAATGTTTACTGAACATATTACAGCATCTCTGACATATCAAAATCTAATGTTAAGTGTTACTTTTACTTTTTTCTGGATAATGCCATGTTCTTTTTGTTTGTTTGTTTTTCTTTGAGACAGAGTCTCACTCTGTTGCCAGGGCTAGAGTGCTGTGGCCTCAGCCTAGCTCACAGCAACCTCAGACTCCTGGGCTCAAGCAATCCTCCTGCCTCAGCCTTCCAGAGTGCAAGGATTACAGACGTGAGCCACCACACCTGGCCAATGCCAGGTTCTTACAACATTCTGACTACATTTACCCTGATTCTGATTCAGTCATCTGAACTCTTGTTGGACTGACATGGTCCAATATGAAGACAATGGTCACCTGGTTGGGTATATTCCTTGCTGAATTTCCCTACAATGGCCCATGTAGGCCAAGGAAGGGGACATGATGAGTCTCTTCATATTTTTTAAAAATCCCTTTTCCCTTATAGTTTCCTGTTACTGATATAATAAATTACAAAAAAACACAGTGGCTTACAACAACACAAATTTATTATCTTGCAGTTCTGGAGGTCAAAAATATGAAAATTGTTCCAATGGGCTAACCTCAAGGAGTTGGAAAGGCTGTATTCCTTCTGGAGTCTCTAGAGAAGGATCCATTCTCTTGCCTTTTCTAGCTTCTAGAGACCACATGCATTCTTTGGCTTGTGGCCCCTTCCTCCATCTTCAAAGCCAGCAGCATAGCATCTTCACCTCTCTCTCTGACTCTGCTCTGTTGTCACATCTCCTCTGACTCTGACCCTCCTGCCTTCCTCTTATAAGGACCCCTGTGATTACATTGGGCCCATTCCAGTAATTGGAGATCCTTCTCACATCAACATCCTTAATTTAATCACTTCTGTATAGTCCCTTTGCCATGTTAAGTATGGCATCTTTGCCATCTTTGGAGAGCTCATCATTCTGCCTCTCACATCCTTCTTGCACCTAAACCTTCCAGAGAAAATGTTTGTATGTGAGTAGATTGGAAACAGGTGAAATTAAAACTACTGGGATAGGACCCACTGATTTCATGACACAAAAGGGGAACAACACTGGCACCTGGGCCGGGAACACCTGAGACTCTGGAGGTACAGGGTTAGGAGCAATTAATAATACCTTTGTCTCCTAGAGTCAACACTGGTGCCTGAGTCAAACAGAAGCTGCAGCTGACAATCTGTGAACATGTCTGTTCCTGAATTATTCTGCTGTGTCTGGTATCATCAGTAGCAGCTCTCAACATGGACCCTTTTTACACATGTATAAATGCACCAACCTTGCTTCATTCTGTTACAAAGTCACATGCTTCTCTGATGCTTGAGAGGTCTTGGTTATGCCACCATGTATGGTAAAGAAGTCTACAACTCAGTGACACTGCCCAAGTGATTTAACCAAACCTATGTAGTGCTAATCCACATCAGTTTTAAAGATGCATCCTAATAGGAGTTACCTGTGCCTGTTTGGGTTTTATGTTTATATGTGGGTGAGAGTGGACCATGGAATGTCTCTCTGTTGGGGACAGTGTTTGTCTTGTACCCCATCTATAGCCCCTTATAATTATTGGCAATGACACCAAAGATCATCAGGTCAGCGTAAACTCCCCTGCATGGGTTGTAATGGGTAGTACACTACCTTACATCCTGACTGTCTAACTCCTGTTTTCCCCCAGGACACAAGTCTGAGTGCAAGACCCTGGAAGGCATGACTGAAGTCAACACTGCAGGCTAAATTCCGCCCTGTTGTTTGGATGTCTTTTTGATAGTAGCCTTAATTAAATGCTGTATGAGACAAATTAAACTGGTTTAGTTCTAGCCTCTGATGGTCAAATTAATCAGAGTGGCCAACAGAGTGACATAACAAAGTTCACCAGAAGCCAAGAAAGATGCATAGGGACAGAGGGTGAGTTGATGGGAAAGGCAATCTTTCACAGGCCCTGAGCATCCCTGCACATTTTTTTTTAATGGGTGTGCCAAGAATGCATGGCCCTGACTTCTCTTTGCCCATACCATTTCTTAGTGTTGTGTTTATAGTAAACAACCTTAAGGACTGAAATTATATAAAGTCAGATATTTGCTTCAAAAATATTAAGTGGGGTTGGGACAAGAATTGAATGAGGGTATAGATGAAACAATATTTTCCAAGACTTCGTCACTGTCGAGTCTGGGTCATGGCATAATCATGGGTCATGCCTACATGTGGGTTCAAGTGCAGGCTTGCTTACTACTTACGGCAAAAGCAGTGAATGCCCAAGCTCAGTACTCCCTGGCTGTGACATAAACCCATTGTCTGTGTTGCATCCTTCTAGGACCTTCCTGAGACTTGGGACATCACATTTGTGGGACTTGGGATGAGGAGAACTTATGCAACATGATGCCATGTTTGCTTTGTCATGAGTAATAATGAGACTCCTATGACCCAAGAGTCTTGGGTGTTCTGCCAGTATCCAGAAAATAATAACAGACTCTTATTAGATTGTAAGTAGAGTAAAATCCCAAACCCTGACAGGTACCAGTGTTTTTTTTTAATTTACACATAATAATTGTACATATTTATAGAGTACATGTGATATATTGATACATGCATACAATGTGTAATGATTGATTCAGGGTAATCAAAATATCCATCACTTCAAACATTTATCATTTCTTTTTGTTGGGAGCATCCCAAATCTTCTCTTCTACCTATTTTGAAATATACAATAAATTATTGTTAATGATAGTCCCCCTTTTGTCCTGTCAATCACTAGAACTTATTCCTTCTATCTGTATTTTTGTACCTATTAATCAACCTCTCTTCATCCCCTTCCCTTCCCATCCTCTGGTAACCGCCACTCTGTTCTCTACCTCCATGAGATCAACTATTTTGGCTCCCACATATGAGTGAGAACATGCGATACTTGTCTTCTGTGCTTGGCTTATTTCAGTTACCAAGATGACGTCCAGGCTCATCCATGTTGCAGTGACTCATGAGTCACTGTTGGGTGACTTCTTACCATCACCTGACAAAATTATTCTAGCATCATACTTCATCATCCTTCCACACACCAGGCACGTGAGGTTGTTCTCAGTGATACATCAATATCCTCAACAAAATTCTTGGCAAAAATGTTGACTTGGACATGGCTGAGAGCAGAGCCTACAATAGAGACCTTTGCTGTCCTCCTGTCCAAAATTCATTAATTGTTTAGTATGTTTAACAAACTCTGTTGATTGTCTTTTGTGTGAATGTCTGGTCCCACTTTTTTAAGTATTTGGCAGCTTTTTTTCAAATAAATTTACTTATTTAAATGTACATATAAAATTATATGTGTTCCTAGCACTCTGGGAGGATAAGGTGGGCGGATTGTTTGAGCTAAGGAGTTCGAGACCAGCCTGAGCAAGAGCGAGACCCCGTCTCTACCAAAAATAGAAAGAAATATGGACAGCTAAAATATATATATAGAAAAATTAGCCAGGCATGGTGGCGCATGCCTGTAGTCCCAGCTACTCAGGAGGCTGAGGCAGTAGGATCGCTTAAGCCCAGGAGTTTGAGGTTGCTGTGAGCTAGGCTGACGCCACGGCACTCTAGCCCGGGCAACAGAGCAAGACTCTGTCTCAAAAAAAAAAAAATTATATGTGTTTACTGTGCACAGCGTGATGTTTTAAAGTATATATACATTGTGGAATGGTTAAATCTAGCTAATTCACAAATGCATTACCTCACATAGTTATCATTCTTTGAGAAATGTCTATTTAGGTCTTCAGAAAGACAGTAATGTCTTACTCAAAGGAAGACATACAAATGGCCAACAAGGATATGAAAAAATGCTCAACATCACTAATCATCAGAGAAATGCAAATTAAAACCACAGAGAGATAGTATCTCACTCCTGTTAGAATGACTATTACCAAAAAGAAAAGAGATAACAAGTGCTGGCAAGTGTGGAGAAAAGAGAACTCTTGCACACTTTTGGTGGGAATGTAAACTGGTCACATTTTATTTTATTTTAAAGATATCTGTCCCTTGAGTACCTAGTCATAGACTATTTTCTCTGGAAGCTTACAGTCACTTTGAGGAGGGGGAAAATATGGCCACAGTAACAAGACTATAAAGCAAAGGTTAAGTTCACAATCTGAGACCAGAAGGCTGATTCTGGCACCTACAGCCACCTTCTGATTACCCCACACTATGTTATTGTAGTATGTGAAATTAGTTGCCAAGCTGTAAACATTTTGACTTTTCAACCTAAAAATCCAGATTTCTGTCTTCTTTCTAAAAATCAGAAAGACTGGCAAACCCGGACCTGCATTTCCTCAAGGCAACACTCTGTAGAGTCAGAAGCAGCTGCTCTTTTAAACCGGGTTAGAACTCTCCAGGTCACCAAGCACTGCCTGTTGTCTCATACGTGTTTATTCCTTCTGATGTCTGCCTTGGTCCTGCAGACATTGGATTTCGTGGTCCCTAGGGAATAGGAACCCTCTCCTGGGAGAAATCTAGACCATACCCTGCCCAATTCCCAACATTCCTCCTCCCTCTAAATTGGGTTCTGCATACACTTCAATTATTTCCTCGGTAGGTTCTCTCTATACTATTTTTAAATGTTCTCCATTGTCTAGGAAGAAAATCCACGTGATCTAGTCTGACATGAAAGACCTGAAGTTGAGCATTCATATTAGTGAAGCGGAGGTGGAACACAAATCAATATTAATGAAGTCACACTAGATTCTCGGCGTGATTCTGCTCTCTTGGCAGGCTCCTCCCATTACCTCAGTCACCTCAGCACCCCATCAGTGGCACACCAGGGTATTCTACACCTTAGTAACCCTGAAGAACACCCTTTCTGACCCAGAGGGCTCTGGGCTGAGGCTTTGCCATTGACAGTAACTGAGAAATCTTATAAAAGTCAGACACAGGAAGAGCACTTCTGCACTTGTGGGTTCTTAAAAAAAATTGTTTTGAAAGCCAGGAGCAGTGTCATGCACCTGTAGTCACAACTACTCTGGAGGCTGAGGTGGAAAGATCACTTAAGGACAGGAGCTTCAGGCTGTAATGTCTGATGATGGCACCTGTGAATAGCCACTGCACTCTAGTCTGGGCAACATAGAGAGACCCAGTCTTTAAAAAAAAAAAAAAAAGAAAGAAAATTGTTTTAGTGAAAGTTGACTATGCCACTAACTCAATGTCCACTTGTGCAGGAACTCATGGGGAAAACTGTAGGATCAGGAAGGACTTTGGCTGTCATGAGGTAGCCCTATGTCCACAAGGAAGGGGACTGGGCTTTACAGTCAGGCAGATCTGCAGTGAAATCGAAGCTTTGTAATGTGAGAAATTTGAGCTCTATGAGCCTTGAATTCCAGACCAAAGAAAGTCTTCTCTGATGCCCTAAACTGGGTCAGCTCCTCTTGTTTTATTCTATTATGTAACGAGTAGCCCTCTTTCATGTTATTTGTTACTGTGGGTGATAAAACAGTAATTTATACAATTATTTGAATAATGTCTGTTTCTCCCACTACTCTGTAAATCTCATTAAGAGCAGAGACTGTATTTTGCCAAACCAAGGCTTAGCCCATGGTATATATTTGATAACTACTTGCTAATGAAGGTTCAAATGAATTAGTGAGTCAACGAATGCATAGATGGATTATTACATTGCATATTAAGAGTAATGTGTCTAAAAGCAAGATACCACTTGCTTTTAAAATGTGGATTCCTCTTAACAAATAGATACTCTTCCATCTTTCTGGTGGCCAGAACTGCCTACCTCATCATGATCCCTTTTGAATTGCTGCTGACTAATTCAGTTCTAGTTTTGCTATAAATTGTGTAAATTATCACAATTTGTTTGTAAATTACGCAAAATTTTAGTTCAAAATTAGAAATGAACAAAGGAAATATGGAATACAAATGGAGTTTGAAAAACACTATCCTTATAATTATTAAGCTCCTCTGGGTGCCACCGCATAAAGGATCAGAAAGAGATTACACTTGAATCCCAGCTTTGCCACTTAAATCAGGTGAACCTGGACAAATGACTTCATCTCTCAGAGATGGTTTCTATGTCTTTAAGGAGAAGATAATTTTGGCTTCCTCTTGGAATCTGTGAAAGCATTCAATTATTATTAATACATACAATTTACATATATAATATGCAACAGTTAATCAGGCAGCAAGCATTTTATTCATTCGTTCAACAATTATTTTGGGGCACTTAGTATATCCAAGCACTATGAACACCAGTGAACAAATATAGGCACAAGTCCAGCAGAGAATACATACATTCATAAAACAATCACAAAATAAGCATATAAATACACAAGGATATGGACTACAAGGGGAAGGAAAGTGGTTCTGGGAACGTAGCTCCTAGGCCTGAGGCTTCCCTGGGGGAGTGATGGATACACTCATCTTTACTTTCTCTCTCTCTTTCAGCTTAGGGAGCTTAGGAAGCCCAACCGCAGCCCCAGGCGCCAATGACTGATACGTTGCAGTCATTTAATTACTATTATTTAAACAGATGAACAGACACAGAACATGCAGTGTCCCCATCCCCATCATACCTATCTCTCACCCTCTCCCCCACCATCCAGTCTCCTTTCCTGCTCCTCTCTCACCAGCCATCCATTTCCCTCACTCTTCTTTCTTTCTCTCTGTAGATTTTTTTCTTCTAGCTGCTAACGGGGTTGAGGTATAGAGAAATATTCAGGGATGGCCAGTGTATCTATACTTAGTTCCAGATCTCTCTGTGTGTCACCAGCTGACACAGGTAAGACCGCGGTGTTTGAGAACAATAGGAATGGGACCTGGGGTGTTGAGTGAACACAAGGTGAGATGATTCTGGAACTGCTTTCCCCCCAAGACTTCTACTCCTCTGAACATAGAATGGACACCTCTGAGAAGGACCCCGAAGTTCCATGAGGAAATCTGCATCCCGGAGCTGTAGGTTCAGGAAAATACAGGGCCCCTCATGACAAGCTCTGCCCTGTAGTTTTTAAAAAAATGATAACTTGCAATCTACTTTAGAATTTTCCTCAGTGTGAACACGAAGCTAAGTTACTACCTCCTTCCCAATGACTAAGTTTTTCTAAGATATGTAAAAAGAATTACTTTTCACCCTTCTCAGTGAGGACCAGAGATTGATATAATAAGATGATGCTATTTCCGTATGCAAGTTTATTTATGAGCTGCCATTACCAGGAGAAAACTGAATTGTTCTTCCGATGGTGGTGACAATTTATGCTAGCACGTGGAGCGGCAAGGGGTCCTGCGTGCCCCGTCTGCCTTTCCCTCCTTCGCCACGCCAGGTCAGCTCTCTGTATGAAGACTCCGTGGCACACAGTAGGTGTTCTATAGATGTGTGCCTGCCCTGCCCTTCCCTTTTCCCTGCAAGCGAGTAAAACCCTTTAAGAGGTAGGTGAGGGGACATGCTAGCCGGATTGGTCTATGCCAATTAAATCTTCCGTGTTTGTCCCCTACGGTTCTCATTAGTTGTAGGGAAAGAGATTTGAAAGGTCGAGGCCATCCCTCAGAGACACCTGGAGGAAAGGGTCTTTCTGGTCCCTGTTGGCCCGCGGGGTCCAGGCGGTGCGGCGCCCCCTGCCGGCCATGGTGGCGGCGGCCGCGGGAACCTGCCCCCTCACGCGGGGGCGGAGTAGCCCCTCCTGCGCCTCCCTCCCTTTTAGGCAGCTGTTTCCAGGGCAGTGCGGGCAAGTCTGGGGATAGTCTGTATAAAGGATGCGGGATGCTTTCGGTGTAGTGGCTCCAGACCCCCTTCCCAGAAGCCTGTGCCGCCATCGGGAATGACATCAGAGCGGCCCGTGGGCAAACCGGCCCCGTGAGGCCCGAGGGTATCATCCCGGGAAAGCTTTCCCGAAGTAGAAGCTTTCCTACCCCACCACCACACACACACACACACATGCACGCACGCACTCGGTCCCCAACCCCGCCTCTCTACCTTCATTCCTGCCCCGGGAGGCGGTGGGAAGCTGGACCCAGCAAAGGATTTCGCAGTCTCTCCTGCCCTCTGCTGGCTGAAAGGTGCATTTACACATAGCGGTCATCGAGGGTCGCCGAGGGCGGCTTGTCCCTTTCGGCTCAGCTGCCAAGGCCCCCTGGTATTGCAGAGGCTGTGAGAGAGGCGGCCGGCTAAGGTCAGCGAGGGGTGCGGATTCCAGAGAGGAAGCATTAGCAGGAAGGACTGAAGTTCCCACAGATAAAGAGGAGCTGGATCACCAGCAACTTGTCATATGAGAAGTAGGGGTATCTGCACATCTTTAGTGAACCTGCCAGTCCCCATTAGGATCCTTGGATGGCCACGTGGAGACGCAGTCACACCAGCAGCTGGTAAGGCCGGCCTGGAGCCCAAATCACGCTGACATCTCAGGAATATTGTGTAGTGGCAATTGTCTCTGTGAAGTTGCTGCCGAGAGTTATGCAGAAATGTGTTGTGGTATTTAGATCCTTCTTAATTAAGGGGTTTTAGATGTGATTATTCCTAAAAATGAGTTCCTGTAATGTTGTAATACAAACATTTTGCTGCGCTTATAGGGCCTACTGGGGCTCTTGATATGAGGAGTCTTATTCAGCAAACATTTCTTGAGTACCTACGTGCCAGGCACTGCTGGAGGTATGTGGGAGTCATCAGGGAATACAGGGGACCAAAAAAAAATATTCCAGCTTTTATGGCGGTTACATTCCAGTGAAGGCTGACAGACGGTAAATATAATACATATGTAAATTATACAGATTGTCAGGTGATAAGCTCTGTGAAAAACATATAACAGGAAGAAGAATGGGCAAGCAATGGGTAGCGTTTTCAACTAGGGTAGTCAAGGTAAGCCTCCTTGATAGGTTGACATTTAAGCAATGACTTGGAGGAGGTGTGGGGAGTTAAAGCAAGAATGTGCCTGGGGTCTTTCAGGAACAGCAAACAGGCAGATAACAGAGAGAGTGAGTGGGAGGGAGAAGAGCAGGGGATTTGTTCTGAAAGGTAAAGGTGTGGGAGGACTGATCACTTAAGAGCATACAGACTTTCATAGGGCTTTTACTCGGAGGTGAAATGAAGCAGCGCTAGAGGTTCTGAGCAGAGTTACCCGATCTGAGTTATGTTTCGAAAAGATTACTTAGGCTGCTGTGTGTGGAGTCCTGGTGCAAGGCTTTCATAGTAATCCTGGTGGGAAGATGACTAGAAAGAGAGTCCATATCTGAGTCGTGTTTTCTGTCCTAGAGGAAGGAATGAAGAGATGGAGACTAGGGCATCTAAATCTCACCTCCGGCTGGACGCGGTGGCTCACGCCTGTAATCCTAGCACTCTGGGAGGCCAAGGCGGGTAGATTCTTTGAGCTAAGGAATTCAAGTCCAGCCTGAGCAAGAGTGAGACCCCATCTCTACTAAAAAAAAAAAAAAAAAAAAATAGAAAGAAATTATATGGACAGCTAAAAATATATAGAAAACTTAGCCGGGCATGGTGGCGCATGCCTGTAGTCCCAGCTACTCGGGAGGCTGAGGCAGGAGGATTGCTTGAGCCCAGGAGTTTGAGGTTGCTGTGAGCTAGGCTGACGCCACAGCGCTCTAGCCCAGGCAACAGAGTGAGACTCTGTCTCAAAAAATAAAATAAAATAAATAAATAAAAAATAAATCTCACCTCCCCTGATTTACTAGTCCCTCCTTCCCAGACCCCAGACCCTCAGTACTTCACATTCTCTCCATCTCTCCTCACTCCTCTAAGTACTCACCTGAGGAACTCACTTAGTCATATCCTCCTTCCTCCGAAACTTCCAGCTCTGGTGCCTGCATCCTACTACCCTGACTCTGCACATTCTCCACGAGTTATACATAGACTCACCTCATTTTTTTTAATTTGCCACATAGTACTAATGGAATCCTCATATCAAGGAGTGATATGTTTAATTCCCAGTTCTAGCACTAATTTTCTATGAGGATCACCATTCTGGTCCTCAGCTATGAAATGAAGGACTTAGAATAAAATGCCTCACAAATTCCTTCTACTCAGACTCTTGTGGATCTCTGAAGCTCTGATTAAGGAGTGTGTGTATGTGTGTGTCTGTATGCGTAGAGAAATGCCTACAGAAAATGCAATTTATGTTTCTGAAATTTTTTACTACGTAAATCTGATTTTCTTAAAATATCGTGCCTAAATCCAGAAGAAATAGCCTGATTCCCTGAAATAAAGTTATTGTCATATATATATATATACACACACACACATGTATGTATGTATGTTTGTTGTTGTTGCTATCTTAAGACTACCAAGAAAAACTGTTATATTGCAGTCAGCACGCAAATCCCTCTCTCTTTTCTCTTGTTCAATTGTGTGAGAGAAAAAGATCAGCACAGAAGACTATGGGATGATCTTCCACCTCAGAGACTGGGTTTGAGGACTGCTTCATACACTGGGGCCTGTCAGTCAGTTTGCAAACCTTAATGTAGTAGTTCCCATCTTTAGCTGTTTTTGTTTCACCTGCCTCTGATCTAATAGGAAAATAAGAGTAAAACTCATTAAACTTAGGGGAGGGTTTGATGAGTGCTTTACAGCCTAAAATATTTCAGCATTATTCAAAATTTTTGTGACTTATGGTTGTGCAAGGAGTGTTGGAAATAAACAAGGAAGCCACCGCCTGTTTGGTGCACCTGTTTCATGTAGGGTAATTGGGATTAAGCCTCACAACAATGCTTTCAGTAGGTAAAACTCTCTACATACTTTTCTAGAGCTGATACAGGCTTTCATCTCTGCTCGTGATCTAGGGTGACTCACGGTTAGACTCATGTCTATGAATCATAAAAGACTGTAATGTTTTCCTGGTGGAAAAGAGAAGTCAAGCACCTTGTCTGAGATCACATGGTCGGTGAATAGCAGAGCCGTGAGTGAAACTCTGATCTTTTTAAAAAGTCCAGGCACTTTGCACAGACAACCAAGCTTCTCTCTCTTAAGGAAAGGCTATAAAGCAAGTAAGAAGTCAAAATGGGAGGCGTAAGGGATGATGCTCCATGCAGGAAATATTCTGGTTTTGGAGGAAGAAAATACCTTGATGTGTAAGGAAGCCAAGGATCTCTCTGAAAGGCACCAACGGGAAAATCCCAATTACTAAAAATATCAGCAGTAATTACTATTGTTGGGAAACAGTGGAATAGCTCAAATTGAGAAATCCAGGCAATTAGGCTGTAGACCCAGTTCAGCTTACTCTTTAACTCAAGTTTCCCAGATATCAGGCATCCTACATCATAGCTCCATTCCACCTGTACTATTAATAAATATTTTTATCAACTATTTTTTCACAGCTTCATAAAAGCAGTAATACCCATGAAACCACAGATTTGATGTTTTGATTATTTATTCACATTCAATAAACACGTAACAATGAACACTTTAAATGTGTATCTATGTACTTCTAACATCAGTCATCTCACTCCCCACCAACTGTACATATTTCACTTTTTCACATACAGCTTTACCTCGAACTTTAACTTAAAAAATTCTACCTGAAAGAATGCTGTCACAGAAGAATAAAGGACCCAAGGACAGAAAAAACTTGAAGCACAAGGTCAAAGATTTGGTCATATTTATCCAATTCTGTTCAAAAAACAAGCTAAACCAGACAGGTTCTATATTGTCTTTATTATGAAAATGTTCCAAATTGCTTGCTAGGACAGTTCCTCATATTTTTTATGAAGTTAACAAAAGAAGTGATTTGTTCTGATTCCATGAGTGAAGTAGTATGTTAAAAGTTGATTCTTTCTGTCTCAGATTTAGCAAGGGTCCTAAGAAACAGGGGCCAATGACTAACCCATCTCAAGTCAACCAGAGCAGGACTCGGTGAAAAAGAAGGAAATGAAACCCTGTTTTGTGACCTTAGCTTGCTATCTGTCCCTAGTCTATAAAAAAGCTTGCAAATACCTAGAAAAAAAGAATAATTTTCCTCAATTTACATGGTAGTTACATTCCCAGCAAACTTTCTGTGTTTTAAAACCATGCAAAATAAGCCAGGTGCAGTGGCTCACACCTGTTGTGCCAGCTACTGGGGAGGCTGAGGCAGAAGAATCACTTGAACCCAGCCTGGGCAACATAGCCAGACCCCATCACTAAAAAAATAAAATAAAATAAAAAGGAGTTAGGTTAGAGGCTCAGATGATTCTAAGCTGTTTTCTTGCCTACATCAATATACAAGAGGACAGTCATGAGTTGTGTAGGATATTCACTAATTCTTTATTTTGCAAGACTTTCCTATACATTGCTATACTCTGAGCACACTTGCCTCCGCCCATTAAATGCCAGTACTGACCTCCTCCCCAATCATTACAGTTGCCAAAAGTACCTCTAGGAATTTCAAAACCACAAAATCACTAAAAACAACTGGTCTAGAAATATGAAGAAAATATGTGTAAAATTACTTTTCCATTACTGTGTCGTTATGTGATCAAATTGGAATAGCTCAAATTGCATGTTAACATCTTCACATCCTAGCAGTGTATATTTGATTTCCTAAGTCTTCATTTATTTTTAAGGGACTCTAACAATGTTCAACTATTTATTCACTCAACACATTCCAAGTTGAACAATGTGCCTGGCCCTCCTTAGGCACTGGAGATACAAATGTGAATAGGACACTGTGCCCTCCGGGGCACCAGTTAAAAGACTGGACGCTCACAGGCACTTGTGATACACAGTGATAAGTTAGCATCATAGAGTTTTTTGAGACCAAATTAGCAGAGCACACAAAACGTTCCTGTAACACAGTAAAGTTAGTTCCTTTGCATTCCCTCTTAAATGACGTAAAACTGGCAAGAGAGAGCCCCGGGACGTCTCTAACAAGGCCTCCCATGCAACAGCCTTCCTCAGGGAGGCCCAGCCACCGACCCACCCCACTTTCCCTGTCTGTGCTGAGGGGCAGGGTGACCTGCTTAGTAAATGATCCCCTCCAATGTCTTGCTGCAGTCTTTCCTCAATGACATCTAAGGTGGGGAAAAAAGGACTGCTTGTGGCCCAGATGTAAACAGACTTTCCGCGTTCTTTGGTAGAAGGCAGTATTGAGGACATTAATGCTTTTCTCCAAAATGACAGTCCATGTCAGCATTGGCTTACAGTTGAATCGACATTAGACGGAGGTAGAGGTTCCGTTGGCGGAGTGGAGGTGGGCTATCTGCCTGTTAGTGGCGGCAGGAAGATGACAACGCTGACTGGAAGGAGGAAGCGGAGAGAACCAGGGTTCTTTCCTCTCTGCCCATTACCCAGATCCTGCTTTCCTCAAAGCGACGTCAGATGCGTCATCTTCCGAGCAGACTCCAGGCAGCGAGTTAGAGGGCAGGAATGGTTCTAACAAATCTTTCCTGGATCTTGTTCTTTCTTGTCAATAACCAAATTGGAGACACTTCTTCTTTAGCACCCCTGCCCCAGCTGTGGTCTGAGGACACCTAGGCTCACCCAGAAAGAGTTCTTTTAATAAACATGAGTTGAATAAACCTCTGATGTTGTAATAAGTGTCCTGATGCAGAAATAAATCCCTGGTTCTGACAGGTGGTGCTTGCCACAATAGTATATAAAGTTTGTGGCTTCGGGCAGGTGATGTGATCCCACTGTAATTCCCCGAGAGGCCATCAGCTCAGGAATTCTTTTCCCCATCTCGTCAGATATCCAGTTCCACAATTTTGATGGTCTCTTTATGTCTGATATCCCTCACACCCAACCTGCCCCCCTATGATGTACTTCTACCCAGAGCATACCACTTATCCACTGGTCTCTATATTTAATTATTCACAGAGATATAAGCAAAAGTTAACTCTTACATGCTTGATTTTACAAGGTCAAGAGAAATTCTTACCCAATGATGGCTTGAGTACCTGAAATATTTTTGAAAAAAGGGAGGGAAATTTACAAAACTCTTCCCTTGTCTTCCTTATCCACTCACTCACTTAAATTGTCTATAACTCTGGTCCCCAAGTCCCAGGGCCACCGACCAGTTCCTATCCGTGGCCTGTTAGGAACTGGGCTGCACAGAAGGAGGTGAGCGAACCTCAATCGGTATTTACAGCTGCTCCCCATCACTGGCTTCACTGCCTGAGCTCTGCCTCCTGTCAGATCAGCGGTGGCATTAGATTCCGCATTATGATGAGTTGTATGATTATTTCATTATATATTACAATGTAATAATAATAGAAATAAAGTGCACAACAAATGTAACACACTTGAATCATCCTAAAACCATCCCCCCACCCCTGGTTCATGGAAAAATTGTTTTCCATGAAACTGGATGCTGGTGCCAAAAAGGTTAGGAAGCACAGGCCTATAAGACTATAAAACATATAAAAGAAATATTTTTGTTGGTCCCCAGCCCTATAATGATTGACCAATATACCTGTATCCAGATTTCTCTATAATCAATAAAGTTGCATTTTTACATTCACCTTCTGATTTTACTCAGCTCCATCCTGGAACATTAAATCTGCCTTGGCTTAGCCATGTCGAGTTTCCACTTGGCCCTTCCTTAGGGTCATGGCCCATGCTTGTAAATCACATCCAAGTCCCTCCATGGCTGTTCCAGGGCCTTAATGCCTCGAGGCTGGCCTCTGTGCCATGTGACTGATTAGCTTCCCATGGTGACCCCTTCAGTCACCTGCTCTGCCCTGCCCTGCCTGGAATGTCCTGATATCCGAGTCAGCCTCAGCTCGTGCTACTCTACATTGCCTGTTTCTTAATCCCCAGACCCATCCCTTGCTGTTAACTTCCCTATTTCATTCCTGAAACCTGACTCAACAGGCCAGTATATGCCATTGTTCAGTGGCTTTTAGGGGAGGGATGTAGAAAGCCCCACACAAGAAGAAGGAAGGTCTAGGGTCACCTTGCTGAGCCCAAGAAGCCAGGGAGAGGTTAGTACACCAAATGTCTTTTGAGCTAAGTTAGTTAGTTCCCTCCATTCATTGCAATTAAATTAACCTGCACCATATCATAATATGGTATACCCACAATTCTTTCCTTCTGGAAAGTTCTCTTGTGAATCAGTCCCTGTTGTAGGGCAGTACATTAGAAATGGTATTTCTAGAAGGCATGGAGAAGTAGATGATAAACCTGAGTTTCCTTCTTGGAATTCCTCTCATGAGTCTGAACTGGAAACCACTGACCTAGTTGTCTAACAATGGAGGCCCCCGACCCACACCACTGTAATGAGATAATTTTAAGATTTTCTTCAGAGAGGCATGAATTGAGAGTAGGAAGGCTTCTACATCCTCTCACTGCCATGGTCATTCTGGTCCCCATGTCAGAGTCTCAGTCCCCTTGGAGAGATATAGGAGATTCCCAGTGACTATCCAATCTTTGGCTTTTCCTCTTAGACCTTATCCATGTGTTAAAATCCACACAGCACGTCTAAAGTTCCCATGTGACCATGACTCTTGAGGGCATTAGGGATCCTTTCATGCCATCCCATGCCAAAACTGACACTGCTCTGTGGTGCTCTCCTGTCCTATATCTGTAGGAATCCCAGAGTTTTAGAAATCTATAATCCCTCCAGAACCTCCTTACCTTCTTTAACATAGATTTTTGCCAAAGGAGACCAGATCCAATTGGCAAACCTCTGCCCTGAAGCAGGACGCTCTGTAATTGGGTTGATTTCAATAGCACCAACAGTTCGGGCCTTGGCCAAGTTACTAAATGAGGAGGCCTACTGCACCAGAGGACCTTGTTCCAATCCATGGGTTTCTTCACAGTGGAAGCTCAGACGAATCATGATGCAGCTCTGACTTGTACCTCTCCCTACCTGAAGCCAAGAGGCTAAGGCTTCACCTGGGATCTGCGTCTTTCCCACCCAAGAGTCAAATGAGCCCCAGGAAGTAAGAAAAAAAACAAATGTGATTGATTCTTTCTGATTTGCATCTCATTTTTCTTTTTAAAATTAATCATTAAAAAATTATAAAATTTACATTAGAAGTTATCTTGTAAAAGAAAAGGAAGAAAGAAGGGAGGAAGGAAGGAAGGAAGAAAAGAAGGGGGAGGGAGAAAGAGAAATAAAACAATAGAATAGAAAAAAGAAAAGAAATCAGTAAGAGACATAAATCCAAGAAGAAAAAGTAAAACTTCAGCATCATGTGTCCTCCCAGTGGCCCAGGTGGAGGGAAGGGAGTGTGCACTGAGTCTCACAGACAGTGTAGAACAGACAGGGTCACTTCAGCACACATTGAACGCCTACTACAACTCAAGCGCAGAGTGAAGCACTGGGAATACAGGGATAAAGTTGACATGGCTCCTACTCCTCCAGGGAGACCAGAATGACTCAGAATCCCAGACGGGTCACATTTGAAGGGGTTGTTCATACACTTCCAATTGAGGCAACACTTGAGTCCTTCTCTCCTTCTCCTATCCTGGAGTACAGACATTGTGTGAAGCCCCTACATATGGATGGTGAGCTTTGATGAAAGTACATAAGATCTTATGATTTCCTTGGGCAAATTTCCCACAAGAAATCATTTTACAAAGCCTAGTGGGTGCCCATAATTTGGAGAGTGGCTTTTGGGGTCATGACATGATCTCAGCTACATGTATAGAATTCTGAGGACAAGAAACTGAGGGATTTAGTCAAGCAAGATCTTTAACTAGCTAATTGTAGAACCTTGGCAGATCCTCCCAACAGTTCTTTCTTCATCTGTAAAAGGTAGGGCCTGGACAATTTTTTAAAAAATTAGCCAGGTGTGGTGGTGTGTGCGTGTAGTCTCAGCCACTTGGGAGGCTGAGGCAGGAGAATACCCTGAGCTCAGGAGTTCAAGGCTGCAGTGAGCTACAACACACCACTGCACTCCAGCCTGGGCTACAGAGGAAGACCCTGTCTCAAAAAATAAAAATAAAAAAAATAAAATGAAGATTTGTTAAAGGAACTGAGGTGGAGGGAGCTATCACTCAAGGAAAAGGCCACAGCCCACCTACTTATACCTTCTAGACATAGTATAAGAGATCCCATCTTATCCCAAAGGATCTTTCATACTCACCTAATTGTTCCTCAGTAATTGCTATAACTTACATTTGTAAAGTGCTTTAGGGATTTCAAAGCTTTTTTTTAATCTGCTTCTCTCCACAACCTTGTGAATTAAGGCAAGTGTTTTTACAATCCCATTTCATAAAGAGATAACTGGCTCTCAGGAAGTTTCAGTGAGCTGCCCAAAGTCAGACAGCTATTAGGTAAGAGTCAGCCTAGAATAATGGCGAGCCCTTCAAATTGCCCCTAAAAACAGTCCCCCACCATTAGAAACCTGCCTTCCCAGCCTTCTCTTCCTCTCACACTCACTCTGCCTTATTCATAACTACCGCACTCAGCCCCTTGCCCACCTCTGCCTTCCCACTCTTCTCCCCAGGACCACAGCCAGGTCACCACAGCTACCTCTACCCCTTGCAGTGAGAATCTCACATTCACAGTCCTGATCGCACGTGTACCCTCCTTTACTCAGCCTGGGCTAAGGATCCTGCAGGGGAGACTGGGCAATCCCACAGCTGGAGAGGTGCTGCACCTCTCCCCTCCCAAGATGTATTGTTATAGAGCCCAGCTGTAAGGAGGGGCAGGACCAGGTGGAGCTGAGTAGCTTGGGTACTGCCCCATTATCTTCCAGGAAGGAAAGCTGAGACCTTCAGTCCAGACATGGAGACTGCACAGCAGGAGCCCAGCAGTCCTTAGGGAAACCAGACTCAAGCATGGCCTGGCTTGAGTCATGGAAGGCAACCCTGACTCCTGGGCTCCCCAGATAACTATCTCTACTCTCAAGCCTACTTTTTTCCCCACAGGTCATATGAGAAAGGGGTGTGATTGTTGCCTTTTATCCATAAGATCAGTAGCTACGGAGGAACAGAGTCTAACTAGGACGCATAAATCCCTTGGCCAAATGCAAACCAGCCTGAGCAACAAGCCAGCCTCCACCCTGCCTCTGCTCTCCTTACGCCCTGCTCCCTCCCTGGGAATCTCTGATCTGAAGCTGGGAAACCAAAGGGCCTGGGAGAAATAATATTCATAGTTTTTAAGCGAGGATGAGGTCCCTAAAAGGGAGGAAGAGGCAGGGCATAGTGGCTCACTCCTGTAATCCTAGCACTCTGGGAGGCCAAGGCGGGAGGATCACTTGAGCTCAGGAGTTCAAGATCAGCCTGAGCAAGAGTGAGACCCAGTCTCTACTAAAAATAAAAAAAAATTAGCCAGGCATTGTGGCATGTGCCTATGGTCCCAGCTACTCAGAAGCTGAGGCAGGAGAATCACTTAAGCTCAGGAGTTTGAGGTTGCTGTGAACTAGGATGACACCATTGCACTCTAGCCCAGTCAACAGAGTGAGACTCTGTCTCAGAAAAAAGGGGGGTGGAGGAGAGAGGAAGACTATAGGTATACACACCAAGCCCAGCCAGTTTTTTTTTTTTTTAATTGTCTAAGCCCTACAGCTAGAAGGAAGGGAAGAGGGCCTGAGAGACCCTTAGATGGGGAGAGGTCTGGAAAAAAAAAAACCTGTGTTGATTATGTGGGTACCCACCTTTCTCTTTAATCCTGGCTCAGTTTCCACAAAGGGGAAAAGCCCTGACCCTACACTCCCCCTCCTCACCTCCAGAGCCAGAGCTTTGGTCTTAAGATTTTTTTGCCACAGTCTGCACCCTGGAACAGCTCTCCAAAGGCCTTGCCAGCCTATGCACTGCAGCCTGAGTCACCCTCCCAGACCAGGCCAGTCTTCGTTTTGCTGTTGGTTGGTTCTTTCAGCCTGCCCACTCATCTTGGCTGGCCTCCTTCCTCCAGGATCCAGAGCTTCTCCTGTTATTCACACACCACCTTGATTTGTCACAGGTCCACAGACAGGAATCATTATTACTAATCTGCAAAATTGATGCAAAAAGATACATATTCACTTATGATGGATGGCCCATAGCACATGCTAAGTAAATCTTTACTGAATGAAACAGGTGTGCCCTAGTGAAAAAAGGCTGCCTCAGTCCCTAAACCAGGCATCTCATTCATGTGGCCCTTGGCAACATGGCAGGGTGATGACAGGCCTTCTCCTGTTGTGAAGCTCTCCAGAGTCTCCCAGATCCCTGCTTACCGTCTGCATAAGGGAGTGCTTTCTCACATGCTACTCCTATCTGAATATCTTAGGGACCAATAGGGTCACTGCAATTGTGATCCCATTCTACTTGTCCCATTTCAGGAGAGATGGAGTATAAGAACAAAGTGTATGTTGACTCTTAGTATGGCAAAACCTTTCATTCATGAAGCACTCTCTTTTAACTTTCCCTTTAGGTTTATAATTCTCAAGCTACCAGTCATGTCTATTGACCTTCTCTGGCTCCTCTGAAAGGTCCTCCCACCTCACTTTTGGTAGTGGTGATAAGCAAGGATAAGTCTATTCCTCTCAGGAAACAATTAGGGTCTGTCCCCATCACTTCTTCAGGGGCTCGTTGCCAGCTAGAGATGCCTGGGGAAAGGGAAGGGGTCATGCAGCTATTGCCTGCCCTGTGCCCTGTGGCTCTGGCCACCAATCTCTCTTACCCAAGAAGCCATCTCTGCTCCCTATTAGGGGCTCAGGGGTCACTGCGGTCCTGCATGGTGCTAAAGGGACTCAGGGAGCATAGCTCATGCTTGCCAGTCACTACCCCAGAGAAGTTTGTGGCCACGGTGGCTTGATTTGCCTGTATCTATCCCCAGGAAGTGAGGAGATATGCATCTGTCTTCAGAAAACAAAAACCAGAGCCAAGGGAAAGAAACTCAATATATAAAAACTTTCTTTTTCTAAAGTCAACCTGGAAAATGGTTGAATAACTTCCTGAAATCCCTTCCAGGCCTATTCCCTATGCTGAATTATGGACAGCCATCTTTAGGCCTTGTTCTGTCTTTGCCTGGACCATACTTCCCCACTTGGTCTTCTGGGGAAATTATTATTCATCCTTCCAGATTCAGTTTGGTATCATCCCCTGCAGGAAACCTTCTCTGTCCTCTGCCACATGCTCCCCAGACCTGCAGTTAGGCCTCCATCTTCCCTGCTCACCTTCATATTATAATTACCTGACTATAGGTGTGTTTTCCCCAGTAGACTGTCAGTTTCTAAAGGGCACAGTATACAACATCAGTCAGTGTTGTCTCTGCCTAGAATGTTATCTGTCCTATGGAAGGAACTCTATAAATGTTTATAGAGTAACAAAATTGGGATCAATTGACCAAAGGGCACAAACATCCCTAAGACTCTTGGTATGCAGCTTAGGCAGCTTACAACCTAAATTTGCTACAGGCCTAAGGCAGTTAAGATTCTCCACATTACAGACTCAATTTCTTTTCAGGAGCCACAGATAAGAAATACAATCTGACAATTTTTAGCACATGTCTAAAATTTCTGGAAAAGTGCAAGTCTATAAAAATGACCCTTCCCTCCTATCCCTTTAAATTTTCCAAATCTGTTCTCTAGATCTTCTCCTTTTAAACCTCCAGATGAAGAGGGAAAACAGGAGTAGGAAGCAAGGTATTGACAGAGCACATAGCTCAAGGACTCCTTGGCCAACTTTGCTGCCAGTTGGCTAAGTTGTCATTGTGACATCGAAGGCCAAAGTTGTCTTCTCCAAAAAGTGTGATCTGAAATCCAATTCAAATCCCTATACCTCCCTGGTCTGGGCCTCCCTCATTTCCTATGATGGACAGTTATTTAAACAACACATATTATTTTACCATGGTGACCATGACTTTTCATAGTATGTACTAGATAGAATTAGGGAAAATTTATAGAAACTATCTCATGTCACACAATTCAACTTGGCACAGACTCACTCGCTATTCAGGTTTTAAAGCCGGCTCCAGCTGCATTTCAAAGTTCCCATGTACTGCCAGTCCTTGTTTTAGGCCAGAGCTATTTATCCCTTGATCTCTGAAGAAGAGGGTTCTTTCAGTCTAAACTCTGGGCCCAGCCTTCATGGCTCAAGTAGAAGCTACCCTCCATACATCCATACAAAGCCAACACAAGAGATTATCTATGTTTTGTTCAGAGAACATTTCTAAGATAGTCCCCCCATGGCCAACAATTCTAAATTTCTCCTGCCCTGAAAGCTGCCCTTTTTGTGACTCTAAAAAGAAACTCTTCTTTTTTTAAAATTCACCAACCCCAGGGCATCCAGAAAGCCAGCAACACATCCTTTCTAGGCACTCATCCCATTCACTCAAAAAATATTTGATCAGGTATTTATTAGGAATCTACTAAGAAAACTTACCAGACTTTGCCTAAGTGCTGAGGATACAGCCAGAACTACTCTTAGACCCAAGTAACAGGGGCCTCCCCACTGGGCCTCACACTTAAGAAGGCTCCACATGTAACTAAAACAAACATACAAAATGGTAAATTTGTTAAAGAACAAAGAGATGCCTCTTGTCACTTGGGATCCAGTACAACCCTTAATCCTAAACTTCGACTTTTATGACAAACATGGCTCTAATCCAAGGCAAACACTTCTCTACATCTCTTGTGCTACATCCTCAAAAGATGATTGCCTCCAAGTGACATGACAATTGTATGTTGTGCCTCTGCCAACACAGGTGTCAGATACTGCTTCCAAGTGCTGAAAAGATTTGGGCAGCAGAAGCATTTAGGTAAAAGAAAAGACCAACTTGTCAATGTCTTCTTCGCAGATAGCATGACTGCAATAGATAATGATGTATCATTGGTGTCAAGCATGTATTTTCTTGCTTCTCTTTGTGTCCCAATGCAGTTTCAAAGGTGCTCACAAATTAGCACAAGACTCCCAAAAGTTGTACATGGCAGCTGAGGTGCATTTTGCAGGGTTTTTTTTTTCTTTTTTTTTTTTGGTTTTCTTTTTTTTTTTGAGACAGGGTCTCACTCTGTCACCCAGGATAGAGTGCAGTGGTGTGATCACAGTTCACTGCAGCCTCAAACTCCTGGGCTCATGTAATCCTCCCACCTCAGCCTCCTGAGTAGCTGGGACTACAGGCACACACCATACCTAGCTAAATTTTTAACTTTTTGTAAAGATGGGGTCTTGCTACGTTGCCCAGACTTGTCCTGGCCTCAAGTGATCCTCCCACCTCAGCCTCCCAAAATGCTGGGATTACAGGTGTGAGCCTCTGCACTCACCCAATTTTGCAATATTAAACAATTTCTTTATTCTTTACTCTGAAATCTATGTATATGTAAATTGGGGCAACGTGAGAAATTGAATACTTATTCTTTACAATACTCTACAAACTCTATATATCTAGACATTGCTTTAAGAAGTGGTAAAAACTGCAATATAAGTTGTAGAAACTTATATGATAAAATTAAAATAATCCATAATACTTACTGCCCTACGTTAATTTATCATATGCAACCCCATCACAATGTTAGAACATGACATGTGAAATCACAATTCATTTCCAAATCTAAGTATTGTTTTAAGAATTTTACTAACAATACTGCTTGCTGTGACCTTAGCAGAGCAAAATTTCTTCAAACTAAAATTAATTTTAAAAACTAATAACTACAATGATTCTAGAAAGATTACCTAATTTGATATTTATTACTGTCATGTCAAAAGAACATAAATTTTGTGAATATCTAGCCTGTAACAACATAGTGATTTTGCAGAAATGAAGGCAAGAAAATAAATTTTATAAAAATTTGGCTGGGCTTGGTGGCTCACACCTGTAATCCCAGTGCTTTGGTGGGAAGATTGCTTGAGGTCAGGAGGAGTTTGAGACCTGCCTGGGTAACATAGTGGGACCCCAGGGGGTTCTACAAAAAAAATTTTAAATTAGTCAGGTGTGGTGGCATAGCCTGTAGTTCCAGCTACTCAGGAGGCTAAGGTAGAAGCATCAGTTGAGCCCAGGAGTTCGAGGTTACAGTGAGCTATGATTGCGCTGCTGCACTCCAGCCTGGGTGACAGAGCAAGACCTTGTCTCCAAAACAAAAAAGAAGAAAGAAAAATATATAATTTATGAATTATATATATTTTTTCAAATAATGATGGCCTACCAGCAGACACTTGACATGCACAAAAACAAATTCAGTCATCTTTGAAATTTGGCCAGCTTTTTGTCACATAAAAAACATAACTCAGCACATTTGTTTATTTTTTCATAAAGATATATCTGTTAAGATACAAGGATGAAACATATTTAACAAATTGTTAATTTGACTTATAACTTTTAAATATTCATACACGCATTATGAGGGCCTCATTTATATCTGTCCTTGAGCCTGGCGAACATTAGAGGCAGATCTACCTACACCTGCCAACAAGAGAGAAATGGTCCCTGCCCTTATGGAGCTTACGGTCTAAAAAAGAAGAAAGACATTTAACCAGTAATTTCAAGTTGGATGTGTAAATAGCAAGATAATTTTTTTAAGCGTAAAACAAAGTTTATTGAGGAAGGACAAGATAGGTTTACAGGGCAAGAGCAAGATACAGGTTTACAGAGTAAGAGCAAGATACTCTCTCCACAGAATGGCAAACAGGCCTCTGGTAGTAACAAAAAGGTGCAGGATAATTTTTCAGCTATTAAGTTTTTCTCCGGTTTCTTTCCCCTTTTCTTTTCCCTCCATCAATCAAGTAGTAGGCTCTGTTTTCTTTCCTTAGAGTGGATTTCAGGATGGAAAGCAGAAGAAACCTGCAACACAATTTCTTTCCTGGCGTCCTGCCTTATAAAAGATCCATGTACCCTCAGAGTGGCATAGAAGCCTAGAGCAGTAAACATCTCTGTGGCAGCCAATGTTGTCAGACCTCTGATGGAATGGAACTGCTTTCCTATACCTATGCCCTGAAACCTTGGCACAACCCTGTGGTGTGAAGGTAGGGCAGCAAAGATAACTGAGATTGAGTTTCTCACTAAAGACACAAATTAAATTGATTTATAGAAAAAATTTCAAAGTGATATTTCTTGTGTACCTGAGTTTATGTAATGAGCTTCATATTCATGTTATAAAATAGAAAGTACCAGGAACTTGGGAAGATAGAACAGAAGAATCTAACTTACTGAGGGGTGTTTTAGGTTCCTTTCCTATACCAAGCATTGTGCTAAAGACTTGCTCATTCCCTCATTCAAGAAACACTGAGTGTGGCCGGCTGGGCGCGGTGGCTCACACCTGTAATCCTAGCATTCTGGGAGGCCGAGGCGGTTGGATTGTTTGAGCTCAGAAGTTAGAGACCAGCCTGTGCAAGAGCAAGACCCCGTCTCTACTAAAAGTAGAAAGAAATTAGCCAAACAACTAAAAACAGAAAAAAAATTAGCCAAGCATGGTGGCACGTGCCTGTAGTCCCAGCTACCTGGGAGGCTGAGGCAGGAGGATCGCCTGAGCCCAGGAGTTTGAGGTTGCTGTGAGCTAGGCTGATGCCACGGCACTCTAGCCCAGGCAACAGAGTGAGACTCTGTCTCAAAAAAAAAAAAAAAAAAAGAAAAGAAACATTGAGTGACTACAATGTGCCAGGCACTGTTCTAGGTCCTGGGGATAGAGCAATGAACAAAACAGAAAGAAATACGTAGCCCTTATGGAATTTACACTCTGGTAAGAAAAGAAACCACACCACCACTCCAAAAGAAAAGGTATTATACTAACAACAAGATATATAATACATTTGACAATAATATGGATTTTTGAGAATAAAGCAGGAAAACTGAGGAAAGGGATGCAAGGGGTGAGGATGGGGGTAGCCAGGAAAGGCCTCTCTAATAAGACGACACTTGAACAGAGGCCTGAGGGAAATAAGAGGGGCTTGCCATGAAGATGACAGGGGAAAGCAGTCCAGGCAAAAAGAATATCAAGTACAAAGGCCAAAAGTAGGAGCATGTTTGCAATGTTTGAAGACTAGCAAGAAGGCCAGTGTGCTTGGAGGTGTGAGAATCCAGAGAATGGGACAGTAAATAAGGTCTAAAGGATCAGATCATGTAGGGCCAGTGACATGGAAACCTAGTGAAAGGCTTTAGGCAGAGTAGGGACATGATTTCATTTATATTAAAAGGATCACTCAGCTGCTCTGTGGAAAACTGGCTGCAGAAGGTAAAGGCAGAAGTGGAGGGACTAGTTAAGAAGCAGATACAATAATCACTGTGAGATCATGGTGGCTTGGACCAAAGTGCTAACACTGAAGGTGGTAAGGAGCAATTACTTTATGGATTGGGGTTTTTGGCTCTATCTTTAGAGCTAATAATATTTACCATTGGCTTGGATGTAAGTTATGAGAGAAAAAGAGAAGTTGTGGTTGACTTCAAGATTCTCACAGGTCTCCATGACTCCAGGAAGACATAAGAGATTTTCTGGCTTAGAACAATACACAAAAAAGGGGAGGAATACATATTTATCAGAATGGGTCACTTAAATTATCTTGACTAGAATTAAATTTGGCTGGAGTCAGGGGATCTCTTAAAGGTGTTAAGGATCATAAAATAGCCATCAGACTCTGGGGCTGGCAGAGATCTCTTGAGGCCCACTAACTTTGACTTCTGCCCCCTGGCAGGATTGCCTCTGCTCATTACAAGTCAATACTATTTGGGATCTTTGGTGGCAGAATTTCTTTGGCTTTCCATAGAACTTGTTCCAGTTGCTTCATACCTTCATTGTTGAGAGTGTCTCTAAATATAATCCAATTATCACCTATTTCCCTTTTTCATGGACTCAATAGAAAAGAACAGTTGGTCATTATCCATCTCCAACCAAATCATCCAACCTTACTCAGAGATGTTTATTTTTCTTTACTTACTTTGGAAGGTAGGGTTATTTCTCTTTAATATTGTCTAGTTTCTCCACACTTATATCTGTACTTAAAATGTAGAGCCACTAATTGGAAATTCCAGGTCAAGGTATGACCAGTGTTAAAATGGCAGAATTCATAGATTAAGTAAGAAATGGGCTCATTTATGCTTTTGGTGGGGTTGTGACCTGGTCAAATGATTAGGCCCAGGTCCTCAACCCAGTCTATACTGCTGAATTTTTCCACGCATGGAAACAAAGAGTGGTCACTTTATCAAGATCATCAACAAACATTTATTAAGCATTTTCAATGTACAAAGAATTGTACATTCTTCATCCATAGGGAGGGTAGTGTGGAGGTTTTAGTTTTGTTCTGGTGAACAATGCTTTGGATTAAGAACAAAGCCACACAATTTAGGTCCAAGTCAGCTTTTGAGCTGTTGTTACATTACTGAAGGAAAGAGATAATCTCAATTAGTCCAGTGTCAGAATAGAGGAAGCCACATCTATGTTGGCAGTTTGATAAGAAAAACAGGAGGGACATTCACAGGCACCACCAGATTCTCCTGCTCTTTACTTCTCACTCTCCAGGGCTTAGTCTTAATTGGCCTCAAACTATCCTCAGTTTCAAGTCTGTTTTGGAAGTAAGACATGAATTCAGAATAAAAATAAAAATGTCATCATGTCTTTTCAAATTCCAAAACACATATGATGAGAATAATAGCATAAATTAATTCAGCATTTGCTTTGGGCCAGACATTATCTCATTTAATCCTCACTCCAACAAGTAAGGCAACAACTATTATTATCTCGCTGCTCTAGAATTCAACTTCAGACTGCCAGACTCCAGAGGCCAAGCACTTTATCCCTATGTTCTGCTACCTCCCTGTAACAACAACAACAAAAAAAAAAAAATAGCACCATCAATCTTATGCTACAGCTGACCTATAGTGGCAGGGATATTTTTATTTTGCTAAAACTTGAGCCAGTAATTTAAAGGAAAAGTAAAGTACCACAAGAGATGAAGCTAAGTGTGGCAGTATGAATCAAAATGAAGGGGGTGGGGAAAGCAAACCAAAAAGAAGGTAATCCTACAAAGGGGGAGAACAGTGACAGAAATGTCCTACACACCTCCTCAAGTCTCCTTATAGAATATTCAGATTATAAAAGATCTTCTTTATGAGAATCAAAGCTTAATGACCTAAATGCAGACCAGACATCTAGCTCTCCAACTGATTTGTTCCCCATATTTTATCCCATAATTATCATATTGGGACTCTTAAAATTACAGTAAAGGCAGTACTTCTATCCATCCTGTCACCAGATTTCTATCCCAAGAGGTTAAAGATATACCATAGTTGACTAAAGTGTTTGCTATAGGAATCAAGAGATTACTGCACAGTGAGTTCTTTTTAATGTTACATGTTAATTTAACACTTTTAAACACTTAGCATAATATTCTTAGTTAACCTGCCTTCCAGGTACCAACAATATGTGGTACAGTATATTGTTTAGAGGTGAAGCAGAGACTTAGACTCCCTATATTTAAATCCATTACCTATCAAGTTTTGTGATCTTGGGCATACTTAACCACCTTGAAGCCTCACTTTCCTCAACTGCAAAATAGGGTTAACAACAGAATCTGCCTCATAGGATTGTGGGGACCAAATGAGGTAATATTGTGAAAATAAAACTTAAAAACTGTTGGAACACCAAATACACTAAGCCTTGACAGAGATGTGATTGGGATCTGCCACATAGCATGTAGTTGCAACTTCTGCTTATAGATTAACTCTTTTCCTCATTGTTCCTGTTCTGTAAGTGACTCCCAGAGACCAGAGCTCCTCCCCTTCTAATCACTGACCTTTGTTATAGATTAACTGCCTTCTTTATTGCTATACATAGCTCAGACCAGATGGCGCAAAAGATCCCATGACTATTAGATCTTCAGTGTAGAATGTTAAAAACACCTTTCCCCAAAAGAACCCCACCTCAACTAGATTAGAAGTAAGTGCTAGCCTTGTGTAGAATGTGTTGAAACCCTGTTACGCTTCCCAAACTTCATCTACATTTGGAGCACTGGTTTCCATTCTTTGGACTCTGTGTTCCTAAGTGGCCATACTCAAGCTTTGTGCTCGAATAAACTCATTTTACCATATTTCCTGAATCTTGTTATTTAAGGTTGACAATATTATGTACAAGTTCTTGGCACAGTATCTGACAGTGTTATAGTAACTTACTAAGGGGACCAGTTTAACTTGAAGAGAAACTAACAAATGTAAAAAAAGAAATTAAACCTATTATTGAAACCTAGGTTCAATATTTATTAGACTATTAACTATTAATTTCTGTTATCTTCGGTCCTTTAAATCTAGTTTTTCTCATCCCATCTTAGCGTTACTGCATTCTCCCCTTTTCACACAAAGAAACAATTCAAGGCTCAGAGTTCTCCAGAGAGAAAAGCAGGAAACACAGGTAATCAGTACATCCAAAGAAACAGTTCCACATCCCACGCCGCTCCGCCCCACCCCTAGATTTCCGGCGACCAGGTCGAACACAACCTTTAGGCCACTTCGCATCCCGCTGAATACGTCCGAAAGGCCTCCCAAGTCCCGCCCTCGTACGGTTTCCGCCTCAAGGAGATTTCCATATCAATTGCTTATTGGCTGCTAGCAAACACTCGCTCTTCTCAGTGGCTGATACTGTCGTGCGAAGTCCCGTGACGGACGCTCGCCGCGGCGTTGTGACTGAGCGACACAGGCATGTACATTTCCGTTTCCGGTTCGCCTCCGGAACCATGGAGACCGCGCGTGGACTTGGGCACTTACTGATACTAGGCCGATGGTGCCGCGGCCTTCGAGTAGCTCCCCAGTCCCGGGTGAGTGCCTACTTTCCCTGCTTTCGGAGAGACCCTGGATGTCCAGGGACAGCTCTACTCCGAAGATGAGCGCTCTTGACAGCCCTTGCCCCTAGCGAGTGCCTGCAACCTTCCTTTCTGCCCGGCAATCAGCTTTTCTTTCCTGGCCTGCAGACACTCGCCTCCCTTGTGCCTGGCGTGACCCAGGTAGATAACAAATCCGATTTTCTGGAGAAGAGGCGCCATCGCAAGCACCCTGGCATCTTGCAGCTACCGCACGTGCGACTGCCGCAGGCACTGGCTGACGCTGCGCAGTTACTGCTGCTTGGTGAGTAACGGCGGGAAAAGGAGGCCGGGGTGGGAGAGGGGGGCGGGGGGAGGAAAAATGGGATTCTGCACACAAGTGATTCCGCTTTTCATCTTTGGCTCCTAGAGAGCGCAACAATGCCGGATGTGGAGAAACACGTGCAAGCACTGACCAATTATCTCTGGAGCCGACATTTGCCTGTAGAGCCAGAGGAGCTGCAAAGACGAGCTGTGCAGCTTGAGAAAAAATTTCTGGACAACCCAGGTTGGACTTAAGAGTAACTAAAGAGTAAGCCAGATTGAGTATCAGTGGGAAATGAAGAGTAGGAAATAGTTTACAGGCTCTCAAATAGATACTGCAGTTTATTCAATTTTCTTATAAGATTACTTGTTACAATGATGCCTTACTGAGAAAAGGTAGATTATTCCCGAGATTGCCTTTGGAGTTTAGATAAAGGTCAGAGAGTGCCCCAGTATGCTGTTGAAATCCAGATCTTTGTTTTATTTTGTTTTCCTGCGAGTCCACTGGATTAGGACCTTCTAGGTTTTTATTCAGATGAAATAAAGTCCCTGTATGGCCCCCTGTTCAGTACTGAAAACCCTCTTCAGCGATAGGAGATAAGCATAACTCATCGATTTATTTTCATGATTGTGAGCTCCTTCATATTGTAGACCTGCCTTTTATTCTTCTTGTATTCCCCACATATTCCACAGCGGGGAATTCCTAGCTCAGAGTAGGTGATCAGTAGATACTTGCTCGATAGTACTGAACTAAACACAGTCATCAGACTTAGATTTCAAGCTCTTCTCCTCCCCACAGGAATATTGGCAATTGTCACAATCTTAAATGCTGTTTAAGTGAGGAATGCACAAAATACTCTATCCTTTTTTTTAAATTTTTATCACACTTCCCTTCAATATAAAACAAAACCTGTGGGTTAGGGTTGGTTAAGTTGAATAAACTGCTGTTAGAGACAAAATACTATCTGATACACTCTGGTAATGGTAGGTGTTACTGTTACTCTTACCTGAAGTTTTTCTCTATGTTTGCCATTTCTCCGGTAGGAGTAGGGGAGGACTGGGTGGGCAGTATATTCAAATATTGGATGTGAGCCCTGTTCTCCCTAGGTCCTCACTTCCAGTCCTTATTCTCACCCCAGACTTATCTCAGACAGAGGAGAAACTTCATGAAGCAGTGCTACATGCCCTGCGTAAAACTACCTACCATTGGCAAGAACTGAGGTAAGGGGGACTAGAAAGGATGCAAAAGAAAGAAAAATTGGACTGCAGAAAGAGAGTTGGGAGAGTACAATTACACAGTCAATGTAGTGTTTTAAAAAGCTACCTGGGTTGTTAAGGCTACCCAAGACCCTTCTGTATTGGAGGGTGAGGCCTGGGCTAGAAGAGCCCTTTCCAAAGATGTCATTTCCTGAAAATCTAGAAGGTAATTATGGGATTATGGTTATTTCCCAGTAGGTCTGACACTATGATTTCTATGGCAGCTACAGTGAGGGACTGAGCCTGGTGTATATGGCAGCAAGACTGGATGGTGGCTTTGCAGCAGTCTCCAGAGCATTCCATGAGGTGAAAGTCCCTCAGTTTCCAACCTGAACCCTTTTACCATCAGTTCCCTTATTCATAAAGTAATCTTCTGGGGTCGGGATTCTTAGGACATTGCATATGCATATTTTTAAAGAGGCTATCTTCATACTCTGAAAGGATTCTATGACCAAGAAAAGTTTATTAATAGAATCATTGTTTTAGGAGCTTCCTATTCTCAAAAGACATTCACATCTCACCTTTTCTGTCATAGTCCCCTAATTCATATTTACCAAGGCCCTAAATAAATATCCACTTACCCTACTGTGGGGTGTTGTGTGTTTCTTCAGATCCGGACTCGAATTCCAGAGTTCCAGCCACAAACATTGATGGACTTTGGCTCTGGCACTGGTTCTGTCACCTGGTAAGTAACTTTCTTCATCCTTGCCTTTGTCAATTCTAGCTCTAGAGAGCCATACTTGTACCACTCCAATATCAAGAGACTAGGAAACCAGAGGGAGAATAGGAAAATTGGGAACCTAGAATGTTTCTTCCTCAGATTAGGGAAGACAGAAGGAAGTATATGGATTGGGGCCAGAACTTAAATGTCAAGTGAAAAAAGGCCAATGTTTAGAAAGGTTAAAAAGGAAAGGAATTTAGTATAGGGGATAGGTTTTGCATATCAATCAGAATTTTTTTGCCTACAGATAGTTTTTTGAGTCTGCCTTTTTTTTTTTTTTTAGAAGTTGTAAGTGAAGTAAGAAAATAACATTGTTAGTATTCTATTTTAACATAACACTCGTGTTTTCCCAGGAATGGGGTTGGGAGTAGGTAAGTCTCTTATAGAGATGACTCTCTGTCATGAGAATTGGTCGATTTATATTTTCCATCTTAGGGCTGCTCACAGTACTTGGGGCCAGAGCCTACGTGAATATGTGTGTGTGGACAGCTCAACTGCCATGTTGGGTTTGGCAGAAAAGCTACTGAAAGGTGAGGACAAGCTATAAGGAAGAGCACTTCTAAAGTTGAGGAAGTTAAAGCAATACTAGAAAGGCTGTTTTATTGGAAAATAGAGGAAAGGGCTAAAAATTAATAAGAGTCTGGTCTGCTTCCAATGTTTTGGTAAAGCAGAAGGTGTTAGAGGCCTTTGCTAGGTAGTGGAGGGGTTGTGTAAGGTTAACAGGACTGGAGACCCAATATTCTCCCTGCCCTTTTTAATATTTACTTACGCTCTTGGATCTCACTCTTACCTAGTGTTCTTCTGTATTCTTGGGGCCATGTTTCTTACTTGGATATCTTGTCAATTCATACCTGTGGCTGTTAACTTCCTATACACTCATAGCTACCACATTTCTTTCCTCCACAGGTGGTTCAGAATCTGGGGAGCCTTATGTTCCAGGTGTCTTTCTCAGGCAGTTTCTACCTGTATCACCCAAGGCAAGTGGCAGTGTTTAGAGTATTCTAAATGTGAGATGTAGCAGATGGAAAACTGTGGCCTCAGCCTTGTAACCCAGCATTGAGTACTAGAAGATAAAGAAAAGCCATAGAAGAAATTTAGGGGCTAGGACTTTGTTGTACTCTTGGAATGGGGAGATGTTGAGTCTGTCGTGTCCCTTGTCTTGGTCCCCAGGTACAATTTGATGTGGTGGTATCAGCCTTTTCCTTAAGTGAACTGCCCAGCAAGGCCGCCCGCACTGAGGTAGTTCAAACCTTGTGGCGTAAGACAGGTCATTTCCTGGTGAGTTGAAATCCCTTTTTCCCACATTTCAATTCTTCAAGCAGCTTCATGGATTTCATGTCTTTTTTTTCTCTCATTGTCTTCATTCGTGAACATTTTTGTCATTTATGGTTCTCTTTATCCCTCTTTGAGGGTCTCCATCCCCATCATATCTATAATGCCCATTTCCTTTTGGGCCCCGTATTCCATCTGTGAATGCCGTTACAGAGCTACTGACATTTATGTTTTCATGTAATTCAGGGTTTCTGCTTATTTCCCCCTTTTGTGAACAGGTATTGGTGGAGAATGGAACAAAAGCTGGGCACTGCCTTCTGATGGATGCTAGGGACCTGGTCCTTAAGGTAAGGTTCCTTCTCTTTCCTTCATTCCCCCACCCATCTGTCATCAATTACTGTTACTCCCTTGAAAACTAAAGAGACCATCAGACATTATTAGGAAGGGTGACTCTCAGGAAACTAGGCATATAAAGTCATTGTGATAGGGCAGTGGTTGGCAAATGAGGGCCTGTGGATCAAATCCGACCTGCCACCTGTTTTTGTATCAGCCATGCTTATTCATATCTCTGTTGTCTGTGACGGCTTTCACACTACAGAGTTGAGTAGTTGGGACAGAAACAGATTTTGCCTACTCTCTGGCCCTTGAAAAGAAAATTTCCTGGCCCCAGTCTAGGACACTGCTCAGCCAAGAACCTTGTCACTGTGGCAGAATATGAGCCAGTGTATAATCATAAATTTAATCGTCCTGGAGTGGGATTTTTTTGAGAGTGGAGGTTGCTGACAAGGGAGAGTACCATACTATGTGCCAAGTTCCTGCCTTTCTCTTGCTGTTAAGAGAAAGTTCTTTGTTTAGAGTATTAAAGATGCAGCCAGCTTAACTCAAAGGACATAGTTAATCATTATGAGAGTTGAATGTTAAAGGAGTCCTCAATTTACTGAGTGTAGCAACTGAGTTATAAAAGTAGACCCCTCAGACTCAGCTTTATTTCTTTGATTTCCTGTGATTTCAGGGAAAAGAGAAGTTGCCTTTGGACCCTCGACCTGGTTTTATCTTTGCCCCAGTGAGTATTACTTCTGCCTGTCCCAGCACACATCTGAACTCGGGTGTGGCCAGGAAAAGTGAGAGGGTAAAGCTGAGCCACTCTCCACTCCTTTGTGTGCCTGTCCAGTTCCTGCCTAATGATTCCCCTGGCTCTCCCTACCTCCCACTCCTGTCCTCCCTTCTCTCTGGCCCCACTTGACCCTATCATTCTTAGTTCTTAAATTTTACGAGTGATGACTCTTTTGTCTCACCTCATGTGTTTGTGTTCACAGTGTCCCCATGAACTTCCTTGTCCCCAGTTGACAGCCTCTAAGCCCCTGGCCTGTAGCTTCTCCCAGGCGTATCATCCCATCCCCTTCAGCTGGGTATGTACCTGGGGATGTTGTAGCCGGGAGGAAATAGTTTAGGAAAGCAGGAAGAAAAAGAATCAGAGGTGGGAGGAATTGGAGAATTCATAGAATAGCCTGGAGACTTTACAACCTGCATGTGTATGATTTATACAGTATGAAAAAGAACTGCAGGAATGGGGGAAAGGGTTAAAAAGTTTTTTCCCATATTTTTTTCCTCTAAACGGTCTCTATATCCTTATCTTAGAACAAGAAACCAAAGGAGGAGAAGTTCTCTATGGTGATCCTTGCCCGGGGTTCTCCAGAGGAAGCTAATCGCTGGCCCCGTATCACTCAACCTGTCCTTAAACGGCCTAGACATGTGCATTGTCACCTGTGCTGTCCAGACGGGCATATGCAGCATGCTGTGATCACAGCCCGCCGGCATGGCAGGTACAGGGGATGTGACCAGAATTAGTGGGCGGTGGTGAGAACCTGCAGCCCACATTGACATCTCTTTTCTGTAGGGATTTGTATCGCTGTGCCCGTGCCAGCTCCTGGGGAGATCTTTTACCCGTGATCACTCCGTCTGAGTTTCCTCCGTGCCCTGCTCAAGATCCCCCTGAGAACTGACAAGGATATGTAAATAAGTATTTCGTCTACGAAGCCTGCCAAGGCTGAAGCTACCTGGTATCCAGGATGGGAATGGTTGTACCCCCAAATGTCTGTGTTTTTTTGAGCTCTTAATAAAACATTTTTAAAAGAATGGAAGTGGATTTTGTGATTCTTAAAAGGTCTAGGGGGTCAGTTTTCCTGGCCTATTGTCCTGTAAAGAAGAAAATCCTCAGATTTTCAATGTCAAGCTTCCCAAATAAATCTCAAGCTCACCCTCTCCTATAAGACTATTGCTTCTACCAGAGACCAGGACATCCCCAGGAAGATAATTGGATAGTGGGGAAAGCCGGCCCCAGCTGTCTGAGAACTGGCTCAACAGGTCTCTGGATTGTTATATGGGCCACCTGAATAGGAGAACCAGCAGCTGCCTCGCCCCTGTTTTTTTCTCTCTACTTCCCTTCCATCTTTCCCAGGGTCCCTCAGCTACCCTGGAGTTTGCCCCATACATTTCCCTTGAGAGTTGATCCCCATTAGGACCAAATCTTCCATCTCCACTCCTATATATTCAGGTAGGATCCTTCCATTTACTGGGTTCATCTCTGATTTCCCCTAGGCCCTGCTGTTTAAAGGGCCAGAGCAACTGTCTTAAAAATGCCTCTCCCATAGTTCTTATCAGGAAACAAGCACCGTCAGAGTTGTGACAGTATCAGTGTTGTAATACCAGAAGTCTCAGCTCCCCACTAGACATTTCCATGCCTGGAGCTATTTTTCTGGGATTACAGGAAAGGGGAATCCCCTCTCCTACTAGTTCTCAGAGTGGCAGCAGCGCCACTCTCAGCCCCACCTCTTTACCTCCAGGTGGCCCCAAATGCTCTGTGAAAGGGCCTGGTTCGGGTATCAGCATTGCAACCTATAAGACTTGGGGTGGGCTGGAGAGGGTATGGAAGGCTTAGATCAAATGTCCTGAGTGAGGCAGGACCAGATTGTCCCCAACACAAAATAGCTGGGAAGTAGCTACCATAAACTCCTATTTTGGATTAGACCAACCCCAGGCATGAACTAAGACTATATTCCATAGTCCTTAGATTAGTCATCACATTGAAGAGAATACAGCACTGAGCTGTGCCTGGCAGGGAGTCTGGAGTTTCTGGTTTCCAAGCTCAAGAAGGCGTGAGCCAGGGGAGGGGCCTCCATGTAAGGGGAGGACGGGAAGCTGGGGCAGGGCCCAAGTCAGCTATGCAATGCTGCACTGCGCAAGTGGAGGCAACACAGAACAGAAAAAGGATACCAGCAGTCTCCTGAAACTCGAGAGCGGATACTCCAGCTTTGACCACCTTAGATACCACTCCTGCTCCAAAGATTCTAAGTCCATTTGCCATTGTGAGGCCCCTGCTTATCCTGCATCCGAGAGATGGAGCCACTACTAGGAGTAAAAATTGGCTGCCTGTTTGCTCTGCTGACTGTCACTTTAGGCAGTGGCCTTGTTCCCATCTGCTTCAAATGGTTCCGGATTGAAGCAGCCACAGGTACAGATAGACCTGCCCCATCTTTGTTCCGTAACCTGAGTCTCACCTCAACCCTATCCTTATACCTTGCTCTGATTCCTTATACCTTGCATCATCACCAAGATCAGGATAATGGTTGCTGCGTATTACTCTTTACTCACCTTTGTCTATCTCCTCATTGCCAACTGGGTTGTAACTTATGCTTTTTATTAGGTCGTCACCGCCGGGTCCTCAGCCTCCTGGGCTGCACTTCTGCTGGTGTTTTCCTGGGAGCAGGGCTCATGCACATGACCGCTGAAGCCCTGGAGGAAATTGAATCAGAGTTCCAGAAGTTTATGGTGCAGGTGAGCGGCATAGATGCTGAGCTGCAGGGCTGTGAGCCCAGAAGGATAAACAGAACCAGGAAAGAAAGTGGGGGAAATGATGGAGCAAAGGATGTGGGTGGAAAGGACAGAAGGCAACATCTCTTTGTGGAATGATGAAAGCAAGTCACATTGGGCTTTAAGGAAAGTGGTATTGCTAAGAAGACAGGAAGCTGAGCTGCTCCATTCCCCATCTAATTTCTGCTTCTTTCTCCCTAGAACAGGACAGAAAGTGAGGGAAATTCTTCTGATGTTGACTCAGCTTATGTAAGTATCTCCCACCAGCCCCTATCTGGAAGGTGAGGAGATCCAGAGTCCTTTTATCCCCAGGGCCTTTTGAGAGGAGTATGTGAGGAATACCAAGAATCTCTTCTCCCCAGCTCAGACATTGTAGAGGAAAAGAGGAGCCAACCCAATCCTTTTGGGTTTATGAAACCCCAGAAAAAACTCTCGCTTTACTCTTTCGTTTCCCTAGACCCTCTGATGTGCTTCACATCATTTCCCCGTATTTATTTATTTATTTATTTATTTCTGAGACAGAGTCTTAGTCTGCTGCCCAGGCTAGAGTACCATGGCGTCAACCTAGCACACAGCAACCTCAAACTCCTATGCTCAAGTGATCCTCCTGCCTCAGCCTCCCGAGTAGCTGGGACTACAGGTGCCACCATGCCCAGCTAATATTTTCTATATATTTTTAGTTGTCCAGATAATTTCTTTCTATTTTTAGTAGAGACGGGGGTCTCGCTCTTGCTCAGGCTGGTCTCGAACTCCTGACCTCAAACGATCCACCCGCCTCGGCCTTCCAGAGTGCTAAGATTACAGGGATGAGCCACCACGCCCGGCTGTTTCCTCGTATTTCTAACTCTTTTGGTATTGTATCCTTTAGTCCCTCTGGCATTCTTGTTGTTGCATGTGCACATCTCTTGGCTTCATTCACCCACCCTTTTTAAAGTTCTGCTGCCACGTTTTCCCATTCTCTTCAATCTCTCAACCCCTCATCCGTCCAGCGTACTGTCTTCCCTTCCCTTCCCATTTCACAGCCCCTCTTTCTGTTCCTAGATGGAGTATCCCTATGGAGAGCTCATCATCTCCCTGGGATTCTTCGTTGTCTTCTTTTTGGAGTCACTGGCATTGCAGTGCTGCCCTGGGGCTGCTGGAGGATCAACGGTGCAGGAGGAACAATGGAGTGGGACTCATGTCTTGGAACTCCACAGCCATGGCCCTCTCCCCTCGCCTTCACGGAGTCCCCTCCGAGCCCTCATCCTCTTGCTGTCACTCTCCTTTCACTCAGTGTTTGAAGGTCTAGCTGTAGGGCTGCAGCCAACAGTAGCAGCCACCCTGCAGCTCTGTCTTGCTGTCCTGGCTCATAAGGTGCTCGTAGTGTTTGGTGTAGGACTGCGGCTGGTACAGATAGGCACTGGATCACGATGGGCGGTGATCTCCATATTGTCCTTAGCTCTCATGTCTCCTGTGGGCCTAGCCTTTGGGCTGGCTGTGGTTGGAGGGGACCCGGAAGGGGGGCAGGGCTTAGCCCAGGCCATGTTAGAGGGTGTGGCAGCTGGCACCTTCCTGTATGTCACCTTCCTAGAAATTCTGCCCCGGGAGCTAGCTGGTCCTGCGGCCCCTCTGGCCAAATGGGGCTGTGTAGCTGCTGGTTTTGCCTTTATGGCTACTATTGCCTTGTGGGCCTGAGAGACTCCTGGCTTTTCTGATGGGCCTATTCAGGATGATCTCCCTACCCCTAGGAGAGACCTCCCAACTGGCTTTGGCCCTTGGACATTTCTTCACTGAGACTAAATGTCATTGACTAGGCACCATCTCCATGGACTGGATCCCAGCTGTTCCTTACATGAGATCCCATTTCTCACCCAGAAGCGGAAAAGGAATGTTTTGGTTGAGTGCCTATTAATTGGAGAATTGGTATAGAGACCACTCCAAAGTTGATTCTTGTCCCATTTATACTACTGTGTGTAATAAAATGTTCATTTTGCCTTTCCTCTTTAGCTATATTCTATTTCATTGCTCCTGGTTGCCTAGAAGCTGCCTGGTGCAGGAAGTAGTGGAGTGGGGAATGGGAAGAATGAATATTGGATGTAGTATTTTCTTCTGGAATTAGGGCTTCTAGCCATTCTGTCAGTTGCCAACCACATCCCCAGACATGGGAGCTTTGCTGAAATTCCAGCAAACCCCTCCCACCTTAGCCCCAGAAGTTAGGAAAATGAGCCAGAGTTCCCAGCATTTAAAGAGAAAGAAGTTTAAAAACAGAAACCTTGAAGATTGGTCATTTTCCTACACTAACCACCCACCCTACTCCCAGTACCTATGGTAAGCCACCCACAACATACCCAACAGGCTCTTGAGATAACCTAAATGGAGCCTATTTCCATCACGTTCCTGTTTTTCATACTGAGCCCTGTGTAGCTTTGGGGATACTATTGCTCTTCTTTGAGCCCTCTACCTCCTTCCGGGTGCCTTGTGCTGAGGGATTAAAAAGCTGTGTGTTTGGACAGGGAGAAAGGTGCCAGATAAATGCCTGGGGTGATTATTTGGCTCTGCCAGGACTTAGTAGCTTTCCTTCTGCCTGCCCTACAAATTGTCTTTCAGTTTGAGTAACCCTTATAGTGTGTTGCTTCTCTTAAAAACTGCTAAGGACAAATACAAAAGCAGGTTATCTGGAATTGAGGAGGAACAGGATGACTGTTGCCTGGCCCCCAAGCCATGAGATCAAGGAATATCTCAGACTTAGTGGAGAAATGGAGGAAGAGAAAGTGTGCCCTGTGAGCTCTATGACCCTCACCAGTTTGCCCCTTCTAGTATTTTCAGTGTGGAAGCCCAAGTAGCCTTAACACAGACAGACAAGATCTCCTGCATTTCATTCTTGTCTTTGTCTCCTGTCCATGCTGTTCCCCTCCCTACAAAGTAAGAAATACTAGCCTCCTCACAAGCCCAGTTTACACACCCAGGAATCAGTGAGAAGGCAAGTTTAGGCCAAAATGATGGATAGATAGATATATAGACATGTCTAACACAGGAAATAATTTGTTTGAAGCACCATCCTGTTGTGTTTTCCGTTCGGTATTAAATACAGTAATGTAATATACTCAGAACAGTGTTTAGTTGTAGTAATAATACAGTTTCTACATTGAGCACCTGCTACATGCCAGGTACTGTGCTACTGCCTTCACATACATTATTGTACCTTCACAACCTTGACGGGTAAGATATTATCCCCCTAGTAAGTCTAGGGAAACTGGCATTCAGAAAAGTTAAATAATTTGGTCACATAGCTAGCTGGGCTTCAAGCCCATGTTTCTATGACTTTAAGAAAAGCTCAATATATAGATTCTCTTCTCTTTCCTTACCTTTACCTGACCAGCCCCTCCCATCTCCCCAACCTATATGTTAGGATCCCAGAAGAAAGCAGATAGTACATTGGATAATTGAGGCAAGATTAATAAAGGGAGTATTTAGTAAGATGTGGGTGGGATTTGAACAGAGAAATAAATGATGGTGGAATACCCTGGGGCTGAGTAACAACAACGCTGTTACCTAGGCTGAAAAGAAATCAGCACTATCAGAAACGAGAGAGGGCCATCCAATAAGAGCTGTGGCCTTTGGTAGAGGGATGCAACCAACCTGCAGGGACCCAATAAGGAAGGACCAGGGGAAAAACTCGCTCTCCTACTATTTGATGTACTGCCAATGTCTCATAATGGGGGAACCCAAACAGAAGGCAGAACATAAAAATGTCTGTTGGTGCATCGCAGGGAGATCATCCTCATGGGGCACAAAGCATAACAAACAGATCTAGAGGGGCAAGCAGAAGATGCCCCATATACCATCCATTCTCTACTATTTTCAACTGAAGTGATTTTGCCAGAAGTTTGGAAGGGACACGATTGTAGAGAAGCTAGAGAGCCTATTTCTAGTACACAGAATCTGTATGGCTATAGAAAGGAGACTTAAGGAGACGTATGTTAGACTGTCAGGGCTCTTGACCATGTTCTGGGCCACTGATGCTGTCAGCATTTGAGGTAAATGAGGCAGAGGCTGGGATATTTGCAGCATGGGTAAGTCATGCACTTCTGCCTTTTACTATCCCAGGAGCCCTTGCATTCCCCTTTAGCCTCCTCTGCATTCAGCCATCAAGGCTTTCTTTCCTTCCCCAGGCCATTTCCTTTCCTTTTCCCAAAATTCTTACCAACCAGGACCAAAACCATCTTTAGTTTGAACCATATTGTATCAAGAGCTGGAATAAAGCTAGAGAATTGCTCCATATAGATAATATCAGGGGAGAAGATCAGGACCAGGAAAAGGAGATAATCTCTGATCATTTTCAACAGATATAAATTCCCAGCAAAGAGCCAGAAAAGACTATAAGGCAGCAGAAGATGAATGTGATTTCTGAAGGGGATTGAGACAAGAAGGCCACAATAAGAACCACAGGACAGGAGGGAGAGCTGAGATAGTTGCGGCATGACGACTAGAAACCAGATCCAGGAGTAAGCCTTGGTTCACTCAGCCCTAAGAGATAGGCTGTAACAGATGATAGCTGGAAAGAAGAGAGCTGAAAAATAAAAATAGGAGGGAAGATGTGCAGGATGAGAGAAGGGATGAGGGGAAGCTAGCTGGAATAGTAAGGAGAGAAGTCTTGTGGGACAATTTTCAAGTCTCCCCAGTCCCTGTCCCTCTTCCACACTCCTCATTTTCCACCCCAAAATACCCCATGTATTTTGTATACACATAAACAGGAGGAAAACAAGAACGAGGCCTCGAACCACCCTCCTTCCTATAGCCAGCTTTCCATTTCTGCCACCAATAAATTTTTCTCCGAAATATCCCTTTGGAATTCCCTCACCTTTCTTTCACTTTCAAGCTGAGGGTTTGATTTGGATATTGCAGTTACAGGATGACAATTTGTGAAGAAAGAAAGATGAGATACCAGAATTCAGGGAACATGCAGGAGCGGGGTGGGAGGTCAGTAAGGAACAAGACACATCCAGGAACAAAACCCTGTCCCTGAAGGCCAATTTTGGAGTGCCTTGCCACCTTCACCACAGGAAACAGTCCCTTGCTCCGGGCTCTGGTCTGATAGGATACAAGGAATAGCTGCCAGAGTTTGAGCGGGTTGGCATGTGTGAGTGTGGTCCTCCACTGCCCTGAGGGGGAGTCCGTTGCCACTAGCAAAGGTGAAGCGAGAGGGGTGCAGAGAGGAATGCGGCCCCCAGGCACCATCCCTCAGTCTGTGGGAATGCTTACAAAATGCCAGTTGTAGATAGTTTTGAAATTTTGATTGTGTTCTGAGTTACTGTCTTAAGATTTGCTGGATATCAAATACAGAATGCATTCTACTTTTAGTGTATACTTATCCAATTTGGGGGAAATTCTGATGTTAGTGAGGAGAGAGGGTATAAACAAATCCCATTGCTCTAGGCACCATTTACCCTCACCACGCCTCTGGCCTCTACTCAGAACTGACTCTCACTTTCTAGTTAATCCTAAAAACTCTAGAAATCTCCCACTCCGGCATTTTCCCTAACCATTGAAGTATTCTCTAATGTCTAACACCTATCCCTCCTGCTGCAGTTTCCCTGTTTTGTGTGTACCTTCAGAGACTTGCCCTTTAAAATCTCTTCATGAGATCCAGAATTTTCAAGCTGAAACCATAAGGCTCTTTTCACTCTGTTCTTCTAGTTTTATTCTCTTTCCCATTGAATCTTCTCTTAACTATCTTGGGCTTCTGTCCCCAAAGTCTGGGAAATACATTCCTTGAGAGTGAGGGGAAGAGAGAAACAGGAGTCCTAAGCCTAAAACAGAGACAAAAAGTAGGGAGTTTGTGGTTCGGCTTCTATAAAATCACCACACCTCTCCTCAGAGCCTCTGAGGTCTGGTCTTGAGAATGGACAGGAGCAGCCGGCAACGCTATCGGGACCTCCCCATACAGCCACTGCATAGAACCACAAAGGACAACCGGGTTGTAGGACTGGGGAATCTTAGGAAGGGACCCGAGAACTGGGGAAAGTTATTAAGCACCATGCCGGCCACAGGGGGGCACTGTGTTGCCATGGGCTGGACTAGAACATTAGGACCAACAAAGGAGGGAGGTCGGTCAAGGACAGCAAACCCCACTCCACCCCCACTGGCTCCCAGCAGAGAGCATCTTTCCCTCTACCTACCTGCTAGGTTTCTTATACAGACACATCTACGGGAGAGACACATACAGTCACCACCCATTTCACACACCTACCTACGTGACAGATATACACACACACGCTTGCATACGTACACGTAAAGGTAATTTGCTCCCATTCCTGGAGATTGCCCTGCTGACAGTATTTCTATATAGGCAGATGTGCAGAAAACACCTGCCTTCCCTTCCATGATGCACAGCAGCAGCTATAGCCAGTAAAGGCTGATGCTGGTTGTAGTTTTTTGTCTTTTCCTCATGTTTTGCCTAGGAGCTAGATGGCCCCAATGATTCCAATTCCATTTCTTTTCTTCAGTGTGGCATCTCAGCACTCTGCTGCCTGCCCTGCATGTGGTCACCCAACACCGTCACCAGTCAAGACCTAACTCCTTAACCCTGCTACTTACCCTGGCCTACTGCATTTAAAATATAGACTCAGTCCTATCGGAGAGACTGATGAAATGCTCGAGAATAAAGAACGTATTCCATGCCCCACTTCCACGTCAATCAGTGTGTCAGCACTAGACATCAAACTGCATTAGTCCTCAGCTCAGTTTCATTGAGGAAAGGGTATAATTGCTCGTGGGGTTTCTATAAAGCAGTGTGGCAAATGACCTTGTGATATTCCATCCACAGTGCTCTTGCCAATAATGCTACAAAGTGCCTTCCCATTTTTATGTCTTGTGCCTCAAGAGCTGCAAAATATATGAATTCCTCTTGATGATTGTTATTCATATTTGTTAAATAGCTTCTTAGAGAACCACTAACATTGTCTAATTAGCTCCCAGATCCCTTGAATTCCATGGGAGAGGAGGAATTCCCTAGAAGAAATCATTTTTTGCTGTGACCTTCCTGAAAGAGTCTTCAGATCGGGATGAACTATGAGCAACCCAACCCCTATAGTAACTTCATGAGCCCTGGTCTACTGGTTGTGCTGACCCATCTAGAACAGACACTTGGTGACCCCTAGGGAGGATCCTGCCGGAGAGTGGGTCGCAAGACATCCTTGGGCACTTCAGTCAGATTTCTTTATTCTTTCTCAGAGACCATGATGTGCGTGGCATCTCCGAAATCCTATGGCCTTTCTCAATGATCCATAACTGATAAGGAAGGCTTCTAAGATCTAAGCAGCTCCTCTCTCCCAAGCTTGAAAACACTATCAGTATCAGAGACAACACCACTCTATTGGAATGGGGCCGGTTTCTATGTGGTCATATTTTGTGAAGTGTCTATGCCACATACACCCTCTACCATGGTTTATGTCCCTTTGAGAAGAGAATGTGACAGCTGGGCAGGGAGAGGATAGGAAAAGGGGCAGGATGTAGGCATACCCAAAGAAGAATAATGGTGCTCAGATTCCTCTACAGTTTATTGTTACAGCAGAAGTTGTGGGAGACAGGAGGGCACCTTCCACACATAATGCAGTGTGGTCAGAGCCCTGGGGTGGCCCTTTCCACCCCTATGCCGAGCCCCAAGCAGCCCAGCCCAAGCTTAGCTCCCTCCCCGTCCCACTCTAGATGCACACCTACAGCTACCAAAGTTAGTGCAGCCAAATGGCCCCAGGCCCCTCCTATTGCCCACCTAGAGCCAATCCTTCCCCCAGACACCTTCATTGCCCACCACCTCCCATTCCAACTTCCTTTTTACACACGGGATGTTGCTATCACATCCTGAGGACCTCTAACCCACCAGAAGTCTCCCCTTGACACACATTCATTTAGGCCTATACCTTTCGGCAGCCTGCAGCGTTACTGAGAAGCCATATCAGCTTTGGTGAATGGAGCCCCAGCCCCAAATCCCCTCCCCTTGCAAATATGGGATAAGTAGGGAGAATCTGATGGAGGCACCATGACAACCGCACCAACCTCTTATCCCTCATCTACAGACACCTAAATCAGAGAGAGAGGACACATGCCCTCTCCACCTTAACACCAAAATGGGGGAGGAGGATAATTTAGGGGTCTAGGTCCCTAAGAGATATTAGGACATCTCTCCCAGGAGCTAGAGAGAATCACAGGTTAAAGGTCAAAGTTAGGGTAGCAAAGATGAAGATCGTCTCCCCATATGATCTGCCCATTTTCCCTTGCTTCCTCTGGCCCAATGCCCTTATGCACCTCCCAGGTTAGTTCTGGGGGAGGTGAGGGCTGGGTTCCACACTGGGGCAACAAGGGTCATTCAACAGGAGACCTCCATGGTGTGCCCCGGGGGCCCTGAAGAAAGAGTCCCAGACTCGCTGCTCTGGGACAGGGTTCGAGAGCGGGACCGGTTGCCATCGATGGATGCTGCACTGGTCAGAGAGGCTGTGCGAGACCGGGACAGGCGGGTCATGCAGGATGAGGCCACTGTGGAGGCAGAAGGATACGTACGTAGTCAGAGAGAAGAGGTGGGGAAGGGAGGCTGGCAATTCAGTGGGCTTGGATGGAGACACAGCCAACGAGCTTGATCTGGCATGTGGCGGTGAGTCCAGGATGGTTCCACCCCCTCAGTGCCCCTCCCTCCTCTTGTGCAGCAATCCCTTGTCCTCACGATAGCCTCTGTCCCCATACTCACTGTAGCCCATGCCTTGCAGGAAGTACTTGAAGGCCTCGGTCAGCTTGCCTGGCTGTGGAAGTACAGTGAGGAGAAGGAGACGGAGAGATGAGGTTAGCGGCAGAGCTGGAGCCCAAGGCTGTGGCAGCGTGGGGACGGGGTGCGGGGTGCGTAGCAAAGAGCAGAGTTCAGTGCCACTCTCCTTTCCCACTGCCCCATCCCAGAGACGGCAGGGGTACTCACCTGAGTCAGCTGGGGCTGACCTCCGGAGTCAGCCATCTGTCAGGAGAGAGCCCCCAGAAAAAGTGATACACAAATTAATCAAATGAGCTTCAGAGGGAGAAATGGGTCTCTCTTCCCTAGCTATTTCACTCCAGCCCCTTTGCTTTTTCCTTCATTCACCTCACTTGCTCCCGTGCAGGGCCCTAGAGGCTCAGCAGCTGACTCTAAAGAAGACATATGGCTCTGGACAGGGGCCAGGAAGCAGGGTACTGACCTTGAGGAACGAGGTCTGGGTGGGGTCCAGCTTTGAGTTACATTCCACCTGCAGTAAGCATGAGGCAGAATGAATGAGGGCACATTCCCTGTGACTCCCTCTCCTCCAAGGGACCCAGGCCCCACACAGTCCCTTTCCTGTCAGCCCCCTACCCAGGTTCTTCTTACCAGGAATCAAATTCTTATCCCCCAAAGTTGATCTCCCTGTGCCAAACAGGTTATCCCCTTGGCAAGGTACCCCTCTGACCACCACCCTAGGACCCCAAGCCTCCTTCTGTCACCCAAAATTCCCTACTAACCACTGCATCTTCGTGCGGTGCTTGGTCTCCTACCACCAGCATCACAGGACACCTAGAGGCATTGTGTAGGGGAGAAGGCAGTGAGCCCCTAGCACTCCCTCACCTGCCTCTTCCTAGAAGCACAGCAGGAAAAATGGCTCCAAAGAGGAACAGCCTCTGTTTCCCCCTGCTGGCCCCACCAAGAGGATTCAAAGGGGGAAGATCTAGAGGGAAGTGGTTTGCTAAAGAGGATGGTGTGGGAGGTGACAGGGAAATTCCCTGGCCAAAGACTCTCCTTCTTCTAAGGGATATAAGCACCTAGAGGACACCCAGGGGGAGGGGCAAAGCTTTCTCTCTGAAAGTCTTACTTGAGGGTGATATCACCTCCACGCTCAAAGTTCAGGTCCCGGCGGCTAGAGAGGGGTTAAAGAGTAGGAATTTTAGATAGGCAATGCTATCCATCCAGATATATGCTAACTCCCCCATGAGGAAGCTATTTTCCTCCCCAAAATTATGATCAAATACACATCGATGATTAAAAGGGGAAACTGAAGGAGAAGGTGGCAGGCAGATCCCAAGCACACCCCTGTAGTCACCTGTGCCCTATATCCCTGGTCAGAGGGCAGCAAAGGGGGAGGGAGGGCATAGGACAAGAGATCATCTTACTTCTGGGAATCCAAAAATCCAAGGGAGGTAAACAAGAGAAAGGGAACAGCTCCTCACAATTCTTCCCACTGGCTTTGTGTGGAAGCTGCCCCGGTGGGACCCCAATCCTGACTTCTTTGCACACTGCATTACTTCCCAGACTCCCCTCCCCTCCTCTGTGCTTCCCCATGATGCCTGGTCACTGCTACATTTCTTTCACATGCACGCACACACACACACACACACACAGCCCACCCACTTGTTGTAGCTGTTCCAATACAGTTCAATGTTCTCCAGGTTGGGTGCATGTGTAATGATATTTCTATACTTTTGTATCAACTCAGAATTTCTAGACAGCTCTTCCTGAAGGAAAGAACAGGGAGAAAAATTAGGATTGGAAAGAGAAGCCAACAATTACCGGAGGAAAAGAGGCAAGCCTTCTTCCCTCCCCAGCCCCTGTTTTCCAGCTAAGGAATTCACCCCAAGCATTCAAGTCCCCGCTGGTCCCCTCTACTCCCTCCTTCTTCCACAACCACTTGCCTGGCTGAAAAGATGTCCGAGGATCATCTCCGAAACGGAAGAGGTGAGGCCCGTTAGCTATGAGGAAAGAGCGGGTGAGAAAGTTCAGGGCATTATGGGGAGGAGAGGCCCAGGCAAAGTGACCCAGCTTCACTTTCCTGCCCCATCACCCCCTCTCCTTGAAGTCCAGAGTCCATTTAGTTAAATGCCGGAGGAGCCTCACTGGACCCACTCAAGGGGAACCCCCACCCTAGGTCTCAGCACACAGGGCTCTCCAAACCTTGTGGGCTGCCCAATCCATCCAACCCTTCGCATTGGGATCAATGTTGATGAGGACAAGACCTTCAACTGTGTCTGGGTGGTTAAGCTGAGGGGCAGCAGAAGGAAAGAAATCAGAAACAGGGCATGGCCTTATCCCCTCCCCACTGAGCTCTGCTCACTCTTGGACTCCATAGGGCCTGACCCCCACCCTCCCACAAACACACGCTAATGAACGTTACTCTCCTAATCAGTCTGCACCCTCCTTTCCCTCATCTGGGGGGTTTTATTTCTTACAGCATATCGCGACAGGACGTAGGCTCCAGCACCAACACCAACTCCAATTATTGTAGAGAAACTGCAAAAGGGAAATAAATGTATGTCTCATGGGCTCCGGTGTCCAAAACCTGCCACAGCCCAGTCTCTTCAAACTCCTCACCCTCCTTCCCCAGGCCAGGGGCACAAAGGACAGAAAGGGACCTTCTTTTGGGAGATGCTAAAAAGAAGGTGCAAGGAGCTAAAGGTTGGCACTGGTAGTCAGTGTAGATCCCTAAAGCCCATACCCCACTTCCTCTTGGAGAGTTAGTGTCTTGAAAAGAAACACCCATCTACCAACCAACCAACCAGTGGCACTGTTTTCCTATATAGATAGCTCTTTATCCACTCTCAATTTCCAGGAGCTAGTTCAACTTGTTTTGCTTTAGTTCCTGGTTCCTCTAGAGCAGAAGAAGGGAACTTAAAGCAAGATGTAAAAACAGACACAACTTTACTGAAAACAGGAAGAGTGAGGGAAACAGAGGCGACGAGGTGAACCAGAGCTGCTGAGAGCACTGGTGCCTAGGAAAAGCCGAGCTGAGAACAGCACCCGGGAGTCCTCTGAATGCCAAAGACACCTGGTCTGGCTTTTCTTCCTTCCCCCACACTCCCTTCCTCGCAGGGCTCCAGGTTCACCAGGTGTGGGTGTGAATGAGGGGGAGTGGGAAGGAATGAGACAGGTCTATCGGGTTCCCCAGGGATTATGTCACCCCTTCTTTCCCTCCCTGGCTTTCTGATCAGAGAAGCCCCTCCTCAGCCTGTGGCAGGGCCAAGCCTAGACCCTTCCTTTTCCTTTCCTCCCTCCATTATGGGCTACTCTGCTGACTGTAGTCAATTTTCCAAATCCACTCCCCTTCTTTTCAACAATCAAGGTGGGAGCATGAAAGAGAAAGGATATATCGAGGTCAGAGGCCAGAACTAGCCCAGGAACCATGGTGGACCCAGCAGTTCTAAGGGTCTCCTTGTGCTGGAAAGAGAATTCTGGTTTGGAGGGGTCCCCAGGCCTCTCACTTTAAGTACTGCAGGATGCAAGGGATCATGTCTGCAAGCTGGTCCAGAGATGGGTACTGATATCTGGGAAAGAGAGGCGTGTCAAGGAACATACCAACCTGCCCCCACACTTCCCACCCCAGGATGTCCTTCTCATCCTCTCCTGGAATCACCACTGCCCTCCCTTTCCTCCTCCCCCGTCCAATCCTCCCCACTCCTGCCCAGTCCCTCACAGTCTGGTGAAGGGGTAAAGAGCTAATTCTTACCCCAAAGGGAACACAGGAGCCCCCTCTTCCATTCCAGGGGCATCCACATGAACCCGCACGAAGTTCTGAATGATTTCCTGCATATCCCCGAATTGAAACAGTGGCTGGAAGCAAGATTTATCTAAAGAGAATCCACATCACCCCAATAATAGAATCAGACAGGAAAATATGTCCACAAGTCAGAACCCACCCTCTTTCATAGCAGCAGAGACCTTCTGCCCACCCTCCCCTCCCCCTCCACTGGGTTTTTACCCTTCCCCCAGCCTCTTCCCCGAAAGGAGTGGGAGGGGAAATGAAGGTCCTTACAGTTGAGTCCCACATCGTGGTAGGTGAGTATCGCTGGACGTTTGGGTTTAGGGGTGCCATAGACAGTAAAAGTGACAGAGCCATAAGGTGTCTCCACAGAGTGAGTCTGCAGGAAAATAGGTTACCGTCAGGTAGGATTTAGGCTGAAAGGAAAAGGGGCCAGAGAAGGAGCAACACTAAAGTCAGGGAGTTGGGAGGGGAGGGGCAAAGAGGAGAAGAGAACAAAGAATTAAAAATAGGATCAGCAAGAATTTAGGAAAAGGTGACAGCGGAAGATGAGTTTGAGAGTGGAAAAGAATAATGACAGATTAGAGAGAGAAGGGAAGAGGAAAGAGATGGGTATGGGAAAGGACGAGAATAGAAGGAAAGGAAGTGAAGAGAGGAGAAAGACCCAGGTAGGGGCCCTCTCTCTACTGGGGAGAGGAGAGGCCTTCCGCCCACCCTGGGACTGCCCCCAAGCTGTTACCTGTCCCTGGTCCAGGAGGATTCGGGCAGCTAACTCAGCCTCCTGGAGAGAGACACACACAGACAATACAGAAACACATGACCGTACAGAGTCACAGATGGAGAGACAGACACAAAGAGGTAGGTAAAGAGAGACCGACAGAGACCAAAGACAGAATGAGATTGACACAAAGAGACATGGAGAAGATGAAGGTTAGTGTAGTGACAAGACAAGGACCTGGACTCCCAACTGTAGCATATGGGGAGAGAGATTCGGGTAGAGGTGGAGAAAGCAGGGGTGTGGGTTAGAAAGTGATCCGCGGGCTTGGGAAGTCAGGAGGCGAGGGTGATGCTTAGAGGTCTGGAATTCGGGCATGGGAGTCAGAGGGTCTCTAAGAACCTTGGCTGTCTCAGGTGTCTGTCCTGGCAACAGTGGCTTCTCCTCTGTGATCTGCACCTCCTGCAGCTCCGCCATGGTGGCCTGGCAGGGTGAGGAAACAACAACACTGGGAGATTGTATCCCTACCCCACACCTCAAACACCAGGCTTCCTCTCTCAGCACAGGATGGCGCAGGGTGCAGAGGGACCCAGGAGTTGAAGACGACTCCAGCACACGCAGAGGGGCTTTCCTGCCCCAGCTCCATTCCCAGGCAGATCGGGAGGAGAGGTTGTGGAAGAGGAATCAGGACACCTCATCTCTTCAGACTAGCCATCCTCACTGCCACCCCTCAACACCCACACCTCCGGACCCCCCCCCCTCCTGGACTGAAATACCAGGGTGGGGCAGCAGTGCAGCTCGGATTTCCCAGGCTATATTTAGGGGCCACCCCACACTCTCAGGTAGAGGGTGAAATTCATAGCTCAGTGACTGGGTACTCTAAAGGTACCAAGGGACAGAGTAATGAAACTTCACAATCCACTCTGACCTTCAACTAAAGCCCCAAGGTCAGAAACTCAAAGAAAAAGGGGCTAAAAGTGACCAAAGCAACATGACAAATGCGAGGAGGAGGAAAACAACAAATAGGGACATCTATGTCCTACAGATCCAATGCCTCCCTTTCCCCCTCACTCTCCCTCCCAACTATGAATAAATTAGCATACATTCAACATTAGTGGGGCGTGAGGAGCAGAGCACCTGGACAGACCTGCACAGGAAGGAGTCTGCAGCCTGGGGGTGGGGTCACTTACTGGGCTCCTATTGGCTGGATGTAGTGGGATTAGGGGTCAGGATTCTCACTCCTCCTGACTCTGGGGTCTGAGAAAACACAGCAACGAGGTGAATGACATGGAAGACAGACCCTGGGTCTTTTAGGGACAGAGAGCCTCAGCCAAGACCCAGACTCCTGGGGTCACTAACCCTCCTAGGGTCACTAACCCTCCCCAGTCGCTACCCACCCCCCACCCCCCAGTCCAGAGAACACATCCTCTCTAGGCACGCACTAGAATCAATACAGGCTGGAGGGGCCTGCGTGTCAACACAGAACAGGTATCAGTCCAGGATGGGGGAGGAGAGAAGGAAGTGCTGATGTGGAGGAAAGAGCGTGGCTGTGTCAGAACCTCTGGATCCTAATCCCGGCTCTGCCACTACCAGCGTGACCTTGGCCCAGTCAGTTAGTACTCTTGTACTCAATTTCCTATCTGCAAACCAGAAAACGGGGACTAGGGGATCCCCAAGATTTTTGACAGCTGTCTAGTAAAATGAGGATAGCAGAGCATGACTGTTTCCTTCCACTTAAAAACAAACCAAAAAAAAAAAAAAGCTTCGTGCCTTCGCTTCTCTCCTCCACCCAGTCTCTGCAGGTCCCGCGAGTGGAGAAAGGGAGGGGAAGGCTGTCCCGCAATCTCCTCCCATCTTCCCCCCGACGACTAGCGAGGGCGAGCGCCAGCTGGGAAAGGATAGGTAGGACGGATGGGACTAGCCGGGCCCAGCACCCGGAACCTGTCCCTACGAGTAGCTGCGCTGTCTGTACGCATGGGGACCCACACCTTTGCGCCGCCCGCTTGGTGTGCCCTGGACTCTGGACGCAACCTCGCGCACACCCCAAACACACCCTGCCGCTTGCAGAGCTTCACCCTTTGTGCTTAGCAGCCGAGCGCCCCCTCCTTGCGGGCCTCTTCCCCGGAGCTGTCCGCTCCAGGGGATTGGGATCAAACCGCCCACCCGCCCAGCTGGCGCCTTCCAGGCCCCGCAGCCCCTCGCCTGCCCCTCCCCCTACCTGCTGCCGCCGCGGCCGCTTCCACCTTCACTTGCCTTTGACTCGGGCCCGCCCAGGCTCCGGCTCCCCACAGACCCGCCCCCGGCCCGCCTCAGCCCGCCCACGGGCCGGCAGCTCGCGGCAGATCCGCCCCAGACCCCCAGTAAACACGCCCCCCCTTTTACCCCGCCCCAGACTGCCGCTCAGGGAGGGGCTGTGCTGGGGGCGGGGGTGGGGTGGGGAGACTCCAAGAAGAGCAAACTGCTGGATGCTTCCAGGCTCCGCTCGCGCTCCCCACAACACACCCCCGCAACGGGGCGGTGTGAGGTGTACGGAGATCCCTTAACCCTAAAAGGGATCCCCTCGGCTGCCCTCGACAGCGCCCCCACCCATGACCTGGATCTGCCTGTCTCACTATGGCTCCTTTTTTCGCCCCCAGACCCAGTGGTGGGGACGGATATGGGAAAGACGAACCCAGGGTCCAGACACCCCACGACTTCGACTCCGCCCGCCCGGAAACAGAGAGCTAGGTTAAGGAAGGAGGAGGTGGGTGAGCATCGCCGCCAAAGAGGCGGGGGTCTCGCCGGCTAGGAGGGGCAGGGGTGCCAGCACCGAGTAGGGGGGGACGTCTAGGGCGCAGGAGTTCCAACTCCGTGGTGCCCAGGGTCCTGGTACCTCTCTTAGCTGCGTCCCGACGCCTGTTCTCCAGCTGCTTGGTGAGAAGTTGGACAACAAGGCGGGAGGGGGGGCGGGGAATGTGGGGGGCCGCTATAAATAGAGGGCGATCACAGGAGGGGGGAGAGGATGGCCAACGGGGACTCCCGGGTCAAGGCCTCAAGGGGGGCGGGGGAGTGGCCCGGGACCCCCAGAGGCTCTGACTCCTGGGTAAACAGGCGCAGAGGCGGAGTTAACCCTGCGCGGGTGGAGTAGGGGCTTGGGGAGGACACTGTGTCCCGGGCTGGGACCCAAGAGACCCTGTGGCTTCGGGCGCTAACCCCTCCCAGTCCGGCCCAGAAACGGAGGGAGAGACCAGCTCAGACCGGCTGAATAGCAATGCCCAGGCGATGATCTCAGGGACTGCCCCGTCTTTCCCTGTTCCTGAGTGGGCTTACTATACTAGGTTTCACACAGAGGCACACATACACACCAGATGCACCCTGCCAGTGCCCCTCAGAGGAAGGCTCCTTGGAACGGGATAGTCGATGTGGCTAAGGGAATTTGAAGTTGTCTTAAGCAAAAGGAAACCAGATTGAATTTCTCCCCACCTGCCCCCCTTCTTGCTCCCCCAATCCCAGGATCATCCCCACCCCATCCCCCTTCAGCCTGGTTCCTGAGTTGCCATTTCGGGGGCTGGGCACCAGGCCAGTTGGGAACAATGGCCAATGGAACTTGAGCTGCCAACTGCAACACTAGCACAGACTGCCCCCCCAAGACCCCCAAATTGCCCTCCCCCCTCTTGCCTGGGAACCACCCTCCCACCGCCACCCTCACCACCCGCCTCGCCCCTCCCATCCAAGGAGCATCAATGCCCCTTTCATCCCCACTTGGCAGGGTCTATTGGAAAGAAGGAGAGGCCAAGAGGGAGGTGGTGACCCAGAGTAGGAGAACTGGTCAGGCTCAAACCCAGCCTTCAACAACCCCAAATGTAAGGGTTCCCCCTACATCCCCCGATTTGGAGCACCCAAGTTTTCTTCTGTTCCCTTCTCCCACTCCCTTCATAACTTTTTCCCCAGAAACTGGCACAGAACCTGGACACCCTGGCTCCTTGCCTAGTCTCCTCTTCCCTCTGGATGCCAGTTTAACACTCTCCGGGACAGGGGAAAGCCTGCTGGAATTAGGGTCATAGCTAAAGATGGATCGAACAGGAGAGAGAGATCTCACCAGCTCTAGTGGAATTTAGGAAGAAAGAGACCCTAGAGTGAGAACTTTTGCCTTAAGAACTTTTTGCTTCTCTGATGTGTCTAAAGTAGTCTTACTTGGAGTGGGGGAGGGAAGGACCTGAAGGTTCCAGCATCTAAATTCGTCTCTGGGTCAGGATGACTCAGGGGGAACCTGATAAGGGGCCTGCGCAGGGGCATGGGGCGGGCAGGAGGTGGGAAATTTCCACTGAGATCTGTTTGCTTCCTAGACTAGGGGTCCCACCCAGCCTGCTGCAGTTAGAAGTAAGGCTGGTTCTGCCCAAAGATAGGGTTCTTCCTCGTCAGAGCAGCTCGCAGCTGGACCTGGGTAAGTGTTCCAACAAAGACAATCTTTCTCTCTAATTTCCTTCTCTTGGGCCAGAAGAGGCTTCAAACTATACCTTCAACTAAGCAACAGTTTTAGGAACCGGCTATGTGCAAGCCATTGTGCAGATGGAATTCAAAGAAGTGTGAAGTCTGGTCACATACTCTCTAGAAGTTTATGATCAAGTAGTCTAGAGAAGGTATAAGCACAGAAAAAGTTAAGAAAAAATATGTATATGTAAGATTAATTGCTTAGATAATAAGTCCTGTAGCAGGAGTTTCCCACCCTTCTCAAGTGGGAGATCTGAGATTTCCATTCCCACATGACGGTTTCAGTATTCTCTGATGGAGAAAATACAAGGTGTGAATGCAACAAGAACTTCGAATAAGTTTCTATTATGTATTCTGATAACCACAACATCTGTAAATGAGGTAATACCATAATATGCAAGGCATATATTATTTATTCAATTTACACTCAGTCTTCTGTATACATACAGATTCCAGGGTCCTTAGCAATACTTCCGAAATCCTCACCCCATGAGGCTGCAACCCACAGTCCAGAGACCATTATATTATGATAATTCAGAGAAGGGAAAGGGTTTTGTTCCTATGGTGAACCACTCAGACAAGAAGTGAAACCATGGAATATTTGAGTGATAGGGAGGGGCATTCTATCCAGGCAAAGAAAGAACATCAGGGACAGTTTGGAAGCAAAAATACATAAGTCACTTTGGAGAATTGAATAGTAGCTACTATGTGCAAAGCACTTATCATAATATTATTCCCCACTACTGTAAGGTAAGTGATATTGTTCTGACTTTACAGATGAGGAAACTGAAACTTAAAGATGTTTAGTGACTTGCCCAAGGCCACCCATCTAGTAAATGATATTTCTAGGATTCAAATCCCCACCCAGATCCATTCCACTCCAGGGACTATGCTCTTTCCATTACCAGGTAGCCTCTCAGTGTATAGCAATTAGGCCATTATGGCCCCAGTTGAAAGATAACATTGATGAGAGGTAGATGATGTTTGGTAAGGTAGATTGGGGCCACTTTGTGCAGGTCCTTGAATGCTAGGCAAAAAGATTTGACAATGAGGGATCATAGTATATTCTTGAGCCGTAGGATATTCTTAAGCAAGAGTAATAGATAGAAAATACTGTTTTGGGAAAATTAATCTGATGAGGAGGGTGTAATAGAGATGGCTACAGGTAGATGGGAGCAAAACATTAGACTTAGGAAAGAGATCATTTGGAAGCCAAGGTAGTCATCCAGATAGGAGATGATAAGGGCCTGAATAAGGGTGAAGGAATAGAAATGGAAAGAAAGGAATGCATTTGTAAGACAAGGGAAAAAACATTTGTAGGAATTGGTGACTGATTATTAGATGGAAAGGGGAGGAAAGTCACCAATCTAGTTGCCTGTGTTAGGATCCCTGAAGTTCATAGGGCTTCTGGCCAGAGAAAATGCCAAAGAGAGAAATCCCTTAGAAACATCTTTGACCTGCATGGAAACTTAGGTTTTCAGAGTCTGAGACTCACCCTCACTCTGGACCAGTTTACCCTGACCTGCCCACCTCCCTTACTCCCCAAGGCCCGTGCTCTTTCCCTATTGGACCAAACATTGGAAGTCATTTAAAGTTTCTATTGGGGTTGGTCTGTTAAAGCCAGTGAGATTCTTCATGCTGGTCACTACACCTGAGCCTGGAGACTAGAAAGGATGCCAACCTGTTTTCATTAATCCCTTCTGCTATGATCTGAATGTTTGTGTCCCCCCAAAATTCATATATTAAAATCCTAACTCCCAATGTGATGGTATTAGGAGGTGGGGCCTTTTGGGAATTGGTTAGGTTTCATGAGGGCAGAGCCCTGATGTATGGGATTAATGCCCTTATAAATAGGCCCAAGGGGGCTCGTTCACCCCCTCCAGGTGAGGACACAGAAAGAAGGCACCACCTATGGACCAGAAAGCAGCCCTCACCAGACACTGAATGTACCAGCACCTTGATCTTAGACTTTCCAGCCTCTAGAAATGTAAGAAATAATTTTCTGTTGTTTATAAGCCACCTAGTTTATGATATTTTGTTATGGCAGCCCAAATGAGCTAACAACACCTTCCCTGGGCTTGCCTCAGCTTTTGTTGCATGGCAGAGCAGAAAGCAATTTGACTAGGACCCAGAAAATTGCTAAACTGAACTGAAATGATGGAAGTTAGGTCATCTGAAAAGGTCGGAAGGTTGGCAGCTTGCTCTGTTCACCATGCAAAGACCCTCCCCCTCCCCCAAAGACAGGGGCTGTAGTTGGGGCCAGAAGTGATATCACATAAACACTGCTGAAGTCATAGAAGCTTGCCTATCCTCCCCTCTGTCTCCTCATTGCCATCCAGTCTCCCCAGCCAGTTGGCTCCTGCACATATCTGCACACACATACAAAGGCTGGGAGGGGTCAGACACCATCTGGGCACTCTTAGGTACATAAAACTGGTGGGGAAAATGGGGGATTATTCAGTATATAGGATCCACCCCAGTGTCCCCAGTGCTGGGAAGGGGAGACTCGTGTTATGGTTATGGTAGGTAGAATGGGGGTGAGGGGTAGAGGGGAGGGAGCAGCAGGGATGAGGGGCATTATCTCCGTTGCTGATTTAATCTTAACCCTCATCCTCATTGCTCATCGGTCCTCCCTTTCCCTCCTCCCCCTCCCCCCACTGCCTTCCCCCACCTCTAGCTGACCATGGCATCTGAAGCAGAGAAGACATTCCAGCGGTTTGCTGCCTTTGGAGAATCATCAAGCAGTGGCACTGAAATGAACAACAAGAACTTCTCCAAGCTATGCAAAGACTGTGGCATCATGGATGGCAAGATGGTCACCTCGACGGATGTGGACATTGTATTCAGCAAAGTCAAGTGAGAAATCACAGATACGGGGGTGGAGGTGAGGAGAACAAGCAAGGTAGCTGGCCATAGAAGGGTTCATGTGGTTCACGGGCAGAACATTTGCCGTGGGCCTACAAAACACCTACAGGCTACCTGGCACCATACTATTCTCTGTCTTCGAGACGCACAGTGATGGGTCAAAAGAGGCCGAACCTAAGTAAGGGAAGGGTTGGGCCTTGAAAGGCAATGAGTTCATGCTCCAAAATTCCTGGATTTCTGTCTGACTGACCAGGGCCAAGAATGCCCGAACCATCACATTTCAGCAGTTCAAAGAGGCAATGAAGGAACTTGGCCAGAAGCGGTTCAAGGTGAAGAGTGAAGACGAAGCCCTGGAGAACATCTATAAACTCATGGAGGGCAAGGACCCAGCCACCACTGGTGTTACTGTGAGTGATAGTCTTCACCTCTACCCCTGGAGCCTATGTCCCTGAATCCCTACTGTTCCAGTCTCCCCTCCTGCCCACCAGGGTCCCTAACCCTGCCAACAGTTGTGACCATAGGGACACAGGGCAGAAAGCATGTGGTGCACTGCTGGTGTTGGAAACAGACTTTAGAGATCATCTAGTCATTTCAGAGATAAGGAAACTGGGGCCCACAGAGGGGAAGTGACTTGCCCAAAGTCCATAGCCATTTTATTTATTTATTTGTTTGTTTTCTGGAGGCAGAGTCTTACTCTGTCACCCTGGCTAGTGTGCAGTGGCATCGTCATAGCTCACTGCAACTTCAAACTCCTGGGCTCAAGTGATCCTCCTGCCTCAGCCTCCCGAATAGCTGGAACTACTGGCATGTGCCACCACACCCAGCTAATTTTTCTATGTTTTATAGAGACAGGGTCTTGCTCTTGCTCAAACTGGTCTCAAACTCTTGACCTCAAGTGATCCTCCCACCTCAGCCTCCCAGAGTGCTAGGATTACAGGCGTGGGCCACCGAGCCAGGCCTCATAGCCATTTTAATAGTAGATTTAGACTCATTCCCAAGTCTCCAGTATCTGAGTCAGGCAACTAGGGCTCGGTGGCTTTTGGAGGACTTTAGTGTAGAGGACTTGGTACCTAATCCCCACTCCTCTTCCTGCTCTTATTTAAAGTTTAATCTCAGGCCTCTTGCCTTTTACCTACCCGCTTCCTTTATTATCTTCTCTGTGCTAAAAGCTCTTTCTACTCTCATGTTGGGTCTGGAGGTGAGGTCCTCTCACAGCACCCTCGTCAGAATAACTCTTCTGGAAATTGAAAAACCCACCCTCCCTCTGCACACCCTGCACACACTCCCACACCAGACTCCCCTTCCCTTGTGAGTGGATGGCTCTTGCCAGAGCTCCGGCCCACAGCTGCGTCTGAGCCCTAAGAGAAGCAGTCTCATGCCAGAGGCAGAGCAAGAGCTCCACACACTTGTTCCCAATATCTCGGGCCGTCTCTGGGGAAGGGCTGTGGCAGTGCAGGGGGAGGAAGAGGGCTCAAACCCATTATCTGGCTTGTAGAAAGCAACAACAGCGGGTGCAGTGGACCGTCTGACGGACACCAGCAAGTACACCGGCAGCCACAAAGAGCGCTTTGATGAGAGTGGCAAGGGCAAGGGCATCGCAGGACGGGAAGAGACAACTGACAACTCAGGCTACGTGAGTGGCTACAAGGGTGCTGGCACCTACGATAAGAAGAAGTAACGAGCAGCCTCGTCTTAGCCTAGTAGCCCCCTGACCCTGCATCTTTAACACCAAGGAGCTGGGGAAACAATAAACATCTGTGTGTGCAGCAACTAATGAGCTCTGTCTAAAGAAGGTGAGGCACGATGGGCCCAGTGGTGCAGAGAGAGGGAGAAGAGACAGTCTAGGGAGTCAGAGTCTTCAGCCACACACCCTTACTCTGCTTAGCCTCATGCCTACCAGCCATAAGTTAACATTCTCCTCAGTAAGAAAAGGACTGAAGGATATATTTGGAGATAAGAGAGGAACCAGATGTGAAGGCAAAAGTATTACTGGTGTCCACCACATCCCCCACCTCCCAAAAGGGAGTAGCAACTCCTTATTTGATGTACGTTGACCCATATGCCACTTATTAGATCCTTCCTTGTCCCTCCACTTTTCCCATATATGGCTATCCAGGTTTTGTTGGGAGAGAAGTGGAAGCCAGCTATGGTGGCCTGACTCCTATTACCAATTCATTCTAAAGCTGGAGGAAGGGAGAATCCCTTTTCAACATCCAGCCCCGAACTGAGTTTTACCCACCTCACCTCCAGCATGGTACACACGGAACAGCAGCTCTTCCTGACCACCACAGGTAGCCCAGGAAGATGGCCAGAGGTGGGTGGCTACCAGGACTCCAAGAGCAGGAGTGCTGGTGCACTGGAGAAAAAGGAGTTAAATCAGAGTGGAGTCAGATGTGTGTTTTTAACTTTTTATTTTGAAATGAATATAGATTCACAGGAGGTTACAAAAAATAGTACAGAGAGGTCTCTTGTGCCCTTCACCCAGTTTCCCCCAATGGTTATATCTCGTGTAACTCAGTTGTGGTTTCAAAACTTTACATGACTATCAGTGTCTAGAGGGTCCCTGCCCTCCCAAAAAAACTTTACATGACCAGAGCGGGGCTGCCTCATCTCCTGCCTGATCAGGAGCAGACCCTGGAGCCTGGGGGGTTGGGAGGAGCTACTGGAAGAGAGAGGAAGCAGGAACTTTTAGGGGATGGAGGGGAGAAGATACCTTGAAATTCAAGCAAGCCAAGGTGAGAAGGATGGCAGGAAAAGAGGTTGGAAAAAGGAAGGCAGGGTGACTAAAGGCTGTTGGGACAGAAACAGCACTGGGTTCCATGGTAGGAGGAAGGAGGGAAGGATAGTTACATGAAGGGAGAATCTATGATTTCACAGAGTGGAGCAGACTGGGAGCTGAGGAGTCTGTGGGGAAGTGGAGCCAAAGTGAGTCTGAGGGCCTCAGGGAGCTTCCTGCAGCTAGAGACACCCATTGTGCGGGGGCGGGGGGGATTGGGGGAGCGGTGAGTGGAGGGCATTATGAGGGAAATGGGGAAGACGGAGCCAAGAATGGTGGTGGGGATGGGAGGTGAGACGTAGGGCTGGTGCCTGTTGCCATGGTGTGAGCTGAGGCCCTGGGCCTCCATCCAGGATTTAGGATCTGGCCCAGTGGTGGACAGTCATTGCCAAGTGGACACAGTCAGCTTCTTGGGTGGGTTTTACTGTCTCTGGGAGAGGGAGGATGGGGGTGGGGATGGTAAACAAGTTGGAAAGAGCCTAGAAGACCATACAACTTTGCATAATGATCAAAGCGCACCTACCTAGTCTCTTGGGAGGGGACCCTGCCTGCATCAGAGTCAGGAAGGAAGTCTTGTTGCAGGGATCAGAGTTTTGGAAATGGGGACAGGCTGGTCTATGGTAGTAGAGGTGGGACGTGGGCTCGGGAATTAAATTCCCTAGTAGAAGCCAGTGATACCTATTGGTTCAGCGTCATACTTGCGGGAGCAGAGCAGGTAGAGCCTTTGGTTGGTTTGGGTGCTATTGTAGCGGCAGCTAGTGGGTGGCTGTTTGAGATCCAGGAAGCAGATGGTAAAGGGGTAGCTATCCTGAGTGAGTGTGCAGTATTCATTGTAGTTCTCACAGAAGTTCTCACTATGCTTGCACAACTTCCTGATGTCTTTCCAAGGGGTATGTATCACATAATGGATCTTTGGGCAATGCCAGTCTTGCATCCTGCCCCGCACATAGGCCATAAAACCATTACAGTAGCCCTGGAAACTCTCCGGGTATTTAACCTTGGGATAGTCTATGTGTAAATTGCGGAAGTTCTTGATGGCGATCGGCAGCTTGATATCCAGGACCAGAGTTCGCCCCAAAAGAAGCTGAAGGAAAAGGAGCTGGGCCACAGCTGGTGCCATTCCCCCTGCTGGTAGAGTTAGGGTGGTTGGAGGTAGGGGTGGGCCTAGAGTGGCTGTCTGCCCCTTCCAGAACCTGTAGCATTCCCCAAACTTCCCTATGTGCATTCCCTTCCCTCTAAGAGCTGGACAGTACCTCAGAGATCACCCCACCCAAGTCTTCATGACCCAAAAAGATGTGATGCTTGCCCAAGGCCACCAGCTGACCAGCCACCTTCAGCCATCCCTCCACTCCCCCGGTAACCACAGGGTTTCAGCCTCACCCAGTCCGTGAGCTACAATACTTACAGAATAAGAGCTCCACTGGTCCTTGGGTGAGAGGCTTTTTCCAGTTATCCTTGGCCCTGGCACCTTTTCTGGTAAACAATTCAGAGAGGATAGAAGGAACAGACTGGCCTGATAATTCTCTCTAGAAGGACAGAAGCTGAAGACAGCTGAGCTGGGTGGGCTCAGGGATTCTTCCTGCCTGAGGCCAAGGACAGCCCCGAGGTGAGAAGAAGGTAGAAAGGTTTCTGGGTGAAGACCAGTCTGGGAGGAGGCAGTGTCTCCTGAGTTTGAGGACCTGCTGTGCTGAGGGGGTTGGATGGGTGGGAGGAAAGAGACATTGCTATCTGGTCTCCTCCTCTCTGGTGTCATCAGTACACTTAGTTCCAACCTCCTTGCCAGAAGTCTCTCAGTTCCTGGGCTTTCTTTGATGTTTTCTCTGGCCCATAAGCTCTGCTCCTGTGGCAAGGTGAGAAGGAAAAGACTGTGGTGTTTCTGAGGAACAAAGTGCTTCTTATTCCTGACCCTCAGAGAACAGAGCATGCACCACTCTCATCCCACGCACGGGAACCCACGAGGCCGTGTGCAGAGGGGCCTCCCACCAAAGTGCCGACCTGAGAATCAAAGACCCGCATGTGGACTCACCACAGTCCCTGTCATCAGCCTCACTCCTGCCACACTGATACCCCTCACCTGGGACCTCAGGCCCTGTCAGAGTGCAAGTGTTCCTGGAGATCTATGCATGCGGACTCTGAAGCCTCCAATTTGGCAGGTTGGATTCAACAGCATAACATAGACTTGAGGGGATGTGGACCCCAGAGCCTGGCCTGATCAGATTAGGGCTGGGCTCCTAACTCTCTTTTTTATCAACATCTGCGCCTTCATCAGAACCCCGGAGCTCGCTCCCTGGCGCCTGCCAGCCGTAGCCCTTGACTTCCACAGGCCTCTCAGCCTTGTCTCCCTGCAAAGTGTTTTCCAGATTTGGGGCTTCCTCTTAGGAGAGCCTCTTCACCCTTGCCCTGGAGGGCAGGAGAGGGGAGTTAGGATTCATAGAGTTGAGCGCTCCAAGGCCCACAATATGGCTCAGGAGGAGGAAGCGGTGAGGCCACAGAGAGACATACTGGTGTTCTTCATTCACAGCCCTCTAGACTGGCACTTTTTGACAGCACAAACTAGAGTCCCAAACTGAATCCATCTTCCCAATGACTTGCTTCTCTTCCTCTGTTATCTATCTCAGCTTCCTCATTGACCTATGCAAGAAACCTGAGAGTGATCCTGTACCCTTCTTCCTCCCTCACCCCACCTATTAGAGGTCTTCCTACGTGGTGGTTAAGATCAAGGCTCTTGAGTGAAACAGACCAGGAATTGGACCCTGGCTCTGCAGCTCACGTGCTGCATACTACCAGTCTAAGTTTCCTAAACCACTACACTTCCATTTCTTCATCTGTTCATGAGGATAGTATTTTATACCTCATGGCAGTGTAAGGATTCATTAAGAGGTATATTAAGAGCTTTCAGCGCTATGCCTGGCACATGGTGAGTACTCAGTATGAGCATGAGTCCAGCCATCATGCAGCCCTGACAGTCCTATCTAAAACTTTTCCCAAGCCCGTCCATTCCATTCCTTCTCCTGCTCGGGCTCTCCTCTCTCCTGAACATCACATGCTCTCCAACTCCAACTCCAGTGAGGCCTAACTCAAATATATCTTTTACACAGCTGCCAGAGGGAAAAATGCAGTCCGTTCTTTTGTCAAAAACTCTGCAGTAGCTTCTTACAGTCCAAACTATGTCTCAGAGGACATAAGACCTTCCATGATCTCGCTCCTGCCCAGGTCTGCAGCTGCATCTGCCTCCCTGCCCTGCTTCCCATCTTGTGCCCCCACCCCTACTTTGTGCCTTTGCTCTGCTGTCTCTTCTACCTGGAATGCTGCTGCTCCCTCTCCTTTCCCTCCTACTCCATCAGGCCCAATGACCCTTGGAGAACAGAGCGTCCACCACTCTCATCCTATGCACGGGAGCCCCAGGAGGCCATGTACACAGGGGCCTCCCACCAAAGTGCCAACCTGAGAATCAAAGACCTCCATGTGGACTCCCCACAGTCCCTGTCATCAGCCTCACTCCTGCCACACCGACACCCCTCACCTGTGACCTCAGCTAGCTCATATGAATACTCAACCCAGAGGTCCCACTTACGAAGCTCCTGCTTGGCAGACCTCCCCAGGGAAGTGTGCACAGCCAAACAAGTGTGGATAGAGCCCACACAGGCAGGTGGCTCATTTGCGTCCTTCAGCCTGCTCAACAAGACACCACTGAGTGGGCATCCATGCAGGGTGGTGCCTGAGCCTGGCTGACTCAAGTCTCTGCTTTGAGGAAGCCAGCCACATTGTGGTCCCAGCCTTAAATCATGCTGCCTCTTCCCTGGTCCTTCAAGGCTGCAGCTTCCCTGAGAAGAGAAAGGGGCTTTTGATGCCTCTTGATCCTCCTCTTCCTTCATTCCCCACCCACCCATCATCACTCTCCACTCCCCTACCCACCACCACTCACCCCTTCACACATGATTGCTGAAACTGAACAGCACATCAGTAAAGAGTTCAGGACTTAATATTAATTGACCTACTGAGCTTCTGTTTCCTCTTCTATAAAATGGGATAATACCTTCCTTACCTCATTAGGCTATAAGAATAAAATGAGACAGCAAGCATGCAAGTGCTTTTTCATCATTAAATAACATATACATGGATCACCAGATATGGCCTTCTTGGTTCTACACTGAGTCACTTTTGACATCTGCAGAGCCTTTTATTCCCTAAGTAAGTCTTGCGACAGCACCCCCATCCACCCCCCATGCCTGCTCTGCCAATCTAGAGCCCCCTCTAACTCCTGACTTAGAAATCATCTCCATGAAGGTTTTATGATTACTTTAAAATAATTTTTAAAAAATTATTGTCAGTATCTGGAAAGCACTAGGGGCCAGGCACAGTGGCTCACATCTATAATTCAGCTACTTGGGAGACTGAGGCAGGAGTATCGCTTGAGCCCAGGAGAAAAAGAAAGAAAGAAAAGCACTAGGACAAATGTCATGGAAAATATACAGGTAAATAAGACTGTTCCAGTCCACATTAAATTTATAATTCCAAAGAAAAGGAACACGTATAAACATATGTAACCAAGGCATAAGTACAGGGCCAGGAAACATGGTGAGAAGGGACTGAGTGACAGGCCTTCGCATCCCCAACTGAAATCCTGATGGTCTGTTCTCTAAAATCCTGTCCTAGAGGTGCTGATCCACAGGATTGCTCCATGTACTATGACATCCACATCATGGTTTCATGAGCTCTCTAAGCCTGAGATTTGTGGGGTTATTCCCCCATTGCACTCAACTTTACATATACAAGAATTACCCTAGATATGAAAAACATTAAATTCTAGAGGGACAATAGCTTGTTCAAGGTGATATGTCTAATTCAGTGATTCTCAACCAGGGGCAATTTGATAATGTCTGGAGACATTTTTGGTTGTCTGCCACAACTGGGAGTTGCTACTGGCCCAAGGCTGGGGATATTCCTAAACATCCTACAGCCTACATTTCATAAGACAGTTCCTATAACAAAGCATTATCCAGGCCAAGATGTAAATAGCGCTGAGGTTGAGAAGCCCTGGTCTAAATGATGAGATAATCAAACTTCCTAAAAAGAGCAGACTTACTTATACTTTATGTAGTAAAAAGAATTGGTAAACATTTAAGGCTTAGAAATATTTTTGTTAAACAGATTTTGATTGTAATAGTGCTGGTTCTTCTACCAGCAAAAGGAGTATTAATAGTTCACCATTGAAATGATACATTTGAGTTATTTTTCCTGTAAAGATGACCCTCTGCATGTAAACATCTACACGTTCTCTCCCTTCCCTCCCCAAGGGTAAGCATTTGTAGAACAACTGGCCAGGGTGGCAGGTGCAGGAGTGACTCCATGTGATTGAGGAGAACCCTAAGATTTTACCCTGAGTGGGCTCGCCATGCTCTCAATGGCATTACTTTTTGCCCTGTCCATTTCAAGTTGCTCAAACAGTGTACTGTTTCATGGACAGTGCCTGGGTTGTCCTTGAACCCAAAGGATTGCTTCAGCCATATCAACCTTCAACCCCAGGGCTGAAGTCGGGAGCTGCATTGTCGGTTTCTCGATCTGATAACCATCTCGGTGGTTTGGTGGTGATCCTACTTGGGACTGGGATCATTCAGGAGCAGAGTGAATGCCTTCTAAAAGTTGAATCAGTTAGGGTCACATGCAAGGCACTATGCTATGTCCTATGAAAGATGTAAAAGAAGTGTAACAGGTGGGCCTAGTCTTCTGGGAATTGACAGTCTAAGTTGGAGGAAAACAATAAATATACATGAAGAAATGACCAATGCTTCAAGGCAGAAAATTATACATCTTGAAGACAGTAAATGCTGTAGGAATTTAGAGGTGAGAAAGATGTCTATGAATTGGGAGGGTCAGAAAAATTTTCGGCGGGGCGGGGGCGGGGGGGGGGCTGTCATCCTGGGGCCTTGGGATGGATCTCATGGGGTAGTTAGAAGTTCAGTAGAGATAAAAAGGATTATACAAGATACGTTTGACAAATGGGAGAAAACCAGTCTGGCTAGGCACTCAGTGGGAGAAAAGTCAGAGATGAAGTTAGAAAGACAGGTTTGTCTGATTGTGGCAGACCCTGACTATCAGGCTAAGGACATTTTACTTTATTCTGTATATAAAAGGGGAGCTGGCAAGGGCTCACTCCCAGAGCAGGTCCCTGTCTCCTGCATCCTGGCTTGTCTAAAGGCATTGGTGTGGGAGCCACGGTCCCCAATCTTCTGTAAGTGTGGCCTCCTCCAGACCCACAGCTGTTCCAGGAAAGGTCATGGGAATTCAGAGACCTGAAGCCAGTTCCACATCTAACCCCAACTTGCTGCATGTTTCACTTTCTCAGTCAACAAAAATGAGCCCATTACCTTTATTTATCCAAGGATCAACCAAATTAGGATACCAGAACTTGGATCTGCTCCTGCTTGGAGCAAAACTCTCATGGGCTTCCCATTGGTATCCAGAGGCTGTGTGGAACTCCGGAAGAGAGAGGGAGAGGCTCGGCTCTGAAGGGTGGGCACTAATCCAGGCCCGGCCCGCCTCCCTTCCCAACCCCCTCCCTCCCTCCCTCCCTCCCAACACAGGCCAGAGGAAGCAGCAGCTGTTGTCCTGTGGGGAAGACAGGCAGAAGTCCACCTGGCACTGTTGGGATTTTCACAACACCCGCCCCAACTTAAGCACACACACACACACACACACACACACACACACGACAGCAGCCTAGGGAGAGGTTGGGCCAGCAGCAGTGACTATGGCCATAGAATGAGAAGGAGGCTGGAATAGGGGTTGCTGGTGTGAGAGGTTTTCTTCCCTCCCACCTTCTCGCCCACCATTTTGTCTTCTGCTAAGTTTCTCTTCTTCCCTCTGCAAGACTCCCTGGCCTGATGCCTAACTCCTTTTGTTCTCCCTAACCTTGTCCCCCTTCCTCCATCTTTTCCTGTTGCTCCATGAATGCAGTGAAGGTAAAAGAGCAAAATTATCCTGCCAAGTGCAAAGTGAAGCAGATCTTGGAAGCTGGATAGTTTAAGCAAACAAACAACATCACCTCCCTTACCCAAATGATTGAATCAGAGCAAAGGTTTCAGCTTGAATTGTACAGATGGTAGGTTCAACTCTTCTACTTCAATTTTCATATGCCAGCCTAAACCTTTATTCTCTTTTCCCTTGGACCTGATAGAGTAGGGCCATGTTTATTTCACTTTCACGCAGTACTAAGGCAGCCTTTTGGACAGCCCAGCATAATGGAATTGAAGAGCAAACTGGGATAAGTGTAATGACAGGAAAACACAAGAGCAGAGGGCAGTTCAAATCGTGGTTTGGAAACATCTCACTTTAGGATAATGGGAAGTGGAAAGGGAACTGGGCTTGGAATTCAAATGAGCTCGCAGCTTCCCACCCAGCCTCCATTCCGGGTTAGACTGGCCCGTGCCAGCAGGCATTGGATCCACAGTCTGCTGTGGTTTAAACTGTGGATATCTCCTAACATTGGTGTTTCTACAGCAGCAGGGACACGATACTCTACCCAGAAGTTCAGTTTGCAAAGATTCAAGCACCTTAACAAAGAAGTGAACTACGGTCCCCTCAGCCAAAGCCTTGGGTGAGGGGAAACCAGAAGAGCCACAGGCCCATGTGAACTTGTTCTTGACTCTCTTTTGCCATCTAGTGGCTCTCCCCATCTCCAACACTACTTTTTCTTCTAAAGACCCTTCATCCTGACCCATGGCTATGCTCTCCATCTACTAAAATTATGTCCCCCTGGCCTCAAGACGAACCCCCATCTTCCTGACTCGAAATCCTAACTTCTGGACCAGAACATAAACCTTATGATCAAGATGGTGGTTTATGTGACCTCTCTACAATTGTAATCCACACAACAGATAGGCCCTTTACTGCTCTGCTTAGAACCCTCCCAGGGCTCCCCATTGCTCCTGGTGCCTGGAGTAAAAGTCAGAGCCCTTCTAATGGTCTCTAAGGCTTCCCATGACCTTGCCTCCGGTCCCTCTCTGAACCCCCTGCTCACCTGCTCCAGCCACACTGGACACCCTTCTGTTCCTCCAACACCACAGACATCCGTCTGCTCTAGAGCTTTTTTTTTTTTTTTAATTTTTTTTTTTTAATTTCAGCATATTACAGGGGTACAAATGTTTAGGTCACATATATTGTTATAGGGATTTTGCGGTGCTGTTCTTTTTACCTGGAACATTCTTCCTCCAGACAAACACAAATTCACTCTCTAATATTCAACTCTGTCCCAGAGTCACCTACTTCAATGACCCTACATAGAAATCACTGCCCTCCAACCCCTATCCTGTTCTACTTTTTTCCTTTCCTTACTGACTTTCCCCAATGGAATGTAAGCTCCACAAAGGCAGGGATTTTTCTCTCTTTTGCTCATTGATGGATCTCAAGTACCTTGGCACATAGTAGGTACTCAATAAATTCTTGTTAGTCAACATAGTCATATGAATGAAGCACACCTACTACTTACAGGTAAATTCTGAAAACAAAAATACTGTTCATCTCAGTTTTCCTGGCCTTCCCACCCACAATCAGCAATGCTTCTCTGCCTCAGCATGTCGGTTCTCCTGAGTGTCATATTCCAAGCTCATGGGAACCCCAGAGCAGCCTTGACCCTGACTTTCCACACAGCTGTTACCACCACAAGGAACACGGCATACAAGGTGAAGGGAGGGTTAAGGCAGGGTGTTGAAAGAAACACCAACACCTTTTTCAAACACAAACATTCAGACAGTGTTTAAGTCTTGCAACTTTCAATAAATAAAGGAGGGAAAGAATAAAGTTGAGAGGTGTTGCGTGCCTTCTCTAGGTAAAGCCAAGTGGTCTTGGTTGGCACCTGGAACTGGAGGGGCCCAGAGGAATGACTTCTTGTAGACTAACTGAGCTGTTGGGGATGTTGATGGGCATCTTGGCGGTACTGAGTCATCCACTTCCCTTGTCTCCACCATCTCCTCAGAAAGATAAGCAGTAGCCCCGGATGACAAGGAACCATACAAGGCAACTTTCTAGGCTATTCTGTCAGAGGAAAAGCAATCCTTAACACGGCAATGATTGACTCTTCCCAGTATCATGGACCAGAGGTGTATATAGGAGATAAATGACAACTCTCCCTGAAATTGATTTGGGTTGACACCTAGGTCAGGTGCTTTATTAAAGAGTCATTAAAACCATGTGGCCAGGGGCTAAATATAGGCTTTGAATGCAAGGATTCAAGCTTCCGCATTGCTGAACACATCTAGGCAGGTACAGGTATCCATAGGTATCCACTTATCTGGGACATGTAAGTGGAGAGGCATGAACCTGATTCATTTCCTGATCCAGGAATTACTGCCCGGCCCACCCCTAAACAGAAGCAGCATCACCTGGGCCAGCTCTTAAGGCCATAGGCAGTGAGAAGAGGCACTCAGAAGTCTGAGAGTCCAGCAGTGCGTGGACATAGCCTCAGCCCACTGAGCAGGAGTCACAGCACGAGGACTAAGTGAAGAGGTGCAGCTGCGGCAGGACCCAGTGAGGAGACAGGACATAGAAGGAGGGATTGGTTCTGACCAGGCGAGAGTACCCTCAGGTGAGTGATAAGATGAACAAGGAAGGGACTCCACTCAGGGGAGATGAGAACTCACATGGGGAGAGGGGAGAATGGTATTGGGGGTAGAGAAACAAAATGGCAAAAAATGGGAACACAGAGGAGATGGGATTGGGGGTGTGGAGGGGATGAGACACAGACATAAGGACATGGGGCCACAAAGGGGAGGGGACTTGAGGGAGAGGAGATGGAACAGAGCAGAAGGCAACAGGGACAGAATGAAGGGAGTAGAGCTACAAGGCCAGGGTCATGGGGCCACAGTGGATGTGCACACAGAGGGAGAGGAAGAGGCGAGAAACAGAGTAAGGAAAGGACACAGTAGGACAAGGAGATGGGTGACCCACTAGAATAATCAGGTATAGGAAGGCTGACTTCTCAACTGAACACCTCCTGCTCTCTGTCCCAGTGACCCCAGCCCTCCATTCTGACTGCTCCCCCAAGAAAGATGGCACTAGCCAGGACAGAGTTCCAGTCCCTGCTGCTGCTCCTGCTGCTGGGGCTGTGGGTGGCCGAGACCCCAGTCAGTGCCAAGCCCAGCCACATGACTTCATCTCAGTGGTTTCAAACTCAGCATGTGCAGCCCAGCCCTCAAGCATGCAACTCAGCAATGCGCAACATCAACAAGTACACAAAACATTGCAAAAACCTCAACACCTTCCTGCATGAATCCTTCTCCAGTGTGGCGACCACCTGCCAGAGCCCCAATATAGCCTGCAAGAAGAAGGGCCATAGTAACTGCCACCAGAGCCATGGGCCCGTGTCCCTAACCCTATGTGAGCTCACCTCAGGGAAGTACCCGAACTGCAGGTACAAAGAGAAGCGCCTGAACAAGGCTTACATAGTGGCCTGTGACCCTCCCCAGAAAAGGGACTCTCAGCAATTCCAGCTGGTTCCTGTGCACTTGGACAAAATCCTTTAGGTTTCCAGACTGCCTCACTCTTTGGCTGAAGCTGAATTCTCTCTCCAGGCCTCTGCACCACTCTGCCTCTCCTACACTCAGAGCATTCTCTTCCCCTCATCTCTTGGAGCTCTTCCTGGTTCAGCCTCTTCTGGGAAGCTGAGGGGGAACTAAGGCTGACACCTTGGTGGGCTGAGCTCCTGAGGATATGGTCTTTCATCTTTTTGTTGCTGTTTTCCCAAAAGCTTACCCCCCAGAGGCAATCTGAGCAGGATCAGGGGTCTGGAGTCCCTGGTCTATGCCCTTGTACATCTCTCCCCTGTCCCGTGTTATCATGGCAGCATGACAAGGGGAGGAAACAAATGGAAAAAGGGCACATGGGATTTCTGCACAGAGCTTTTCCGGTTCCTAGACTAGTAGTCTTACCCAGCTCTGACGTGGTAGTGAGGTGACCTGTGTGGAGAGAGGTGGTCAGAAGGAAAGAAGACAAAGAAATGCCACTTCATATTTACATAGAACTTCATGCTCTTCACAGTAATTGTCTAATCCCTTGTGACAAAGACTTGACAGGGATTACTCGCTTTCTTTATGGATGAGGAAACTGAGATTTCAGAAAGCTTAATTAGTTAGAGAGCTTGTCTCATTGCTTAGTAGCAGAACCGGGACTTGAACCTAGGTCTCCTTATTCTAAATGTGGTGCACTTTCTACTATACCAGTTGTACAAGAAAGGAGAGACCATTGCAGGGACAAGAGGAGAACTAGGTGAGAGTTCACACATGAAGAAATGTACCCTGAGAGCTCTGAAGAGCCAGTTAACCAGTGTTGGCTGCAATAAATGTCATTACCTCTCCAGCCAAGAGACTGTTTATGAGGTGCCCAGGGATCTTCATTCATTCATTCTCTCTCTATTTCTCTCTTCCTCTCTAACTGCCCCTCCCCCTTCTCTTGTCCACTGCTCTTTCGACCTGGGCCCTGGGCCTGGCTCTGGCTAGATCCCCTTGGCCTGAAGGCATAAGGTAAAGGGAGTGTCCCAGCTTCAACCTCCTGATCCAGGATCACATTTCCCTTGACCTTAAGGGACTTCCGTGGCTCTGAGCCTGCTTGTCACAAACAGGCTGGTGGGAGCTGCCAGAGCTTCCTTCCTCCTGATAATATCTCCCCTGCCTCAATGCTTCCCTGGCTCTCCGCTCTGGCAGTCTGCCCAGGCCTGAGGGGTTGAGATGTGAAAATGCCATCTCCTTGTGCCCCTGGGCTGCAGACACCATTACTCCCTCTCTGGTAAGCAGAGCTGGAGAAGGTCTGGCTTTGTATAGCCGAGTCCTAAAGGCCCCTCTGGCAGCACTGTCTACAACCCTGACCACCACCCTCCCCTTCTCTCTTTCTTTATGTCAGTCCCAGACAAACTGCACTGTGCCCCATGACTACCCTAATCCAGACCCCAATACATTGTCAGCCCTTCCTGCCCCTGCTGGGGATTCTATTCTACTTATCTCTTCCCACCAACTGCGGTGACCACAATCAGAGTGAGCTTTGGAGCCAGTCAGAATTAGGTACAAATCCTGGCTCAGTTGTTCCTGGCTGTGTGACCTAAAGCAAGAGGCAGATCTGTTTCCCCATAGCAAAATGAGAGTAATCTCACCTGCCAAACAGGATTGCAGGAAGATTTAGAAATGACATTTATGAAGCTCTACTCAGCCCCAGGTACTGTAGGCATTAGATAATGATAACTAGTCGGTGCTGGTAGCAGTAGTAGCAATATCCACCTTTGGAAAACACACAGACCAAGGCAAATGCCCCACTCAAGTCTCTAGTTCTGTTCTGCTGGATGGGTGTTCATGCCTGGACTAGGGGACAAGCCTGCAAGCAGAGTCCTGCCAGGGCAGCCGGGTTGTTTGAGATGATGAGGGGAGAAGGTAGGGAAAAGATGATCAAAAGAAAGGGGAGCAGATCATTGAGCAATTCAAACAGAATGTGGGCCAGTAAGTTGATGAGGTGGCCATCACAGAGGCTTGAAAATAGAGGAACACTAAAAGCATGTTGTGGCCAAATGCCAAATGACTGCATGTAAAGATAAGTATTCCCTGGAAACAGAACATTGCCATCATAGAATTGACTTCTGGGATACTCAAATAAATCTGAAGTTTTATCCAAAATCTGAATGTGTTTGGAACTCCTGTGGTCACCATACTATACATTTGCCTTCTAAATAGATGATTTTCGACTGAGGTGCATGGAAAAGCAAGATGCTTGGGGGTAGCTGATTTTTCTCTTCACTTTATTCTTTTTTCAAAACTCTTTATTTTCTTTATTGGTGACTTTTCTTATGGATATTATGGTTTTAGATACAATCTCTTCACAAAATTTGAAATGGATAAAATTATGCCTTTAATGCATCCTCCAAAATAAGAATTTCCAAATGGGACTTTTTCTTGAAAGACTTGACCTAAATAACACTAAATACCTAAAAAGTTCTAAAGTAATCTGTGGTGATAAAGGTCAGAATAGTTGTAGCCTTGGGGAAGTACTAACTGCAAAGGGGTCTTGGGGAGCCTTCTGAGGGTTTGGAAATGTTCTATTCTCCGTCTATATATGTTTACTGTGTGAAAACTCATTGAACTATACACTTAAGACTTATGTGATTTGCTATATATAAGTTACACCTCAATTTTTAAAAATCTTCCAAAAAAGTATTCTTCTTAAGGATTATTTTATTTACATGATAAATAATAATACACCAATCAATTCTAAAAACAATATGATATAATTAATCATAGACAGAACTATGATATAATCTAATTTCTATTGTTCTGCCTTACACTATTTGCTAAATTAAATAGTACTGGTACCATTTATTAAATTGTCATAAATACTTTGGGCTTAAAAAGTATAGTTGACCCTTGAATAACATGGGGGGTTGGGGCACTGACCCCTTGTGCAATCAAAAACCTAAGTATAACTTTGACTCCTCCAAGGCTTAACTACTAATAGCCTATTATTGACTGGCTATTTATTAACACATATTTTGTAAATTAAGTATATTATATACTGTGTTCTTACAATAAAGTAAGCTAGAGGAAAGGAAATGTTATTAAGAAAATCATAGGGAAGGGAAAAAATATTTACTCCACAAAGTGGAAGTGGATCATCATAAAGGTCTTCATCCTCATCGTCTTCATATTGAGTAGGTTGAGGAGGGGGAGGAAAAGGGGGGGGTTGGTCTTACTGTCTTAGGGGTAGCAGAGGTGGGAGAAAATCCACATATTAAGTGGACCTGCACAATTCAAACCCATGTTGTTCCAGGGTCAACTGTATATAACGTTTTTCCTGTGTATAAGGTTTTTCCTGACTAACACATTCTCTCCTATTATTTATATTACCTGTCAATTAATTTTCCTATTTTTTAGCTATGTGAAAATTCTTATTAATAACTGTTTTATATGTAATATTATAAGCTTTCACAACCATTCATTGTGGCATTTTTCTTAAAGTATTTAGTATGCATTTGTATGTCCACTGACTAATAGAATTTCACATTTTTAAAAGTTCATAAGGCCAGGCATGGTGGCTCAAGCCTGTAATCCTAGCACTCTGGGAGGCCAAGGTGGGAAGATTGCTTGAGCTCAAGAGTTGAGACCAGCCTGAGCAAGAGCGAGACCCTGTCTCTACTAAAATTAGAAAAAATTAGCCAGGTTTGGTGGCACGTGCTTGTAGTCCCAGGCACTCGAGAGGCTGAGACAAGAAGATTGCTTGAGCCCAGGAGTTTGAGGTTGCTGTGAGCTAGGCTGATGCCACAGCACTCTAACCTGGGAAACAGAGCAAGACTGTGTCTCAAAAATAAATAAATAAATATAAAAGTTCATAAGGAAAATTTTATTCCAAGTTACATCTAGAATGCTTATCAATATTTGAAAGTGACTATTCAGATATTAACAATGAATCCAAATGACCTGCCTTGTTCTCATTACTGATGCTTTAACTGATTAGACTTGACAGTCACTCATTCCTTCACATGGTCTTGATCACAGCCAAGTTCAGGGATGCCAGGACTAATGTTGAAATAGACATTTGACTATTCAAGCCTTCCAAAAGCCAAAGCTGAGTCCAAGATGGTAATAATTTAGGCCAAATACCAAAGCTGACTGAACCATGATGAATTCCTACCTGAAAGTTGAAGAATGGGAAAAGAAAACCAATCAGTTATGAGAGATTTCTGTTGCTGGGTCTGAGAGCTTGGAGAGAGGAGGAGGGTGTCCAGGGGAACACTGCCTAGCTTTGTGTAGATGGCTTTAAACATGGACCTAAGGAGCAGAAATGGAGTCCAGTAAAGAAAGTCACCCCAAGAACTGGAGCTAGGTTGAGCCGGCTTTCCTAGGAGTGAGGTAGATTAGGTAGGAGATTTTTGCACATGACTCTGGTTCCCAGAAGTCTCCACACAGTATAATAAATGAGCCTATGAAGAAGGCCAACAGAATGAACGTGAAGAAAATTTCTGATCTCCAGGGCATTTCCTCTTCCTACCTACACCCTGCCCTTGAGATCAGAACCCTTTGGGCCTCTTCATAGTGTCTAGGGCTCTACGAAATAACCCTAGAGCTACGGCCCCCAAAAACGTAGCTGTAGCCACAACACCCAGGGAGCCTTCTCTTTGGGAGAGACTTGCCCCACTTCATTACATTTCTCCTGTACTCCTGCACAGCTGGGCTTCCCAAAGTGCTTCAAAAACTTCAGAACCTCATTTTAAAGTCCTCTTCCTCCCCCCACCCCACAATGGAGGGGCAGAAAGAAGAGCAGTTATAGCTCTTACCAGGATGTTTACCTGTGCGGGACCCCAAAGCCAGTAAGCTTGGGAGCATTCGTGGAGCCATAGGGACATGAGAAAGCCCACATTGCTGATGAGACCTTGTAAGAGGTCCACAGTTCATAAGAGGAGAGGTAAGGAAAGCTGTCTGCCCATGACAGAAATACACACTATGATAGAAAGGCCTCTTAACTCAGGGAGGCGGGAGTTTCCTCACCTATGTGAAGGTACTTACTTCATAGGCATACTATGTGGATTAAATGTGACAATACATATAAAGCACTTAGTACAGTGGCTAGCACGCAGGGAAAGTTTGAGAGATGTTAGCACTTGTATTTATTATTGTGGTGTCAAATGTTGAGCGGCCAAACCTGTGATGAATAGAGCAGGCCTGACTTCCTTTACAGAAGAACAAAGGATTTAAACAGAAGCCAAACTCCTCCTCATCCTCCTCTTGCCAAAAAGCTCCTAGCCAAGAGTAAATAAGGTAAGGTTCAAGGTCAGACGAAAAGGACAATATGCATTAATTTCTCTAGATAACATAATTTGAGGGGAGTAGAAGAGTGCTTTCAATCGGAAGGGAAAGAAGGCTATCAAGAATTTCTGTTAAGACTACTTAAGGGAGGTTTGTCTAATCTCTACCCTCCATGAATCCAAAGATATGAAAATAAGTTGGAGAATTTAGGGCCACTAACTTTTGAGGGTGCCCTCTGTATCCCTTCAAATCTAAAGTATTCAATTATCACAGCAATTGATGGCTCTCGTGACATTTCCAACTTCCCCTCCTGAGATATTTAAACCAGTCCTTAGATAAGCTTACTATCCTTTCATCTCCATCACGGAAATCTCTTATATTTTTCCCACCCTCCGATTCAGCTCCATTTCCTAGTTCATCTTCCATTACTCAAAACCTCCACCAATGCCCATGGCTCGTGTCCAATGAACTGGTAATAGTGGGAAAACATTATGGTCACTACTTTCTCTGGCCTTTGCATAGAAACTTAGTTGAATTTATACATGTAAAACATAAACTGACCCTGGTATGAATGAGTACAGATGCTTGTGCCATGGCATTTAGCACAAGATGAAACTTCACATCTACATGGCTTTAGGGCTCTTTCAGTAGATAGTCATAAAATTATAATGCTGCAGGACTTCTTGTCCAATTATCTCAGAGACCATCCAGTCCTGCCTTCTTCATTTTGCAAATAAGAAAAATAAGACTCAGAGGGCTTAAACACTTTGCCCAAGACCACATGGCTAGTTTAGGCAAGAATTCAGGTTTTTAAAAAGAGTCCAGTGTTCTTTCCAAACTGGCACTCCAATTAATGGTCCCAAATTGATCTCAGGCATTTTTCAAGGTCAAATTCACCATACATAAACTGGCAAATCAATCTGCAAATGGACAGACTCCTGGATGTGAGACAAAAGCATTTTCATCCAAAAGAGTGTTTAGTGCACAAGATCCTGACCATTTGCATTTCTGCCATTCATCTGAATGCACATATTGTAACAGTGAGATAGAGAAAAAAAAAAATAGTACCCAAGAACTTGATGGTAAACTAGTCAAGCATGTCCCTGGCTATGCCATTGGCTGTTGGAAACATAAATAAGGACAGGCATCAAGAAAAGAAGGCCTTAGGCTGGGCGCGGTGGCTCACGCCTGTAATCCTAGCACCCTGGGAGGCAGAAGCGGGAAGATCTCTCAAGGTCAGGAGTTCGAGACCAGCCTGAGCAAGAGTGAGACCCCCGTCTTTACTAAAAATAGAAAGAAATTAGCTGGACAACTAAAAACATATATATATAAAAAAATTAGCCGGGTATGGTGGCATATGCCTGTAGTCCCAGCTACTTGGGAGGCTGAGGCAGAAGGATTGCTTGAGCCCAGGAGTTTGAGGTTGCTGTGAGCTAGGCTGATGCCACAGCACTCTAGCCCGGGCAACAGAGTGAGACTCTGTCTCAAAAAAAGAAAGAAAGAAAGAAGAAAGAAAGGAAGGAAGGAAGGAAGGAAGGAAGGAAGGAAGGAAGGAAAGAAAGAAAAGAAAGAAAGAAAAGACGGCCTTGATCTCCCATTTGCTATTTGGGACCAGGGTGAAAACATTATAGAGATCCTTTGGTGGAGCTCTAGGTGGGCCAGAGACATTCCAAAGCATTTATCATTGGTAAGGGTGACCATTCTCTGCCGTCAAAGTTGGCACATCCAGAAATGGATCTTTATGACCAACTAGAGCCTGCAGAGCAGTGCTTCCCAGACTTTCCCCTGAAGTGCTAGTAACTGCAGAAGAGAATTAATTATAATAAAACACCCCAAGTAGTGCCCAACGAGTTTGAGCTTTCTCTGATGTCTCCTTCTTTCACTTAACTAATATTTATAAAATAGCCATGTGTATGGATGTTTTATATGCTATCTTAAAATTTCATTTGTGGTAATGACAGATCAATGTTAATTTCCTGGTGTTGATGGCTGTATTCTGGCTATGCAGGCAAAGGTACTTGTAATTAGGAAATTGTCACTGAAGTATTAGGGAGTAATGGGCAGCATGTCTGTACCTTGTTCTCAAATAGCTCAGCAATATTAACAATTGGGGAATCTGGGTGAAGCAGATAGGGGAGTTCTGTGTACTATTTCTGAAACTTTTATGTAATTTTGAAATTATTTCCAAGTAAAAATATTTTAAGTTATTTTAAAAATGTAATTCATTTAAATTTTTCCATCATACAATTTTATTTTCTGTAAAAATAATGCCTTAAATTAATCCATCACCATGCCCAAAAACATAGTTTTAGTAAAATTAGGAAAGAAGATATTTATCTTGTGACTTTGAGCACCCCCTGCATACATCTGCATACTGCTTAGGGTAGGAGTATGCTGGCCTTAACTTGCTCTCTGTGGGTTCCCATCTCTGACCAGTGTTTGTCTTCAAGAACTAGGTGAGGAAGGTAGGATAGTCATGAAGCCAGAGCAGTAGGAAGGTCCTTACGTGCTGAAAAATGAGAAAATCAACCCAGCACTAGGAACAGTGGCTGGGACACAGAAAACCCTCAGTAAACATTAGCTATGATTGTTTTTGTCATCCCTGGGAGGTCTGAAGACTGCACGCAGGCTTGTTGTGGTAAGTCAAAGGTCATGTGAGGGGAGCCACATGCCTCAGCTCTGGCTGGGTTGAAGACTGCATCCTCTCCCTCATGAGGACAAATCTGGGAGTCAGGAACAAAGGGAGACAGTCCACCCACAGAGGCAAGATCATGGTGCAAATGGGCACCCTAAGCCCCAAAACCATTTGTTGGGAATGTTATAGAGAATATACCTCTGGTCAGTGCAAGAGATGGGGTTCCATGAACTCCGAAGTGCCTTCCAGCTTTGGTATTCTATGAAACTGGGTCCATGTAAAGTTGAAGTGCCTTGCACAAGATCATGCAGCTAATTAGTGACAGAAGTGGGGTGAGAATTTGGGGTTAATAGTGTGTAATTTGGGGAAATTGGCTATTTTTGTATATACAATCATACACAAAGCACAATGCCTTGGCACATGAAGCACTTTTAAAATGATAGCTATTATTTTTAACAAAGCAGCTAGCACTGCGCCAAGCACATATTAGATGTTCATTAAATAGTGGTTGGTAGCATCCTTTCTTCCTGTTGATGTTGTACAGCCCTGTGCTGACCAGAACCTTGAGTAATGTGGTGTATGTTATCCTGCCTGCCTTTAGTAAAATAGTTAATATTACACTCTATATACTATACTCCTAGGCATTTTAATATTCACCACACCATATGAAATATGTAAAATATATATTCCTCGTATAATATCATTTTTGCAGAAATGTATCTGAAAAGATTTTTAAAGTTTTACATTTGAAATTATTTGACTGTAAGTAAGTTGTGATTGGCACTGTTTTTTCTGCAATCATGGTACTTGGAAATTCCTGTAAAATGAGAAAGTCTAACCTAAGATTGTTTTCCAATGTAATGAACCTTTTATGTGTGCCAAATTTCAAAATAAGTGAAATAAACTCTATGTCACTTTGGTAGCAAGTAAGTACGTTTTTCTTTAAAGACAGGTTCTTGCTCTGTTGCCCAAGCTAGAGTGTAGTGGTGCAATCATAGTTCACTGTAACCTCAAATCTCTGGGCTTAAGCAATCCTCCTGCCTCAGCCTCCCAAAGCACTGGGATTATAGGTGTGAGCCACTGTACCCAGCCAGTAAATATTTTTAATTTGATTCTGCATTTGACTTTTCCTGTATTGGAGCCTATATGTATATATATATATATATATATTTTTTTTTTTTTTTGGTCTCAAATAGGCACTTGAAAACTTCCCAGGCCCTAGGCACTGAGCCTCTAGTGCTTAATGGATAAAACAGCCCTGAGAGTGTGGCAGTTAGGAAAACTCATGACGAATTACTAGGCTCAAAATACACAATCAAAGGAACCCCTTCCCCAGGCTTCCCTGAATGAGGCTAGCCAGCTGCAGGGCCAGTACCTACTTGAGGGAAAGCATGTTTGCAACTTAATTGGATTCAGAGCTCACGAAGTCTCTGGTCAGTCATCTTGGTCAGGAGGAAATGTTTAGGCCAGGCCTGGGCTCCTGCTGCCATCCCCACTCTCTCACTTTAAAGCCTTGCAGCTTGGGGTCTGCCACTGTTAATGAATAATCACTTGGCAATCCTTCCATCCCAATGGGAGAGGCTCAGATGAGGGCCTCAAGAGAGAAATGACTTCCTGGGGGAAAAAAAAAAGATTTGCTCCCTGCTGCCCAAGTTAACTGCTTTCTGGGTAATGTTTTCCTGGGTTCAAAAATCAATGTTTTGTTTGCTTTGTGGGGAGGAGTGCATGAAGGGATCCCCACGGCAGAAAGGGTGAGTTCTGTTGGTGAACAGGGCTCCACCTTAGGGCAGAGGGACAAACATCTCAGAAATTTTACTTTCAGAAATGCAGATACTAGGAGGCTTAGTGATTTTTTGCCACTTTGGGGAGCATTTTATCTCAAAGGCAGAGAAGTCACACAAATCCCAGAGGTTTAGATGCTGGGTGGGGCCCAACACACGAACACAGACCTGAGAAACTGCAGTTCAGAGTAAGTTCCCCCAGCTGCAGTCATTTGCTTTATTACTTTACAGTTTTTGCAATATCTTCTTACCACCAGTATTATAATTTGCTAAATATATATTTGCTCATTTAATTGACATAATTATTTGAAAATGAAACTGTGTAATACCATCTTTCAAAGAATACTAGCGTTAATAAATAGAATTTAAAAATAAATACAATGAATGTCATCCAATTTTTTAAAATTGTATCCAGATACTGTTTTCAGCTGAAGACTCAGCCTGAGGCCTGTTACCTCTATTGTAAAGGAGAAACAAACATTAGAAAGAATAAAAGAATTTACCTTCTTGCTCTAAGAGGAGACTTTCTCCTAAATGTTATCAGAAGAGTTAGAAGACAATTACTCAAGGCAATGTTCATGTACCACCTAAAACCACAGAGACACACTCACTATGCTCTGCCTCTATGGGAAACTTTTTCTCCTTCCCTTCTCAGGTTGGCAGGAGCCAAAAGGGATGGGTTGAAAGTCAGGAAGCTCTTAACCCCAGCTCTGCCTCTCACTCAGTAGCCTTGGGAAGGGAGCTTGCCCTTTCAGCGACTTGCGCTCCTTCATCTGTAAAATGAGGGAGTCAACAGAGGTGATCTCTAAGGTCTCTCCCAGCTGTGACCCTCTATCATTCCAAGACCCTCTCCTGCAGGGCAAAACGTCAGGCTCTGTGGAAAGAACCCAACTCCCCACGCTGCTTTGCCAGCTGTAGCAGCGATTCCCTTACAAGGAGCAACTGTTTTTCCTAACTTCAGTGAGAAACTGGGCCACAGAATGGAGAGGAATTAATTTGACTCCACAACTTTAATGTCAACTCTTTCAGGAACAACGAAGCTAGTCTAGGCAAGTGGGGTATGGACCCTTGGCATATTTTTCTTCAAAGTTCAGTTTCTCTTTTTGTGAGACCACCTCAGAGTTTCCAAAAAAGACATGAGCGTGTGGAAAGAATAGGAGTTTTGGAAGCTGAGCAGTCTTGATTAAAAATGGGGAATTTCCTTGGCTTTCCTGAGTCTCACTTTGTTCATATATATAATCATATCCCATAACTACTGGGAAAGATAAACAATATAAGCATTTATTAGAGACATAAAAAGGCACACTATTTGCTGGGACTGAACAATAGACTGCCAGTGGCGTTCTTAAATATCTTGGACTGCAGATTACCCTTAACAACTGACTGAGGGCAGGAAATTCTTAGAAGGACTAGGGCTCCCCCATGATGACCCATTCACACACCTACCCTTCCTCTCTGTTCCACTGCCCCTTTAGGAGAGATGGTACCAGCCAAGACAGAGTTCCAGTCCCTGCTGCTGCTGCTGCTCCTGCTGCTGGGGCTGTGGGTGGCCGAGACCCCAGTCAGTGCCAAGCCCAGCCACATGACTTCATCTCAGTGGTTTCAAACTCAGCATGTGCAGCCCAGCCCTCAAGCATGCAACTCAGCAATGCGCAACATCAACAAGTACACAAAACATTGCAAAAACCTCAACACCTTCCTGCATGAATCCTTTTCCAGTGTTGCGGCCACCTGCCAGAGCCCCAATATAGCCTGCAAGAATGGCCATAAAAACTGCCACCAGAGCCAAGAGCCCGTGTCCCTTACCAGGTGTGAGCATACCTCGGGGAGGTACCCAGACTGCAGGTACAAAGAGAAACAACTGGATGCATTCTTCATTGTGGCCTGTGACCCCCCACAACAGGAGGATGACCTGGGGTACCCACTGGTTCCTGTGCACTTGGATAATGTTGTCTAAGGCCTGATGCTCATCCCACCTCACCCCCAAGCTCTGTAGACGCTATGTTGCTGCTGCATTTCCGCCCTTGAGTTATTTATTAATCTTTACCCGCTTTGCAAATGCCATTTCCCTCCCACATGTCCAACCTCACATACTCTTGGTTCCTTAGGGGCGTTTATGGGTGCTCCAAATGATGAGGGAAGATGGGACAGTCTCTTTAGCCTGTCAGTGCTGCTTACTTTGTGTTCTCAGTTTCTGATACTGTGTGCCCCTTCCAGAGTCAAGCACTCAGGATCTCAGCAGGGACGATTCAAGTTTTTTGGGCCTTATGGCTTATATAATTTTGGAGACTCTTTTAAAGAAAAAGAATAAAAACTTATGAGTCCGATTTTGCTGTAATAAAAGACTTTGCTGTTCCTGATGGAGTGTGTGTTCCTCTCTAGGGCTAACTAGGGAAATCTGGAGCTCCCGTTCAGAGGCCTGGAAGTACCTTCTCAGCCTCGTCAGTCATCAGCTTCACATGCCCTGCAGGCCGGCGGGAGGGCAGCACCTTGAGCAGGTGCAGTCTTGGAAGCTGGGCCTTGATCCTGTCATCCACCCGCGGGAGGGCTGTCTGGTGGTCCCATCTCACATGAAGGGAGAAAGAACAGGAAGAGCAGGCTGAGCCCCAGGATGCTAGTCAGACCTGAGTCCTGACCTCCTCGCTTGTGCTCAAGACCCAAGTTCACACTTCATCGACAGAACTCAGAGCAGGAGCCTCAGCCTTCTGAAGTGAATCTTTCTCCCTTGGGAATTTCTGAATCAGGACCTACCTACCAAGAATCTTGATCTGGTCTTAATCAGTGCTTCTCTAACTAACTGTGGTGAAGGAGCAGTTTTATATGCAACCTGCCATAGACCAATACTTTCATAAAATACAATAAGATGAAGCCGGGCAAGGTCACTCATGCCTGTAATCCTAGCACTCTGGGAGGCCGAAGTGGTAGGATCGCTTGAGGTCAAGAGTTTGAGACCAGCCTGAGCAAGAGCGAGACCTCATCTCTACTAAAATTAGAAAAAATTAGCCAGGTGTGGTGGCACATGCCTGTAGTCACAGCTACTCAGGAGGCTGAGACAGGAGGATCGCTTGAGCCCAGGAGTTTGAGGTTGCTGTGAGCTAGGCTGACACCATGGCACTCTAGCCTGGGCAACAGAGCAAGATTCTGTCTCAAAAAAAAAAAAAAAAAAAAAAATATATATATATAAAATACAATACAATAAGAAGAATTACTAGAAAATGAAATAGAACATACAGAAAATACAAGCCAATTTTTTTTATTACTAAATTCAATTAACATAAAATCAGTCTGTCAAAGTGCCGTAAAGTTTCTTAATGCTTCCTCTCAATTTCAGTACTTGTCTTGATAGATATTCACACAGAGAAAATATACACATATTATATGCATATATACACATACATACTAACATAAGACACACATACATATACACCCGTGTTCATATACATACACAGGGATTCATACCTACACATATGCACCTATGTGCACAACACATACACGTACACATATACTCACGCTCAACAATAAGACACTCCCTCTCCTTCCCTCTACCATCTCTGCTTCCTCCTCACACCTCCCATCCCATATTTGGACAAAGATTTTACCACACAGATTAAGATTCAGAATAAGAAAAGGATGTTTGGTGAAACATGAAGTGGCAGGGAAAACAGAGAATCCAGAAATTCCAACTCCCAGCCCTCCCCCATGCCTTCTAAAACCAGAGCTCACTGCAGCCTACCACACCCACACCACCCCACACCAAGTGGAGTTTCCGCACAGCACCCAGGGCCCTCCACACCATGCTCTGCCCATCACTACCGCTATGTTTTCCACCCTTGTGCTTATGACCAGAAAAGACATACTGGAAGTGAGAGAGAAACAACATTCTTCCACCCCTCTGGCTTCTTCCCAGTGTCGTGGGCAGGCTCCACTTCCTGTGGTTGCACCTTAAATGATAGTGTTTCTCAGGGTCCTATTCTGAGCTCTGTTTTCTTCTCTTGAGTGTCTTGATACACTTCCATGGCTCCAGCCACCACTTACCTGCTCCCAAAGGCATACCTCCAGCCCAGAGCTCCCAAGGCCCAGGCACACTTGTCCATCTCCCCACTGTTACTAGCCCCCTGTGTGTGAAATGCCCCCACAGCATTTCAATCAAAAACACTCAGAACTAAGCTCATGATCTGCCTGGCTTCCAGACTTGCCCCTCCTCCTGCAATCTCTTAGTCTTAGTTAATGGAAACATCATACCCAATCATTCAAGGTCCTAATCTAAGAGACATCTGTGTCAACTCATGCTTGTTTGTTTATTTCTCCAGTAATTATCCACCTTATCCCAGTACTGCCTCCAGAGGGCACAAAAGTTCTTGGGTTTTCTTTTATTTTCTTTTTTCCAAATAGCACTGGGTTCCTAACATACATTATGGCCTTGGAAGGGGCTATAATTTGGAGCTAGGCAAGCACACCTAGGTTGTTGCCATCACAGACTCACTAACTTGTTTAGGAGGCAAGATTAAATAATACATATGGAACTGTCAAGCAATAAGACAGAAGTGAAGAGTACATCAAATATATTCTGTAATATTTTTCTCCCACCTCCCCTAGGGTTTCATTCACCTTGACCTAAAGTTCATCCTCTATTTAATGTCAATCTTCATGTTGCATATCTCTTTCTGGCCTAATATCAGGTTTTAACTAGAGTCAGACTACACCAAGAGAAATTCAACCATTCAATATTTGTAAGAGTTGTGATCCCAGAAGCTGGGAAGAATGTGGAAAGAATACAGAATAGAATGAATCCTTAAGCAGACTAATTATATCCAAACAAGTGGTGTAGCAACCCAGGTAGGAGTTTCTGACTTCCGTGTGTAGGCTGAAGAATTAGATGGAGTGTAACTTGAACCTACGGGTCATGGGCTGTAAAACTGGCCAATTCAGACAGTAATGATGCAGCACCCATAAAACAGGGCTCAGAGGAGCAGCCAGGGCCAGAGAACACTGCCCAAAATGCTGGGACAAAATCTCTAATAGGTATGCTCTCTGGGACCCTGAGAACATGTTTCTAGAAAAGTAACCTGGGAAGGGGCTCTCCAGCCATTTGGGACAACATAAGTCTTTCCTGGTGGGTAAGTATATTTTAATGTCCAGAAATTTTAGAATTAAGGATAGAAATATTTAAAAGAATCAAAAGCATAGATAGCATTAAGATGTTTAAGGAAACTGTATTAGATCTGTAATTCTAATTTAAGATGTACATGATTTGAAATGGAACTTTCCTTTAAAATCAGTTTTGGAACATTTAAGAAAACATAGGAATTGAATCATCCTACTTATAAATTTTTAGATTTATGAGGGTTTTTAGGCATTCAGGAATGTTTTGTTGGTTATCTCAGATGACCAAATTACTTTATAAGGACATGGAATATATTAAGTTTATAAAATATATATTTTGATGGCTAAGGAGTTTCATTAACTCTTTATAACTGGGACCAAATAATCAACAAATACAATCTTTTAAAGTGATTATTAGAATTTACTTCTTTGTAAAAGTTGAAGGAAGAACTGGGCTTCTGATTTGCGACTTTAATATAGGGAACATAAATTTTATTTATTTATTTATTTTTTAAGAAACAGGGTCTTACTCTGTCACCCAGGCTGGAGTGCAGTGGCCTTATCATAGGTCACTGCTACCTTGAATTCCCGGGCTCAAGCAATCCTCCTGCCTCAGCTTCCTGAGTAGTTAGCACTGCAGGTGCATGCCACCATGTCCAGCTAATTTTTCTATTTTTTGTAGAGATGGGGTCTCACTATGTTGCCCAGGCTGGTTGCAAACTCCTGGCCTCAAGCGATTCTCTCACATTGGCCTCCCAAAGTACTGGGATTACAGATGTGAGCCATTGCACCCAGCCTGGAACATAAATTTTAAAAGGCAAGTGGCCCTCTGCATATTCTTTGCTGAGCACAAAGAAACATTTTTAAAAACTCACATTGACAATGCAAGACTAGTCCATTTTCTGTGATATTTTCATCTACACTGCACAGTGGGCTTTGGTGATTATATTTTCTGGTGTTCACGTGTTTGTTGATTTTACTGGGCCTTTTAGAAGAGAGGGAGGCCATTGATGATGCAGTAGCCAAGGCTCAGGCTCAAGGGCATGCAGATGGCAGTGGTACCACCAGAATTGAACCTGGACCTCTATCTCTCCTCAGCATTCCCCTCCCTCTGCACTGTGCTGCCTCCAGTGAGTTATTCGTCTCACGTGGGGAGCGTCTCCCATTGCATTCTGGAAAAACTGAGAAAGGGGAGCATGGCTTCCCTGAGTGTGGTGGTGGGCAGGGGATTTCAGTAAAGTATACTCCAAGAAAAAGTAAAACTCAGAAACTATACTTGGGTCTCCATCCTTACTAGAGACTTTTCCTCCTTGGCCAAACTTGGAGTTTTGAGATTACATTTTACCAAGTAAAGTGGCTTAAAAACAAAACAGAACAAAACAGATTAAGCAACCAGTTCCTTCAATAAATCAGAGCGCTTGCCTGCAAGTGAGGGGTGTGTGTGTGTGCGTGTGTGTATAAACACACATGTGCTCATGGTGAGGAGGTGAAGTTATGTTAGTGGAACTAAGAGTGCTATATTCCACCAATACAGATTCTTTGGGGTTCCAAACTTCTCATTTGAAGTGCAAGTATCCTTTGGCAGAAATAAAACAAGACCACGTAACAATGGAATCAATCACTGTGGTGCTGGGTTTGGCTTGGGAGCATTTGGAGGCATGGCACAGCATATAGGAGGTTTCATACTGGGGGTCTTATGAGTAGGTTAAACGTGGGCAGAGGCTTGGAGGTAGACAATGAGCACAGAAAAAGAGATATCAAGGAACTGGAGACAAACTTTTACCCACCTGCTTGGCAGTTCTAAAGATTGGCAGAAGTTGGTGACTACATGCTGTTATAATTCCCAGATTGCCTGCTCCAGGGGACTCTGATTCTACTGGGAGTTTGCCAGTTGAGGGCTCAGGGCCACGGTTAGATATAACTGGCACAGGTTCTGTCTTAATGAATATTCATTTAACAAAATTTGTATTTGGAGCAAAGGACTGGGGCTAGGAAAATATACAGATCACAAATCTGGAAAGTTTATAAAACAATTTCTTTAAAAACTCTCATTATGCTTAAAATTTTTCAGTGAGGGAGAATTTCCTGCCTACAGAAACAGCTTGTCCCATTTTCAGGCAGCTCTAAATATTTAAAACTCCCTCACATAGAATCTAATCTTCTTCTATAATTCACTGATGCCCTACCACTTTGAGCCCTTCAGAATCAGTCCAATTCCTCTTCACAATCAACCTGTTAAATATTTTAAGATATTTAATGATCTCTGCCCTCCAAATATTGCCTCATCTGGCAATAACAAAAGCTCTAAAATGGTTCCTATTGTGTGACCCAAGAATTCCCTTTTGTAAAATATACCAAATGGGAATAATTCAAAGTGGAGAGGAGTAAATATGTATAAATCTGTTTATACCTTTTCTTTGTATAGCAGAGAAAACTTAAAAATAATACAAATTCTCTGAAATTGAGAGTAACTAAATGAATGATGGACAACTATTGATACTTTAACTGAAGACAACATATGCAAAAATTATAGTCATGCATGGAAATGTATACAGGCAATGCTACATGAAGAAAACAGAACATAAAACTATATTTTCAAATGGGTTACAATTATATAAATGAGTTTCTGTATTTGTACATCAACAAAGTCCGTAAGTGAATTTGGAGTCTTTCCAGAAGTCCCCCTCCAAACCATCCTTCCTCCTGATTCTCCCAGTACAATGAACCTACATCTGATCCATATGATGCTCCACGTTTGTTTTAAATTCTGTTCTGTGTATCATCTACTTGCAAATATCCTCTGATGCTGTGGTCCCCAACCCCTAGGCCATGGACCAGTAGCAGACCAGCAGGAGAGGAGCAGTGGGCAAGCAGCGAAGCTTCATCTGCATTTACAACTGGGCCCCATGGCTCACATCAGGGCCTGAGCTCCGCCTCCTGTCAGGTCACCAGCAGCATTAGATTCTCACAGGAGCGCAAACCCTAATGTGAACTGTACATGTCAAGGATCTGGGTTGCACATTCCTTATGAGAATCTAATGCCTGATGGTCTGAGATGGAACTGAGGCAGTGATGCTAGCACTGGGGAGTGGCTGCAAATACAGATTATCATCAGCAGAGGGGTTTGACTGCACAATAAATGTAATGTGCTTGAATCATCCTGAAACCATCCCCCCAACCCCCACCTGTGTAAAAACTATCTTCCGTGAAACTGGCTCCTGGTGCCAAAAAGGTTGGGCACCACTACTGTAACGGACAAAAATAAATAAATAATTTTTGAGGGCTGGGTCCAGGAAGACAGGAAAGCTGAGCAGCTGACTGAAAGCCTCCTCTCTCCTTACAGTCTTCACTTTAATTGACAATATCTTTTGGGACCTGGTCAGACACTAGCTAAGAAACAGCAGTGACAAAATAAACAAGATGCCTCACTTCATATAGTTTATTTTTAAATTATATGTGATGGTAGGGGAGAGTCTGTGATAAAAGACAGAAATTAAATATATACCTAATCAAACAGTGATAAATGTTGTGAAGAAAATAAAACCAGGTAACATCATTGGGACAGATGATGAATAAGAGATCACTTTAGACAGGGTTGTCAGGGAAGACCTTTGAGACTATAATACTTTAGCTAAGATCTAAAAGATAAGAGCCAGCCACAGAATTGTGAAAAGAAGGCTGCAGGCAGAAGAAAAAGAGAGCAAAAAGGTACCAAATTAAGAATAAGCGAGGCATGCTTAAAGAACTGAAAGCAGGTCACTGTGGCTGGAGGGTCACTAGAAACTTAGCCTATCAGGATCTTGGTAAGAGAGGAGACTGGAGAGATAGGCAGAAAAGTAGTCACGATGCAAATGGGAAGCCATTAGAAGGAGTTGACAGATCCTACTTAGATTTTTCAAAGAGCATCCTGGCTATGGTGCAGAGAATGGCTTACCAATAGGGAAGAGTGAAGTGGGTAAACCAGTATGGAAACTAATGCACTAGCACAGGCAAGTTGTTAGTGTTGTGGACTTTGATGATACCTAGTTCAGAGAGGACAAGTTGGAATGTTACCAATCAAATAAAACCAAAACTGATGGGAAATCAAACTGCAAATAGAATTGACATATATTTATATTTTATGCAGATTTCTTGCCCTAAAATAACTAATGTTTAGTGTACCACAACACCCACCCCCATTTCCTTGGAAGGCACAGCTAATGAGACCATGTTCTATCAAGTCTGTCCCTAAAATTCCCCTTTCTGGCCCCTCATTAATTCCCCCTTAACTTGAGGCATGGGACTGAGGCAGAGCCCTAGTCACTGCTGCTCTCCAGGTGGATAAATAGTGAGCAGCTTAAAGCCCCAACCGTACATAGGATGGGGCTTACAGCTCTTGGTGTGTGTAAACCAGGCAATAAACGTTACAGACACAGATGCTTCTTCGGCCTTCCCCCATGTTAGGATAACACTACTTTTACATAAGAACCACTCTGGAAATTTCTTGGGAATTATTTTAACTATTATTTACTCTAGAATAAGTCTAAGAAAAAAAGCAGTTTTTCTGCTCTGATCCAGAGGGACATATCTATATCACTTTTAGAAACTCTTTCAGTGCTGGCTACTATAAAAACAAAGTTAACATTTTTTAACGTGATGGTTAGGCGGTAGAAAAGGTGATGTGGTATTCAAAGCTCTTCTTTTATGAACTTTGATAGCTTAGATGAAGCCCTGTAACTTACTAAGTGAGAGGGAAGGCTCTAGAGTCAGACAGCCTGAGTTCAAGTTCTGGTTTCTCCACTTACTGTATATCTTACAGCAAGTTTCTTAACTTCAATAAGCCAGAATTTCATCTGTAAAACAGGAGTTTGATAGCCCCAAAGAATCTTAAATCGGTGAAATATGGTGAGAACTATTTGTGAATGGAAGAGAGGGCTTCTAAGCCTGGTCTATTCTCAACCTCTAATTTCTCCACTATGATCTTACTCCCTCATATTCTCCACCAAAACACACATATCAACACACACTCCCTATTGTGTGCACACACTTTTAGGTTAAGAACCTACATTCTGGCCGGGCGCGGTGGCTCATGCCTATAATCCTAGCGCTCTGGGAGGCCGAGGTGGGTGGATTGTTTCAGCTCAGGAGTTCGAGACCAGCCTGAGCAAGAGTGAGACCCCGTCTCTACTAAAAATAGAAAGAAAATTAGCTGGACAACTAAAAAATATATGGAAAAAATTAGCCAGGCATGGCGGCGCATGCCTGTAGTCCCAGCTACTCAGGAGGCTGAGGCAGGAGGATTGCTTGAACCCAGGAGTTTGAGGTTGCTGTGAGCTAGGCTGACGCCAAGGCACTGTAGCCTGGGCAACAGAGTGAGACTCTGTCTCAAAAAAAAAATAAATAAATAAATAAATTAAAAAAAAAAAAAGGTTTAAGAACCTACATTCTTTGCAGAAAGTGGTATTTAACCATTGCAATCACATACGTCACTTACTTAAAATAAACCTTTGTAATTTAGCACAGATTTTAAAACTCCAGGAAGAAAGCAGACCTGCATCCCAGACCCTGTGTCCAAACTCCCTCACACCACCAGCTCAGAAACCTTCAGTGGCTCCCCATTTTTCCATGGGAAAAAAAAATCCACTCCTTTTTTCCAGGAGTTCATGAACCCCCAATAGCCAGTTTAATTTATATTCCACTACCTAATGGTAATGAATCTTGGAATCCGGTGGAGCCTTGGACTCTACCAAGTGTCCTCCAAACAATTTGCTTGAGTATAAGGAATGTAAGATCTGATAAGGGAAAGGTCAGATTCTCTCAACACTGAGAATGCATGAACTGAGTTTAAGACAAATGAGCAGGTTCATAAAACATCCTCTAAGAAAGTTTTCTAAGTGCTGGCCGCTATAACCTACTACTGGGCAGTATTTACCGAGTGGACACAAGGGGGTAGCAAAATCTCACTCTCCTAGCTCTCGGGCACTAATTATAATGAAGCTGGAGAGCCTCGGTGACTCTGAGTGTCCCTTAACCGGTTGTTGGAATGAGCTCCAACTCCAATGTTCTAACTTTGCTGGGAAGATGGTCACTGGGGTTTGCTGCCCTAAATTCTGTTTTTGACGTTATGGAGCAGAGGGCTCTTCTCGCCTCTAAGAAGGATGAACATTTTTTCTCTTCTCCTTTACTAGATCCAGCGGACCGAAGAAAAAGGTGGAATTTAGCGTCCTGAGGAGGTGAGAGAAGTGCAAGTCACTTTGGCGACGCTCCCGCCTACTCTTCCGCTGTTCCAACAACTGCCCAGAGGCGCCAGCCTCCCGGCCTCAAAGGAACTGCATCCAAGGCAGGACGTTTTCTAAACGTCACCCCCCAACTGCAGAGGCACATGCCTTTACGCCTCTCTCTGGAGACTATTTGGCTTTCCACTCTTCTTTAAAATGGCCACCCTTTGGAAGGGCCCACCGTGCTGCAGGGCTTCCCGGTGGGTGCCTGCTCGCGGCGGGCAAGTAATCTCCCTGCCGTGCCTATGTCTTCCTTGGCCCCCTGGGAGACCCTCACCAGACTTTCATTTCCCATCCAAACACGGTGGGGATGCTCGGAGTTTGGTGAGGCAGAGAGAGGGAAGCTAGAACTTTCTTAACTAGCCTACCCCCTTTGTCTACTACTGCGTCTGATACCCATCCCCATCGCCGTGAGCCCTAGCGTCCCTCGGAGGCTCTCTATCGCCACCCACAAAAAGAGAGGTTCTGGCATCCAGTATCCAATCTGACTGGGGCCCTGGTGCCTTCTCTGCTCCAGCCAAAGAAGGAGAAAGCTAGGGGATGCAGAGGGGAAGGGCTACTTAGGAGAGGACTCCGAAACTCCACAAAGTGCACGCCCCTCAGGAGGATCTTGATCCGGGGACCCTGCCGCCCTCCACCACGATATCCACCCGCATCCCAAGACTTCGCGGCTCCCTAATTCCCCCACGCTCCCGCCTTCCCCAGGCAGCACAGAGGAGCCCATTGTCCTAGCCCAGAGGCTCGAGGCCCGAGGAGATGGGAGGGAAAGAAGGAGGGCGGGCAAGCCCCTGGGGGATTGGGAGGAATCCCTTAATTTCTCGGTCCTCCGGTCCTCCGCTCTACCCTAGGCGGGTATAGGGGCCTGAGGGTCCCTTCTGAACCCCAGGTCCTGCCAAAGTCTGGAAACTGAGGGGAGAAGAGGATCTCAGGCGAGTTAGAGACAGGAGGCTTCCAGCAGCGGGAAGACCCCAGTCCTAGGCAGGGGACCCCAAGGGAATTCACGCCCGCCCCAGCCTTTGGAGCGTCCCTTGCAGAGGCTGAACTGATGCCGCGGGGCAGAGAGGAGACGGCGGGAAGAGGGGCATTCTCGGTGGGGCGGGCCTCCGAGGGTCAGAGTCGGGGCTACCCACTGGAGGGCGGGGCGGAGAAAGAAGAGGGTGAACCGGACGGATTGGCTGAGGACGTCGAGGGAGCAGTGGAGAGGCTCGGCGCGGGAGCTGGAGTCCCGGCAAGGGGTCCCGCGCGGAGGCGGGGGCAGGCGCTGAAGGGCGGGGCGGGGAGGGGCGGCCGTCTCGGCCCTCCCTGGCGGGGCCCCGCGGCCTGGAAGCCGGAGCGGGCCGAGCCGCCACCGCGGCCGGAGCTGTCCCTTAGCCAGACCCGGCGAGACACGAGCGGCGGGAGGGAGGAGGTGGCGCGCCCGGCCCCGCCCGCCCGCCCGAGCGTCGGACGCGGCCCGGCGCCGAGCCATGGTGAGTCCAGCGTCGCAGCCCCTGAGGCCCCTCGGCCTCCGCGCAGCTCGCTCCGCGTCCCCAGTCCCCAGCCCCTTGCCTCCTGCGACTACCTTGGACTGTTCAGCGCTCCTGGGACTCTCCTCCCTCCCATCCCCCATTCTTCGATCTGTATGTCCGTCTGTCCCACTATCTGGTTCTGTCCCCACCGGGTATTGCCCTCACTCTTTCTTTCTTCCCCCCTATTCTCCGCCTCCTCCCCCATTCTCCCTTTGGTCCCTAATCCACACACCTCCCATTTGTCCCCCGCCCTCCTCTGTCCTGACCTGTGCCTTCCTTTGCTGGATCTTCCTTCCCCCTCCCGGTCCCAGTTTCTTACCCACGGGAGACCCCTGCGGGTTGGTCCAATAGTGGTTCTGGAAGGGGCTCGGCCTCGGGGTCGTGAGAACTGACCCGACTGGAACCACCATTTTCCATCCCAGTCCCAACCCAGTGAGGCAGGCCCACCCATCCGGCCCTGGGGGACCGACCACAGCTGTGGCTGGGCTGAGGCCAGGGGTATGGCCAAAGAGGGAAATTCCCGCAGAGAAAAAGGGGCTGCCTCAGGATAGTGGACGAGGGGGGGAGTGTCACCGTACCAGGAGATGTGACGCTGCCAGAGCAGACCAGAGGTTGGGGGGAAGTGCCCCAGAGCTCACGCTGCAGGGAACAGAAGCGCTGCCTTTGAGCACTCCTGCAGAAGGGAACGAGCATGGGCAGGAGCTCCCTGCAGAGGGTTGGGGGCCCTGGCTTCGGCAACTCAGGGCACAGGAAGCAGGACGATAGTGTTAAGGGGAAGCCCACACCAACAGGAATGAACACTGTCCTGGGAACTTTCACTCCATAAGTACTCTCTAAAGAACCATTCCAAGAGTGGGCACTGCCTGGGAGAGCGCCCACTGTGAGGGGGTCACGGCCAAGGGGGCGCTCACTGCAGAGTGGAGGAGGGGGAGAGGCCTTGCCAGGGGGCGCTCACTGCAGGGAGTGGAGGAGGGGAAGGAGCACTACAGGGGCCGCTCCTCTATGAAGGGAAGGGCACCCCCTGGCAGGGAGGCTGGAGCAAGAAGAAAGAGGAACTGGGCCAGGGAGAGCTGACTCAGTCTCTCTGGTCTCCTCTTTGGTCCCGGTAGGCAGGAGGCCCCATCTCTGTGCTCCCGCCCGCCGCCTCCAGTCCCAGACCCCTCCTCCCCTCCTGCCGCTGCTGTTTCCTGTGGCTGAGACTCTCTCTCAGCCATGAGCTCACCGCCCCTAATGGGTTGCAGCTGCTTCGCTGCTGAAGCCCTAGCTCCCCTCCTCCCGGCCTTGGAGCTGACGGCCCACTCTGCCTCACCCCCGCCCTTCTCCACCTTCCCCCACCCACGCGCACAGCGCCTGCCGGTCCCCGCCGGGTCCCGGGAACACTGGGGGTCTGTCTGTTCGCCCACACACCTTGGGGCCGGGTCTGTGTGCTGACGCACTGAATGTACGTCTCTGGAGTAGCTGCCTCAGCTTCGCAGACGGTCGGGACCAACCGGCAACTCTGGCTGGAGGGACTCAGAGAAAAATATGCACTTTTGTCTTGGGGCAAACGCAGGGCGCGAGGGGGAGGGGCTGGTAGAAAACTAGGTAAAGGCCGCATTGAGCATCCCCCTCCTCATTTACAGCAAAGAAATCTAGTAAACGGAACTTCAAAGGCTATCTTGAAAGAAAAAGATTTGCAAAGGGATAGCCCAAGGGGTGGTTGTTTAGGGTGTGGGTTGGAGAAAGATGTCCCATTGATTCACTTAGGGAGGCGGGTCTGGATGAAGCAAGGCTAAGTCTTTTGAGAGGTTAGCTCCTGCTCGAGGTTGGCAGAGAGAGGTCGCACTGGAATCAGAAAAGATTTCAACCCCAAATGCATACCATCAAGGCCTCCTCCTCCGTTCCCCACACGTTCCTTTTGTGACTTTTTCATCTTTCAGCTGCCCCCACCCAGTTCTTTGTAACCCAGTCCCATGTGTTCTAGGATGGGTGATTGCTTTAGATCTACTCTGGGGGATGGGAGAGGGGTGCTAGAAAGACCCAAGACTGTCACGGTCAGTCTTTCCATCCCCCTCCTTCGCATCAAACGACCATCTTTAGCATATAGTTCCAGGTGGTGGCACCTCCACCTAAGATGGGGTCTCTGGATGATGGGTCCTGTGAGAAGGGATTTGCAGGATGGCTGTGTAGAGGAATCTTCTTTCTCTTAAGGAGGGTCTATGCAATCACCCAAATTTGCAAACATCAGGAACAGTTCTGGTCAAAGGCATTCTCACCAAACTCTCCCTGGATCTCCAAAGCTAAGGTCTTGGAGCTTGGAGTGTGGAGTGTACTGCTAGGCTTGTGCATTCTTACTGGCCCAGCTCCACTCCCATCTGGGCTGTCAACCAGCATTTCCTGAGTGCCCACTTTTTGCACACATTGTACAATTGGGGCCCTGGAGGACACAGCCACCCCTAGACCAGTGCTGCCCCCAAGGAGCCATGCTTGGGTGATTCCCTAGGGTTCTATATCCTGGTCCTTCTCTCCCAGGAGCCTGAGCCAGTGGAGGACTGTGTACAGAGCACACTTGCCGCCCTGTACCCACCCTTTGAGGCCACGGCCCCCACCCTGTTGGGCCAGGTGTTCCAGGTGGTGGAGAGGACTTACCGGGAGGACGCACTGAGATACACGCTGGACTTCCTGGTACCAGCCAAGCACCTGCTTGCGAAGGTCCAGCAGGAAGCCTGTGTAAGTGGCCATGCATCCCTGTTCTACCTCCCCTAAGATGTATTGCCTCACTCTAAAGACTAGCCAGGTTGACTAATTCCTTCCTGCTACACCTAGAGACACAGCCTCCTCTAATACTGATCCCCCCAGAGGCACTTAAGCCTCATTTGCTGACCTCCCACAAACTTTGACCCTCATAGGTACTGACCACTCAGATACTAACACATATACATGCACACTCATCTTCCCCAAATATTGACCCCTAGAAACATTGACTCCCAAACAAAGACCTGACCCTCCAGACCCAATTCCAGACATTTTCTCTCCTTATATGAATTTCTCAAGACACTGACTCCCCCAGACATGACTCAACAGAGATCCTTTGCTTCTACGGATATAAAGACCTCCTAAGAGTCTTTGATTCTTTCAAGACAATGGCATCTGCTGACCATGTCTTTGTAAAGATTCAGTTCTTACCCTCCCACACATGGAACTAGCTTCCTACCACCAGAAGACTGATCCATCCCAATCCCTTCCTCTGTGCCATGTGGAATACCCTAAAATCTCCCCCCTCTGCTCCCCTGGGATTATAAGCCCCAGGCATAAAGCCAGTCCTGCCTAGGGTGGGCCCATTCTACCTGACCCCTCCTGCTGATTTCTTCAGCAGAGGCTTGAGTGCAGACTCCCATCTCTCTCCCCAGGCCCAATACAGTGGATTCCTCTTCTTCCATGAGGGCTGGCCCCTCTGCCTGCATGAGCAGGTGGTGGTGCAGCTAGCAGCCCTACCCTGGCAGCTGCTGCGCCCAGGAGACTTCTACCTACAAGTGGTACCCTCAGCAGCCCAAGCACCCCGTCTGGCACTCAAGTGTCTGGCCCCAGGGGGTGGGCGGGTACAGGAGCTTCCGGTGCCCAATGAGGCTTGTGCCTACCTATTCACACCTGAGTGGTTACAAGGGATCAACAAGGACCGGCCAACAGGCCGCCTCAGTACCTGCCTACTGTCTGCACCCTCTGGGATTCAGCGGCTGCCCTGGGCTGAACTCATCTGCCCACGATTTGTGCACAAAGAGGGCCTCATGGTTGGACATGGGCCAAGTACACTACCCCCAGAACTGCCCTCTGGACCCCCAGGGCTTCCCAGCCCTCCGCTCCCTGAGGAGGCCCTGGGCACCCGGAGTCCTGGGGATGGGCACAATGCCCCTGCTGAAGGACCTGAGGGCGAGTATGTGGAGCTGTTGGAGGTGACACTGCCTGTGAGGGGGAGCCCCACAGATGCTGAGGGCTCCTCGGGCCTCTCCAGGACCCGGACGGTACCCACCCGCAAGGGTGCTGGAGGGAAGGGCCGGCACCGGAGACACCGGGCCTGGATGCACCACAAGGGCCTGGGGCCTCGAGACCAGGGTGGGACTCGCCCACCCGGTGAGGGGAGCAGCACCAGAGCCTCCCCTGGGTCTCCCCCGGAGGTTGAGACTCTCCCAGAGGCAGTTTTGGAGGTGTCTGAGCCCCCAACAGAGGCTGCCAAGGAAGACTCTGAATCTTGCCCCCTGAGGCCAGGGGAGGTTGGAGGAGGAGCAGGACAGGGGGCTGAAGAGCCACCTGGTACCCCTCGGAGAACAGGCAAAGGAAACAGGAGAAAGAAGAGAGCTGCAGGAAGAGGGGCTCTTAGCCGAGGAGGGGACAGTGCCCCACTGAGCCCTGGAAACAAGGAAGAGACCAGCCACCAGGAAGCCCTTGTCAATCTGCCCTCACCAAATGAGCATGAGCTTCCAGAATGCAGCCTGGTTAAGGAGGAGCATGAAGGCTCTGGGAAGCCAGAAACTGAACCACAGGAGGAGCTCAAACCAGCGGACAAGAAAGAGCCTCAGCCCCCAGAAGCCTGTGGGCCTACAGAAGAAAGGGCCAGCGAGAGAGAGCAAGAGGGCTGTATAACAGGTGAGATGACACCGAGGCCCATGGGGCAAGAACCAGGGCAGGCTGGCCTGGGGGAGGGGGCTGGAGGAGAAGCAGGGGTTAGGATGGGAACAGAAGAGCCAGACCCATCCTCATTTTGGGTCCATAGCTCTGCCTGTGTCTGTTCAGGACACACAGGCCCAGAGGGGCTTCTGTCTGACCCACCAACACCACCCCTGGAGACTACGCAGGAAGGAAGAGGGGACAGCATCCCAGAAGAGGCCCCTCCAGCCTCCATCTCTGATGACCCTGATGTAGCTTGGGACCTGATGGCATCTGGATTCCTCATCCTGACTGGTCAGTGGGCATCAGTGGGAGAAGGGAAAGGGGATCAGGGTTGGGGTGGGCTTGGGGAGGGAGATAGGGTGGGAGGGAGGTAGCCAAGGACTGCTCCCAGCCAGGACAGCCTGGCCATTTTGTGTCTTCAGGAGGGGTGGACCAGAGTGGGCGAGCTCTGCTGACCATTACCCCACCGTGTGCTCCTGAGGAGCCCCCACCCTCCCGAGACATGCTGAGCACTGCTCTTCATTACCTCCACTCATTGCTCAGGTAACTGAGGCCCAGTGCTGGCACCCTGGACACTAACCTCCCAAGTCATAAGGACCCTGACTTTCTGACCTCTAAGATACCTACTTCTTCAACCTTCCGATTTTCAAGTCATTGACCTCTGAGCTTACTGCCTCTTAACCTCCAGGATAATGTCTTCATTGATCCTCAAAATCAACACTGTTGACTTTCAATATCCTATGACACTACCTAGATTATCAGGACATTGGGTCACTCATTCAACAAATATTTATTGAGCACCAAGTACCTATTAGGTACCATACTACAGGATGACATTGAATTTATACCATCCAGAACATAGAATTCTTAACTTTCCTGACCTTGATCCCTTGGCTTGAGGGATATAGGGCCATATAAATATAGACAACCAATTGCCAGGTCACTGCCTCTTGCACACACATCCCAGACTTTGGCCTTTGCCCCTTGCTCCCCAAATGTACCAGAACTAACTTCTCCTGAAGACTGTTAACACTAAAACCAGACCCTGTATCTCTGTGCTGTCCTATCTGATATCTCCTCAACACACATACACACACACTGCAGCCTCTTGGCTCTTCCTACCCCAACAGGCCTGATCTACAGATATTGGGGCTGTCCGTCCTGCTGGACCTTCGCAAGTCACCCTCACTGCCTCCAGCACTCATTCCTGTCCTGAGTCAACTTCAGGTAACCACCCTTTGAGATAGGCAGTTTCCCTAGATCCTAACTCTTCCTTACTGGCCATTCCAGGCCCACAGTTTAGGATTGTTCTTCTCTGCCCTCAGGACTCAGGAGACCCTCCCCTCATTCAGAGGCTGTTGATTCTCACTCATCATGACCTTTCAACTGAACTGTGTGGATTTCAGGTTTGAGCCCTTCACTCCCACCTAGACCCCCTTCAGTAGTGAAGACAGGAGAAGAGGCTGGCTGAAGCCCCAGGCTGGTCTCTGAATCCCTGGGTGCCCAGGCAGAAATCCCCTGCCTTCGCATGTCTACAGGGTGCTGAGTTGCTGTCAGAGAATGATCTGAAAAGAGTGGCCAAGCCAGAGGAGCTACAATGGGACTTAGGAGGTCACAGGGACCCCTCTCCCAGCCACTGGGTAGAGATACACCGGGTAAGCTTCCCCTCTACCACCAAGGACACTAGGAGCTAGGAATGACCTAGCTGAGGATATTCTAGGAAAGAGGACAGATCCAAGACACACCATGGGGTTGCAAAAAAGTGGTTTCCATTCCATTCAATTCAACAAGTATTTATGGCTCACAGATCACGAGCAAAATATTGTGCATTGTGCCATGGGCTACTGGGGAGATGGGAGGAATATGTCAAATAAATTCTTAATATGACGGTAAGTGGCCGGGCGCGGTGGCTCACGCCTGTAATCCTAGCACTCTGGGAGGCCGAGGCGGGTGGATCGCTCGAGGTCAGGAGTTCGAGACCAGCCTGAGCAAGAGTGAGACCCCGTCTCTACTAAAAATAGAAAGAAATTATATGGACAACTAAAATATATATATACAAAAAAAATTAGCCGGGCATGGTGGCGCATGCCTGTAGTCCCTGCTACTCGGGAGGCTGAGGCAGTAGGATCGCTTAAGCCCAGGAGTCTGAGGTTGCTGTGAGCTAGACTGACGCCACGGCACTCACTCTAGCCCGGGCAACAGAGCGAGACTCTGTCTCAAAAAAAAAAAAAAAAAAAATATGACGGTAAGTATATGACTTTTGGTGGAAGATAAGTCATGGTGGAAGATAAGAGAAGAGTATAAGATAGTGTCAATTGGGTTTCTGGAAAGCGCTGAGAACAGCACTGAGGCTGGTTCTTGTTCCATGTCACCTTGAACAAGTTATTTTACCTCACTTCTGGAGATGGTGCCCTTTCTGTACTTTCTCCTTGCACCAACATCCAGGCCTCAGGATCCTCGTCAGCAAAGTGCAGCAATTGTAATATAATCTCTAAACGTGCATTCAGCACTTACCTTCCATGATTCTATGAACTTAAGTGCTGTGCATATTCAAGAAGAGAGGAATAAACATGATCTGAGCTGAGCATAAAAAGGGTTTGTATCGTGGTCTCTAAACTTCCCCTTTAGTATCAAAGGGGAAGTAGATCTGAATAGGCAGAGAGGAGGGTTGGCAGGGTAAAGCCCCAGCGCAAAGGGAAAGGAGTCTCATAGTTACCAAGCTGTACAATGTGCCAGACCCATGCTAGATACTGAGCTGGCACCATCTCTTTAAAACTCACAAAATCTTGTCTTATCCTGACTTTACAGTTGAGGAAACAGAGGTTCAGGAAGGTTTCTGAACCTGCCCTATGTCATACAATTAGTAAGCAGCAAACTCAGGAACTGAACTCAACATTGCCTCCATAAAAGTATCCAAGGTGGCCTCACCCCCTCTCTTATCCTAAATTCTGACCCTCAACTCCAACCCTGCATGTGGGTTTCAGGAAGTGGTAAGGCTATGCCGCCTGTGCCGAGGTGTGCTGGGCTCTGTTCAGCAGGCCATCAAGGAGCTGGAAGGAGCAGCGGAGCCAGAGGGAGAGGTATGAAGTGAGATGGGACAATAGCGGATGGAGGATGGGATAGGGATGGGGCCAGGGTGGGGACTTCCTGGTGGAACCCCAACTGCTCCCCATCCCCAGGAGGCAGAGGGAATGCCTGAGCCCCTGCAGAAGGTGCTGGCAGATCCCCGGCTGACAGCACTGCAGAGGGATGGGGGAGCAATCCTGATGAAGCTGCGCTCTACTCACAGCAGCAAGTACGAAGGATGGGTGTGCGGGGGCAGGTGGAAGTGGGAGGTGGAGTCACAGCCTGTGGCTGCCAACAAACCTTAGCTGCCAGATCATTCTTAACTATGCATGTATCTGAGCAACATATGCTTGTACTCTTACTGTCTCACAACACTCAAAACATCTCTGTGTGCTAGTTACAATTACAAATGAGGATGTGGAGGGTCAGAAATGTTAAATGTCTTGGCTAAGGCCAGTCAATAAGGAGTTAGGATTCAAATCAAGGCAGTCAGAGAGTCTAGCCCATTGTCTGACCCATGATGCTATGCCACCTCTCATGTTTGCATCCCTTGGAGGGATGCAAGGACAGAACTGAGAGGCCTGACGAAGGCAGTGGTTCATTCTGCACCCCCCTTCCCCAGGCTGGAGGACCCAGGCCCAGCTACACTATATCAGGAGGTGGACGAGGCCATTCACCAGCTTGTGCGCCTCTCCAACCTGCACGTGCAGCAGCAGGAGCAGCGGCAGCGCCTGCGCCGACTCCAGCAGGTGAGCCAGGACCCCTGAACCCTCCTTCCTCAGCCTGGGAGCTGGCCTCCAGTGCCTGCTTTCCGCTGATACTTATAGTTGATGGTGTTCTTCTGGCCTGACATGGCCTAATGCCCCTCCCTCTCTCCTCACCTCCCCTGGAGGTTGGTTGTGGTCAGTGCGAGAGTCAACAAGAGGATGGGAACATCAGCACCAGGAAAGAAGATAAGCCAGGTCTCCCCCTCCCCACTGTTTATGCTTGATCAAGGATCCTTACAGATTGTGAGAGGTGCTTGGGCGCCCTAGGGGATTCTGGAAAGAGCTGATTGACTCTGGAGTGCCTACCTCCTTAGCTTAAAAATAATAAATGTTGATACCCACTCTTTAGCTACACTGCCACACATGCTCCCTTACCTTCTTATGCAATGTCATCCCTCAAACCTGAGGCTGGAACGGTCCTACCTCTCCCCACCTTGGAAGGAGAGGGCATTGGAAGCCCCTAAGGGGACCCACAGGCCTCCTTGTGGGGAAGATTCAGGAATAAGCCTGGCTTCTCTCAAACTTGATTCTTCTCTCCTGGGGTTAAGAGCCCCATAAGGATTTGTTCTCCACCCTACCATGTAGGGTAGAGGGCTTTGAAATCTGATTGTTCCTCCTTAGCCAGGCATGGTGAGGGAACACCTCATGGACCTGTATGTGTGCATCAGGGAAGGGTCATCGCAGGGTCAGTGCTACAGGGGAGCCAGGACTTTCTGGTTCCTCTGCCCCAACATCCAAGGGGTTTCACCCACTACTGTTTGTTGGCTTGCCGGCTTATTAGCTGTTTTCCCCTCTGCTTAAAAACAGGATTTACAGTGTAAAGTGCTCAGCCTGAGTTCTCGCTCTACTATGTGTAAAATATTGGACAAGTCAGGGAGCTCCTCTGAATTCACAAGTCCTCATTGTAGAATGGGGATAATAATAATTCACTCACAAGGCAGTTAGGGAGATCGAGTGAATTCAGCAATCCTCATTTGAATGGCACCGGCTATTAGAAACTGTCTCAGACTCCTCGTCCTCGGGCTATTCCACCCCAGCTTCCAGCCTTCAGAGAATACAATTACCATCCCTTTTTGGTCAAATACCTCAGTTCCAGCCTGAGAGTTCGTATGGCCCCATAATAGGCAACTAGAGCTGGACACACGCGCGCGCGCGCGCACACACACACACACACACACACACACACAGGTATCCACCTTCTGGGCTGTCACTCCAGGCCTGGTTCCTGGGACCTCTGCCCACCAGTCGCCAGGGCTCGGTGAAGGCCCTCAGTGGTCTAAGTGACCCTCATCCTGCCTTTGGTTCACAGCAGCTTTATCTATTTCACCCTCAGGCATAGCCCTGGAACCCTAACCCACCTCCCTCACTGCCAGCCTAGCTTCCCCCTCATGTGGCACTTTGCTAAAGATTTCTTATCCAGTTTCTCACTTGACCCCTGTGGAAACTATTAGCACACACTGTTATCATTCCCATGCAGCAGATGAGATGCAGTAGTTCACCCAAGGATTGGGGTGGTGCCTTTTCTCTCCACGGCACCCTCCTCTCCCACCCCATCTGCCTCAGGTGTTGCAGTGGCTCTCAGGCCCAGGGGAGGAACAGCTGGCGAGCTTTGCTGTGCCTGGGGACACCCTGTCTGCCCTGCAGGAGACAGAGCTGCGATTCCGGGCGTTCAGCGCTGAGGTCCAGGTGAGAAGGGGAAGAAGGGCAGGCAGGAGAAGACATGCAGGGAGGCAGGAGGAAACTACCTGGGACTGAGGGCCAGGTCTCAGCACAGCCTTCCTGCTCCAGGAGCGCCTGGCCCAGGCACAGGAGGCCCTGGCTCTGGAAGAGGATGCTGTCTCTCAGAAGGTTCTGGATATCTTTGAACAGCGGCTGGAGCAGGTTGAGAGTGGCCTGCATCGGGCCCTGCGGCTACAGCGCTTCTTCCAGCAGGTGCGTGCAGAGCCTCTTCCTTCAGTGCCCACCATTTTCATTTCTTTCGTTTCTCCCTAGAGAAGTTAATCAGGTTAAAAGCAGGAACTCAGAGCTCATCTCCTTGATTTTAACTCTTAGCTCTGCCACCTCCTTGCTGAATGACCTGGGACAAGGTGTACTAAACTCGAATGTGCTTTCATAGACCTACTTCACAGAGCTGCTGAAGGGATTACATGAGGCAATATATAAAAGCACTTGGTACAGAGTCTGTCACTTACAAACTCTGTTTAAGTATTAGCTATTCTTTTACCTAGGCTACTCCATCTCCACACCAACTGAGTGACATAGGCAGTGATGCTGGAATACTGAGAGAACGAAGAGGGTGATGGGCATTGGAAAGCCATGGGCACGAAGACAAGAGCTGCGATTGGGTGGCATTTGGGAGTAGCACGGGGCCTCACCCTTTCTCTCCCATCCCCAACCCCTTTGGCTTTGTAGGCACACGAGTGGGTGGATGAGGGCTTTGCGCGGCTGGCAGGAGCTGGGCTCGGTCGGGAGGCCGTGCTGGCGACACTAGCCCTGCGGCGGGCCCCAGAGCCCAGCGCCGGCACCTTCCAGGAGATGCGGGCCCTGGCCCTGGACCTGGGCAGCCCAGCAGCCCTGCGAGAATGGGGCCGCTGCCGGGCCCGCTGCCAAGAGCTGGAGAGGAGGATTCAGCAACAGCTGGGAGAGGAAGCGAGTCCCCGGGGCCACAGGCGACGACGGGCAGACAGTACCAGCAGTGGAGGGGCCCAACGGGGCCCCCATAGTCCCTCACCCAGCCTCAGTTCCCTGCTGCTCCCCAGCAGCCCTGGGCCACGGGCAGCCCCATCCCATTGCTCCTTGGCCCCATGTGGAGAGGACTGTGAGGAGGAGGGCCCTGAGCTGGCTCCTGAAGCAGAGGGCAGGCCCCCAAGAGCGGTGCTGATCCGAGGCCTGGAGGTCACCAGTACCGAGGTGGTAGACAGGACATGCTCACCACGGGAACATGTGCTGCTGGGCCGGGCCGGGGTTCCAGACGGACCCTGGGGAGTAGGCACCCCCCGGATGGAGCGCAAGCGAAGCATCAGGTGAGACCTCAGCCCAGTTGGTGCTCAAGAGGCAGATCCAGCTGCCCAGCAGGAAAAGCATATAATGTTGTTGGGGGTAGTGGCTCCTTCCCATGCCCCGGGTGACACCTCCTTTGCCACTCTTGTTGTACCTGTAGCGCCCAGCAGCGTCTGGTGTCTGAGCTGATTGCCTGTGAGCAGGAGTATGTGGCCACTTTGAGTGAGCCAGTGCCACCCCCTGGGCCTGAGCTGACCCCTGAACTTCGTGGCACCTGGGCTGCTGCCCTGAGTGCCAGGGAGAGGCTTCGCAGCTTCCACCGGACACACTTTCTACGGGAGCTTCAAGGCTGTGCAGCTCACCCCCTGCGCATTGGGGCCTGCTTCCTTCGCCACGTGAGTGATCCTCTAGAACTGCGGTCCTCAACCCCCTGGGCCGAGGCCCTGTACCCATCCATGGCCTGTAAGGAAACAGGCCTCACATCATTGCCTGAGCTCCGCACCACACCCACACCCACCACAACACCCCACATCCCACCCCCGGAAAAATTGTCTTCCATGAAACCAGTCCCTGTTGCCAAAAAGGTTGGGGACCACTGCTCTAAAACTTCTTCCAAGTCCTCTGTCCCTTCCCATGTGCCAACCTCATCCATCTGTCCTTCCTTCTCAGTATCTACTGCTGCCTACCTCCATGTGTGGTCCATTACTCTGGGGCCCAGCCCCATTCTGTAGGCCCCTCTGCCTCTACTCAGCCTCTGTGTCCCTGCTTGAGGACTTTACTCTCTTCACAGGGAGCCCTTCATTCCCTAGCAGGCTGAGTGCTCCCTGGTGACCTGTCCCTCCTTTGAGCTTCAGTGAAGATGGGAAGGGGGAAGGGGAGAGGTTTGTCTGCTGAGACCTCACCAGGGATACCTTATCTCTCCTCTATTGGTTCAGGGAGACCAGTTCAGCCTTTACGCCCAGTATGTGAAGCATCGACACAAACTGGAGAATGGTCTGGCTGCGCTCAGCTCCCCAACCAAGGTAATATTTTCTCCATCCCCCATGAGAAGAGAAGAGGGGCCAGGAAGACCTAAAAACCCACCCAACCTCAAAATCCTTCAGGGAAAAAAAGCTTTCCTGAATGTTCTCAGGAACGTGACCTACTAATAATCTCCCAGGATTGCACACCGGACTGGGAGCCAGGTGAAGCTGGGTTCTTATCCAGTCCACCTGGGGGACCTTGGGCAAGACTCTTGATTCCTCTGGGCCTCTATTTCTACATCTGGTAAATGGGGGCAATATTCACTCTATCTAACTCACAGGGAAGCTCTGAGGATAAAAAGAGCTCACATCAAAAGATATGCAAGTGATTTCAAAAGTTAAAAGCCAGAGAGTATAAGGGATTATTATTTAGATACCTCTTCCATTCCCTTCAAGATATAGAGGACAATTATACCTCCTGCAGGTCGCCTACCTGCTTTTCTTCCAGGGAGGTTTTCTGCTTTCCTTTGGGAATACCTGGGCTTCATCTACATCCAAAAGCCTAAAGTACCACCCACCTCCCCCACCAACCCAAGAGCTTGGCCCTCAGATGCTCCAGCCGCTCCCCTCATCTCTGTCTCCTCCCCAACCTAGGGTTCCCTGGAGGCTGGCCCTTACCTACCTCGGGCCCTGCAGCAGCCCCTGGAGCAGCTGGCTCGGTATGGGCGGCTCCTGGAGGAGCTCCTAAGGGAAGCTGGACCTGAGCTGAGTTCCGAGCGCCAGGCCCTTGGGGCTGCTGTGCAGCTGCTCCGGGAACAAGAGGTCCATGGGAGAGACCTGCTGGCCGTGGAGGCGGTTCGTGGCTGTGAGGTGAGGCCGTGGCTCTAGTCACTCCCGATCAAACTGCTTAGCCCTGTTCCCTCAGAGGCAGTGTGGGCTGGTGATAAGAGAACCAGACTCCAGGTCAGAGGGCCCCAGGCTCTAATTTCTAACTATCTGGGTGGCCTTGGTTGAGTCACTGAACTTCACTGACCCCCAGTTTCCTCATATGCAAATAAAGAAGCTATGTCCTGTCAACATCCCATGTTCCAACATCTGCCTTGTACTCTCTCCTATTCCTTTCCTAATTCTTATCTTTCCCTACCTACCCTACACTTCCTCCTGCATCTTAACATCCAAAATATACCTTATTCTCTACCTAGTCTTTTTCCAGCCCTGAGGCTCCAGAATAGGTTGGAATCCTGTATCCTTCTGTAGAGTAGACCTATTTCCCCTCCAATTATTTGCTGATTCTCTTCCTGGGTCCTCAACACTCAAAGGCTTCCCCATGGGACGCTATAAACCCTGCTGTGCAATGCACCTTCCCATCTTCACAGGCACCTAGTGCAGCTAGACCAGGTGTGCTGTGCATAATGACCAGTGGCTGGATTCCAGGCTGAGGCTTCCTTGATTTCCTGACTCTGCCTGAGAACCAGTGCATTAGGCCTCTTGCCCTATACATCTATTTTTACTCCCCATAAAATATGCACAAAGGGCCCCTGGGCCAACCACCTTTCCTTTTCCTTTTCTCAGATAGATCTGAAGGAGCAGGGACAGCTCTTGCATCGGGACCCCTTCACTGTCATCTGTGGCCGAAAGAAGTGCCTTCGTCATGTCTTTCTCTTTGAGCATCTCCTCCTGTTCAGCAAGCTCAAGGGCCCTGAGGGGGGGCCAGAGACTTTCGTCTACAAGCAGGCGTTTAAGGTACAATGCCCAAGGCCAGGCGCGGTGGCTCACTCCTGTAATCCTAGCACTCTGAGAGGCCAAGGCGGGAGGATCGCTCAAGGTCAGGAGTTCGAGACCTGCCTGAGCAAGAGCGAGACCCCCGTCTCTACTAACAATAGAAAGAAATTACCTCGACAACTAAAAATATATATAGAAAAAATTAGCCGGGCATGGTGGCACATGCCTGTAGTCCCAGCTACTCAGGAGGCTGAGGCAGGAGGATTGCTTGAGCCCAGGAGTTTGAGGTTGCTGTGAGCTAAGCTGACGCCACAGCACTCTAGCCCAGGCAACAGAGCGAGACTCTGTCTCACAATAAATAAATAAATAAAAGGTACAATGCCCGGAGTGGCGAGGAGGACACACAGTCATGCTGTTCTCTAGAACTCAGGATGTTCTGGAAATTCAACCCCCAACCCATGTTCAGAATCTGCATCATCTAGAATAGGCTTTGGCCTGTAATCAACCATCAAGTTAGGGTCTTAGGGAATGTTAGAAATCCCTGTCATTGGTCTCCCTCATGGGGTTTTCCTTATCAGTCATGCAGGAGACTTGTAAGGCATTCTAAGCCAAAATGGAAGGGGACCTTTCCCAATAAGGACACATGTACCTTTTGAGTTAGGGGTGGTTACTGGGGCATGAGGAGAAAGGACACTATATGTAGCTGACCTTGACTGAACCAAAGAACCTAAGAAGGCCCTTTAGGGAAACAGCCTTGGTATTCAGATAGATAAATGTTTGTAGCAACCTATGGTCCTGGATCAGGCAGTGTGGAATGGATTCTAAGGGTTTCTAGACTTTGTCCCCCTACACTAGTTCCAGCTCTTCAGAGGGGGAGTATAGCATGGAGAAAAAGGCCTAGGTTTGGAATAACATAGATACTGGCTCATATTCTGGCTCTAATAAGCTATCATAAGCCCTTGGGCAAGTTGCTTCATGTCTCTGGGCCTCATTTCCCCTTCTATAAATTATGGTTGTTATGAATACTAAATATAGAGCACTTTGCTTATGTTGGGTGTTGAACAAATGTTTACCGAACATCTTCCAGATGCCAGGCTGAGCATAGAGCTTGCCCATGTGTAGCTTGCCCACCTCGCCAGGACTCACTCCATCTTCACCCACTCCCCCTGTTCTTCCTCAGACTGCTGACATGGGGCTGACAGAAAACATCGGGGACAGTGGACTCTGCTTTGAGCTGTGGTTTCGGCGGCGGCGTGCACGAGAGGCATACACTCTGCAGGCAGCCTCACCAGAGATCAAACTCAAGTGGACGAGTTCCATTGCCCAGCTGCTGTGGAGACAGGCAGCCCACAACAAGGGTACTGGGCAGAGCTAAGGGAGTGTGTGCTTGCAATCAGGGTTATAGCAGGAAGTTTTCTGGAGAGCATGGAGACTGCTTGGGAAAATAGGGTATAGGATAAAGAAGGAATGACTTGTAAGAATGTTCAAGATCTGGCTTGAGAGAGATTGCTGAGATACAAGTGAGCCTAACATGTTCCAAAGGGAAAGAGAAAACTAGCAAATTTCTGGGAGGAAAGAGCAAATGGCTGGGTGAAAGAAGACGAGAAACTGCCCACTGGACTTGGGTTTTTGAACTGGTGCTGCTCACTTGCTGTGTGACCTGGACTCGTTGTTTATTGGTTGGTTTGGTTTTCATTTTTGCTGGGTTTTGCTTTGGTTTTAATTCTCTGAATCTCATTCCACTCACTGAAAAATTAAATAGTAATATCTTCATCTTAGTGTGATAGGGAGGATTAAGTAAGGCGACATATATATGGGAGGACTTTGTAAACTGTAAAGGTATATAAAAATGTGAGTTTTGCTCTGAATGCCCAAGACACAAAGAAGTGAGTAGTGGAAGCGAAGTCAGGCAGCTGGGATGCACAATGGGCAGGATGCAACATATGGGAGACAAGAGACAATTGCCTGAGGAGGAAGTCAAACCACCATCGCCATCCATGTTTTGACAGTGGACAGGAAGAATAACAAGAGATACCAGAGGAATGAGAGTTGGGAAGGAGCAGAAAGAAGAGCTAAGCATGATGTGTGAGGGCTGGAACAGAGGGCAGGAAGAAGTTGGTAACAGGGTCTCTGTTCCCTAGAGCTCCGAGTGCAGCAGATGGTCTCCATGGGCATTGGGAACAAACCCTTCCTGGACATCAAAGCCCTTGGGGAGCGGACTCTGAGTGCCTTGCTCACTGGAAGAGGTGAGAGCCAGGGTGCTGGGGGGTGGCCCCCAGAAGTCAAGACCTTGTCAATGAGGATACGATGGGGAGGTGTGGTGGAAAGTCAGAAAGGGTAATGAGTGGGCATCTCTTCCCAAAATCTGTGGGACTGTCTGGGCAGCCTTCTGTGAGACTGAGGGTTGTCCCAAGGAGCCATGAGGGCTTTCCCACACTACCACCCCACCACCCCACTCCCCACTCTCTGCAGCCGCCCGCACCCGGGCCTCCGTGGCCGTGTCATCCTTTGAGCATGCCGGCCCCTCCCTTCCCGGCCTCTCGCCGGGAGCCTGCTCCCTGCCTGCCCGCGTCGAGGAGGAGGCCTGGGATCTGGACGTCAAGCAAATTTCCCTGGGTGAGGCACCTCTCAAGGGGTGGCTCCCAACAGCTGGGTCATCATGGTGATGTTCAGGCTGCTTGCTGCTGAGCAATTCCTTTTTCTAGCCAAGTAGCCCAGTTGCCATGACAATTATGTACAGCTTCCCCATTGCTAAAAGAGCCTTCCATCTTGTTGCTAGGGTGATGCTTACAACAGCCTGTTGCTAAGAAGCACTTCCTCTGTACCTCTCTCTCTAGCTCTCCTTGGGTTTCTATGGAAACTGCCTCAGCTTCCTGTTGTATCCTCCTGGTTCACCACGGCAATCCTTATAGTTTCCTGTCGCTTCTTCCCTGGTTGCTCTAATGATGCTGCTGACAATTTCCTGCCTCTTGGTAGGGGGGTTCTCTTGGAACTGGATTGCTATGGTGACTCACAGCTTCCTGTTGCTATGGAGCTTTTTCTTCCTTGACGGAGCAGCTTGGTTGCTTAAGGTAATCTGGAGGGGTTCTATACCCTGCTCTCACCCTAGCTTCCCCTTCAGCCCCAGAAACACTTGACTCTTCTGGAGATGTGTCCCCAGGACCAAGAAACAGCCCCAGCCTGCAACCCCCCCACCCTGGGAGCAGCACTCCCACCCTGGCCAGTGGAGGGATCTTAGGGCTATCCCGGCAGGTAAGTCCCTGCAATAAGGCTGGGAATGGGGTGATCTCTTCAGCTACTTTCCGGGAAGGCTTTTCTGATCATTCAACCCATGGGGCTGGGGGAAGGAGCAGGAGGAAACAGTGATCTTGTGCTCCCAGCTGAGGCTACAGATTGAATTTATTGTCCAGGCTAACTCCTCTCCCCCAGGACTAGCTGAGAGGCCTAAAGGCCAGAGGTGAAAAGGAATTTTTAATACGGAGCATAGTGGATGGAAAGGGGAGAATGCCAATGGCCTGATTTGTACTTGGGTTAAAATAGCAAAATTCAGGAACTTTGGGGAAGAGAGATGAATTGACAGACTTGGGGGGTCAGGAGAAGACAGAATATGACTATGTCCCTAAATTCACTGCAGCTTCTCTTTCTCCCCTCAGAGTCATGCCCGAGCTCTGAGTGACCCCACCACGCCTCTGTGACCTGGGTGAGTCCAACATTTCTTCCTTCTTGCATGTACCTTCCTTCCTCTCCCCAGATGCTTGGGAACCAGCTTCTTCCCTCTCCCGATCCATCTCTCTCTCCTCTCCTGCCTCTTAGAGAAGATCCAGAACTTGGCTGCAGCCCCTCCTCTCAGCATATTTTGGGCTGGGATGGAAGTGGGACATAATGGAAGACTGGGCAAGCACTGAATTTCTTCCCTCTGCTTCTTGGACATAGAGGAGGTCTAAGGACCAGAGCATCACTCTGCTACTGCTATCTCTAGTCTCCCCAGCTTGGTGCCTTCTCCTGCAGGAACCAGGGTGGCCACATTGCTTGCCTTCAGACCCTGGAGGCAGGGAAATTATCTCTCTTCCAGTCCTTCCCCATCCTCAGCCATTGTATCCAGGACAGCACTCCCATGCTGGCCCTCCCCTGCCAGCCTGTGTTCTCTTCTCACCCCACCAACTCTCCCTGAGAAGACTCATCTCTGCCAGGTCAACTGGAGTTCCTGGTGACTCCATTCTGGGGGTCACAGGAAATGGAGCTATGCAAGCCATTATAGGAGGATGGGGTGGGGAATTGCAGACTTTATATATGTAATTACTATTGTTATATTAAATGTATGTACTCACACTTTTGCCTCTGAGGAGCTAGAGTAGTCCTCTAGATAAAGGTGATCCAAATAACTTGAGCACTTCCCCTCAACCAACCCTTAATGACAACACAGAAAATAGGACCAAGGCTAGAAGGTACCCTCCACCTCTTAGTGACCCAAAGCCGACTGTATGAGCCTGGAAGAATGTGGCTACCAGAGGCTCATTGCACTCTTTGAAGTTCCTCCCCCCACATGTGGTCCAGCAATTCTCAAAATGAAGCCCTCAGGCCACAATACATGAGAACCCCCAGACTACCCCTTAAATGGTAATTCTTGGGCCCCACCCAGAGCTACTGCATCAGAAGCCTAGGGGTAAAGCCCAAGATTCTGCATTTCTTATCAAATTCTTTGGGTAATAAGTGTGTGGAAAGATGATTATTTCCTGGACATAAGAGCCCAAGGAGGGGAATAGGACATAGACAGACACAGGGCCTGTGCCTCACGACACCTGTTTATTGGGGACACGACTCTGCGACAGGGATGACAGGAATCGTACCAAAAATAGCGACGTCTACAGGGCCCCTGATGGGGCAAGAAGAGTACAGTGCCCCCCACCCCCACCCCTTGTACAAAAATAAACTCTCACGCCTATGGACCAGCAAAGACTGGCAGAGTGGCTCCTCAACAGGGACACAGCCTTCTCTGCCAGCCCTGGGACCCCGTTCTTTGACCCTCACCTCTGCCACTTCTAAGGCACTGTGACTCCCTTGGGCTGGGTGGGTACCGCCCGCCCACCTTCCTACGCCCACCGCCCCCTCCACCTCTGGTCCGCCTGGGGCTGGGATATGGGTCCCACGCTGCCCCCTGCTGGCTGCTCTACCAACTACCTCTAGCGCTCCCCGGCTCCGGCGGGGTAAACTCACTAAGCTAATCGCCCCTAAGAGGGCTCCCTACCGTTCTTGCCCCGCCAGCCCCGCCTCTCCCGATCTCGACAGCCCGGGGCCCTCCTCCCCTTCCTGCAAGGGACTGGGAGGGGTCGATCCTGATGGTGCTCGGGTATAGGGAGGGGACGCGTCAGCCTGTGGTGGCCGGCGGCCCCGAGCCCGGCGGCTGTGGTGCACTTGAAGGTGCAAGGCCATGAGCTCGGGGGCTCCAGTGGCAAAGGGGCAAAAGAGGCAACGGTGGAGGGCACCCCCCGGCCCGGCCTCGCCTCCTGGCCCGGCCCGCAGGGACAGGTCCAGGGGTTCGGCCTCACCGCCTCGCCCGTTGCGCAGGGTCCTCCCGGGACTGGCGGGTTTCCGACGGGACCCCGGCCCGGCACCACTGGAAGGAGGCCGGGGGCTTGCAGTGCCCTCGACCCAGGTTGCAGGTTGCGGAGCCGACTTGGCTCCAGACGGCGGGGCCGAACCCCGCTGGGAAGGGGGAGGTGGCTCTGGGGGTGGCCCGGGGCCTGCCCCGCTCCTCTGCTCCCGGTGATGACGCTGTAGGTGATACTTGAGCGAGCCGGATTGGGTGCCCGCGTAGTCGCAGTGCGGACACTTGTAGGGGCGCTCACCTGAGGAGAGTGGGTGGGATAGGGTCACGAGGTTATGATCACTGCACACCCCCACCGGCATTTCGCTCAATTTACAGACCTTATTCTCAGGACCAGGAAAAAAAAAGCTGCCTCTCCCTCCCGTTTTGATTTAATAAGGGGAGATTTCCTCAACTGATCTCTGGCCAATTCGAAGGCTTCCGAACGAAGGTCACCTCTCGGCGATTCCCGTAGCCCTCACCTTTCTTCCTGCACTCCAGTCCCCTCCCCAAGCCAGAGGATGCCTCCCTCACCTGTGTGCACTCGCAGGTGCACTTTGAGGTGATGCGCTGAGCGGAAAGATTTTCCACAGAATGGACAATCCTTGCCGGTGGCCCCCCGGCCCCCTTCAGGCCGGGTCCCTCCAACCAACAGCCCGTTCTCTTCTGCAATACACACGTCAAGAAGTAAGAGTGGCCCTTCGTCCGGTCTGGGCCACGCGCTCCCACCACCCCCATAAGACTGCTTCCCCTCGGGGACCAGGAGGAAACAGCGGGTTGAGGGGACCCTTAAGTGTTGAATTTGTTGTGAGTTAAGAATCAGTGTCCTCAGAAGATGGCGAAGCCTGGGGGGGGGGGGGGAATCTCGGAAGAAATAAAAGGTCCTTTCTAAAAGGAAGCTACAGGAGGAGAGTGGTGGCGTCAGAGTTCGCCAAGGATGAGGGATACCCGGAGAGAGGAAGGTCCCTACGTACCCTGCGTGGTGGTCGATCTTGCCTGGGCCCCCGTAGCAGGCGTAGAGTGCCCTGGCCCCTCGCCTGGGCGCGGGTGCAGGGAAGCCAGAGGGCCCAGCGACCTGCCCCGAGCCCAGGTCTCCTCCTCGGCCTCCACCACCTCCTCTTCCTCCTCCGGCTCCTCCGTGCGGTGCCGCCGAGCCCGTGCCGGGAGAGCAGAGGGCAGTGGGCGGAAGCCTCCAAAGCTGCGGCCGGTGCCAGGCTCCGCACCCTCACCATTGGGCCGGCCTTCGCCAGCTCGCAGGCTCAGGTAGCCCAAGAGGCTCGGGGGCTCACGGCGCTCAGCAGGGGTGGGTGCCGGGGCCAAGAGGAGGGCTGGGCCCAAAGGCTCATAGGCCAGTAGGCCCAGATCAGGAGGCTGGGGGGCCCGGGCAGGCCCGGAACCGGGCCCCGGGGCACGCAGTGGACCCAGCTTGCTGGCGTGCACCTTCATGTGGTTCTTAAGGAACCAGGGCTCCTTGAAGCAGCGGCCACACACGGGACACGCATGATCGAAGGAAGCCTTGTGCTTGCGCATGTGGCCCTTGAGAAACCAGGACTGTGTAAAGCTCTGGCCGCACACTTGGCAGCGGAACTCCGGAGGTGCGGGAGGCTCCTCGGGAGCGGCAGGAGTGGCGGCCGGGGTTGCCTCACGTTCGGGCTCGGGCTCCGGCTCAGGGACTGATCTAGGTTCAGGCTGGGGTGGAGGCTGGGGCTGGGGCGCAGCGGAGGTAGCCGCCAGGGGGCGCTCGGGAGCCCCGTGGGCCGTCAGGCTGTGGTGCAGCAGCTCCTCCTCCTGGCTGGAGCCGAAACTGCACAGGCCGCACTTCCAGGGCCTGTGCAGGATGTGCAGATGGCGCTCCCGCTCCGCCGAGGTGCGAAACTTGCCTTTGCAGTAGGGGCAACGGAAGGCGGACGATGGAGCCTGGGGCGGCGCCAGACCCTCAGTGGCAGGGGTGGTCTGCATGCCCCCTGAGCTTCGGGCTCTCCCCAATCGGGCCTCGCGCAGTAGCGCGCGCTCCTCCAACTCCAGCAACAGGCGTGCAGCGGGGCTACGTGGACGTTCAGGCTGGTGCGTGCGCAGGTGGGAGCGCAGCAGAGCCCGCTGCGCTGCGCGGTGGCCGCAATGTGGGCACTGGAAGGCCTGGGAGCCGGGATGCGCCCGCAGGTGCAAAGCCAGGATGGAGTTGAACCTGAAGCGCTTCCCGCAAACAGGGCAGGGGAAGCGCCTTTCGCCTGCACGACTCTCAGACCAGGTCACTGCTCCCATCCCGGGCGACCCTGCGCTCACGCCTGGCCCGTTGGAGTAGCGCTGCAGATCCAGCTCGCCGTCGAAAGCCGGCGGCGACGGCGCTAAGTGGCCGCCCGGGGCACGGGGACGTGAGCCCTGTGGAGAAAGATGGAAGTAGAGCAAAGGGTGGAAAACGGAGAGCTGTGGAGGAAGCAAGGGGATCGAGGACCAGAACACGAGGGAAAGTGGACTGGGGCCTGAACCAGGAACGCTGGGTGCCACTCACCTCGGGAAGTTGGGGGATGGATGGGAATTGAGATGTTGGAGCCAAGAAGATAATTTCTAATAATGGGAGGTCAAAGAAAGAGGTAGGCAGGGGAGGAGTATGCAGTTATAAGTACTTGTAAGTTGAGGCCAGAGCTTCACTCACCTCCATGGACCCCCTTCACATTCTTTGGTTCTGGGGAGTGCAGGGAAGAGGAGGAAAAGCTGCTAATGAAGGCAACAGGTGCTGAGGAGCTAAAGCAAGAGAGACAGATTTGGAGGAAAAGATGAGCCCTGATTTTCAGCAGTGGAAAGTCACCCTCTACTCCAGAATCTTAGCACCCTGTATTCCTAAAACCTATCCCTTCTCCCTACTTGCATCTGAGGCACAGGAGGCAGCTGTACTAAAAAACTGTACCCCTTGATTTGCCAAGCCCACGAGGCTCCCTAATATCCCAGGTTTCTTCCCCAAATTAGACATTTTAAATGTCTGGTCCAGAACCACCACTACCATCCCACCCCCTGGTGGTAGGGAAACCATCACAGTATACCCCTCTCCCATTTGGGTTGGGCTGCACAGTGTTATGAACAAATGGGGTGGGCCTGCCATGCTCCCCAGTTATCCAGGTGGGACCAGTTGCTCTCAGACCCTTAAATGACCAGCCAACCAAACATCCTTCCAGGTTCCAATGCTTCCTTCTGCCCTTACCCTGTCTTTCTGTCTTTTCCCCCCTCATTCTCCCTCCCTCCGCCTGGATTCCTGATCCATTCATTTCCATTCATTACAGAGACTCATTCATGCATGGGAGAGAAACACCTCCCAGCAGCAGAGAGTCTGAAGACAGACAGAGGGGGAGGGGCATGAAGGGGGAGAGAGCCAGAGGGAGAGGGAATGAAGAGAGAGTTGGGGGAGGAGTGGAAGTTAAGGGGCACGGCCAGCCTGGGGAAAGGGTTAAAAACGGCAAATACCGTATAGGATTCATCCCCTTGTTTCAAACCTTGGAGCCTGTGGTATGATGGGGCATCTGAGCCCCTTTGTCCAGGGCTGTTCCGAGGCAGGCTTTCCTCCTCTCTGCAGGGGAGAGGCTCCCTCACACAAGAGGAGGATTACACTGGCTCTGAGCTCAAGAGGCTGGAGTGAGGGATGGGGGGCGGGGCTGGGCCATCTGCACAGATAGGGGCTCAGCACATGCTCTGAGCAGGAAGGGGTTAAAATTCTCCAGGCTAAAATTCCCTAGGCCTGGGACGTGCAGACCTCCAGTGCTAGGGAAGGAGAGGAGCACTGAGAGGAAGAGGATGGGGTAGGGGTATTCCTGATTCTAAGCTGCAGAGGAGATCAGCATTAGGACTTAGAAGCAACCCCAGAATTAAGATTCATGGAAATAGGCCTGAGAGGATGACCAGAAGTCATCCAGTCTACCTTTTTGCCTCCATGTAGAATTGTATCTGGTCAAGGCTAAATGCATGTGGGCCTAACCTATTTTTTTGCCTAAGATAGAAAGAATATTTGAGATATAAAGAACTTCCTTACAAAAGGCATTATGAAACTGAAATGGGTTACTAAGAAAGAAAAGGATTCAAGCATTATTTAGCTTAAGGATCTTTAATAGAAGAGAACTGGGCCAAGAGTCAGCCCTGCTTATCAGCAGAGAGAAAAGGCTCTGGAGGTCCAAGACTTCTTTAATTTTCAACATTTAGTGGATGTGGTAAGACTGCATGAAGCAGAAGGAACCTGTTACATGTGGAATCTGGGCTATAGTAGTATTATTAGCAGAAGGTTAATTAACAAAGTGTCCTTGTCAAAGGGTCACTAGATGACCTCCACTACCATTTAATATGTGTGTTTCTATAGCTCCAAACTAGGGCACCCACTCTCATCCTCTGGATTCTCCAAATAAACTCCTTTCCTGGGACTAAGAGACTAGCTGGGCTCACTGAATAGTGTCACGAAAGGTGAGTTATAATAGGTCTGAGGGGTACAAGGCTATTGTGGGCCCAGTCTGACCATTAATAGCCCTACAACCTTCAGTAAATCACTTAACCTCCCAGTTTACTCATCTGTAAAATAAGGGGGTTGGACTAATTTATACTGATAGTCCCTTCCAACTAGAAGAAAGTTTTGTGGTTCTAAGTCACAGGACCCTTCTGGACCCCAGAGAGATGTTAAAATAAATGGTCATTCCTTCAGTACCATGGAGAGTGCAGTGGGCTACCAAGGAAGCCACTTTGGCCACCTCAGTACCATAGATAGAGCTATGAAGGGATAGAGGGACCTCGTTTGCCATTTTAGCATCACAGATGAGGCACTGAGAAAAGCTAAAGATTTTTTTTTTTTTTTTTTTTTAATTCCTATCTGGGAACCATAGGAAAAAAAAAAAAAACAGTGGTACCAGAGGGATTATTTAGGCCTTTTGGATATCACTGAAAATAGACAGAGGTAATAGAAAATAGATGTAACTAGAAGAATTTTAATTAGCTATAAGGAGTGTCCTGACAGTCACAGTTTGTACATCCTGGAATGAGTTACTGAGGCATCATATTTGGGTCCATCACATTCTGTTGCTCTCCTGGGGATTCCCGGAACATCCTGGTGTACAGCCAATCTGGTATATTCAGAGGAAGCAGATGGCGGGGAGACGGGGAGCTGGGAATACTGCATGGTCATAGCTGACTAACCTATGCGCACATACTCTGATTCTGAGAAGATTCCAGGGCCCCTAAAACTGTCTTAGGATAGCAAGCAAAATTACTTCATGGGAAGCTGGCCTCAGATCCGAGGCAAGAAAAGTAGGAAGAGGGCAAAGCTTCCCTCCCAAAACAAAACAACAACAAAAAACCACTTTGCACATAACAAGTTACAGGATGGAAATACAGTAATATACAAGAAGGCCCAAACTGAAGCTGAATTCCCCAGCAGGGAAAGTTTTCCCAGAAGATGGCCTAACATCAACAAAACTCACTGAGAGATTTTCCTAGGCTCGGTCAAGCTCTCCCGAATCATCTCCACACCAAACCAGGTTCCAAGTGTCTAGCCCATGATTTTTTCTCAATAGAG